>NC_044039.1:98417960-99617960 GCF_901765095.1 Microcaecilia unicolor
AACCATCAGGCTGTGTACCTGGTTCCAGGTGTGCCCAAGAAAGCATAAAAAAGCCTGGAACTAGTCCCTGGGTGTCTGGGCCCTTGTAACCAGCATGGCTCTGGCCCCCTGCCAGTGGCTGCCTCAAGTGTCCTCCCCATGGGCTTAACCATCAGGCTGTGTACCTGGTTCCAGGTGTGCCCAAGAAAGCATAAGAAAGCCTGGAACTAGTCCCCGGGTGCCTGGGCCCTTGTAACCAGCATGGCTCTGGCCCCCTGCCAGTGGCTGCTTCAAGTGTCCTCCCCATGGGCTTAACCATCAGGCTGTTTACCTGGTTCCAGGTGTGCCCAAGAAAGCATAAAAAAGCCTGGAACTAGTCCCCGGGTGTCTGGGCCCTTGCAACCAGCATGGCTCTGGCCCCCTGCCAGTGGCTGCTTCAAGTGTCCTCCCCATGGGCTTAACCATCAGGCTGTGTACCTGGTTCCAGGTGTGCCCAAGAAAGCATAAAAAAGCCTGGAACTAGTCCCCGGGTGTCTGGGCCCTTGCAACCAGCATGGCTCTGGCCCCCTGCCAGTGGCTGCTTCAAGTGTCCTCCCCATGGGCTTAACCATCAGGCTGTGTACCTGGTTCCAGGTGTGCCCAAGAAAGCATAAAAAAGCCTGGAACTAGTCCCTGGGTGTCTGGGCCCTTGCAACCAGCATGGCTCTGGCCCCCTGCCAGTGGCTGCCTCAAGTGTCCTCCCCATGGGCTTAACCATCAGGCTGTGTACCTGGTTCCAGGTGTGCCCAAGAAAGCATAAAAAAGCCTGGAACTAGTCCCTGGGTGTCTGGGCCCTTGTAACCAGCATGGCTCTGGCCCCCTGCCAGTGGCTGCCTCAAGTGTCCTCCCCATGGGCTTAACCATCAGGCTGTGTACCTGGTTCCAGGTGTGCCCAAGAAAGCATAAGAAAGCCTGGAACTAGTCCCCGGGTGCCTGGGCCCTTGTAACCAGCATGGCTCTGGCCCCCTGCCAGTGGCTGCTTCAAGTGTCCTCCCCATGGGCTTAACCATCAGGCTGTGTACCTGGTTCCAGGTGTGCCCAAGAAAGCATAAAAAAGCCTGGAACTAGTCCCCGGGTGTCTGGGCCCTTGCAACCAGCATGGCTCTGGCCCCCTGCCAGTGGCTGCTTCAAGTGTCCTCCCCATGGGCTTAACCATCAGGCTGTGTACCTGGTTCCAGGTGTGCCCAAGAAAGCATAAAAAAGCCTGGAACTAGTCCCCGGGTGTCTGGGCCCTTGCAACCAGCATGGCTCTGGCCCCCTGCCAGTGGCTGCTTCAAGTGTCCTCCCCATGGGCTTAACCATCAGGCTGTGTACCTGGTTCCAGGTGTGCCCAAGAAAGCATAAAAAAAGCCTGGAACTAGTCCCTGGGTGTCTGGGCCCTTGCAACCAGCATGGCTCTGGCCCCCTGCCAGTGGCTGCCTCAAGTGTCCTCCCCATGGGCTTAACCATCAGGCTGTGTACCTGGTTCCAGGTGTGCCCAAGAAAGCATAAAAAAGCCTGGAACTAGTCCCTGGGTGTCTGGGCCCTTGTAACCAGCATGGCTCTGGCCCCCTGCCAGTGGCTGCCTCAAGTGTCCTCCCCATGGGCTTAACCATCAGGCTGTGTACCTGGTTCCAGGTGTGCCCAAGAAAGCATAAAAAAGCCTGGAACTAGTCCCTGGGTGTCTGGGCCCTTGCAACCAGCATGGCTCTGGCCCCCTGCCAGTGGCTGCTTCAAGTGTCCTCCCCAAGGGGCTGACCAGGCTCCGTTACTAGTTCCCTCTTCAATGCTTCAAAAATGGGACCGAAGTACCTCATGCAGTAAAGCAGAGCATGCGCTTATCCGGCGTGCACTTAAATGGAGTGCACTGTACTCAGAACACAAAGAGACTATATTTTTAGCTTCAGAAGAGGTTTATTTTAAAATACAATTGCAAACGAGAGGTAAGGGTCTTACAGAGAATCTGCACTTAAAGCCAAGGTAGCAGGTCTAGATCAAAAAGTTATAACTCACAGAACAGTCTTTTTGTTACAGAGCATGCTGTGGTCCATTGAAGATTTATGAGCCATGAGGCAGAGGCAGGTGGACTGCAGGTCAGGTCCCAAGAGTGAGCATCAGGTTCCAAGAGAGAGCAGCAGGTCCCAAGCGAGCTTACCAAGAGAGAGAGCTGGGCTGTTTCCAGGGCTTTTATAATGTTAGCAGAGAAGCATGATGTGTGCATGTCCTGGATATTTTGCAAGGCATTATGGTTAATGTAGTCTGTTCACATGATCACATTATAAGTCTTTCCTTTCTGCACATGCCCTGGCGTCCATTTGTCTGATAGTTGATGGGAGGGGGTAGGTATACCTCTGATGACAGGCAAATGTTTTGTTTATGCTTTTCCTCTGAAGTCTTTGTCTTCAATGGGGTCTCCAGACTTTCTGTCTCTTGGGTCTTTGGTTTTCGGAGATGTCTGGATGAGCATTCAGGTACCCTTAGTCAAGCTTTTGTTAGGTGGGAGGGCAGAGGAAGCTATATATCTCTCTTTTGTCTTTAAGTGTTTGTAATTGACTATCCCTGCTATCAAACGTCCCCAGGAAAAAGGGAGGGGGAGAGAGGGGCTTGAAATGAAACTATTTTCTCTGCTGTAGTTTAAAACTGTATTTTTAAAGCTGTATTTTTGTATTGCTATATATGATCCAGCAAAATATCATGCTACATAGTTCAATAATAAACTGATACCATTACACGTGTGGAGCGAGGAGCATTTCAGAATATGCTATTCTGGAGGATCTGGACTTCAGCTTTCTACCTGAGAACCTAAATTGGGCTTCCAGAACCTCCTTCCCACATTTTCCTACCGTATTGGTACCCACATGCACCAAGACAACCGGCTCCTCCCCAGCACTATCTAAAATCCTACTTAGGTGATGTGTGAGGTTGGCCACCTTCGCAACAGGCAGGCTAATGACCAGGTAATCAGAGAGAGTGTGTCCATCCCCTTAGCCTGGCTCATCAAATGGAAGGTTCTCCTGACATTGTCAAAGGTCTGCTTCCTTGTAACAAAGTCTGTCACCTTTTACCAGCTTATGCATCACCTGCCACAATCTGTGAGCTATAATTTTTGTAAATTAATTGATTTTGACAGGTGACACTCACTTCTGGATTTTCAGTCAGTCAGAAGTGAGGACATGCCCAAGCCACACCCATTCCCCATCCCTTGGATGTCACCATGCAAGCAATGCCCAGGCCACGCCCACTCCCTGCCCCCCTTAGATATCACTGGATATGATGATGACCCTGCCTAGGTCCTGCTCTTTTTGCATAGCCACACCCTTTTCCCTGCCCCAAGCCCCACCCCTTTTGCATAGCCCTGCCCCAAACACTGTCCCTTTTAGTGGTAAGAAGTGATGTCACTGCCACACCCCTTTTCCAAGATGGTGGCCACTACTGCATGCATGGTCACTTTTTCCACTACTAGCCACCATCTTGGATGAGGTCATATGATGGGAAGTGATGTCACGCCCCCCTACCCCCCTCACCGCCCCCTATAGCCTCGGCGGAATTTAGTTGCTCAAGCTCAGCTTAACCTTTTTTCTCACAGGAAAGAAAATGGACATTTTTTGTTTTTTAATCTTTCAAAAGGATACCTTGTGCTTACTTTTAAAGCTGTTTTTACTGAATGACAGCTGTTTAGGTTTTAAAACAAAGGAGACCGACCGTCTTCCTCTGCTTTGCTTTTCGCTTACATATGAAACCACAGGGGTCTAACTTGTTAGGCTTTCAATTCCATTCACACAGGGGCAGAAGCCTATGGGCTGTGCCTGCAAGAACTGTTCCCCTTTCCTGTTTTCAAGAGACAACTGTATGCGATTGTGCCCTAAACAGCTGAAGTGAAACTGAAAAAATGCCAGTGGTTGTCTGTGTAAGATCAAATAGCATGTAGCAGAGTTGGTTTTCTGTTCAGCCACTTTGAAAGGAAATTCCCTTTTCTAACTCATCTCTCAAGGCAGAGCCCTGCTGTTTTGTGACTCCTCCTCCATCTGCATACAATGTTCACCTGAGAAACATACAAATTATAGATAAGCAAACCTCTCACTCTCTGCATCCCCAACCAACCCCCACCTTATTTTGTGTCTGTAGCCTCGTTTTACAGGCAGAAGCCTGTGAGCTGTACTTAGGTCTGCATTCTCCATCGCAACTCCATCTCTTTTGCCTTAGCCATCAGCAAACTT
Source organism: Microcaecilia unicolor (assembly GCF_901765095.1). Classification (NCBI taxonomy): domain Eukaryota; kingdom Metazoa; phylum Chordata; class Amphibia; order Gymnophiona; family Siphonopidae; genus Microcaecilia; species Microcaecilia unicolor. The sequence goes on from NC_044039.1 coordinate 98,422,175, forward strand.
ACAGGGAATCCAGGCTCTGCCTCTACCTGTCATTTAGCAATACAGTTTTTGATCTTTGACCTCATGTGACACTGTAGGGGTGGTATATTTGATTATATGCCCCTGTAACCTCGTATATATAGGTCAAACTACAAGACCATTAAGGATACGATTGATGGAACATCGTTCCTGTCTAAAGCTTTCTAAACGAGAGGCCCCGATGGTAACCCATTGCAATGCAGCAGGACATACGTTCGACAACTTAAGATGCACGGTGTTGGAACATCTACAACCCACTATGAGAAGAGGGGATCAGAGACGCCGATTGCGACAAATCGAGCAGAAATGGATTTTTCATTTGAAGACAATTGAACCGGATGGAATGAACATTAGGGTTGAATGGGCAGCGTTTTTTTGACTTAGGGTGAAGGGCGTGAATATCTGCATTGAATAAGGCTTGTGCCTGCGTAACATCTGGTTCTCCCCGATTCTACTCATAGATCGGCCTGGCACTAACCGCATAATCGGTGCTTGTGCCGTCTCCCCCGCGTAGACATGCTTTTGGTGCTGTTCGTCTTCTAGCACTTCAGGACATGTTGCGGGCTAGGCAGTGCTTGTGCCATGGGAGAAGATGAGGCAGTAGCTGCTTTCTCGACAGAGTGGGTCTCAGACTCAGACTGTGGCCATCAGCGTGTGTCTCCCCATGGAGTGTGCAGAGGACCTCGTGTTCTGTTTTTACACGGCCCACTTTGCGGGCTTTTCCTACAGTGAGTTTCTCTTTTCTGCCGTCTTGTCTCGGCAGAAAGGTTATTCCGCACCAGTGCTTCTCCAACATGGCCTCAGGTAGAGAGCTCCGTAGGTAGATCTGATAGCGTCCAGGCTGGACGCCCAGGTGCCTTCTTTCTTCTGTCATCGGAGAGAGGGTGATTCAGCAGGGCTGGTTGTTCTATTGCTTCCTTAGCCGGAGGACGTTCTTCGATTAGTGTTTCCTCCGTGGCCTTTCTGCGGCCGAGTTCTTTTCGGATCGCTGTCCACCGGGGTCGAGTCATTCTGGTAGCTCTGGATTAACCACGGCGCCCTTGGTATGTGGATATGGTGAGGCTCTTGGTGGTGCCTTTGTTTTGGATCCGCTTGACTCTGGGCACTTCCTTCTGGGTCTGCTCCTGAGTAGATGATCCCTCTCGCTTTGGTCTTACGGCCTGGTTTTTTGAGAGGCCGACTCTGAGGAACAGAGTTCTTTGGACACTATGGTTACTGTTCTGTTGCGATCTTGTATGTGATGCACAGTCCACTGCAACCGCGTATTCTCGGGTGTTGAGGATTTTTTGAGGTTGGTTGCGGCCCACGCTTGGTCTTCATTGCAGGCGTCTGATCCCTAGCGATTGAGTTCTTTCTGCAGGATGGGTTGCAGAAGGGCCTGGTCTGGCCTTGCACTCGGAGGTGGTGCATTTCTTGCAGAGTGCCTTGCTCCTCCGCTGCTGCGACCTTCTTTTCCCTGAAACCTCGTTCGTGTTCTCCAAGTCTAGCTTGGGGCTCCTTGTGTACTGAGCATTGCTTCGAACTCCTTTTGTTCCTTTTTCAGAATGCTTTGCTAAGGAACTTACAAACAGAGTGTCTGAATTTTTAGCACAGCCATGCTGAGCTGTTTTTTTTTTTTTTTCTGCAATTTGCTGAGTTTGGAGTGATCTTGCTTTCGGTTCCTTCTTTCTTTCCCGGCTGTGGTTTGGCTTTTCTTTTTTGGCCTCTTTCTTCCCTCCTTTCGGGAGGGGGAATTTCACACAGAGTACACGGCGCTTCATCTTCTGAATGTTCAGAGGGCTCTCCAGTATTTGCAGATGTTGCATATTTTTCAGAGTTCAGATCTTCTCTTTGTCTTTGTCACTGGTTCTTGCTGTGGGATGGCAGCCTCTGGTCTGATCTGATTTTTTTTTTCTTTGCAGATACTGTGTGGATTTTTTGGAAAGGTTGCGTCTCGCCGGTGGCATTCCAGGCTCGTTTTACGAGTTTGCTAACTACTTCTGGGCAGAACAGGTGTGCTTTCACTATTCAGATGCTGCTATGCATCGGTGGTTCTGTCTCGGGGAGCGGCGACTTCCCACCCTACTTAGGGAATCCCACCAGTTCTTGGATTCATCTGCTGCATACGCTAAGGAAGGTAAAATTATGCCTTACCTGCTGATAATATTCTTTGCTTTAGTAGCAGCAGATGAATCCAGGATCCCGCCCTTTGTCAGCCACGCTTGTTTTGCCTATTTTTGTCCTGGTCTTTAGTTTCCAAAAAAAAAAAAGGAGAAGAGGAAAGAGAACAGAAAACACTGAAGAGATCTCCATCACAGTCGTGGTTTCTCTTAAGTCAGATTGACAAGTTTCTGTTCTGTATGGTTGGTGAGGAAGGCTTCCTGGTTTCTTGTCTGATTCTGCTTGGTGATGAGATATGTACTGAGGTGAAGGAGGAGCTGGCCGTCTGCTATCACTGCCTTCAGCTTTGTAATCTCTATCTCCACCTGCTGGTAGATGGACACAACCCACCAGTTCTTGGATTCATCTGCTGCTACTAAAGGAAAGAAAATTATCAGCAGGTAAGGCATAATTTTACCCTAAGCCCAATGCAAGTTTACTGCATGCTAATCTAGAGCTACCACCGGCCCAACGTGGGTGCCAGTGGTAGTTCCAGCCCCAGCGCGTGCCATTTCCCACGTTGTAATTTTTAGTGCAGTTTAACCGGGCAGTGCCATTTGCTCCCAGTTACTGCTGGGTTAGCGTGGGAACACTTACCATCCCTCAGTGGGTTAGCAGTAAATTCTCCCCCTTGCATGGCCACGTGGTAGGAGCAATGTTACCACATGGGTATGACTTTTTTCATCCTTTTTACGTGTTGCGGTAAAAAGGGCCACAGCATAAGGCAAAAATGGCCCCCACTGCTAGCACAGGGCTGTTTTTATCGCAGCTTGGTAAAAGGACCCCTTAGGGATTTAGCAAAATTTGGGGTATAAATTTAAGCACTCAGCCGTAGAAATGAAGTTAGGAGTATAAATTCTTTGAATATCAGGCCCATATTTTTTTTTCTTTGTGATGTGTGTACCCTTGCATGCTATGGTAATTTGAATTCCAGCTTTGCCCCCCCCCCCCCCCAATCCAATACAATCTTGCTGACATCTATAAGTGGCGTTACATTCTTTTTGGGTTGATCTTGAGGGAAGGAGGGAAAGTCCATTCTTTTTTTTTCTTCTTTTTTCTTTTTTTGAACAATAAAATAGGTGTAGTTTTTTTGAGCAATAAAATAGGTGCAGTTTATAAACTACTTGATGAATGGACACAGAAAAAGGGTTGGGTAAGCAGTTCTTTACTTGACCTTGGGAAAGGTACTAATTACTCTCCTTATGACAAGGTTGACAACCAGTTTGGATCAGTTTAATGATGAGAAAGCATTAGAAGCATCAAGAGTCTGTCAGGTAGGGGAGTGCAGGTAGAAGGTGATTAGTTCTTGCACAGTAACCCTTTTTGAGTTGCTGGCTCTAGCATGGCACTGGGAAAAAAAATCTGCACTCTTTATTTTTAGTGAGAAGATAAATTTAAAAGGAGTAAATTGGAAAATCAAATGAGGGTTTTAGCAGCATGGGAGATTTGCAGAGCTGTCTCCCAGCATCTGAAAGGCCCATCCATCATGTCTTACAAGTAGTCAATTCCTCTAGTATCTGTAAATGTTTTCAGATATTAGCCAATTTATATGCTCTGAGATTCATCATGGTTGAATCAGCTTTGCCGGCCTGTATTATCTTCGTCAGAGATGAAGGCTGATATATGAGCATCTCTGCAGCTCAATGGGTTGTATACAAAAAAAAGTCCGTTTTTAATTAATAAACTGATTTGCTCAGGAGCTCATCAGTGTCACCAGCAATAGCAATTGTCATTCATTATTGTTTATTGCATCCCTCCTTCAACAAATATTGCTTTCTAATAAGATTTATTTCCCTTTTAAAAATTTTGTTAATGACATTCTCATCCTAGCAACAAAAAAAAAAAGCTAATTTTTTTCGTAGAAGGGTGGTGGTGTGGGGGGAGAGAACTCCCCAGCAAAATCTGCTGAGGTTATTTAGAGCATTTTAACACCATGATCAGAATACTAGTTCTGCTTCTTCCTCTCTTCATTTTGCTGTTGATGTTGGCTCGTATTTGTTATGATTTTCATCAGAGTGGTTTTTACATGATGTCATAAATTGTTTAACTTTAATTGGCTGCAGTTCTATAGGTTTTCCTTTGCTTTTTCTGGACCAGCACAAACAAATCATTACACAGACATGGGGTGATTGCAGAAAGTTGAACTCTGAGTTGATATCATCTTTGAACAATTTTACCAATGCCACTATTCATTTAAGAATTATAGTTAAAATAGGGCTCCTTTTACAGAGCAGTGCGCTGAATGCAAAGAAGCTCATTCAGTTCCCATGGGCTTCTTCCTATTCAGCACACGCTAATCAGTAGCTCTGCTTTGTAAAAGGAGCCCGTAGCTTGCTAGCGGCCCGTGGAGTACATAAGGCATCAGTCTGAAAATATCAAAAAGCAAAAATGGTAGTGACAAATTTCCTTCTAAAAATTGTGTGGAAAAAGTAATTTAAAAAAATTGGGTACGTGTTTTTTTTATAGAGCTGATATAACATATTTCTTGATTAGATTTTTGGAGCTCATACACAGGTCAAATCTAAATATGATGTTGCCTGAATATACCTTCCAGAAAATAAAATGATAGCATTAACCTCCCACTAAGGTAATTAAAAAAAAAAAAAAAAAAAAAAAAGAATGACCGGGAGGGTGGGAGTTTGCTTTCATATACAGATGTATGTACATTTCAAGATAACTAGTGAAAACTACTGGTTATTTTTATTTACAGATGGTAGGCGAATTTTAGAACAGGATTAGATAAAGGACAAGATCCTTTTTGTTGCTGTTTGTGAATTTTAGATGTAAACTAATCCAAGTGGAGCTTTTATTTCAATAAACTGCATTACTTATGCTCATTAACATCTAAACACACTTCTCTGTAGTGATCCTGTCCCCTTATTGCCTGTTGTCTAATAAAGTCTGTTTAATAACCATATGTTGGTGGTAGCAGAACTAGTGAAGTGATACTACTAAGATGCTCCCATGTTATTTACTGCTAGGCTTGCTTAGGACAGATCATCCTCCACTGTGGCATGGCATTACTGCTGTTTTGATGAATGAGCATTAGGGTAACTCATTTTAAAATGTGCCTGATTTATTAGTACCAGGGTGGGGTATCTCCATTTTCCAGCAGGTCAGTGCTTTGTTGCTGAAATACTGTAAGTTATTCTCAAGGTCAGCTCGTGTGTGAATTATTTTTTTTTTAAACAGTATTCCTTGATCACATATCAGATCTGTTGTAGGGAGAACGAAAAATGGAGAAACGAGTGGAGGCTTTTTTTTTTTATTAGCAATAAAAAAAAAAAAGGGCCACAGGCAGTGTTGGCCAAGCTTCAATTATGACTCCTAGTAAGACAAGGACCTTAATGTTTATTGTTTGCCTTCAGGGATGTATATTACACACAACTATTTTGCAGAAGCAGCATCAAATCTATAAAACTACCATTAGGCAGAAAAATCAATCAAAATGCCATTAAAATGGAATAAGTTGCCAATATTGCTGATGTGGTTGCAGGTCCTTTGATTTTCCTTCAAATTATTAGGCACAGCCTAGTAGTGACTTTGTTAAGGGAAATGAGTGTTGTTCAGAAGTAATATGTCTCTTTGGCTTCATAAAGTTTGTGGCCTCATATTTCCCAGTTTATTGATTATTCATTAACATTTGTCATGAGATGTCCTAACTCAAGGGAAAAATATAACACTTTTCTCTTGCAGAGCACTGGTGCTGCATAGATCTCTAGAAAAGGTTATTTCTGATGTACCAATCTCTGAGAAAAATGAGCTCAGAAATAAAGCAAGGAATGTGCCTTCCAGGTCTAAGCAGTTTGAAGAGGAGTTTGCTGACAGTGCTTTGTTCTCAGTTCTGCCTTTTCTCCTCTTAATAGTGAAAGGAACAGCTGGAAGTGAGCTCCCAATCACAGTAACTTTAAAGTAGCAGTAGTGTCCAAAATTTTCCTCAGTGGTACTTAGCACCAGTAAAACCACTTCATTGCCACCTCTGATACATCTTTATTTTAGTTTTTCTTTTATTCCTGAAACAATGCGAGTACTAGAACTTTTTAAGAATTTGCTGTTTCTGCTCTGTTGCTGCTGCTACCATTTTAGAACCCAGCAAATCAGGGAAGTGCTTTGCTGATATGAGCCCCCCTCCCCCTTTCAAATATGGCCTGATGCATTTCTGTGGGAAAAGAAGTTTTAGCTTCTGTAGTATAGAAGCTTAGGATAAAGTGTAGCAGAGAATAGAACAAAGCAGTTGGAGTAGAGGAGTAGCCCAATGGTTAGTGCAGTGGTCTGAGAACCCGGGGACTGGGTTTGATTCCCACTGCAGTTCCTTGTAACTCTGGGCAAATTAGTTAACCATTCATTGCCCCAGGTACAAAATAAGTACATGTATATAGTATGTTAACTGCTTTGATTATAACCACATAAAGGTGGTATATCAAATACCATCCCTTTTCACTTTTAACAAGTGGAATTCACTACTCTTCCAAACCACCAAACTGCCCCTAGCTCTCCCCCCCCAATAAAACTGACTCCCCTTGCAACTGCCCCCACAACCCAAAAGCTATCGCTCTATAACTTCCACCCACAAACTGCTGGATCCCCAACATCTATCCCATGCAGCTGTTCCACTGACCTGCAAGCTGCCCTATCCCCAAAAACTACCACCTGCAACTGCTCTACACCCCAAAAAATTACCCTACAACTGCTCCACTACCAACAAACTTGTCCCCACTTCCTAAAGCTATGTTCTGCAAACTGCCTCACTCTTAAAAAAAAAAAAATAAAAAAAACATCTTCCCCAAATTGCTGCACTACCCTTTAAATTACCCTCCCAAAATACCCATGCTTCTAAAAATGGACCCTCTGCAACTGCCCCGTCATCCTACAAGCTTGCTCACTCCCCCAAAATATTCTACCTGCAACTGACACAACACCCCACAAGCTGTTTTAACATCAAAAACTACCCCCTGTAACTAACCCTCCTCCTCACATATTGTCCCACTCCCCAAAACCTAGTCCACCACAATTACTACTGCATGCCACAGGCAGGGCCAGACTAAATAATTGGCAAACTTTGCAAATGCATTGTATTCACTTGTTTAGAGAGGTCCTATGAGATGTCTACACGTAACAGAAAGATGTTAAACAGCATAGTAGAATGTGCTGAACCTTGCAGTACACCTGAAAAACAATCTAGCTCATTTGAGCATTCAGAATGGACAGAAACAAGATATTTCCTGCCTACTAAAAACGATTTAAACCAATTAAGGACTAGGCCATTCAGCCTAATAGATCGATGCCTGTTGATCAATATGATATGATTAATTGTATCAAAGGCTGCAGATATGTCCAGGCTTACCTTTATTGAAACCCTCTCTGACAGTGTCCAAAATAGAAATTAGCAGTGTTTCAGTGTCTTTCAATGACCTGAAACCAAATTGATTCATATCCAAAACGTACTTTTCTACAAAGTTAACGAGTAGTCATAAACCAGCTTTTCAGTAACCTTCCTCAAGAAAGAGCAAAGCGATAGGCCTATAACTTAGGACTACATCAGGATTAAGTGATGGGCTCTTTAACAATGGTCTAACAACAGACTTCTTCAATGCATCAGGCATAAATCCTTCAGAAAAAGACAAATTAATAATATCTCTGATTACTTCACTAATTTTATGACATATGTCTAATGGGCAGTGAGACAACTTCACTCTCAAGAAAGCCTGCAACATTTGATCAGTGTTTATAGACTGAAAAAAGGACCATTGATCATCAGGAACTAAAGGGCAGCCCATTTTAGCCAGCAATGATTGGTTCTCAAATTGCTGAGTGATGTTAATTATTTTTTCTCCAAATCCCTAAGTAAAATCCTGACTAGACAAAGAGGAATTAATCTTTTTTTCTATCCAAGCTAAGATCAGCTTTCAAGCATCGAACTGCAGAAAATGGTGACCTAAGGAGCTGACTCAGTAACTGAGTTAAGATGTTCCTTCTTTGCTTTCAGATATGCACTTTTTATGTGCCTGCAATTCTAGGTTATAGGTCATTAAGGTAATTCTAGAAGGCCAGCTTCTCCAACTTCTCTCATAGCTCTTTAACTTTCACTTAGGCAATCTCAGATCCTTAGTATACCATGGTGCTCTATGGCGGCACGCCCTGTGACAGTTACACATAGGGGCTACCTAATCAAGTGAGTTAGACGCTGTAAAGATGCCCGAACCATCAAACTTTGTCAGGTTAATAGTAACTGCCGATTTCAAATCCGACAACTCAAACGATTCCTATGACTCATAATTCATGGAATAACTTGACGTGAGGATACTAACAATGTTTGCTTGCATTTTCATAATTTAAATAATGATCAGACCGAGGTACCCTTTTCACCTCTTTTGTACTAGGCTGCGTGTTTGGTCATGCTGTTCTTATAAAAAAAAATCTCAGGCTAAGTTAGAAGAAGAAAAGAATCTTTATTTCTCACTGCAACAGGACAAGAAATACTATTGGCTCTTGGCATTAGTAGTTTTACAGAACAGAGTCTAACAATAGGAAGGAAAGTTTTATTCTTCACTGTCATACAAACCTACAAAGGTCATAGAACAGAGAGAAAGAAAGAGAATTAGTTTCTATCGGGGAGGGGGGGGGGGGAGAAGAGCACCCCCCTTTCCCTCCTGAAAATAGGCTACGACAAGGATATGAAACTCTCCTACTATCCGGACTATTTCAGAGTCTCTTTAGATGAGCAGTTACTTATATACCCTTCCCATCACAAAGGACCACATCATATATCACCCAATCAGCAGACCTGAAAGTACATAGGAGACCTGTGATAGGGCCTTAGTGTCCTTGCCATACCTCTGCTCAGTAACAAACAATTGGAATGTCATGACAACGAGAGGTCTGGTCAGTTTCTTTGTAACAAGACGGTTGGGATGTCATGGCAATGGTCTTTGTCAGTTTGTGGTCAGCCAGAAATTCCTGTCTTGCCACCATCAGTGGAAACTCACAGAAGCACACAGAAATAAGCAGACCCAAAAGAAAAGGCCAGAAAATTCCAGAACATGACCCCCAATCCTCTGTGCCAGCAACCATTTATCCACAAAACTAAATCTAAGATATAGCCGGCTATGTATTCAGCACAAAGCATCTAGAATCTGTAAAAAGGTGGACATATAGTCATTATTATTACTGCCATCAACCTGCAAATTAAAATCGCCCAATATCATCGATTTGCGAGGGCCAAAATACAGATCAGCTACAAATTTGACTTAAGCTGAGAAATCCTTCTGAAGGACCCCAGGCACACAATATAACAGCAGAATATTCAAAACAGAAAAAGTTAAAGCCAAAACTTCCATATCCTTGAGCAGTATACTCTCTCTTTTAGTGAATCTTAGAGAATCTTTAAATACTACTACCACCAAACCCCCTCTTTTTTATTCCCATCAAGTACCTCAAATAATGCCAAATAATGCAATAGACATAGTTGATGGAGAAGTACCAGATCTTCAATCAATAACCAGGATTCCATTATACAACAAATATCTATATTTTCATCCCTAATCATATCATTTAGAACTACAATCTTATTTCTCACCGATCTAGAATTTATAAGAACTACATTCAAATAAGAGGACGATGAGACTTGCTGCGTAGAGGTTAATGGAATTTCATGCAAGCATGCTACTCTACACCATTGCTTGCTATTATGAGATCACCATAATTACTTCTACCAGTCACCACAGGAATAGCAAAATTCCCCATATACAGGCTATTCAGATGCACAGTAAGCCAATCAGAATTACACTAAACCTCACCACTTCCACCCAATGCCCAGCCAACGTCCGCCCAAAATCCGCACAAGGGAGCGCTCCTTTGTCATGCTTCTTCATCGGCATGTGACTCTGGTGCTGGGATTGGCCAATTGAAGTGTCAAGGCCCTCCTCTGATGTCACAAGGGGGTGGAGCCAAGCTGTTCTGGGATAGTGCTCCGGTACTAGTGTTTTAAACAAAGAGAAAGTAGATCAATCAGAGCTGCAGAAATTGCACTTCCAGGAGACGGCCCAGATCTGTTACACAGTTCTAGAAAGTCACTCTTGCATCGGGATCTGCTGTTTGAAGCATCAAGGCCCCCCTCAGGGATGGGAGTAAGGCAGACAGAAAATCACCCAGGCAGCACAAACACACAGTTTTCAGCCCAGCACGATGGCAGAAAGAGCTGGCAAATAATGGGCAGTCAGTTGCTCCTGCACTGTGGTTGTTACTTCAGGTGAGATCCTAAATTCTCAATTCTGTGATGTAATCATTAGATAAATTGATAGTTTCACATTCTCAGTCTAGTTTATTTTGTGTATTTTGCCTACAAGTCTGAACGCTATTAAAGTACATTCAGGTACAGCAGTTTTGTGTCCCTGGAGGGCTTACAATTTGAGTTTGTACCTGAATCATTGAAAGCTTAAGTGACTTGTCCAAGATCACAAGGATCAGTAGTGGGATTTGAACTGGGCTTTCCTGGTTTTCAGCCAGTTGCTCTAAACCTTAGGCTACTCAATTAATCATCTTTAAGGTTTCATTTTTAGTAAGGTTCTTCATGTTATGAAACTTCTCTCTAGTTAACAGTGTATGATGTTCATCCATGATAACAAATTACGAAAAATAGATTAAATATTGATTTCACTAGTACCTTGGCTTAATCAGTATATCATCTGCAATAATACCACAGCTGTCTGGAAAATCAGATTATTGTAAGTATTTATAACATGCTATCTTATGCGCATATAAGTTACCAACAACTGAACTGCAATATAATCAATATAAAACAAAAATCAATACATGAGAAATAGCATAAAGCAAAGATTAAATAATAGCAAATATTTTAAAAAGCTAACCCAAAATGAAAAGTTTTAACATTTTTCCCCCTGAATGTTAAACATCCTTCTCATTTTAAATTTCCAATGTTAGCTGGTTCTACAGTTGTGGACCCACACTGAGAAAACCAGTACACAGGTTGCATTTATATGAATTGTACTAAACAGCAGGCCTTCGCTTGAGTGCAGGCTTTGCATTAGTTGATGATGATGCTTTAGGGATGGTTATAGATGGTCTATATAAGAGGCTTCGGAAGGCTAAGCAGCCCCAACCGTGATCTTCCCCTTTCACACTGTTGGGCCCACTCTCTTCCCAGATATCTCTCTTTCCCCACCTCCTGATAACCCTCTTGGTGCCTTCTTAGTTCAGCAGGTGGTGGCAGTGGTATCAGTGGTAAAATCAATGTGAAGCTGCATGGGTCCATTTTCCTGTGTACATCACTGCTAGTTCTGCTGGTCATGTCTCCTCTGATGTAAACTCCCTGCATCAGAGGGGCATAACCTGCAGGTTTAGCAGTGGCTTGTACTGGGAAATGGTCTTCTGCAGCTTCACTTTGCTTTTACCGCTGATACTGCTTCTGGGAAGACTGCAAGAGGGTGATCTGAAGGGAGGGACGAAATGACATTAAGAGGCAATGCCAGGTGGGGGGGAGGAGACTTCAGAAAGAGATAGGTTGATGCTGGATGGGAGTTGGGGGAGGGAGAAAGAGAAGGAGTGATGTTGGATGTAAATGAAGGAGGAGAGAGACTGGGTGATGCTGGATGGGTTTTTTTTTTGGGGGGGGGGGCAGACAGAGACTGACAGGAGAAGGCCACAGGAGAGAACATCAGTGTAAGGAGTGACTTTACATATCTATTTTCTCCTGATCTGTGAAGGGAGCAGGTCAAGCTATTCCGCTGCATGAAAATAAATGATTTTGATTTAGACTTTTAACCCTCTGTGTCGATGTATTTATTAAGGGCCCAGGCCTGTCTGCTAGCCACACTGCCACAACCTGCTACTGGATTTTGTAATTAGCTCATTCCTTTCTCAGTAGTAGCTCAAGGTGAGTTAATTCAAGTAAAACAGGTATTTTTCTGTCCCTGGAGGCTTACAGTCTACAGCTGTACCTGGGGCAGTGGAGAGTTAAGTGACTTGTCCTAGTGGCAGTGGATTTGAACCCTGGTTTCTGTAGTTCTGAGCCTGCTGCTGTAAACATTAGGTAGAGCTAATAGAGATAAACACATATTGCAAACATGTTTGGTAACTCAATGATAAACTAAAGGCCAGCAAATCTGATGCCTCGTGGTCAAGTGGCAATATACCAAAAACATTGATACACAAATCATTTTTTTGTTGCCAGTATCCACAGGATTTCTGTTACAATGCTGTTGAACATCACTGTTCACATGACTAACAGGAAGATGCTGGTTTGGGGGGCTAGGACTAATTGGGAGCCAAGTGTTAGGTATGGCATACATTTCCAGAATAACGCAAATATTGTGTAATATGTCAGACTCCAGGGGTGGCGGGGAGGGAGAGAGATGCTAGACCCGGGGTAGGAGTGGATAAAAGAGCAAGATTAGGTGAGAGGGGGAGATGCTAGAATCAGAGAGGGAGGAAGATAGAGATGCTAGGGTAAGGTGGGAGCAGAGGGAAAAACCATAAGAAGCATCACAGAGCTAATTCAGGAACAAATGAAAACCTACCTCTTCAAAAAAATTCTACAGCTAGTCGCAAAGATATCATTTGCCTTCCTTTCAAATCCTACCTCTTCAAAATCTATATGAATAAACATCACCAAAACTCTACAGCTGAACGCAAAAGCTAGCACCGCCTTTTCCTCTTCAAATCTATCTCTTCAAAAACCCTATGAATAACCAAATGAACTATAGATGCCCTTTCCACATTGCACAACACCATTGTAACCCCACCAAAATGTAAATTGTAAGCCACTTTGAACCTAAATTTGATTTTGGATAATAGTGGGATACAAGAATGCATAAATAAATAAAAGAGAGAGACCACACTGGGAAAGGAATTGAGTGGGACATACACTGGACCCAGGGAGGGAGAGAAAGAGAGAGGCTTGACTGTGGGGAGGGGGATGAGAGCGAGACCGAGACATACTGGTCCTTAAGTGGGGGTTGCAGGGAAAAGAGGGGGTGATGGTGGTTATGAGAGGCAACAGGGACATAGGGGTCACTGAATATAGTAGGGGGATTATGACAGGGACACAGACAGGAGGTGCAGGGCAGGACAAAGGGATGAAGGTGGATATGAAGAGATAAGAAAAGTTAAATGGCCAAGCGACTCTGGAAAGATCAGAAGATGGATGGAACTTAGTGATTAAGAGGGAAAGTATTGTGGCCAGAGCAGGGTATTCTGCATGGGAGAGATGGAGAGGGAATTTTGAGGGGTAGGAGACCTGGTATTTGGTAGGAATGAGTGGGCATGTTTTGAAGGGTTGGGAGAATGAGTGAGGGTGTGAAATGGAGGGGAAGGGAAAAGGGATGAAGTGTGGAGAAAGGTTGAGACACTTGTGAATGACCTGGAAGACTGGAGAAAGGAAGGAGGTATTGGAGAGGAAATGGATGGGTCTCTGAAGGGGATGAGTGAGGGGTGGATAAGGGAGTAAGAAGATGGTGAAAGAGAGGCAATAGAAAATGGGGTAGAGGGTAGGAGACAGCCATTAAGCTGGACTTGCTGCTTATTTCTAGGATAAGCAGCATAAAATGTATTGTACTGTTTTGGGATCTTGCCAGGTACTAAATAAAATTCAGACAACAAAGATAGAAAAGAAAAATATTTAATATTTTTTAAAGTATTGGGATATGTCTGCTTTAGGAAATGTACATCTTTTCTATTTTTGCATTTTGCAGAATACAGGAGGAAATGTGTCTTGATTCTCTTTTACCAGTATTACACAGCTTATAGAGTTTAGCTTTCTTGGGAGAAAGGGGGGGGGGGGGTGTCTCTATTTCAGTCTTGTGTGTGTTCCTCTATTTTGTATCAGGTGAAGATCTGACTGTGTTCTGCATGTGTGAATGAGGTCAAGAATTCTGGTAGCAATTAGTTATCTGTGTAAGAATCTGTAACAGTAGTGGTTATTCAAATGTCCCAATAGGTGCATTGGTGCTTTAGGGCCCAGTGTAATATTTATAGCACAGTCTTGTCATAGGTGGATTAGGGTTGTTATGATTTGGTAAGTTTGCTGTATAGGTTTGAATGTCTTTTTGCAGGGTTTTGTGTTGTTTTGAAAAGTGTCTGACTGTATTTGAAAGCTGGCCCTTGGCATCCAAAATAAATATGCTCAAGACTAGCAGTCTTCACATCCTATACAGTCCCCACACAAACCAAAACCATCTGATTTAAACAAAATGTCTAGCAGTGGAAGGAGTGTGCACTGTTCCTATGGTGATTATCACTATTTGATTATTTTTTCGTATAATGTGTTCTACGGAAAATAGCCTTTTGTTGGGGAACATGGGATATAGAACTGGAGGTGCCATGCTTTTAGTGAGATTCTTTCCAATCCTGTAGAGATTCTAGACTTCTTACACAGAACAATTTGTTGAATGATGCTATCAATTACAATGGCAATTTACCTGGTAGCTGGAACTAGTTGGAGGGGAGGGTTTCTCTATATATATCTTATGGTATTTTATATAGCTAATTTAAAAATGGGAATGAGGGAGGGGTGCATGATATGGGGGACATGATTTGTGGAAATGTTTTATTAGCATGCCCCCCTCCATACCTAGCTTGCTCCCCTGTTGCTACCTCAAATATTTCTGTCTAGAGGTGGCATTGCGTGTTGGAACACTCAGTCTTCTTTATTTTATACTGTCCGGGAGAAAATACACCTAGGGAAGCAGGGGGGTCAAGCTTTATTCAGCCATCTTGAAGCCTGCTCAACTGCGCCACTTTGGATACTGGTCAGTTTTGAAGACACCACTTTAAGTGAGGTTCCTGCTTCCCAACCCGAGATGACATAGTAGGGAGCTTTTCTCCCTTTCATTCTGTGCTTATCAGGAAACAGAGGGGGCAGATGCAGAAAGCTTGTGTTAGAGCCATGTGCTGCTGGCTTAGTGCCTGGCTTCTAATGGATACTTAGGACTAGCTTCTATAAATGGCACCTAAAAATTTGGCGCTGAAAAAAATAGTGCTTAGTGCTACTCTGTAAGCCACACTTAAAATTAGACACGGTTTATAGAATAGCACCTAGTGCCCAGAACCGTGACTGCAATTAAGCATGCAAATCTCTTTGGCTAATTGCTGGTTTCACCACTAGTGGGAGTTCAAAAATATATTGCTGTAATACGTAACTCCCCCTCCTCACTTCCTTTACCCACACCATACATTCATCCAATATTTAAATTGTTCTTCTTATAGTTCTTTAGTGACCTCAGCTGTACACATTGCCAACTCAATCTTATGGCACTGAAACTTGCACACAGATCTTCATCGGCTCACTGTAGTGTCAAATTATTGAATATCTTTTATATATACAATTTTGTGTTAACTTAGGTACTCATCTTATTTAGATATATCGGACCCAGGGGTTGATGTTAATGTCCGACATGCATGTTTCGCCCTTCCCTAGGGCTGTCTCAAGGACTGACCCCCTGTGCCGTCTTAGCGTCAGCTCTGCTTAAAAGCTTTGCGAGGGGAACAACCCTGTAATTATTTAAGCAGAGCTGACGCTAAGACGACACAGGGGGTCAGTCCTTGAGACAGCCCTAGGGAAGGGCGAAACATGCATGTCGGACATTAACATCAACCCCTGGGTCAAGATGAGTACCTAAGTTAACACAAAATTGTATATATAAAAGATATTCAATAATTTGACACTACAGTGAGCGATGAAGATCTGTGTGCAAGTTTCATTGCCATAAGATTGAGTTGAACAATCTCTTTGGTACTTGCTCATACAATATACTACCACATAAACGCTAATAGGAGCAAGTTCTTACTCTCTATTCTAACAACTGCAATGTTATAGAGGAAAATACTTCAGACTCTCGGTCACAGCTGTTAGCACTTAAAACTAAAATAGCTGACCGCTTGGCTCTGCGTGTCTGATAATCAGTTCACGCTGGCGAGAATCCTCATTAGTCATAAAAACCTCTTGCACACCGGCATATCAATTCCATATGTTTGCTCATTGTGTGACGACTCTGAAAACACTTAGCTGTGGTTTTGTGCTAGGGCAAATCCAACTAGTCCGTACCCGACGGCGAGCTCCCGCTTCGCTCTTTGCTTCTTAAGGAGCCGGACTAACTAGCCCTTCTCAGCACCTTCCAAGACCACCAGCTTGGACCACATCTAGGAGCCCTTTTAATAAGCTGCGGAGGCGTGTACACGCGTCCTACGTTTGTCAGTTTGGAGTTATCGCCTGGCTACCGCGTGGCCCAGGCGGTAATTTAGTTTTTTACGTGCATCTGCTACACGTGCCGGAAAATAATTTTTATTTTCCTGCTTGCGGCGGAAACCAGGCGGTAATTGTCATTCTACACGTGGAGACGATTACTGCATGATTACCGCGTAAGAACTTACCACTAAGTCATTGGGTGGCGGTAAGGTCTCAGACCCAAAATGGACGCTCACCAATTTTAATTTTGCCGCTCGTTCATTTTAGGCAAAAAAAAGAGCCTTTTTAACAGGCGCGCTGAAAAATAGATCTGCACATGCCCAAAACACGTGTCTACACTGGCGCAGCCCAGTTTTCGGCACACCATAGTTAAAGGACCCCCTAGTGCTATGCACATATCTGAGCAGATAAGCATATTTGCACACATCTCCTGCATGTGCTTGAATGTATAGTATGTATAGCATTTTTGTGATTCTGAAAATTATGCATAGAATAACATTGTGTGCTGATAAAAAAAAAATTTCTGCTCAGACCTGTGTGTGGATAGTTGCCGTTAGTGGAGAACTGTCACATTTCCCATTTTTCCCCTTCCCATGGTCTTTATGGAGGCAACCAAAAAATTTGTGGATACGGTTATGCTCACAGCAAAAAGAATAAACAGGCATTAAATCCTCAGACGCTACTGCAGAAGAAAGAGCTAACCCGTCTACTCCTCCTTAGATGTGACATTAAAGCTGCTGCACTGTGTTCAGCCTTACACTCCAGTTTACTAAGCAGTGCTAGTTCCAACACGACCCATTCACTTTGGGCCGTGTCGGCACTAGTGCATGAACAGCCGCTAGCTCTGCTTCGTAAACGGACCCCTTAGTGTCTTCTGTACACTTCTCTACATTGGGGCAGAATAGGTAATAGTCATTACTATTGATTTCAATATGCTAATGCACAGCTTTGCGCAGGTTTAGCTTGTGTGCAAACTCCTTTTCTGCATTGTGCGCAGACCTCTAGTGCACTTTTGTGGCATTGGCTCCTTAGATATGAAAAAAATATCATCCCCTTTGTCAGTCTGTACTTTTTGCAACATAGGGACAAGAAGAAATCCTTCTCCCTCCCTCCCCCTTTTTTTCATTGATGATGCAAATGCCCTATTAACCTTTTTACCTGCTAGGTTTCTGAATCAGTTTTAGTAAACATTCAGAAGCTCTGAAACATTAAATGTTTACTAATGGGGATACTTAGAAACCACATAGCAACTATGTGTGAGGATTTGTTAAAGAACATTAATTATGATCCAAAGGCAATAGGGAGCTTTGGGATAATAAATTCTCTTCAGGCAGCTAAAAAGTATAATTAAACTATGAGTAGAAAATACTTAATTGAATGGGTTACACACTATGATGCTTAATTCTTTACATAGGCCTGCTTGGATCTATTTTAAAATTATCCTGTCAGGTGTGGAAGCACAGTGGTAAGCTGATTTAGTTGAAATGTCTGCCTTGTCCCTTTACAATAGTAGTCTATAAATAAATCTTAATAGTGGTAGATATTCTGTCAAAATACTCATCAGTCATGATTTTAAAAACAGATGGCCATGAAGCGATAAAAAGTTTTGAAAAAATACATGGTGTCCAGAAAAAAAAGGCAATATTTTTCCAAATAACCCCAAAATGTCCAAGTGCAGCAGAAACATCTACCTGAAATTCAAGCCATTTCTGAGTACTTTATTTTTCAATAGGATGGAGCCTCCAGTGCATCGAGCTTGAAAAACAGTTCAGCTCTTAATTAATGAAACCCCAAACTTAATTTGAAGCAACAGTTCAGTGGCATTGATGACTTTGAATGTGTCAAGGTTGAAGGAGGACACTTTGAGCACAACTTATGAATTACCTAAGAAAACCCCCAATTATACTAATGTATCTTAAATGTTTAAACAATTGCAAAGTATTTTGAAACTCTGTAAGAGGTTCCCCCCCCCCCCCCCCCGGACACCCTGTATTTAATATAGATTATACACAAGAAAAAATACAAATGGATAAGGGCAAATAACATTCTTATTGGTCACAAAATAATGAATAACTCATTGTTTTTTAAATCCATTTCTTCAGAGAGCTATTTCAAAATTAAAGGGGTACTGATGAAGAGAGTTAACCTGTCCATAACATATTAAATACATACCCATCTGTAGTCTTAGATTTCACAGAATGGTAAAGGCTGGATCCACTGGTATGGCATCCACATGCTTTCTGTAGATCTGAAACAGCCCATGACAATAACATCAAGGGTAAATCTGTCAGGGATGAGCAACCTGCGGCCCACCATTGAATTTTATGTGGCCCAAGAGACTATGGGAAGTATACACAGAATGTCATTAACCAATGTTTTCCTGATTTTAAATAACTGTATTTCACAAATATTTTCAGAATAGCCACTCTAGCAGTTTGTTTCCATTATTGATAGTTCATTTTTTACTTTAATTATTTATCACAGGTGATGTATGGAACTCTGTATTTCTGGTTCCATCATTATATAGTGTTGTGGCCCACTAGGGATAGTACTGACATTCATGTATCCCTATTTGTATAAAGGTTGCCCACCCCTGTGTTAGACCATCAAAAACTAAGGTGGCAATTCTATAAGTGGGTGCCTCCTTGTAGGCAACTTGGTACTGAACAGGGAGTGCGTTACATTTAGGCTTTTGCAGTGGTATAACTTTGGTTGCCTAAATGTGGCAATGGTGTCTGTAAGCCCTGCTCATGCCCCTTTCATACTGTATCCACATGTATAGCCCCTTTACATTTTCATGCCGTACTACTTATGTGTGCTCTTATAGAATAGCGCTTAGGGCCAGATTCTGTATAAGGTGCCTGAAAAATCCACATGGAATACATTTTCGCCTAAGTGTATTCTATAGATTTCGGCTTGGTATATAGAATATGCTTAGTTGATAGCCCAGAACCTGAAACTATGCACCTTCATTTACCCCAGTGAAAACAAAACATAAATCCCTGTGCGTAGATTTACACGCACTGTGCCACATTCTATAACAACGCACATAAATTTGGGAACGCCCATTTCCCCAACAGTAGCCATGCCCCTTTTGAACTGCGTGCATTAGAATTTAGGGTGCAGTTCATTACAGAAAACATTTAGCGTAAATTCAAATTATTTGCTAATTAGTGCTCATTATTGCTTAAGTGCTGTTATCAATTCTGATTAGCTTGTTAAGCCAATTAAGTTATGCAAATTGTTATAGAATACGCCTGGATTTTGGCATGGATCTCTAGGTGCGCTATATAGAATGCAGGGCTTAGAGTGCTGACATACATAAATACCAATATTTGGGGCATATATGTGTGCAAAGGGGTGCCGAGTTATAGAATTTCCCTATTCATAGAAATTTGAAAAAGCATCATGTGCAAACATTGAGATATTTATGGATGTTTCAAACTGGGGTCAGAAAACAAAATACATAATTATAAAAAGGAGGTCTTTTAAGGTTCGTTTTAGATTTAGATTTTATCATTTATAACCCGCTCTTATCCAGAGTGGGGAACAAAAAAACATACATTAAAAAATACACAATATGAACCACAAAATTACAGAGATTACCATACCATACAACAATCCAAAGAGAAAATCTGTGCATTCTGAATAATAAGTCAGTACTTAACAGGACAGAATGTACTGTATTGATAAAGTTGTTTTTTAAATTTCAGAATATTTAAATCTACGGTATAGGACAAGACATATTAATGTAAATAAACAAAAATTATAAAAATACAGCCTACATCTAGGAGAACTGACTGGGATAAATACTAAAACAATGTACAAAAACAAAGATTTTAAGGAAGGGGAAAAACCCTTTCACATACAGACCTAAGTTCTACTGAGCCAAAAAAAACCCCTCCAAACTAAGAAGGCTATTTTTTTAAGCTGTTAGGTTTTAACGTGCGCCTAACAGAGCTAAAAATGGAGTGCTGTGGGACATACTCAAGCATACACCCTACGCCTGGAATAGACTTCCTGAGCCCCTTCGTCTTGCCCCATCCTTGACCATCTTTAAATCTAGATTGAAAGCCCACCTCTTTAACATTGCTTTTGACTTGTAACCACTTGTAACCACTCGCCTCCACCTACCCTCCTCTCCTCTTTCCTCTACACATTAATTGATTTGCTTGCTTTATTTTTTTTTGTCTATGAGATTGTAAGCTCTTTGAGCAGGGACTGTCTTTCTTCTATGTTTGTGCAGTGCTGCATACGCTTTGTAGCGCTATAAAAATGCTAAATAGTAGTAGTAGTAATCCTATGGTAACTTCAAAATGTGCATGTGTTAACAATGCATTAAAACATATTTTTTATTTTATTTTGAGGGAGTGTCATAGGCAGAGAATAGGCATTCTTGCGCTAACCAGTTAGCAAATATACGTTACCATGCGCTAACTAGTTACCGCCTACAAAATGGGTGACAGTAAGTGCTGACCTGGTATTTTTTAAAAAGGGCTACTACACTCAAGTGACATTGGATTTGGATTAAAGGGCTGAAGAGGCAGGGGAAGTGGAACCCCAGAGAAAACAGGGAGGAGAATGTACCAGAGGGAAGAAAGGATGAGGGTCCAGACCTGTGACATGTTCACAAACTCGACACGATCAATCCTGGTAAATCTCTCAAAACTCTCAAAGTGTAGGATGACATCCACAGAGGAAGTACTTTTATCTACAGGTTTGTCCTTTATGCTTACAGCTATGCATAGTCCTTTTCAATTCCATTTGGAAATAGAAAAATTAATAAGGAAACTTCAATTTCAACACTATTTTGATAAGATGGACTTGGAGTTGATTGCTCTTTGGTTCGGGATCATTCCATGTGGGTTCTCCCTGGGCTTCTTGACCCTATTTTGTTAACTTTCAAAACAGCTGTTTTGAAAGAAGTGAGCAAATTAGAATTTTCTTTTCATGTTACTAGACAGAATTTATCAAAAGTAGAAAGAGTAGCTCTTCAGAATTTGAGGGATGATGATTCTATTGTAAGAAAAGCTGACAAGGGAGGAGCAGTGGTAATTTTGGATAAGGAGTTTTATTTTGCAGTAGCTTATTGTCAATTATCCAATAAAGGCAACTATCTGGAATTAACAAGTGATCCTTCTGATGAAATTGCTGTACGGATTATTATTATTATTTTTTTTTTACAAATGTAGAAAAATCGGTGTTTTGACTGAAGGAGAGTATACATTTTTGAACTATATGTTTTTTTTAATACCTATTTTCTGTTTACTTCCTAAAAGTTTGACTCTTCCCCTTTGCCGCCCGATTATATCAGTGAGGGACTCCTTGCTTTGAAAGAGTTTGCAAATATGTTGGTAAGTTTTTACAGAATCATACAATTGCACAAAGCCTACGAAAAAACCATGTAAGTAGCAACTTAACCAACTAATGGGTAGGCTAGACTCGCTTGTCCCAAATATTATACAAAAACTAATTTCTAAATGGAGGAAAAAGGCCTCAGATATCACATCAGCCCAAAGGCAATGTCTGACTATCAAAGTAAATACATTGGGTCAACACTGCAACCATTTCAATCATAGGCCAACCCCCCCCCCCCTCCCCCCCCCCCCCCCCCCCCACACACACTTTTCCCTTTTTAATACTGTGCAGGTCCCACAAATAGGAAAAACAAATTAGGGTCAAGTCTAGAATGGGCTTTAACGGCATCTCCAGTAGTTGGGAAGTAGGATTAGTCTGTGCCCCAAAATTGGCAAGGAGAGACAGATTAAGTTATACCAGTGTTTAATGATGAAGAAGTGGAGCCTGTGCAGAGTGCCAGATTCAACTCTGGTCTCCTTGTTAGGCAGACTGGATGGACTGTGCAGGTGTTTATCTGCCGACATTTACTTTGTTACTAACCCTTTTCCTATAGTGAACTCCATTTGCTGTTATTCATTGGATTAGAAACTGGTTGAGTAGAAAGCAAGTGTTGCTCACTTCAGGCCTATACTGAAGGTGTTCAGTTTATAAGTCGCCTATGTGGAACTGTATGAAATGCTTTGCTGACATCTAAGTACATTACATTGAGTGCTCTCCATCGATCCAACTCTCTGGTCACCTAGTCAAAGAAATTAATCGTATTTGTTTGAAAAAAACCTCTCTCTAGTAAAACCATGTTGCCTTGGGTCCTATAATCCATTGGATTCCCGAAACTACACTATTTACTCACCACAGAGGTCAGACAAACTGGCCTGTTGTTCCCAACCTCCTCTTTATGTCCACTTTTGTAGAAAAGGGACCACATCCACCCTTCTCTGCTCAAAAGAAGCACTGAAATGGTCAGACAATATAGTCAGCAAAGTTTCTCTAAGTTCGTTCAGTACCCTTGGATGTATCCCATTTGACCTCATTACTTTTCAGCATTTAGTTTAGCTAGCTCTTCATGACAACTGACTTCTGGAAATCATTCAAGGTCAACCTCTCTGCCATTCCTATTTTTGTCTTCTGCTGTCCTAGTCCGAGCCCTTAATCTGTGAATACAAAACAAATATTTGTTAAATAAATTTTTCTTTATGCTCATCAGCTTCTACATGTTACTCCCTTTCACTCTTGAGTCTCACAGTTCTACTTTTGCTCTTCCTCTTTCACTAACTATATTGGCTATTTGTAGTTCCATTTGCACATTTACTTTCCTTACCATTTTACCACCTTCTCTTAACTTTTCTAGATATTGTTAACTTTCTTCCTTCTTGTAGTTTATAATGGCTAACCTTTTTTGCGTTGTCTTTTCAGCTGGTTCTTTTGAAAACCAAAATGGCCTTCTTTTCCTCTTACTTTTATTTACTTTTTTTTTTATCAGATTTGTTGCCCTTAAAATAGTTCTTCAGTTTTGTCCACTGCTTTTCTATCCAGGTTGGAATTCCTTGAGATAGTCTCCCATCTTGTCAAATTTACTTTTATTGAAGTCTAAAAGCTTCACTTTTTAATGAACCCCTCTCCATATGTGTATTACATTTGAACTATATCATCCAGTGATCACTGGATGTTAGATGATCACTACTATAATATTGGAAAAACTCTCCCCAGTTGTAAGCATTTAGTCCAGTGTGGGTTCCATTATCAGCTGCTGGAAGAGTTCTGTCTGTAAAGAATCCAGGATCTGCCTACTCCTAGATGATACCACAATAAGGATATTCAAATCACCTTTTAGTAGTTTTTCTCCTTTAATAACTGTATTGTGAATGCTTCAATTGTATCTTTACGTTTTCACCTGTGAAAGAGGCCTTTAAATCACACAAATGTATATAAATGTTCCATTCTTCTTTTCCAGAATAACATTGCCTCCTGCTTATCCTTTGAGTCCTGCAGTTGTTTCTTTAATATTATCTTTAGTATATGATGCCACTTCTCCTCCCTTTCTTCCTACTCTTTACTTCTGGAATAGTTTATAACCCAGTATAACTATATTCTTCCATGAACCACTTCTCCATGACCACTACTAACCCACTTCTCCATGACCACTACTAAACCTAAGTCTGCTGCTTCCATCATAACCTCTAGATCCATAACCTTATTTCCCATACTATGGGCATTAGTATACAATCTTGCCATTTCAATAGAGTTATTTAATGTCTTTGTTACCTGGGTGCTTTATTCACGCATTCCCAAATGATCCAACTTTAAAGCCGCCTATAGTGTGTTAGCTATTCTGCTGTTGGACTGAACATACCTGTTCAACAGCCCTTAGAAAATCATCCTATGATCTTGGAAGCCAAAGTGCTTTCTATGACACCACCCATTCAGCCATGGAGTAATCTCTAGGACTGAAGCCTCTCTACTTTGGTTTTCATCCTTAACAGGGCTGGGGATGGTATAGAGGAATTGTATTGATTCCTTTGGACAGACAGGGCATGTATGATGAAGGGGGGGGGGGGGGGTCACTTGAAAAGATTTAAACTTTTTAAATCCCACTCAGCCTGTTTTTCCATTATTATATTCCCTTCCTAAAATATACAAGGGGCTCACTGAACCTCCTGAATGACCTATTATTGCTTCCAAATGATCTTTATTGGAACCTTTGTTTTCTTTTGTTGTTTGGTTTTTGAAACCAAAAGTTGCAGAATGTCCTCCTTACATAAGATACCACATATTTTTTTTGAGATTATAACAGAAGTGGATTCCAGCAGTTTTCCATTGTTTTGTACTGCAACAGACAGTGCATTCTGAAAATATAATGTAAAATGGTGACATCATGCTAAATTTTGTGAGAAATAAAACAAAAAGCACAACGCTTGTCTCCCAATAAAGATAGCAAACCTTGTCTAAAAGCTTTGTTTTTTTAATCAGGATAACAAGAATGATTTTCAAACAAAAAACCTTCTTCTTTTAAATGAATCAAGTGTCCACAGTCCTTACTTTTACTACTACTACTACTACTTAACATTTCTAGAGCGCTACTAGGGTTATGCAGCACTGTACAGTTTAACAAAAAGGATAGTCCCTGCTCAAAGGAGCTTACAATCTAACGGGCGAAATGTCAAGTTGGGGCAGTCTAGATTTCTTGAATAGAGGTATGGTGGTTAGGTGCCGAAGGCGACATTGAAGAGGTGGGCTTTGAGCAAGGTTTTGAAGATGGGCAGGGAGGGGGCCTGGCGTATGGGCTCAGGAAGTTTATTCCAGGCATGGGGTGAGGCAAGGCAAAAAGGGCGGAACCTGGAGTTGGCGGTGGTGGAGAAGGGTGCTGAAAGGAGGGATTTGGCTTGAGAGTGGAGGTTACAGGTAGGAACGTAAGGGGAGATGAGGTTAGAGAGGTAAGGAGGGGCTGCAGATCGAGTGCATTTGTAGGTTAATAGGCGAAGCTTGAACTGTATGTGGTACCTTATCGGAAGCCAGTGAAGTGACCTAAGGAGGGGGGTGATATGAGTGTATCAGTCCAGTTGGAAGATAAGACGTGCAGCAGAGTTCTGAACGGACTGAAGGGGGGATAGATGTCAAAGTGGGAGGCCAATGAGGAGTAGGTTGCAGTAGGTTTATTTTTTAGTATTTTTATTGTACCTACCTTTTTATACACTCCACCATGGGTTCTCAAATCATTAACGTTTTTGCAAAGATGGTAATCTTTGGTTTTCACAGTCTTTATGAATATTTCATCACTCCTCATTGAGGGTTCCTCCTTGAGATTCACCAACAGATCCTTGTTTACTTTGTGACCCATTACTGTGGAGGACATGCTTAGTTCAGCTTGAGTTTGCATGAACTCTTCTAAGCACTTGGGTGGCTTTTGTTGTGAAAGAGGTTGATTGTGCATAGACTCATAAACAAAGTTGAACAGATTAGAACTGTTGACAGGTTTTCCTTGGTATGCAAAAATTCCATTACCTTCTCAAGATGCCATGTCTTCGTTCTTTGACGGTTTATTAAGCAGCATTTTGGCATCTTTCCTAGTGTGCATATTAATGCTGTTAAACAGATTCGAGGGGGAGGGGCTAAATGTTATAGAGATACAACTGTCAATCTTGTACTGGTAGATACAGGTTAATTTTTTTTCCTCATATCCTTTTGTCTGTTAAGCATGAGATAACCATGTAACACTTCAGAATAATATCTAACCTTTTCATGTTCAGATGTACTAATATTTTATATGACTCTTTTCATTTCATCTTCTAGCCTCTGGACAGTGGCGATTGTGGTATTTTCTTCCCAGCCTAAAAGATTTTTCAAACACTGAAGTTAAATACATTGTTTTTAATTTTAGTGTTCTGCATTAGCAGTTTGTCAGAAGCCCTTTTTACAGTGGTAAACAGAGCTTAAGAGGTCATATAGGAGCACCTGATTGTCACCAGTAGTTCCTTTCTTTATAAGTGGTACTCTTTAATGACATATATTTTCTTTATGTAATCTTTCTCTTTTAAGAACTTGATCTGGTGTGGATGCAATGGAATGTTAATAGTGAATTAAACCCACATAAGTGTTAAATGTTTAGGTCTTTTTACCACCTCTCCTAATCGTCATATATCAGTTACCTACAATTTGTAGCGATAAAAGACCAAGGCTGCCGTCTATGAGAAAGGTAATTTATTTACTTACCAAGTATATTGATACAATTAATATTTTCTCATGGGAGGATGGAACTACTGCATAAATATGCTAGCTGTATCTATCGCTCTAACATACAGAACTGAAACAGCTATTTTTATACACTTTGTATTTAACAATAATTTACAACGCTTCAACAAGTTATCTTACCCAGGATCATCTAGTCTTCTTTCAAAGCCATCTGGTTTCCGTCACCTGCTAAACCACATTCCCATGTTTGTTTATACTTCCTCCTTTCCCAGGCCTGTTTGCCCCTAAGGATATCAGATCAGATAATAAGTTCCTGGGCCTCACGATTTATGGCCTTTGCCTTTTGACTCTACTCCAGGGTGCATAACTGTGTTTATTATCTACAGTAGAAACAGAGGAAATAATGGAAGATAAAGGCCAACTGGCCTATTCATATGGTCCACTATTCCTTCCTCTCCTATAGAGATCCCATATATTTTCATCTCCATCACCTCCATCGCATCCCACATATCCACCACCCTTTATATAAAAGAGTATTTCCTTAGATTACTCCTATCCCTTTTTACCTTCATCTGATGCCCCCTTATTCCAGAGCTTTCTTTCCATTGAAAGAGACTTGTTTCTTGTGTATTTATGCCATGAAGGTATTTAAATGTTTCTATCATATCTCCACTCTCATGCCTTTATTCCATAGTCTGTGTATTGAGATCTTTGTCTGTCCCCATATGTTTTATGGACTCCATCTGGTTTATATTTTTTTGAAGGTGCTGTCTCCAGAATTGTACATAGTACAATGGGGTCTCATTAGAGACCTATACAGAGGTACTAGCATCTTGCTCATAAAACACATTTTGCTGCTTTTAGGTTTGCCTGTACTTTATACTGATAGGGGAAGGAGTGTTCTGAATCCCCTATAGGTATGTCTCCTTGTTACTGTTGTGGACTTTTTTACTGGTGCATGACTGTTTTTAGATGTTGAGCGTGTTACACCATACCTCATGGAAAGAAATATATGTAAGCTAGTAAAAATGAATGCAATATTGACTACATCGCAGACTGTTTGAACATTTTATGGTTCCTTGAATTCTGTTTTATGATGTGAATAGCATTTCTACATTTGTTTTTTTGATTTCATTATTAATTCACGATAATTTATACATTTATGTGGATGAATTTGTATGTGAATTATTTATTGGTTTCTTTTTAATTCTATTTGTGTCTAAATTGACAGTTTGCCCCTGATGCCACCCCCCTCCCCCTTGGCAGAGACCTGCAGCCCCCTGGGCTGCCCAGTCACTCTATAGGCCCTCCCGAGGCCTACTTAACATACATCAGCGGTCTAGTGGCCTCTTTGATGGCATGCATGGAGCCCGCTCATTCCTACCTGCTGTCACCACTGAATCTAAATGGCTGCTGAGACTTCTTGTAGCAGCCTCACAAGACTGCTGCTGGAGGTCTCCGCAGCTATTTGAAATTGGGGTGGGTCTGCATGAGCTTAAACAACTTTGAATAGTTTTGTCTCATCTGCAAATTTAATTACCCCACTTGTCGTTCCCATTTCCAGATCATTTGTAAATATGTTCTTTACACGGATAGACATGTCTAAGAGGTAAGCATATATGAGGTTGTCAGTTATATATTCACTTTATTTTTTAGGGCAGTGTTTCCCAAGTCCAATCCTGGAGTACCCCTTGCCAGTCAGGTTTTCAGGATATGCACAATGAATATGCATGAAAGAGATTTTCATATAGTGGAGGCAGTATAAGCAAATCAAATTCTTGCATGTTCATTATAGATATCCTGAAAACCTGACAGGCAAAGAGGGGCATTTTCAAAAGGGACGTCCAAGTTGTGATTTGGACGTCCTTGCAAAACGTCCAAATCCAGGGGCGGGGAAAACCGTATTTTCGAAACAAGATGGACGTCCATCTTTCGTTTTGAAAATACCGTCAGGGACGTCCAAATCCTTAAGTTTGGACGTGACTAGATTTGGATGTCCCTAGACATGTATGTTTCTGATTTTCGGCGATTTTCGAAACCAAAGACGTCCATGTCAAAATGACCAAATGCAAGCCATTTGGTCGTGGGAGGAGCCAGCATTTGTAATGCACTGGTCCCCTTGACATGCCAGGAAACCAACTGGGCAACTTAGGGGGCACTGTAGTGGACTTCATAAATTGCTCCCAGGAACCTAGCTCCCTTACTTTGTGTGCTGAGCCCCCCCAAAACCCACTACCCACAACTGTACACCACTACCCTTATGGTTGAAGGGGGACACCTAGATGTGGGTACAGTGGGTTTCTGGTGGGTTTTGGAGAGCTCGCTGTTTCCTCCACAAACATAACAGGTAGAGGGGGGTGGGGCTGGGTCCGCCTGTCTGAAGTGCACTGCACCCACTAAAACTGCTCTAGGTACCTGCATACTGCTGTCATCGACCTGAGCGTGCCACCTGAGACTGGCACTAAATATTTTTAAAGATTTTTTTTGAGGGTGGGAGGGGGTTGGTGACCACTCGGGGGAGTAAGGGGAGGTCATCCCCAATTCCCTCTGGTGGTCATTTTGGGCACCTTTTTGTGCCTTAGTTGTAAGAAAAACAGATCCGGGTGAAAACGTCCAAGTGCTCGTCAGGGATGTCCTTGTTTTTTTCGATTATGGGTCAAAGACGTCCAAGTGTTAGGCATGCCCAAGTCCCGCCTTCGCTACACCTCCGACACGCCCCTTTGAACTTTGGCCGTCCTTGCGACGGAGTGCAGTTGGGGACATCCTAAATCTGGTTTCAATTATACCGATTTGGACATCCCTGGGAGGACGTCCATCTTCCGATTTATGAGCCCAGATTGTAAGCTCTTTGAGCAGGGACTGTCTTTCTTCTATGTTTGTGCAGCGCTGCGTACACCTTGTAGCGCTATAGAAATGCTAAATAGTAGTAGTAGTAGCCCAGAAGGGTACTCCAGGACGGGACTTGGGAAACAATGTTTTATGGGTTTGTGTTTTTTCACAGTATACTGTAATCTAGTATGGCAGATAGATATCCATCCTCAATCTGTAAGCTTTATGTGTCGTGTGTTTAAATCCATGATGAGATAACCATATCACTTTATGATATCATCCTCAAAATCTTTAAAAGATCTGTGATTTTTCTGGGCTACTTCTCTCAGGTTGGAATGCCAATTGATAGCTTTTCTGTAGGATTCTTAGAGGCTCGTGTATTTGGTATTTAAAATTGTAGTTCAGTTTGTTTTGTCTGGGCATAAAGCATTCTGAACAATATATACGGTACTCAGGTTTCTGTGGTACACATACTTAGTAAAGATTTTCTCAGTTTCACCACTCCAGAGTCCATCAGTTTATCTACAATAATTGTGTTTACTATATCGGGCGGAAATATTTGTTCATTTTATTTAACATTTCTTTGTACAAATGTTGCCAGCCACAGTAACACACTGTGACAAGGTTGCCAACTGGCTAGTTTTCAGCTGGCTTGGCCAGTTTTTTAATGACCAGGCTGATTGCTGGCAGATCCTTAAAACTGGCAATGTAAAAGGTTTTTTTTTTTTTTTTCTTTTTTTGTGGCCTCAGGCTCCTTGCTCCCTGCCCCCTCAGGTTTAACATTTCGCTACCTATCTCTCTAGTTAGGCTCTCCGTGTGTCTGGCAGCATATCACCCACCCTCCCACCATCTCCTCTCACCTGCAGTCCTCCAAATACAGTGAGTTGCAGCCAGCAGCAGCAATGAACAATACACTTTAAGCTTGGCCTCATGGCTTTCCCTCTGCTACATCATGCCTTCTTTGATGCAACTTCTTGTGAGCAGTATGCAGCAGAAGTAAAGCCATGAGGCTAGGTGGAAACAATGTGTTTTTCTTGCTGCTGCCATCAGTTCATTGTATTTGGAGGACTAGGAGGGGGAAGAGAGATATGCTGGACCCATAAGGGGGGCGGGGAGAGGAGAGAGATACCAGATTTTTTGTGTGAATGGAAGAGATAGTAATGGCCAGACCCTTGGGGTGAGGGAAGAGGGTGAAAATCCCATTCTGTGGGATGGGGGGCAGTGGTACCAGATCTACAAGGGGGTGGGGGTAAGGAGGAATAGATACCAGACCCATGGAGGGGGAGAGAGAGAAAGCAGACCAGATGGGAGGGAGAAAAAAGGGGGAGAGATGTAGGGCCTGTGGGGAGGGGTGGCGGGAAGGTAGACCAAACCAGAGAGGGGGAAAGATGCTAGCCTCTGGTTTGGGGGGGAGGAAAGAAGGGGAGGGTTCAGCAGGAGGGGCAGAGAGAAAGGGGATAAGTTGGACATGGTGTTGGACAGGGACACAGAACAGATGCTAGGCATGGAGGTAACATAGGGACAAGGACCTAGAGGGGTGATGCTGGCCACATGAGGATGATAGTGACACAGGGGGAGGAATAGATTTACCGAAGACTGATGCTGGACACAGGGGGAGAGACTGGGACACAGTGGGGAAGCCATGCTGGACACAAGGAAATAGACTGGAACACGGGGGGGGGGGGGGGGGGGGTGGCATGCTGTGGACACAGGAGAAGAAACTTGGACACAGAGTGGGGCCATGCTAGATACAAAGAAAGAGAGCAGGACATAGAGGAGGGGCCATGCTGGATATAGGGGGAGAGACCTGGACACAGAGGAGGGGCCATGCTGGACACGGGGGGGGGGGGGGAGACCTAGACACTAAGAGGGCAAATTCTGGATTAGAATGGATAAGGGACCCAGAAGGAAGATGGATGGTGGACATGGAGAAAGAAGAAATGTGAAATGGACAGGAGACCCTGGCAAGAGAATTAAGGAATATTCATTATGGATATCCTGAAACTTGGCTGAGGTGCCCCCAGGACTAGGTTTGGGAACAAGTGGCATAGGATGTATATGTGTATAGACTTTTTGGCAGTAATCTTGTCAGGCTTTTCCCCTGTGTAACTGTAAAGCCTGTGTTATATCACATCCAGGACTGTGTTGACATCGGGATCCCACGTTTCAGGCTAAATAACACACTATTTGTTTATTTACTGCTCAGATTCTTACATAAGCATAGCTTGCACACAACCTGATTTAGTCATTTTCGGCAAGTGGAAATTATTGGTTTATTTTCTAGCGAGTTTTCACATCCTACTTGTTTTAGTTTTTGTGGCAAAAGTGGCCACTGTATGTTCAAGATAATTGTTTTTTTTCTTAAACTTTGTAGCTAATTTCTAACTTTTAATGTCTATATGGTGGTATTGTAAACTGCGTAGATGGTAGTACTGATGGGTGATATATCAAAAATGTAATAAACTTGGAAACTTAGACCATAAAACATATGGCTGTGTTTCAACAAGAAAAAAAAACCCACTGGAATCATCCAGAAATGGGATAGCAAGTGAACCTTTATTACAAGACCCAACACGGGCCATGTCTCTGCATCAACGCCTGGGGTCTGTTAGACACAATATAAACAGATATAAAAAATGCAAATTAAAACAAATAAAACCAACAGTAGTAAACCAGTGTTTGTCTGAATTGTATGTAACCATGCAGTGTTAAACATAAACATCCAGATAAACAATTAACTGTTGCACATTCCCATGGAAAGAATATTAAGGAAATTGTTGCACCTTTTGCTCTTCCTACGTTTGTCACATGTGTAGAAGGGCCTTAGGGGCATTATCCCTGTGGTTCCTGTTCTATCTGCCTGTCATTTTTGCTTGTTACTGAATTTATGCATCTATGCACTGGAAAATATATATCCATTACATCATCAGTCTGATTGTAACACTGTTAAGGTAGTATACATTATCTGTCCTTGCTCACTACTATATATAGGTAAAAGCATGAGAAACATCAAGAGTGGAATGATAGAACATAGAAGTAATATTAAAAGAGAGAACACTGCAGCTCCAGTGGTTCAACATTACCCTACATTGTCACAAACTTTCTCCCTATCACAGATTTTTTTAGGCAGGGCACCTAAGCGTGGTGGAAGTATTGATCGCATTCTAGCAAGAATGACCTTTGGTTTTTGAATTTAACACTGTAACTCCAGTTGGTTTAAATAATGAGATTGATTTATCTGTCTTTCTCTAAGGAATACTATACTGCTGTTTAGATGTAACTGTTAGTGAATTCTGTTTGATTTAATGTATATAAACATTTTTGGTTATAGATTTTTTACATATAAGAATATTAAGGGCCCTGTTTACTAAAGTGTGCTAGCATTTTTAGAGCTCGCTAATGCTAGAAACACCCATAGGAGTATATGGGTGTCTCTAGCATTAGAGTGCACTAATTTTTAGCGCGCGCTAAAAACGCTAGCATGCCTACAGCTCGGCTTAGTAAACAGGGCCTTAAGTGGGGTAGAGAAAAGAATAATGTTTTTAGCCTTGAATTTTATGGCATTGATTTGTCCTAATAATGTTGATGTATTTATTATTTAGTGAGGAATATTTTATAGGTACATCACATTTTTATATGTAATTTTGATATCTAGGTCGTCTTTTTTTTTGTTTTGTTTTTTTAATGAATGCATATGATTGCTGTTGTAATGTTTGAAGTCCTGATATTCATACCCGGTTCACATTGTTTCTATGTTCTGTTATGGATCAGGGTACCCGAGAGGTGGGATCATGATGCTATAAATATGTAGTAGTAGTAACAATATATATGTAGTAGTGGTGATCTTTAAAACCAATGATTATCACCTGTATATTATGTGGATTAATATACTTGTTCAATCAACATTTCCTTGACACTTGCAGCAGATCCTTGTCACTTTGCAGCAGATGAATCCAGGAACTAGTGGGTTAAGTCTGCCTACCAGCAGGTGGAGATAGAGATAAACTAAAGGCAGTGATGCCAGACGGTCAGCTCCTTCCTCAATTAGTATGTCTCTATCTCAGCAGGTGGTGGACGGCTTTTTCTCCAGCTCCTGGGCCGGTGGCCAGTTTGAGCCGGGGGTGGCGGACTGGTGGTGTCCCCTTTGGCAGCATGCGCAGTTGTTGGGTCCCTGCTGCATCTCAAATTCCCTCTGAACATGCTTTTGCTGTTCCTTTCCTTCCCTGTTTGTTTCTGCCTCCTCACTTAAAAAAAAAAAAAAAAAAAGAGAAACAGGGAAGCACAGGGAAGTGTGTTTTTGCTGAGAGCAGGTTTGTGTTACTGCTGTCTGAGTCCTGTTTTCTGTTGCCTGCTTGTCTGAGCCTGCTTGAAGTGGAGTCGGAGAGTTTTTTTTCTTGGGCTCAGCTGTCGGTTCCTGCGCTTTCCCGGTCCGGGGTAAGTCCTGCTGGGTTCCTGTTCGGGGATGGGCGATTGCAGCGGAGGCGGTAAAACGCTGTTCCCAATGTGGGAAATGGCATTCGGCGGCGGGCCTTTGCAGCGCAGGGTGTGCTGATTTGGCGAGACTCGCCGGAGTGGTCCCCCCTTCCCGCCCAGAGCCTGGCGATTCTCACACCATTTTGCGATCGGTCGCGGAGCCGGCTCCGGTAGCAGTTTTGGGCAAAGCTTCTTCTGGTAGGGGAGTCGGGGGGGGGGGGGGGGGCCATCACGCACTGTGGGTGGTGGTGCAGGTGCCATGGCTGCGACCTCCTCCATTGCGGGGGAGGGGTTTTCGCCAGAGTTTATTTTGCTACTCCATCAGGCATTTTTGTTGAAAAGGGCCTTGCCCCCCCCCCCCCCTCACGCGGCTGCGACAGCTTCGGCCTTTGATTCTCTCAGGGGGTAACCAAGAGATTTGGAGTTTTTCCCAGAGGATTTCTCCTCCCTTAAAAAGCCTAGGCTTTCTTTGGGGTCTGAGGAGGGGTCCTGCATACGGTCGCCTGCAGCTTCCTCCGTGGTGGCTCTCTCAGAGCAGACTGGGGTAGAGGACGTGGAGGACGGTGTCCTCACTGACCAACCGGAGGACTCTTCCGTCGTGAGGACTTTCCATAAGGAGGAGTTGTCTTCCTTTATCTCTCAGGTGCTGGAAGCCCTGAATATAGAGGACCCTGAGGTTGAGGCTTCTCAGGCTTCTAAGGCCTTTCCGGTACATGAAGCTATTGAAGAGTTGATTTTGGCCCAGTGGGCGGATCCAGATGGGGGGCTGAAAGTAGCCAGGCTGTATCCGGTTTCCGCGGACTGTTTAGAGCAGTTTGCTCTACCTAGGGTGGATGCCCTGGTGACGGCGGTCACTAAGAAGACTACTCTTCCAGTGGAAGGTGATGTGGCACTTAAGGATATGCAAGACAGACGGCTAGAGGCCTCTTTAAAACGTGTCTTTGAGGTGACCGCTTTGACACTTCAAGCTTCTGTTTGTAGTTGTTATGCGGCTAGAGCTTGTCTCAGTTGGCTACCTTCTGTCATGGATTCGATTTCAGAGTCTATGCCGGGAACTCCTCAGATGTCGCTGATGGATATTCGGCTGGCGTACTTGGCGGATGCCTTGAATGATTTGGTCTGTGCTTCGGCCAAACTCATGGCCTTGACCGTTTCCTCTCGGCGTCTTCTGTGGCTCCGTCATTGGGCCGCAGATATGGCCTCTAAGCAATGGCTCATTAAATTGCCTTTCCGAGGGAAATTGCTTTTTGGGGAAGACCTAGAAAAGTTTGTTAAACATTTGGGGGATTCCAAATCTCAGTGTCTTCTGGAGGATAGATAGACCCAAGTCTATTTCCAGGCAGGGAGTCTCGAGGTCACGTTTCAGACAGACGTGACGGTACCGCCCGGGGTGTTCCAATGCAACCTTTCAGCGTCCTCGTTATGGGCAGCGTTCTTTCTTTCGCAACAAGAAGCGTCTGGCTGGACCCCTCTCGTCAGGGGGTTCCTTCTCGGGCCTCACAATGATGGGGCGCAGGCCCACTCAGACAGATATGGGAACACGGAAAGGATTCTGATTTCTAGATCAAGTTGCGGTTATTTCGACGTTCTTATTTGGTTCTCTGTTTTTCATAGTGAGGATGGTTTCTGGTTGTTATTGGTTTCATATTTTTGGCCTTGGCAAATGCTTACGAATGACATACTAACTGAGGAAGGAGCTGGCTGTCTGGCATCACTGCCTTTAGTTTGTTTATCTCTTCCTCCACCTGCAGGTAGGCAGACTTAACCCACAAGTTCCTGGATTCATCTGCTGCGTTAAAGGAAAGAAAATTATCAGGTAAGACATAATTTTACCTTTTACCCACAGTGCCAGCCTCAAATGCCATACTCAGGTACCCCGCAGCAGTATGCAGGTCCCTGGAGCAGTTTTAGTGGGTGCAGTGCACTTCAGGCAGGCGGACCCAGGTCCACCCCCCCCCACCTGTTACACTTGTGGTGGTAAATGTGAGCCCTTCAAAACCCACCAGAAACCCACTGTACCCACATGTAGGTGCCCCCCTTCACCCCTAAGGGCTATTGTACTGGTGTACAGTTGTGGGTAGTGGGTTTTGGGGGGCTCAGCACACAAGGTAAGGGAGCTATGCACTTGGGAGCAATTTGTGAAGTCCACTGCAGTGCCCCCTAGGGTGCCCAGTTGATGTCCTGGCATGTCAGGGGAACCAGTGCACTATGAATGCTGGCTCCTCCCATGACCAAATGGCTTGGATTTGGTCATTTCTGAGATGGGCGTCCTCGGTTTCCATTATTGCCGAAAATCAGAAACGACCAAGTCTAAGGACGACCATCTCTAAGGTCGACCTAAATTTCGCAATTTGGGCGTCCCCGACCATATTATCGAAATGAAAGATGGACTCCCATCTTGTTTTGATAATATGGGTTTCCTCGCCCCTTAACGGGGCTGTCCTGCGAGGACATCCCCAGGAAAACTTGGGCGTCCTTTTCGATTATGCCCCTCATTGTGATTTAGGTAATATTGTTGTATGCTACTTTTTATTCCTGCAACGATCAATTCTAAATCTGTATACTCTATATGTTTTACTGGTGTGGTATTTCATCGGAGGAACAAGCCTCAAATATGGATAGATACTCCTTTGTTGGGGTTCAACCTAAGGGAGTTCTATCTAATCATCACAGGCTAAAAAAAACCTCCGTACTTTAATAGCGTGAAACCTAACACTCAAACTAGTAAACGTGTAGGGATCACTTATCTTGCAGCTGTTCAGTCTATCCTCCACGGCCCAATATGAGCATGGTAGGTGGTGGTGGTGTAATGTGGACAGTAATGGTACAGGGCGAGGAGTAAGGAGGGTGGTATCTGTGGCAGTTGGGTGAGTGGGTTGATGTTTTTTTGTGGTGGTTTTCAGTGCATGTAAGATTTTTGGATGTTGGAAGGATAATGAGAATAGTGTGGTTGGAGTTTTATTTGTTATAAAATTATGTTTAATTGTTATTATGGGGATTCTTTTGTTTTTATTGTAATTATTGGAATGAATTGTCTAGATTAGGTATGGGCAACCACAGTCCTTAAAGACCACAATCCAGTCAGATTTTCAGGATTTCCACAATGGATATGTATGAGATCTATTTGTATAGAATGGAAACAGTACATACAAATCAATCTCATGTATATTCATTGTGGAAATCTTGAAAAGCTAAACTGAGTTGTCGCCCTCGGACTGTGGTTACCCACAGTCCTGGTATAGATATTGTTAACTTGCTTTGGGTGTCTCCCCAATGATGCATGTAGTGAAATGCAGCTAAATAAAATAAACAAATAGAATCTTGTGACTATGTATTAAGATAGATTATGGGCTCAGAAATTGATTTTATTGTTCCAGTAGATAGAGAGTCCTTAAGTGTGTAGCTCTCTGTGCTCTTGCTCAGTGAGACAGACAAGGCAAAAATTCATGGGTTCTTCTAGGGATGCATGAGGAGAATCCATGTAACCTGGGACTTGTAAGCATAGGTGATATTTGTGAATGATTCTTCTCCAGTTGGTGTTGCTTGATCGCAATGACAATAAGTGAATTCCAGCTAGTTTATTTTTAATATTTTTATATAAGCCCATATAGAAGGCTTTGGAGAGAATCTGTTTATTAGCTTTTAGTAGCTAGTGTGAACTGGATAGCAAAGCATCTTCACAGCATAAATAAAGCTGCCACTGCTGTCCTTTATTGTAAGGGTAGTGTTATCAGGATTTACTGGCTGTGTTTGTTTTAGATATATATCATGCTTAACATTGAGACCAAAAATTTTTTTTCACATACATGCAGATCCCTTAAGTGTTTCTTTGGAAATGCTATGTGGCACATTATATTTCTCTAGCAGTGATTTCCTTGTTAATAACCCTACCCATACAGTACATGTTCGTGGAGTTAATCTTGAAATTATTGAATAGTTAACATTTTCCCCAGTTTGAGGCAGGGGCCTCTATTTCATCTACTATGTTACTATGTAATCTTAGGCCCTACAATGATATGGTCTAAAGTTTCCTTAACCATCAGCTACTGACTTTGGAAAGTCAGCCTAATGGAGAGTCATTGTTTTATCAAATTGTTTTCACTTTTTAATGATGGACCTCACAGTGCCCCTAGGGATATTCAAACACTAAAATTTTCCTATTGCCTTCTCCCAGTCTATATCTTTGAAGAACTTTTATCAGAGTTTTTTCAGCAACTCCATGTTTGGAGTGTTTCGAATTCACTCCATACAACTGAAATTGCTCCATTATTCATCCAGGTATATTTGAATCAACTCATTCCTCTTCTGTGTTTAGACAAAGACGATGTCTATTTGACTTATGGCTCTTTTTAAGGCAAGTTTTGGAAATGAGCAAATTTGGATTTTCTGTGATAAAGGGTGTGAAAAGCAGTCAAGATTTTTGTTTTTTATTCTTAATTTTTGAATATTTTTATAATTTTTCAACAGCAGAATATGAAAAGTGTACACATGTGTGGATATGTTTCCTACGGTGAAATTAGGGCAGCGATTGTTACTATGCTGGTAGTTTTGTATTTTTAAAACTATGCACATTGTTTTAGTTGGAAACATTTGCTCAGAAAAAGTGGTTGCAAATCTATCTGCAGATTTAAAATAAAGTGGAGGAAGTATGTTTTTACTAGGGCTGTACTGAATATTCGTATTCAATTCGATTCAGCACCAAATAGTGCTTTAAATATATTATTCATATTCAGCCAAATAGTGATTTAAGTTTGAGCACAAATAATCCCGGGCTCTACTGTGCTAAATCCTACTGAAATAAATACTTGATCGCTGATTTCACGGTTCTTCTTTTATTATTTCTTATGTTAAAGTTCAATGCCCATTATTCGTATTTGGGTATTTGTAGTCGGCCGAATAATATTTTTCATTATTGGTGTACGGCCAAATAGTAAAATAATGCTATTCAGTACAGCTCTAGTTTTCACCCAATGAACAGTCGAGCTGTAGAATACATTGCCAGAGGATATGGTCAAGACATCTGACCTAGAGTTTAGACAAATTCCTAGGGAAGGCCAATCTCAAACTGTAAGCCCTCCATGGACAGAGAAATGCCTTGATCTACTATTGAAAAGGCGTGAGCTAAATCCAAATAGTGTTTACTAATTATTAGCCAAGTAACCCTCAGAAAACTACTACTCATTCATTGGAGGGAACAATAAGAAATGAATCTGTTTGGCATCTGCTGGATATCTTCCAGTGACCTGAATTGGCTGCTGTTGAAAACCGGATGCTGGACTTGATGGGACTTTTATTTTGCCCTGTTATGGCACTTCTTATGTGCTTCTTCCATAGGCAGTCTTCATATTTAACATACATGCATATTTTCACTTTAAAGTTAGAAAGACCACAGCTAAGCATTCTGCAGTGTATTCATATGTGGATATTTTATAACTGTTTGCCTAATAAAGTAAGTAATATGTATCTATTTTAACATTCTGTTTTTCCAGTATCGAAGGTGGTTATTAATAGTATGCTGCGGGACACCTCCCTGATCCCAGACCGAACACTTGCAAATCAAGTCTTTCAGGTATTAACCATAAGAGAGTCCTCGCACCTTTTCATTTTTCAGTCTCAATTTACACATATTTGCATTTGTTTTGGCAATAATTTATATTTGTATATATGCGTGAGCACACACAATAATGCTTATTTTCAAAGCAGATAAATGTCTGAAAATGACCAAAAAAGCTATTTTTGAAAAGACAGAAATGGGACATTTTTCACTGAATTCATCCAAATAGCAAGGGGAGGGGGTGTTAGAGGCATATAATGGGTGAGACTAGGATGAGCCTGAAATTAGGACGTCTTTCAGCGATAATGTAACAAGAAGAAACATCGAGGGCACAAAAAAGTACCTTTTTATCTAGACCACTGGAGAGATTAAGGCTTGACCCCTCCATAATCGTCAGTGTTATCCCCTCCTATCTCTTTAAGATGTGAAACTGAAAGGGGATACCAGGTGCTATGACAGCATCAAGGTATTATGGGCATACCCAACAGAGCAGCAAGCAACTCCCAAGAGTGCAGTAGATTTTGAACAAAGAGATCCCGGTCCTAATCCCACTCTACCTAGTACATTTGTGGTGGAAATTATGAGCCCTCCAAAACTGCCAAATTACCTACTGTGCCTAAATATATGATACACCTGCAGGGTGGAAGGCTGTTGTAATGGTGTATAGTTAAGTATAGTAGGTTTTATTGTGTTCCTGGAGGGTTCACAATACAAAGTAAAGGAGCTAAGGTAGGAATTCTACCTGGGTGCCATTGTTTAAAGTCCATTGCACTGACCACTAGGCTTCCCTCTGATCTGCAGGGACATGTGTGGCCATTTCTCTTAAAATGATGCCAGACAGACGTTTTTGTGCCTGTTTTTTTTTTTTTTGGCATTTATAAGATGGACATGCCACTTTGGAAAGTGGCTCCTCTTTCTAGACTTTTTCTGTGCAAAAACCATTTTTGTGCCATTTTTGAAAGATGTTTTTCCTATTCAAAAATCGTTCTAAGGTGGATTTTTTTTTTTGATGTAATAAGCAAAACATCTCAATTCTGATGTTTTTTTAAGTTACCCTCCATTGTATTTTCATTGGATTTCTTTGTTCAAGCCCAATTTCATACTATCATATGCATTCCATAAAAGATATTTTCACTCTTTTATAATATAGAAAACAGTTTCATTTCCTGTCTGTTTGCCACATTTCATATAAACGTCTATGCAAAATTAATTGAGCCTAGATGCATTTATGGATTTAATCATCTGACTTCATATGCAACTTTATTTAAATTAGTCACCTTATTTTCTAACTCCTCTTACTCTTTTACCATCTTTGCTTATACCCTATGCTGTCTGTTAAAATGTTCTATTACATATTGTGTTGATATTGTAAGTATTATACTATGTGGTACTTTGTATTGTTGTTTGAATATTTTTACTGCTGTAATTGTCTATTGCTTATGTTTGATTTACTTTTACTGGTGAATTCTTTCAAAAAGGTGGTAAATAAATCCAAATAAATAATGTTGGTGCTATGAAAGTCCCTCATATGTTTCTCCTTCTGCTGTCAGCTGTGTGGAGAGATATATTGATGTTTCCTTCTGAGAAGAGCTCGCAGAAAGGACTGTCTACTGTGGCAGACTATGCACCATTAGATGGTCGAGGGGTAAAAGAGGCACTAAAGGAGGAAAGACCACAATGGAAGGACTAATTAATTCTTTGCTTCAGTCTTTACTGAGGGAAATGTAAGGTTGGCAGTGTTTCGCAAGTCAGTCCTGGAGTGCCCCTTGAATATACATGAAATTAATTTGCATACACTGTCTCCATTACATGCAGATCTTTTTCATGTATATTCATTATGGATATCCTTAAACCTCACAGGCAAGGGGGGTAGTCCAGGGCTGACTTGGGAAACACTGGGATATAGAAGACAGTAGTCTTCTCATACCCGCTTGGAATCAACTAGACTCAGCACTTTCTTTTCCACTGCAGTTATTCACTGGAATAATTTGCTGCCACCTCTCAGAGCAGAAGTTTTTAAGAAAATCTGAAATTCTGCTCAAGACTCATCATTTACTTTAGACTTTGGAACTTCAAGATGAGTGGTCCTGGGGGGGTTGCCTGGTTGTGGGGGCATCACTGCAGCTTCTGCATGTTTGTCTTTTTAAGTTGATATTTTGACTTATGCCTGCTTCTAGTGTGCATGAGTAGTGCTCTTTCCTGTCTAATTAGCGTTCTTTTTCACACTGCTTTGCTTTTGTATATTTTTTTATTATGAACTTCTTGATCTTGAATAGTAAGGCGGTATATCAACTACTAATAAACAATAAACCAAAAATGATCTAGAAATGGGGTAAGTGATGAGATCATA
Organism: Microcaecilia unicolor; assembly: GCF_901765095.1. Classification (NCBI taxonomy): domain Eukaryota; kingdom Metazoa; phylum Chordata; class Amphibia; order Gymnophiona; family Siphonopidae; genus Microcaecilia; species Microcaecilia unicolor. The sequence continues at coordinate 98,463,782 of NC_044039.1, forward strand.
TTTGCAGATGATACAGCACTATTCAGAGTTATTGAATCACAAGATGACTGTGAGAAATTGCAAGAGGATCTTGTTTGAGTATTCTCATGGCAGGTGAAATTCAATGGGGAGAAGTACAAAGCGATGCACCTAGGGAAGGGCAACTCAAACTATACCTGTTCAATGCATGGTTCCATATTGGGAGTCACCACTGAGGAATAGGATCTTGGTGTCATGGTAATATGTTGACATCCTCTGTTTAGTGTGTAGTGGCAGCCAAGAAAGCAAATGAAATGCTAAGGATTATTAGGAACAGAATACCATTGATGATACTTGTAGCACAAAGATCACACCTATAAACACAAATAAGGATATATATGCAAACTGGACTATATGCAAACAAGTAAGTACACCAAAAGATCACTGATGGACCAAAACAAATGAGAAAACGAGAGAAGAGATATTAGAGGATGCAGTGGAAGCTGCAAGCACTGCTTTGGACAGCTGCTTCAGACACTGACATCAGAAAGAGAGCCCTTCCTTAGCCTTCATCTAGCTACCAAGATCGCAGGCACATGGCTATGGGCGTATGACTTTTGTAGCCCCTTTCAGAGTTACTGAGGAACAAGGAGCATAAAATCTTGCTCTTTGTTGATAGGGATGCGATAAGGTGAAAACAGCGAATTTATCAAGACAACTGGAGCAAAGGAGCCTTTAGATCAGCATTTGAAGTCAACTGTCGGCCCTTTTAGCAAGCGAGTACTGTAATTTTCCCTGGAAGTTTTGCTTTCTTCAAGTGGCCAAACCCCACCCCTTAATCTACATTAGTACGGGAGATGACTAGCTCCTCACAGGTTGAGGATAAGTTGACTCTCAGAGATACTAATCCAATAGAGATACTAAACCAATATCCTTCTTCCAATCCTATTGTCTCATAAATTTGGAGACTGATCTTGTTTTTTTGGTTAAATTGCCAACACCTGTTTCATTTTCCTCTACAATGTTAACAGCTGCTACTATTTAATCTACCTCTCGAGATGTTTGTTAAAATGTCTGGTCGGTAGTTACTAGGGTTGAAATTACATTGCAGAGTAATTTAACGTTATTAGGTAAACTTTCTTAAGATGCCTCTGGAAAGATTTCTGAGCATGATAACAGGATTGCTAAAGTCGAACATTTGGAGAAGTTTGATACACAGATACTCTTTCCAATCAACACTTTCTGTGGATAATAAAGACAGCTTGATATTTCATTTATAATTAGAAACCTTGGAAAATGTGTCTAAAGTTCACAATTTGCGATTATTGAATTTACCTGTTACACATCTGACTCCTGTAGAATTTTTTTTTAATGTATGTTGTGAGGGGGTGGGAAAAGAGACACAGGGCCAGATGCACTAAACTTAACGAGCCCTTAACGAGCAAGTAGTAAGCCCTGGCATGCACTAAAGACGTTTTTTCCGACGACGGTAGCAGCTAACGAAAACGAAATTCAGATGAGCAAATTGTGTAGAAACCCTATTGTAATGAGATGCACGTCTTTTTTGGCAGTGTTTCACTCAGCTGAGAACTGGAAGTTCCTGAGCCAATCACAACGTGTTCAGCCGAGCTAAACGTGCTGTGATTGGCTCAGAGACTTCCTGGTCTCTCAGCTGAGAGAAGCACTGCCAAAAAAGACGTTTTTATTATTGCAGAGGGGGAATGATGGCCAAAAGGGATGGTTTTTTTTTTGGGATAGGCGTCCTCAATTGCACTGTCCTCTGTCGAGCCACATCGGAGGGGGTGAGCAACGTGGCGTCTTTGGGCGGCACAGGGAGGCGTATTTGGCATGCGCAGAGCAGCCAGCATAACGCTTGGCTGCTCTGCGCATGTTCGACTGGCCGACTGTTTAACGACGGAATAGAGAATGCAAGTGAGCTACAACGAGCAGCTCATTTGCATTCCTATTCCTTGATGCATGCCCGTTTCTTACCGATTTGCTAAGGGAATCGGTAAGGAAAGGGCTTTAATGAGTCTTTAGTGCATCTTGCCCACAGTCTGGTAGTGCCAAAACCGGGACAGGGGAGAAATTTTCCCTTTAGACGTAATGAATCTCACTCTCCAATTTCTTCTAGAGGAAAGGTTCGCCCTCTTGTGGCCAAGGCGCCAGTAAGACTACTTGATAAGGGAAGGAACTACCAGTCCCAGAAACCATCAGTACAGATACAGGACTCCCAGGAAATGAAGGGAGGGGTGGATGATTGGGAAATTGGTTCAGATCAGGGGAATGAGCAGCAGCTGGGGGAACCCTGGGTGAAGGAAGCCATGGAATGGAATAAAGAGGAAGTAGGGGAAGGAGTGCATGGAAGTCTCAGGTTTAGCCCAGACTCCGGTTGAAAAGGTAAAGGGTTTTGTGGCCTCAGTTTTGCCCAGACTGTTGAAGGTTGGAAAGGAGAAAATGGTAAACTGGGGAAGGAACTTTTGGGGGAAGCTAACCAACTAACTATCTGAAGACAGAAGGTAGTGCTTGTGAGGGTTATTCTATCATTGAGAACAAGGAGGGATTCACTGCTCTTTTTTGCCTTTTTGGATTTAAGACTGAACTGTCTTAAAGAGGTGATTGCTGGAAACTGGGACTGTAACTCTCTTTGTTGATTATGGAACTTAAACCAAGACTAAGGCTGTATTAAGGAGAAGGTAACACAGCCCACTAAATAAACCTTTGCTTAAAAAAAACAAATGGTGAGCGTGCTGAGATTTTGTCTGACCCTGCTGCTGGGCCAGTAGAAGGTGAGAACCACAGCGGAGTGGCGAGAGCCGGGATGCTCCCCCCCCCTTACCGGAAGGAGAGGTGGTTCAGATTTACTATCCCTTGATGAGACAACCAAGCTAAGCAGGGTTTGCCCTGGCTCCCGGGTGGAAGGAGGACCTGGTTACAATGTGAAAGACATTTTACAGCTTTATGATGTTTTACTGGTCAGTAATCTACTTCCCCTAAACCAGTGGTTCCTAAACCTGATCCTGGAGGCACTCCAGCCGGTCAAGTCTTCAGGATATCCATAGTGAATATTCATGAAAGCGATTTTCTTACACTGCCTCCACTGCATGGAAATCTCTCTCATGAATATTCACTGTAGGTATCCTGAAACTCTGACTGGCTGGGGTGCCTCCAGGACCAGGTTTGGGAACCACTGCCCTAGACCCTTGTTCCTCTTGGAATTAGATTTGTCTAAACTGTCTGGAGAATTAATTAAATCAAAGTTTCCCTCTTGAATTAAAAGTTATAGATCCTCTAGAAAGATAATACCAGTATCTTATAACGTAGCAGAGTGCACAAGGACAGTTATCAGCTTTTGAAGGCTTTTATGAAAATGGCTAGAACCCCCCCCCCCCCCCCCCAGAATTGAATTACACAAGCATATTAAAACATTAAGCGTCCCCAAAAACAGGTGAAGGGGGGCATTCCAAACTCTTAATGATACTATTAAAGACACTAAGGGGCTCTCTTACAAAGGTGCGCTAGTGGTTTTAGTGCACGCTAAAAAACTCTAGTACGCATTTGTAAAATGACCCCTAAAAAACATCCTGAAAGAAAATCATAGTTTTAAAGAGACAATACACAAAAGCAAAACTATTAAAAATGAAAGTAAAACTAAGCAGAGTAGCTCTGTGTTTTTTTTTCTTTAGGAAATCATAAAAATACTAGATTTGACCAAATATTATCAAAAAAGTGCCAACATGATTCCACATCTTGTCAAATTAAAAAAAAAAAAAAAAAAAAAAATTTTTTTTTTTTTTCTTATTGCCTTTGTTAGTTATATTACTTGATTCTTGGAACCAATGTTTCTTAACTTGTGGACGAATAGGCCTTAAATGTTATTTCTTTTTTTTTTTTTTACTTCCTGTTGTTAATGCCTATTGCATATTCATAATTTGTTGTGAAATAATGACTTATATTAATAAATAAAATAATAAAAAAAAAAAAATTAAAAAAAAACAAAACTAAAAACACTTAATGGAAAACCATTTAAAATGCAGTGATATTTTTAAAAGGTCCTCTTTAAAAAAAATGAACATACTAAAAACATACATAAAAACAATAAATAAAACAACACTTAATAAAGAATGCAAGATGTTTTTTTTTTAAACCCCAAAAATTGAATAGTAGAAACAAGTTTAAAAAAATGAAAAGAATAAAATAAAGTAAAATGGAAACATCATGGGGCCCTTTTACTAAGCAGAGCTAAAAAGTGGCCAGAGCTATTCCTAGCGTGGGTCTTTCCTGCACGCTGAGGCCACTTTTAACATGACAGTAAAATGGCCACATTTTCCATTTTTCCTATAAATGACCATGCACTAATTTCCCCATTAGCACATGTTCATTTGTGCATGAGCTCTTACTGCCACCTATTTTGAAGGCGGTAAGGGCTCATGTGCCAATCATGCACTAATTGGTTAGCTCACAGCGATGTAGCTGCGCTTATCAATTAAGATAGAACATGCCTACTCTCTCCCAGATGCCTTCAGCACCTCCACGGTACTGCTTTTTAACTTGCAGTAAGCATGGTTTAGTAAAAGGACCCCTAAGTTGTTTATATGTCTCTTCTCCTGGAGACTGGTAATGATACAATAAAAGGCTACGATGATCTCCAGATTTAAAAAAAAAATATATACATATGAAAATGAGAGTGTGAGTCAATCCTTGATATGAATGCAAAAATAGAGAAATACCTGCTAAAGCCAAAAAACAAAACTTGGAGAACTCATCCGTCAAAATCTTCATTCATAAAAACAGAGCCAAATCAAATGCTTGGTTTAAACTAGGCGTTGACATATTTTTATTAAATCTAGGAGCCAGTCCCAAAACTTAGGAGTCTGCAATCGAGACCTCTCTCGGTTCTCCTTCCCACTCCTCCAATACTATTTGGGGGGGGGGGGGGGGAGAATCCCCTCCCAGATCAGCTATAACTGTTTTAGAAGCTGATTTACTAAGGTTCTTTTTCTATTCTGTGTCTGTCAGCATAAGGACCATGGGAGGATTTACTACAAATGTCCAGTTTGTCCCTCCCCCCACCCCCACACAAAGCCAGCAACCTCTTTCTGCTCCCTCCTCTCACACACACACACAGGCAGCCCATCCCTCTCTCTCATCTCTTCTTCCCCTGAATTCACATTGCCAGACTGTCACTCTCTGTTGTCCCCCTCCCAGTACACATTGACACCTCTTTCTGCTCCACACATTTCACACACCTACAGCCAGAAAATCCATCTCTGTCCTCCCACATACAGCAAGCCTATCCTACCTTCTTCTCAGATTAAAAAGGCTTCGAACTGTGCTACGGTTGCTCACAGACCCTGTTTTGTTTTGTTTCCATCATTCACATTTGGATTAATTTCCTGTGTTGAGCAGACATTCACATTATATGCGCTGTGGCAGTTTTAGAAAATTTTTTTGATCCTATTATTGCTGTTTGAAGGATTTTGTCACATATTCTGTTTCTTCCGAGAGCACTTGTATTTGTTTGACTCCTGAGGCAGGAGTAGTTATGCCAAAACGCGGCCCGTATCGGGTCTATTAATTAAAGGTCTCTCCATTGTTCCAATCTTGAAGGCCTATTTGTGCTTCTTCTTTTGCTCTTTGTGTTTGCCTACTTTGGGACCTTCTGTTTTGCTACCTGGTGTGTTTCAAGGTTCATCTCTTTGCAGGTGATACCAAAATCTGCAATAGGGTAGACATCCCCAATGGTGTGGATAACATGAAGAAGGATGTAACAAAGATAGAAGAATGGTCTGGAATTTGGCAGCTAAGATTTAATTAAAAAAAAATGCAGGGTAATGCATTTGGGCTGCAGAAACCCAAGGGAATGGTACAGTTTAGGTGGTGAAGAACGTTTGAGCACGAAAGAAGAGTGGGACTTAGGTGTGATTGTATGTGATGATCTTAAGGTGGTCAAACAGGTAGAAAAGGCCCCGGCGAAAGCTAGAAGGATGCTTGGATGCATAGGGAGAGGAATGGCCAGTAGGAAAAAGCAGGTGATAGTGCCTCTGTATAAGACTCTTATGAGACTTCATTTAGAATATTATGTACAATTCTGGAGACCTACACCTTAAAAAGTTATAAATGGATGGAGTCGGTCTAGAGGTGGCTACTAAAATTGTCAGTCGTCTTCGTCAGAAAGTGTATGGAGATAGACATAAAGATCTCAATACGTATACTTTGAAGAAATGCCAGATTAGAAACTCTGTAATGAGGGGGCATAAGATGAGGGTGAAATGGGATAGACTCAGAAGTATCTTGAGGAAATACTTCTTCACGGAAACAGTGGTGAATTCGTGGAAGTGGTGGAGAAAAAAAAAACAGTATTTGAGTTCAAGGGAGCTTGAGACAAATACATAGGATCTCTAAGGGAGTGATAGGGAGAGTAGATAGCATGGATGGGCAGATTGGATATGCCATATGGTCTTTATCTGCCTACATTTTTCTCTGTATCTGTTTACCCGCCATAGCAAGATTTTAAACATAACCATAAACAATACAAGCATGGGGAAAATAACCTGCAATGCATGGCAGGTGCAGCTTCATCAATTCTAGCATGGAGAAAGTAATCTACATTGTGCAGCAGGTGAAGCCCCAGCAACCTTCATGTGAAGACTCAAGGGCAGAGTTGATCTTTCTTTGCTATCATTTATTAAGTTACTATGTGAGACTCAAGTAAAGAGTACTTTTTCTGGTTCAGTCACTTTTGTTAGAATGATCAGTGTACTTCAAGCCTTAGTTGCACATTGTTTGTGTATTGGGATTTATTAACCTTGTACAGAACAGTATAGTATAACTCATCCAAAGTTCTTGTCACACTTTTTCACATGAGTGAGGAAAATAGTAGTGCCTGTCTTCTATCCAGAACTTCATAAGCATAAGCGTGAGAAGGTCCGTTCATACTCTGAACTGTAAATGGGTGCTTGCTTACTATAATTAAAAAAAAAAAAAAAAACAACAGAGAGCCAACCAACCAACAAAAAAAAAAACCAGTCTGTTAGTCTACATAGTTTTTCATTTTCTTTGGCCTTCACAGACTTGGTACTCCACTGACAAATTGATTACTAGCTAATTGAATCTCTCTTGAATCTAGTTCTTTCATGATCATACTGGTATCCTTCTAACCCAGTGATTGTCAGCCTGCCTTCTGTTGTGACACACCTGAAAGAGAGAACAACACACACAGAAGGTGTTCTCTCCACAGGAAAACCGCAAAGCAAAGGAAACAGTGGATCCAAAAAAGTGCTATCACAAGTGGTGTCTCCTTAAACAAGGTCTTTATTTCAAATCAATAAAACAACCTCCTTAAACAAGGTCTATTGTTTTATTGATTTGAAATAAAGACCTTGTTTAAAGAGACACCACGCCTGAAAGAGAATCAGGAACAACCCAATCAGAAAAATTATTTGCCTATATAGCAGTGGTTAAAAAAAGATATTTTCAGTTTTGGGGATCCGTTTACAGAGCCACACTAGTGATTCTGGCGCTGCAAATGCGACGAATCTTCATCGCATTTGCTGCACCGGAATTATGGTTTTAAAAAAGGAGCCCTTAGTGATCAGAAAAATGCTAGCTTTGGGAATGTGCACTTCTTACATTATTGTATTTTCCTTGGTATAGGAGGAAATGCATTTCTATTTTTATTTCTCTTGTGTTCTACTGCTGACAGACAGTGGCTTTTTGGAATTTCCATTTCTAATTTTTGGTCATTTATTTTGTAGCCATTGATGGTTGTTGAATGGTCTGCCTGTGATTTGGGTGAAGGATTCTGTTAGCAGGTAGTTTCTGTGTGGGAATCTACAGCAATCTAACTTGTTCAGCTTTTCTAGTAGGTGTCCTATTTCTGTAGTGCTACCTTTTCAAAGATACAGTTCTTGCTATTTGTTTCCTGAGAATTAGTGCTGTTATGATATGGAGGGTTTGTTCATGGGTTCTGAGTAACTTATTTGGACGGCTTTGTGTTACTGTTTGGTACTGGAGGGATTTTGTTGTGCTGGTAATGATGTTCCAGATTTGAATTTGAAAAATATCTATACTTCTCTATCTCTGTCTCTTTATATCTGTATAATAAGTAAGAATGAAGAAAAAATAAGTTATTTACTTTAGCATCTATACTAGTTTATAAAAATATATGCTGCTAAACATATTTATTTATGCTATTTTATTTATTTTAAATCTCTATATACCCTGTTCTTGGGAAATCCCAGTCAAGATAGTATACATATTTAAATTTTTCTTGTTTTATTTCTAGGTAAATCCAAATCCTTACTACTGTCATCCATTTTCCTCTTTCATATACCGATATGTAGGTTCTTTGTATCTCCTTTGTTTATCTTTCTGTCTGTACCTGCTAGTTCTCTCTCCTTGCTCTCTCACTCTCTTCTTTGTCAGTGGCTTGCCATGTTATTGCCCTAGTGAAAACAATGTTTTGAACCCCATTTCATTAATATGTAAGATATCTCTGAGTCTGGGTTCACCATAAACCTAATAATTTGTATAAAGCCCGTTTTACTTTTCAAAAGCTTACTTGATAGACTTTTTTGGAGAAAAGTAATTACTGCTTTTAAGGTTTTTTGTAGGTGTAATTGTGGTTTTTTTTTCCTTCTCATGTTGATTTGTATTGCTATGGTTTTTTCTGTTCACAGTGTACTCTGAATGACTGCTGCTATGGACCTCTAGTGGACTGCATCAAACAGTATCCTTTTCATGTAAAATTATAGATTCAGAGCTCAAGCTCTGCAGAGGGGGAATACATCTGCCTTTACCTTTATGTGATATTCTGCTTCAAAAGATAAAGGGGGTAGTATTAAACCTACACAGTGAACAGCATTTTTTAAAACCCGACCACTGTAGGTTTTTCTATACCTTGATGATCAGTTGCAAGTCATTCCCCTATACTGGCACTGATTATCTGAGTATTTGATGGCCGATGGAAGCTAGCCTGAGTATCAGATAATTTACAGCTCCACCCACAGACTTTTGTTTAATGAAGAGTACTATACAAGTTGGCAAGTTCCCAGTACCAGAGGGGCTGCAGGTTAAAGAGCCTGCATCTTTCTGATGCAATTGTATTAAGGAGGATAAATTAAGAACAAAAGACATCATGAGCCTATCTAGCCCATATGTGGCCAGAAGCCAATAGGCGGAGTTTGCCAGCAGGAAGTGAATCTTGATGCCATTTTAGTTCACTCAAAACCATAGCAAATGCTGTTGAAAATAATAGCAAAAGATTATTAGAAATAAGACTGCCTATGTGTGGTCCATCTCTAAAAAGTCTAAAGCTGTTCCAGTTGAATAGGCAGTGCCTTAAAAGGTGGAGGAGAAAAGATTTTTTTTAAACTTATTTGACAGCTTCATTTATTTGAAAGCTTCCCATATCTAGATATATATCATGAAATAAAATTGAATATCACTAAAACGGCTTACAAATTATTGTAGCTGATGGAAACAGCTGTAATAAAATCTGTATTTTGTGCTCATTTTTCTACACTCTTCTATAGAATACAGTAATACATGGCCAAATTTAATTGAGGATAGCCTTTTTGCTGATAGGTTCATCATAACTACTGTTGTAATTTGCCTTGGTAAGCCTCGGGCACATGGAATCACATTCATCTGTTTTGTAGAAGTTTACATTTTAGATACACAGATGGAATATTCTGTTTTGAGCATGTTTCAGGGACAACTGGTTTTACAAGTCAAAATAATAAAAATAAATATTTTGTTTTATGCAGATCTCTCATTTGTTTAAACATAACTGAATAGGCTATAAGACCCAAATGCAGTCCATTGGTTTTCTTATATTTTGTTCTTGTGCTGACTTATGCCAAAACTGAAAACTCTTATCTCTTCTATCTGGTCGATAATGTGAACACTATCTACCCAGAAAGGTTGTTGTTTTGGGCTGTACACGAGGAATTGTGATATTGAATAAATAACTGTATGTTTCTGTTCCTAGTCATGCATCCAAAGATTATATAGAGGTGTACTTTCAAAGCACTTAGCCTTCCAAAGTTCCATAGAAACCTATGGAACTTTGGAAGGCTAAGTGCTTTGAAAATATAGTAACCTATTGAACTTTATAAGTGCTTTGAAAATGAGTCCCTATAATCCTTTCAAGAAAGCCAGTTAATTGTTTAACTTATTAGTGGAACATAACCACTAAGGCATGGTATGATTGCATTTTCAATATGGTAATAATAGAGCCCAGTTAAGGAACCAGTTATTTTGAGTTAGTCTTCACTGGACCAAAGTTACTTTCCTTGTGCCATCACCATCCAGCTGGAAATGCAGTGCCAGCTGCAAAGGCAGTGCCTTAAAAGGTGGAGGACAAAGGATTTTTTTTAACATTTATATCCCACATTATCCCAAGCAAACTCAGGTTCAATGTGGCTTACATTTGAAAATACAGTGAAACAGAATAATAGAATTCAGTAACATCATAGGGGCAAATAGATGGCTATGTCCGAAACATTTATCAAAGTTGAGATTAGCATATATACCCAACTGGGCATTTAAAAGTCTGTCCTTTAATGATGCTTTATGTTCAGAAATCATAGCCATAAGTATAGATATTCAAACATTATCACATGCAGACACCAGAATAGGCATCCATACACACATTAGCCACTCTTGGAAGCAGGATTCTAGGCCTTATGGGCCCTTGGTCAGACCAATATGACTATTCTTGTGCTTTTATACTAACCAATGGCATAGTCAGATGGCCAATTTTAGGTGGGTCAGAGCCCAAAGTGGGTGGGCACAAAATTCTCTACCACCCCCTCTGCAGTCTCCTAAACGTTCTTTGGAGCCATGCAAAATATTGCCACTGAGGCAACCCATATTGATCCCATGGTTCGTGAAAAATTTAAATCGTCCTCTGCAAGCAGTTTCCAGATTGATCATGTATCCTCTATCTATCCAGGATTTCATCTGATTTTATTATGCAGAATTTGGACCAGTGGGTTGTGTCACAATGACAGTCAATGGAAGCAAGATCACATTTCATCCACATTTTTCATGCCTATGTAATACTGTCAGGGTGGCCTGAAAAACAGGTTGAACTAGTTTCCTACACATCCTTCCTGAGCTACGTGATTTTCCATGAACTTCACAGATTAATTCCAAGTTTTTATTCTACATCATATTTTTATCAAAACAAATTAAATTCCATGTGCAATATAACTTGCTATCATAGGGCCCAGCTATTTCTTCAGTAAATTTATAGATGTATTTACCTTAAAAGTTACATACGATGGAATGTATAAGATATTTCTTTCAGATATATTGTGCACTAAGAGAATAGGACCTTTTTTTGTGGTTTAAGCTGCTGCTGCTTTTTTTTTTTTTTTTTTTAAGTGCATATGGTAGAGCAAGGGTGGGCAACCTATGGCCCATCATTGAATTTTGTGTGGACCATGGAAAGTATACTTGGAAGACATCAATATCAGAGTTTTGATGTCTTTACTGTATTTCACAAATCTAATATAATAAAACGCACCGTGAACGTTCTAATGAGGACAACGTTCTGTGAAGCCCTGAAGCCCTGAAGCCATCTGACGTCACTGAAGCTGTAGGGTTCGTGGATTCGTGGTGTGAAGCCTCCCTTCAAGCCAGCCAGCCAGCCGTCTCTGCCCCGCCCTCGCGACAAAACAAACAAATCCGGAAGCGAAACGTCAGGGAAGGAGGCGGCGCTCCCGACGTCTAGCCTTCCCTTCGCTGTGTTCCGCCTTCAAAATAAGGCGGAACACAGCGAAGGGAAAGCTACACGTCGGGCGCGCCGCCTCCTTCCCTGACGCTTCGCTGCCGGAAACGCCACGGAGGTAAATTGAAAAAGAAGAAAAAAAAAACCCAAAACGATGCATGGATGCGAAGGGGGGGGGGGGACATGGATGCGAAGGGGGGGAGGAGAAGAGGGTGGGCCAGGCTGGGACATGGGATAGAGAGGAGCATGGATGCGAGGGGGGGGGGTCATGGAAGGGAGAGAGGGGACTTGCTGGAAAAGGATGAATGGAGGCGGCAGGGGACAGAGGAGCATGGATGGGCATGGATTGCGAGGGCAGGGCTCAGGGAGAGAGGGGAATTGCTGCAAATGGATGAATGGAGGGGGCAGGGGACAGAGGAGCATGGATTGGGAGGGCAGGACTCAGGGAGAGAGGGAAATTGCTGGCTAGGGATGAATAGAGGAGACAGATGGGCATGGATGGATATGGATTGCAGGGCAGGCCTCAGGGAGAGAGGGCAATTGCTGGATAGGGATGAATGGAGGGGCCAGGTGACAAAGGAGCATGGATGGGCATGGATTGGAAGGGCAGGACTCAGGGAGAGGGGAAATGCTGGATAGGGATGAATGGAGGGAACAGATGGGCATGGATGGATATGGATTGCAGGGCAGGCCTCAGGCAGAGAGGGAAAATGCTGGATAGGGATGAATGGAGGGGGCAGGTGACAGAGAAACATGGGTGGCCATGGATTGGGAGGGCAGGGCTCAGGGAGAGAGGGGAATTGCTGGAAAGGGATGAATGGAGGGGGCAGGGGACAGAGGAGCATGGATGGGCATTGATTGGGAGGGCAGGGCTCAGGGAGAGAGGGAAATTGCTGGAAAAGGATGAATGGAGGGGCCAGGGGACAGATGGCCATGGATTGGGAGGGCACGGCTCACACTCTCTCTCTGATATACAATGTCTTTCTGACTCACTCTCACACACTCTGTCTCACACTGTATCACAGTCACTCTCTATGTGCCACACAGTCACTCACACACTCGCTTGGTCTCATACACTCACTCAAACAGAGAATCTGTGTCTCACACACACTCTCTCTCTCGCCCACACACACACACTCTCTCTCACACTGTGTCTCACATACACACTTGCACACACTCTCATTCTCACACACACACTCTCTCACAAACACACTCACACCCAGACTCACTCTCTCTCACACACACTCACACTTTCACTCTGACTCTCAAACAGTCACTCTCACATACACTCTCCCAAACATACACACTCCGAGGAAAACCTTGCTAGCGCCCGTTTCATTTGTGTCAGAAACGGGCCTTTTTTACTAGTATTTTCATAATAGCTACTCTAGGAGTTTGTTTCTATTGTTTTTAGTTAACTTTTTACCTATTTACACAGTCTAGGGAGTTCTGGATGTTTCTAGTTCCGACATTATGCAGTGTTTCAGTCCACCAGGGATAGTACTGACATTCGTGCAGCCCTTTATGCATAAAGGTTGCCCACCCCTGGAGGAACTGTTGGAGAAGAGACCCTATCATAGCTTGGATACATGACAAAGAATTGCATGTTATATTTTGAACCAGAGAACTGTGTATACAGCTTGATGTCTTTTCCTTTTTTTTCAGGTTTCTTTCCTCCCTTATCGCTCACTAAATTTGTTGTTTTTCTAAATTATTTAACAACCTGATAGGTAAAACTTAGAATGTATTTTTCTTTTTCTTTACTGTTATCTAAATTATTGTAACTGCAGATAGTTTTCAATACAATAATTTCATGAAATAACTGTTAATGATGGCAAAGATTTGTCCATTCCTATTGGATAGATGAAAAGAAAGGATCCATGTATACCTTATGTCTAAGCTGTGATCCGAGCACATGAAAAGTTTTGCACCTTCATCCGGCTACAGCAGAATGATATAAGTCCATTGAGTCGTCGGTGTGCATATGCAGGCCTGTGTTTTACACCTTAGTTCCAGGGCATATAAAATAGTTAAAAAATCAATTGAACATTCAGGTTTAAAAGCAAAATGCTTTCTAAAGGATTGCATATTGATCTTTAAAATAACTTTCAACTTATATATGCATGACTAAAGTAGATAGGTAACATCTACTGGCAATAGGCTGCCTGTCAGGAAGGGCCGCTTAGCTTACTGGAAACTGCTACTGGACTGCTAGAGTATAAAATGATTAAGGTTTTTTTTTTCCCCTGTGGTCAGATCATACATCAATAACGAGGGTTTTTTTTTTATTATGAAGAGATAGAGTCTTAAGTGTTTGTCATTCAAGGCATAAGGAATTCTGTTTATAAGATTTGCTTTGTATGCTTTTTTGCTCTCTATGGCTGTTAGTGTCATAGTATAAATAGAGAATACATAATGGTAGTCCATTAGTTCAGAGTATTCTTTTTCCTACTCATGAAGTGAAAAGCTGCAAACTAGTTATATAACTTCCTTCCTCTCAGGAATAAATATCAATAATGTACTCCTGTTTTGAGATGCGACTATTTTGTATTCGTTAACTGATGTGCTCCTCTATTGAAAGGAAAATTAAGTTAGGTCCCAAGCTGTTTTGTTTTAATATACAGTTGTTGGAGGCTTTTTTGATGTCACTAAGTGTTGCATAAGCAGCCAGTTGTGATGTCGGTCATATCTCATTAGTCAATGTGGGTCGGTGATATCCGTATATGCCAGTTCCAGAGGAGAGTAGTTTCTAAACATCATGAATCCCAAAGTGAGTACTAAAGGAAATAGTTAGAGATACATTTCTCATATTTCAAGTTTGCAGAGCATCAGTAACACATACAACATTTTCAGTTCTATTTATTGCTAAAATCTGTATAGTTCTTTAAATGCACCATATCAACTCATTTTAACATTTCATACCACTCACATACTTGAGGGAAGCTTACTCGGTGAAAGCCCACATATTTGGTATGAATAGACAGAAGAAATTTGGCATGTTCAATGTGTAGGCTGAAGAAAGTATGCACTCATTTCATGCTCTGATGTAACATAATAAATGATAGCAGGTAAAGACCTATTCCTTGTCATCAAGCAGATGAAGCCATTACGTATGGGTTATGTCCATCAACCAGCAGGGGAGATAGAGAGCACTCAAACTTTCACAGTGCCCTCTTGGCCAGCTAGCTCCACTGCCTCTTCAGTATTCTCTATCTCCCCTAGCAGGGTGGCTGCAGCTTGTTCGAGCTCCAGAAAAATCTGCCGGGAGGTGGTTCCTGGCTTGCCAGTTGTTAACCGGGGTGTTGGAGGCTATAGCAGCTTCACTTTAAAGGCACATAGGTTAGCCCTTTCCCTGCCTTACCCATACCTCTGTGGATGTGGACATATTGCCTTGCTTTCCCTGTCCTTTCCCACCAACAGTGGATGCAGGCATATAGGTTCACCCTTTCCCTGCCTTTCCCACTCATCTGAGCCTCCGGAGTCTTCAATACCTCTGCTTTCCTCACAGCCTTAAAAAAAAAAAAAAAAAGAACAGAGGTTTTTGACCTGATTTTCGCAGGATCGTAGTTGTACACTAGATCCTTTGAGGTAAGAGTGTTTTCCAACTCCTCTGGGGTGGGCCCGCGATCGGGGCGATTTTGGCGCGAAACCGCCATTTTGGATTTTACCGCCGTTTTTCGGCAATGGCTGCGGACAATGTAAAGCGCTGTTCCACTTGTGGCAAGCGCAAATCAGCAGCAGGGCTCTGTAAATCGTGCTGTACTGGCGTAGGAGCCGGCCCGAGCATGGCGAGCGATGTTTCTTCCCGCTCTGAGCTGGCAGCGGGTGCCATTTTGCTTACACTGCATGGCGCGGCCTCCGTGGACACGGAGAGACCTGAGCCGGGTGGGGCACCTCGAGATGAGGTTATTTCAGGAGTGGCTGGCACCGGACAGGATTTGGGTGCCCAGGGTGAGATTTTCTCCCCGGATTTTGTGCTTTTGCTGCATAAAGCATACATGATGAAAAGAGCCCTTCCTCAAGGGTCGCCTGAGGCTCCTCTGATTGCCCCCCCCCCCCCCGATGGATTCTGGCCTGGGACTGCCCAGTGAGGCTTTTTTCCCGGATGCTTGGCCTAAAGATAAGCGCAGAAGGGTTAATTCCCCTTCAGATTGTGGTGCACCTTCCCCCCCCCCCCCCCCCCCCCCCCCCCCCCGTGGTCGGGGTGTGAGGATTCGGAGAACTCTGACAGACGTTCTTGGTCTGAGGAACCAGAGTCAGGTGCGGATTTACCACAGGATCTGGATGATCCCTCCGCGGTGAGGATTTTCCACCGTGATGAGCTGCCAGCGCTTATTTCAGATACCCTGCAGGCCCTCTCGATTGAAGATCCTGACAGTGGATGGCCTCCTCGGGTAATCCCAGGATGGCTAGTACCAAGAAAGCTGCTCGGGCCTTCCCTTTGCATGACTCCATCCTAGAGCTTGTTTCGGCTCAGTGGGCTGACCCCGAGGGACCTTTGAGAGTTTCCAGGGCTATGGGGCAGTTATACCCTCTGCGTGAGGGGCATTTGGCTCGTTTTCAAATGCCTTCAGTGGATGCCCTAGTCACTGCGGTGACAAAGGGAACTACCCTCCCTGTTGAAGGAGGTGTTGCCCTGAAGGATGTTCAAGACCGTAGGCTGGAAACAGCATTGAAACGGTCCTTTGAAATTGCAGGTCTCACTGTTCGGGCGTCTGCATGCAGCTGTTATACTGTTAGAGCCTGCCTAGCTTGGCTGCAACAGGCAGTGGTTCAGCCCGGAGATGGAGCGGAGCCCTTCTTGGATGTGGCTCCGTGGATGGAGGTGGCCTTGTCCTTTCTGGCTGATGCCCTTTATGACCTTGTCAGAGCTTCGGCTAAACAAATGGCAGTAGCAGTGGCGGCTCGCCGTCGTCTGTGGCTACGACACTGGGCAGCGGACATGGCCTCTAAGCAAAGGTTGGTGAAGATGCCTTTTCAAGAACTTCTCCTATTTGGTGAGGAGTTGGAGAAAATTGTGAAAGGCCTGGGTGATCTTAAACCCCAGCGCTTGCCCGAAGATAGGCAGAGGCCTTCCTCTAAGGGCCAGGCGGTCCATTCCTCGTACAGACCTCGCTTCCGTGAAGCTAGAAGGTACCGCCCGGGGCGTTCTGCTGGGTTCACTTCACGTGCCCGTGGTCAGCAGAGGAACTCCTTTCGCTCGGACAAGCGTTCCGCAGCCGGTGGCTCAAGACCAGGAGTTCAGGGGCGACCCTCTCAATGATGGTGCGCTGGCCCTCTCCTCGATGCCTGTCATCGGAGGACGGTTTTCCCTCTTTGCCGAGGAGTGGGCCAAGATTTCCTCAGATCAGTGGGTTCTGGACCTGATCAGAGATGGATACAGAATAGAATTCAACGCCCCAGTAAGAGACGTGTTTGTGGAGTCCCGATGCGGTTCTGCCATCAAACGGGTGGCGGTGGAGGAGACTGCAAGGTCTGATTCTGTTAGGGGCTGTGACCCCGGTGCCTCCCGCCAAGCAAGGCTGCGGCCGATACTCCATCTACTTTGTGGTGCCGCGAAAAGGTGGGTCCTTTCGCCCTATTCTGGACTTAAAAGAAGTGAACAAGTCCCTGAGAGTGCGGCATTTCCACATGGAATCCCTGTGCTCCGTCATTGCGGTGGTACAGCCAGGAGAGTTTCTCACGTCTCTAGACCTGAAAGAAGCTTACTTGCACATACCGATTTGGCCCCCACACCAGAAGTTTCTGAGGTTTGCGGTGTTGGGAAAGCATTTCCAGTTCAGGGCCTTGCCTTTTGGCCTCGCCACAGCTCCCCGAACCTTTTCGAAGGTAATGGTGGTAGTAGCTGCTTTTCTCAGGCGAGAAGGTATCAGGGTTCACCCGTACCTAGACGACTGGCTCATCAGAGAAGACTCTGCAACAGAGAGCTTACAAGCTACAGCCAGAGTGGTCTCAGTACTGCAATCTCTAGGCTGGGTCGTCAATATGGCCAAAAGTCACCTGACCCCTTCTCAATCTCTAGAATTTTTGGGGGCCAGGTTCGACACAGTCTCGGGCTATGTGTTCCTACCCGAGCTAAGGCGGTGCAAGCTTCAGAATCAGGTCCGTGTGCTCCTGAGGATGCCCCGCCCGCGAGCTTGGGACATTGTCCAGCTGCTGGGATCGATGACAGCCACGATGGAAGTGGTACCCTGGGCGAGAGCGCACCTGAGACCTCTACAGTATTCCCTACTCCGGAGATGGTCTCCTATTTCTCAGGATTACCAATGCAGACTTACTTGGCTCCCTGCGGCCCGACTCAGCATGGAGTGGTGGCTCTCGGACAGCATGCTGCGGCGAGGAATGCCGCTGACGCTCCCCGTTTGGTGCCTAGTGGTAACAGATGCCAGCCTGAAGGGCTGGGGTGCACATTGCAAGGGGAAGCATGCCCAGGGTCTATGGACACCCGAGGAGTCGGAGTGGTCCATCAACCGCCTAGAGTTGAAAGCGGTGTTTCAGGCGCTTCTGGCCTTTCAAGTGACCCTGGAAGGATTGGCTGTCAGAGTGATGTCGGACAAAATGACAACGG
Organism: Microcaecilia unicolor; assembly: GCF_901765095.1. Classification (NCBI taxonomy): domain Eukaryota; kingdom Metazoa; phylum Chordata; class Amphibia; order Gymnophiona; family Siphonopidae; genus Microcaecilia; species Microcaecilia unicolor. The sequence continues at coordinate 98,482,048 of NC_044039.1, forward strand.
TGGCCTATATAAATCGACAAGGCGGAACACGGTGCAGAGCACTAGCCGCGCAGGCCGAACTGATTTGCCACTGGGCCGAGCTGCATCTTCAGTGTCTGTCGGCAGCTCATATTGCCGGTCAGAGCAATGTGCAGGCCGATTATCTGAGCAGGCATCAGATCGATCCAGCAGAATGGAATCTGGCAGACGAAGTATTCCTGCAGATCTGTGCCAAATGGGGCAAGCCCGTGATGGATCTAATGGCGACAAGTGCCAATACCAAAGTCGCGTGCTTCTTCAGCAGACGGAGAGATCCTCGCTCGGCGGGGTTGGATGCCTTGGCTCAACCCTGGCCTCCGGGTCTACTTTATGTGTTTCCCCCATGGCCCTTGATAGGGCGCCTGCTCTTGCGGATTCAGCTGCACCCAGGAGAAGTGGTCCTCATCGCCCCGGATTGGCAAAGGAGACCTTGGTATGCAGACCTCCGACAGATGCTCCTGGAGGCTCCTCTGCCGTTACCTCTGGTACCAAACCTGTTGACTCAGGGACCGGTAGCCATGGAGGACGCCGGCCGCTTTGGTCTTACGGCATGGCTATTGAGAGGGCGCAATTGAGGGATAAAGGTTATTCCAATAAAGTTATTTCCACTCTCCTGCAAGCCCGCAAGCGGTCCACTTCCGTGGCTTATGCCAGGATTTGGTGCCTGTTTTAGTCTTGGTGTGCTTCCAGAGCCATTGCTCCAATGCGGGCTCCTGTCTCGCCGATTCTGGACTTTTTGCAGGAAGGTGTACAAAAAGGCTTGGCCTATAATTCCCTGCGGGTGCAGGTGGCAGCGTTGGCCTCCCTTCGTGGTAAGGTGGAAGGCGTGTCTTTGGCTGCTCACCCAGATGTGGCACGGTTTCTTAGAGGGGTGCTTTGGCTCCGACCTCCAGTGCGAGCACCCTGTCCAGCTTGGAACCTGGGGCTAGTTTTGAAAACCCTGCAGGCATCTCCTTTTGAGCCGCTTCGGCAAGCATCGGAGAAAGATTTGACACTGAAGGCCGTTTTTCTGGTGGCCATTACCTCGGCGAGACGGGTGTCAGAGCTCCAGGCGCTGTCCTGTAGAGACCCATTTCTGCAATTTTCAGAGTCCGGAGTCACGGTTCGGACCGTGCCTTCCTTTATGCCTAAGGTGGTTTCAGCCTTTCACCTAAACCAGCCCATTTTCTTGCCCTCTTTTTCAGAGGAAGAGTTTCCAGAATCTTTTGGGCAGCTGCACCTTTTGGATGTGCGCAGGACTCTGCTGCAGTATCTGCGAGTTACTAACTCTTTCAGGACTTCTGATCATCTGTTTGTTTTGCTATCCGGTTCTCGCAGAGGGTCTCCAGCGTCTAAAGCCACTATTGCCCGCTGGCTCAAAGAAACTATCTTTTCAGCTTATCTGCTGGCCGGCAGGGTTCCGCCTGTAGCCTTTAAGGCACATTCTACTAGAGCGATTTCTTCCTCTTGGGCTGAAACTGGAGCACTCTCTCTTCAAGAGATATGCAGTGCAGCAACATGGGCTTCTAAGCTCTCCTTTGCCCGACATTACAGGCTGGATGTGGCTGCCAGGAGGGATGCGCGTTTTGGTGCACAAGTGCTAGCACGTGGTGTGGCTTGTTCCCACCCTATCTAGGGATTGCTTTGTTACATCCCATACGTAATGGCTTCATCTGCTTGATGACAAGGAAGGGAAAATTAGGTTCTTACCTTGGTAATTTTCTTTCCTTTAGTCATAGCAGATGAAGCCATGAGCCCTCCCTGTATGATTGTCTGTATGCTGTGAATCTGTTTTTCAGGTTCTGTTCTAATTTCCTGAAGTTCCTTCCTTGGGAGAAAGTTGGAAAACAATCTTCAGGATTCATGTTCAGTTTAAATTTAGGAGGATGTGTTCATTCCCTCCAGTGTGTTGGGAGGATGTGTGATTCCCTCCAGGAGGCGCGTGTGTTCCCCTCCAGTTCTATAAATAGGAGGATGAGTTCATTCCCTCCAGTGTGTTGGGAGGATGTGTGATTCCCTCCAGGAGGCGCGTGTGTTCCCCTCCAGTTCTATAAATAGGAGGATGAGTTCATTCCCTCCAGTGTGTTGGGAGGATGTGTGATTCCCTCCAGGAGGCGCGTGTGTTCCCCTCCACTTATACAATAAGGAGGATGAGTTTATTCCCTCCAGGAGGATGTGCATTCCCTCCTTTATGAGTTCATGCCCTTGTGATGGGCCATCGTTCGCTGTGAGGAAAGCTGTTGTGATTCCCATTGCGGTTTGCCATACTGCTTTGGAAGCTTCAAATACTGAAGAGGCAGTGGAGCTAGCTGGCCAAGAGGGCACTGTGAAAGTTTGAGTGCTCTCTATCTCCCCTGCTGGTTGATGGACATAACCCATACGTAATGACTTCATCTGCTATGACTAAAGGAAAGAAAATTACCAAGGTAAGAACCTAATTTTCCCTTAGCCCTTATGCTAGCCCACTTAATATTCTTCCTCTGATTTTTCTATCATTATCAGCAGGTGAGCATACAAATTCCAATATGCAAAACTCCCCCCCCCCACCACAAATAAAAAAAACTGTTGTTCCAGTGGTAATAATTTAAAATTCATGTCTCCTCCCCTCCATAAAGAGCATACATTTGAAATAACAAAAAATTGTACTATTTAAACTTACAACCCTTGCTAATAGTGATGCACAACTGGTTACTCTTTTAGTGCCCTTCTGTGTATAATTTGTATCTTGAATTTTCTTTAAGTGTTTTCTGACATGTGGAAGGGCATTTTCGATATGACGTCTAAAGCCATCTTTAGACGTTTTGTGGAAAACGTCCAACAACCCAGTAGTGAACGTAGCCATTTTTGAACCTGAAAAAATGTTGTCTTTTTTTTTGTTTGTTTTTGTTTTTGTTGAAATGGCTATTTGCTAGACGTTGTGTACTCAATGCGTCTATCTTTTTGGACCATTTTTGGGAAAAAATATCCAAGTGAAAAATGCACAAAATCAAGCCACAAATTTGGTGTCACATATTTTTGCCCATTGGTGGGATATACAGATTCCTTAATTGTCAGTGTAAGCTACATAGCACCTTTCAAACTTATAATGACCTAGAATTGATTTAAATTTATACTACGTGAACTAGGTAAAGGAGAAGGTACATGGATGTCCCTTATATTTCTTCCTCTCTCATATGCCACTGTAAAGTATACTCAAGGACTTGAATAATGGAATAACTTAGCCCTTTACACACTTTTGAGACCTTTAAGGTTCTCTCAAGGAGCATCACTACTCTCATCAAAATAAATTGATGTGATACCTGCCTGCGAGCTTTCTCAGGAGTAGCCCCCACGCTCTGGAATTTACTCAGAGGGGCTACATCTAACTCAAGACTACCTCTGTTTCAGGAAGCAGGTGAAAGCCTGGCTCTTCTCTCAAGACTAATACACTCATTCCATACTTTGACTAGTTTGCTACACGCACTGTAACCTGGACCAGTTCCTTATATCATGTTTAACTGTATATAGAACTTGTCTTGAGCTTTTAGACACCCATTTATCCCAATTGACTCTGTACCCACCCATCTTGTCCCCATCTATATATTTGCACTTGGTCCCTCGGCTACATGGTAAGCTATATTGTAGAAGAGAGAATCCGCTGCAAGGCGGAGAACTCAAGACTCCCCACGGAGAACAACAATAATACAAAAAGTGGGTAGATGACCAAGGATCCCAAAGACTAAGAAGATGTATAATAAAAGAGAAGTTTATTGTGATAGACTCCACAATGTCGTGTTTCGGCCATTAGGCCTGCATCAGGAGTCTATAACCAAATTTAAAAACATAAATTATAAAAAACAATACACAAATAAAGAACATATTAAAATATGCAAACGGGGAGATCAAATTCAAGATGGCGTCCATGAGGGAAGGTGCAGCGTCGTGAGCACTCTCGTCCCTCCGTTGAATAACGCAGAGCGGCCTTTTCTACTACTACTATTTAGCATTTCTATAGCGCTACTAGGCATACGCAGCGCTGCACAAACATAGAAGAAAGACAGTTCCTGCTCAAAGAGCTTACAATCTAATAGACAAAAAATAAATAAGGTAAGCAAATCAAATCAATTAATGTGAACGGGAAGGAAGAGAGGAGGGTAGGTGGAGGCGAGTGGTTACAAGTGGTTACGAGTCAAAAGCAATGTTAAAGAGGTGGGCTTTCAGTCTATATTTAAAGGTGGCTAAGGATGGGGCAAGACGTAGGGGCTCAGGAAGTTACTAAGTTTCTATTCCCAGAAATGGGGAAGCGAAAGGGGAAGACCAGGGCGAAGGCCTCCTCTAGCCCCGGAGGTGCTCCTGCCCTTCGTCAGACAACGCTGGAGAAGTTTTGTGCACAGCCGCAAAGAACACACGTTCCGATCTTGGTTGGGTCTCCAGTCCAGCAGGGAGACTTTAGCCTGGAGACGGCGTCCTTGAGTCCGCCTCCACAAACGGCACCACCCAGACCCGGTGAAAGAGTAAACCCAGCACGAGAACTCCAGACGGAAGGCCTGGAAATCATAGGAGGCCCTGCTGGGTTTTCTACCCCAGAAAATTTGTCAGTGCGAGGGAGTTTAAGTGAGGTGGTTTCCTCACCATCCCCCATTCTGGCGACTCAGTCGGAGAGCCTGGGCGGACAGAAAAGACCGGCCGTTGTTACAATGGAGACGCTATGGGACGCGATTCAGGCATTAAATTCGACTCTGCTTCAGTCTTCTAATGCTTTCAAAGTGGAAATAGCCGAAGTGAAACAACAGCATTCTTCTTTGTCGAAGAAGGTAGAAAAACTAGAGAAGACAAGTGAGTCGCATGATTTTGAAACTAAAAAACTTCAAAGTACTATCGCAACTGTTTTGGTTGATAAGGATAAGATGTGCGACAAAGTTGAATACCTTGAGAACTTACTAAGGCGAAATAACCTAAGATTCTTGAACTTTCAGAGGTCTCCGATGATTCCTCCAACAGAGATGTTGCGAAGATACTTTCTGGAAGTCTTAGGGCTTTTGCCAGACTTAGTTCCTCCTGTTGTGAAAGCGTATTATGTTACTGGTGTTAAAAACTCCAATGTATCTCCAAACGTAGATCAAAATTTGACTGCTATGCTGGAATCTTCATTGGATGTTATTGTTGGTTACCTTCGCCTTCAAGACCGATAGAAGTAATATACTGAGGCTATATTTTAGACATATTGCACAACAATTTTGCGGTTCTAAGATACAGGTGTTTCCTGATTTGAGTAGGTCTACTCAGAGAAGAAGAAAGGAATTTATAGCTTTAAGATCGCGAATTTTGGCTTTACGAGCCACTTCTTCCTTGAAATTCTCATGTAGATGTTTAATTTCCTTAAACTCTGTACACTATGAGGCATATTTTCAAAGCACTTTGGGAGGCTAAGTTCCATAGGTTTCTATGGAACTTTGGGAGGCTAAGTGCTTTGAAAATGAGCCCCTATGTATTTTTTGATCCCGCAAAACTGTTGCAATTTATTACTGTTAAAGAAAGAGGCACGGTCGAAACGACCTCAGTTGCTCCCATAGATAGCTGAAACCGCTGATCGGTAGTGTGCTCTATTTCCTCATTTTTTATAACAGATGTTTTCTGATTTCCTTTTTGTTTTTCTTTTCCTTGTATCTTGAATTTAAATAGTAGACGAAATTTGAAGTATTTTTCCATTTAAAATTATTTACTTGATATGTTTAATTTACTAATATTTTCCTGCCTTTATATTATGTAAATGTATATTTGAATATGAATAAAGAAATTTAAAAAAATATGCAAAGGGATATGTATATGAGATAATTAAAGTACATTACATTTTAATTCAAGAACAAATATAAAAATGGACAAATACGGATTAAAAATTAAGCAATAATGTAATCAAATGTATAAAGAAAAAATCATATGCATTTGAAAGCGAGTACAGCAGGAAATATATTTTTTTATAAAAGCAGGAAATATGGTTTTTGTAAAAAAATATATACCGAGATGTGTATGTACGATATTAAAGGCACAATATATTTTTATTCAAGATACAAGTATGAAGATAAAAAATTAAAAGTGACGTTTAAATTTGAACAAAATGTAATAAAACCAAATGTATGAAAGACAAAATTATATACATTATTAAAATAGAATGTATTTGTCCATTTTTATATTTGTTCTTGAATTAAAATGTAATGTACTTTAATTATCTCATATACATATCCCTTAGCATATTTTAATATGTTCTTTATTTGTGTATTGTTTTTTATAATATATGTTTTTAAATTTGGTTATAGACTCCTGATGCAGGCCTAACGGCCGAAACACGACGCTGTGTCGAGTCTTTATATCACAATAAACTTCTCTTTTATTATACATCTTCTCAGTCTTTGGGATCCTTGATTTGTTGTCCTCCCACTCTTTCTGTTATAAGCTACTAGTAAAAAAGGCCCGTTTCTGTTAGAAATGAAACGGGCGCTAGCAAGGTTTTCCTTGGAGTGTATGTTTCAGAAAGAGCGTGTGTGAGAGATGGGAGCGTGTGTGTCAGAGAGAGAATGTGAGAGAGAGAGACAGAGTGTATGTGTTTGTGCGAGAGAGAGAGTGTGTGAGAGACAGTGTTTGTGTTTCTGTGTGACACTGTGTGAGAGAGAGGGACAAAGACAGTGAGTGTGTGAGTGAGAGTGTATGTGGCAGACAGAGAATGAGTGACTGCGTGTGTGGTGTGAGGAACCCCCTCCCTCTCCCCTGCCCCCTTGCAGCCAGGCATGTGCAGCGAACCTCCTCTCCCCGTGTTCCCCCTGCAGCCACCCATGTCCAGCATCCCCCTGCAGCCACCCATGCTCATCAACCCTCCTCTCCCCCTGCTGCGTCCTTCCTGTCTCCCCTGCTCCCCCTGCAGCCACCCATGTGGTCTCAGGCCCCCCCCCATCAGCATCCCTCCTGTCCCCCTGCAGGCACGCATGTGCAGCGTCCCTCCTCTCTCCCCTGTCCCCCCTGCAGCCAGCCATGTCCAGCGACCCTTCTGTCCCCCTGCCCCCCTGCAGCTACCCAGGTCCAGCGACCCTCCTCTCCTGTGCAGCCACCCATGTCTGAGGACACTCCTCTCCTTTTTCCCTGTTCCGCCCCTGTGGCCAGCCATGTCCATTGACCCACCTGTCCCCCCTGATGACCACCAACCCTTCTGTCCCCCTGCCCGCCCTGCAGTGTCTGTCCTGTATCCCCTGTCCCCCTTGCAGGCACCCATGTGGTGTGTGGAGCCCCATCCCTATCTCCCTGTTCCCTGCCCCCCCTGCAGCCACTCATGTGCAGCGATCCTCCCCTCCCCTCCCCCTGCTTCCTTCCAGCCACCCATGTCCAGCGAGACCCCCCTTCCCCCCCCAACCGGCGCAGCACCCAAAGAAAGCCCCTTGTCCCCCCCCTTCGCGCATCATCTGCCCCCCCCCCCCCCACTGTGGCACATCACAAGCCCCTCCCCCCCTCTTCAACCCCCTCGCCACCCGCAACCGCTAATACAAACTGTGTCCGGCGGCTGCTGCTTCTGCTATTCAGCAGCAGCAGCCCGTACATAAAGAAAACCAAAAAAAAATCCTCCTAAAACGCACCTCCGTTGAGAAGCATCTCACATTGGCTGAAGTCTCAGCATGCGCTCTTCCTCTCCCCTCTGAAGTCTCGGCGTTTCTCCGGGGTCTTCCGGCAGGGGCACTGACGAGGGGAGAGGAGGAGCGGCTGCAGAGACGTCAGCCAATGTGAGATGGTTCTCCACGGAGGTGCGTTTTAGGAGGTTGTTTTTTTGTTTTCTTTATGTATGGGCTGCTGCTGCTGCTGAATAGAAGCAGCAGCAGCCGCCGGACAGAGTTTGTATTAGCGGTCGCGGGTGGTGAGGCGGTCGATGTGTGTGGGGGAGGGGCTTGGTGAAGCGGCGGGGGAGGGGTTGGGTGATGCGGCGAGGAAGGGGGTAGGGGCTTTCTGATGCCCCGTTGCACGGATTGTTGCGGCGATGCGGCGGGGGGGCACTTAGAGGTGCACCGTCGAGGCTGTTTGTGTGTGTTTGTGTGTGTGTGCGTGTTTGTGTTTGTTGGTGTGTTTGTGTTTGTGTGTAAGTTTTTATGTGTGTGTTTGTGTTTCTGTGTGTGTGTGCGTGTTTGTGTTTGTTGGTGTGTTTGTGTGTGTGTGTTTGTGTTTGTGTGTAAGTTTTTATGTGTGTGTTTGTGTTTCTGTGTGTGTGTGCGTGTTTGTGTGGTTGTGTGTGTGCGTTTGTGTGTGTGCGTTTGTGTTTCTGTGTGTGTATGTGTGTGTGGTTGTGTTTCTGTGTGTGTATGTGTGTGTGGTTGTGTGGTTGTGTTTCTGTTTGTGTGTGTGTGGTTGTGTGTGTGCGTTTGTGTGTGTGCGTTTGTGTTTCTGTGTGTGTATGTGTGTGTGGTTGTGTGGTTGTGTTTCTGTTTGTGTGTGTGTGTTTGTGTGTTTCTGTGTGTGGTTGTGTTTCTGTTTGTGTGTGTATGTATGTGTGTGTGGGGGGGGGGTTGCGGGTGGCTTTTGTGGTCGTGTGGTTGGGGAGTTTGCCAGCAGTCTGTAGCGATTCCTAGGCAGGGGGAGGAGTACGGAAACACTCCCCCTGCCTGGGTCGTTGTTTGTTGGAGGGGGTTGCCAGTTGGTAGGGGTGCCTTTATGGATCCCTTTACTCTCTGTGTTCCGCCCTCGAGGGCGGGGCAGAGAGACATGGTGAGTTGGATGGCTTCACCACCATGAACTTATGAACTGTTTAGGGATTTTGCAGATGCCTCATAGTGTACAGAAGGGGCGTGGCTGAGGGCGGGTCTATGAGTGAGGGTGACTGGTCCTAGCCTATGAAGACTACAGGAGTTTTGTGCTTCTCTGCCTTGGAGTGAGCTTCAGAACGTTCAAGGTGGGATTTATTAATATAGATATTGTAGAACATTTGCATCATATCTGTTATTTGACTGTTCTAATGCATGCTTATTAGGGGTTTCATTAGTATTATGTTGACGTTGTAATATATCTCTGTTATTTGAATTTCAGTGCTGTTAAATGTGTATATTTTTGATACTGTTTCATGGTAGTCCTGTTAAGTTTCAAGTCCTATTCTAGTTCCTCCTTCAAGTGGTTCTACTAAGCTACTTCCTGGTTCCTGGCCCATTTAGTTTAGCTTATTCAGGTCTTCTATACCGCCTTTGCTAACTAGCAGATCAAATTGATGTACAATTTAAAAATTTAAAGACAATTTCAAGGAAAGGAGCTACAAATTTTCAATAGGAAAGTAAGAATTTCATTCATACAAGGCAAGGTTAAAGCAGGGGTAAGAGAGTAGAGAGCTGGGGAGAAGTGATGTAGTAACGTGAAGGCAAAAAAGCAAAAAAAAAAAAAAAAAGCTAAAGAGGGGGAATTAGAACAACAAATGGGAACCCATCAGTATAGGACCGCATCACCTACAGAGGAGAGAAAGCTTGGTGAAAGAGCCAAATTTTTAAGGAAAGATTCTGTTCAAATGTAAAGCGGAAGAGAGTTCCATAGAAATTAAGCTGTATAGAAAAAGATTTTTGCCTAGTAGAATCTAGATGAGCCATCTTGGGCCCTGGAAGTATAAGGTGATGCTCATTTAAAGAATAAAGTAAGCGGGCTGTTGAATAGGGCATTGTGAGCATAGAGAGGTAAGGTGGAAGACCTGATTTGACTGCATTAAAAGTAAGCATAAGACTGGCAACCAATGGTGATTCTGTACTAAGGGAGAGATGTCGTTATAGCGTTGAGCATGACAGGGAATCCTGATAGCAGTGTTTTGTAAAGATTGTAAGTTTTTTAATTGGAAATGGGAACAGGCTAAATGTTGCAATAGCCCAAATGCATACTTAGTAACAAGAGCATCAGGGCTATATATTAGACTTCCTGGGTCTTATCCTTTTCAGATACATTGGTATTGTTTTAGGCAAGTACCTTCTTCTGGGTTGACTTCTGATGCCCCCTCTTAACATTAAATTTAATGATGCTAATCTCCAAGTACACCTGGCTTCGCTATGCTCATTGATAATTTGTTTATAACCATGGTTACTCAATACAGTTTACCCTAGTCTTGGAAGCCTAATGCAAGTATACTGCTGTTGTCAGGAATGTTCATTAAGTTTATTAGTGCATATTAAAAAGTTGTTAATATCATTTTTATTAAAAGTAATGTGTGAAATATACTGAAAGATATCTGAAAATTGGAAAAAAAAAGCCAAGCTACAAATGAAAAGAAATTTTTTGCCCTCTGCACCTACCTTGTCAATGAACACAGGTGATCCCATACTTAATCCCCTGCCCCTTGTCTTTTTTCCAAGCTTTGTAATAAACTTAAATAGCTACCAAATATAAGGGGGCTGTTGCTCTAAACTTTGTCTTCCTAGATCACAATGGACTTAGCAGCTGACTACCATCAAACATCTGTCGCCAACCTGGTTGTTTCCTAGAGAGGTGTAGCCTCTGTTACACTGTGACCTGCAGTATTACAAGTTGTGCATTTCTTCTTTGCCCTTTTGTGTGTTTTCTCACCTGTCCCCTTTCCTGTGCTTTTTGATGAAGTGAACCTGTACTTCTTTTTCAGTGACGGAATAATTTATTTTGTGATGTTTTTCCGGAGACTCTTACCCTCCTCCCCCCACTTAAAAAAAACCCATCTTGAACCTTAACCTTCCCATATATTGGATGCAATATGTTTTTGCAGAGATCTGAGCTTACTGTGCATTCCCTGTTCCTTTCAGTCCATACCTGCTGCATTTCCTTAATTCTCCATCTCTAGCTCTATTGGCCACGAGCATGAAGTTCTGCTGCGTGAGAAGCTTTTGGAACATCAACTGGCTTTCCTTGGTACTGTACAACATTTGCCTAGCCCTAAATATTCTCTTGAGATTACATGCAGTGGACAAAAAGGCTTTAATTTGGCCATTCTGGTTACCTTATATATTTACATTGATGCTTCTCCCATTTTGTTTCAGCCCTAAAAGTCCATTACATCATCTTTATTTACCTAATTACATTTTAGAGTTCTCTGAGAAAACATGCCTTTTCTCTTTATCAGAAAATGACTACCCAGATGTATCTTCACATGACCCAGGTTCTGTTTTTCTGCAGGAAATTGTGTATTTCATGACCCATGCTAGTGTTTAAGCTGGCTAATCTGCTTATGTATCGCAGTGCTTTGGGGCGCAGTATGACAAAATGTTCCTCCCTCTAGTGCAGAGTATGGGATCTGTCATCAGTACACTGATGATTAATATACTTTAAGGGGACAATTTTTACGACAGTCTGCTTTGGTGAAAAGTCTGTGGTACTTTTTTCTGCAAACTTTGCACCAGTTCTAAGAAAGAAAAGTATGCACATACTTTCTCTTTGGTGGCCAAAGGATCTAGAAAATACATGCAGGGGTTAGCACCTCTTTTCTCTGCATGCACCTTTCTCTAGTTAAAAACAGTGTACGTAGTTGCCTTCTCTGACCTATCCTCAAAAATGCAGTGACAATTTTTTCAAACAGCCTTTTTACCTATTTAAGGGGTCCTTTCACTAAGCTATGGCAAAAAGTGGGTTTAGTGCAGCCTTACATAGGTTTTTCCTGTGCATTAAGGCCATTTTTACCACAACTGTAAAAACAAAATTTTACTCATGAGTACTTACCGCCACCCATTTTGTAGGCAGTTAGGGCTCCCACAGTATTCCTAAACTAACAAGTTAGTGTGTGTGATAATGTAGCTGTGCTGATTAGTGTAGGAATGGCCGCTGTCAGCCCCCCAGACATGCCCCCTAAAAAAATATATTATTTTTTTTAGCACAAGGTTAGCATGCGCTAATTTGGCAGTTACCGCAGGATACCTGAGCATGTACTCTGGTATGCCATTTTAAGCTGTGTTGGCAGTGCATTAGCATCTAGCCCAACTTAGTAAAAGGACCCCTTTATGACTTCTGAAAGTAGTCCTCTAAAAGAAGCAAGTCACTTCCAGATATCTCCAGACAGGGTGAAGATTTGATCTGATTTACATTGCTTAAGTAAGATTATTGCAAATAAAAAACAAGGCAGAGAACTGGAATTTCATATTGTACTGTTGGGGAAATTTTGTGTCATAATTGGTGAAAAATTGTCCTTCCTCACAGAATTTACAAATTTTGTGCATATGGCATGAGGCTAGTAAGACTTGTCTGCCATGCCATTGGCCTGAAATCAGGTGCAGGAAGTGGCACTGATCCATGTTGATCACCCTAATGAGGAAAGACATTGGCCCATGTGGGGCAGAAGGTAGAGGAAGAATATGATGGCTGTTAAAGTATCAGCATGTGCAGGTTAGAAGAGGTAATATCCTTCATTTATTGAAAGGAGGTGGAGGCTATTTAGCTCATTTTCGAAAGAGAAGGATGTTCATCTTTCGACATAAATGGGAAGATGGTCGTCCTCCCAGAGGCCTCCAAATTTCAAGGGGGCGTGTCAGAGGCGTAGCAAAGGCGGGACTTGGACGTGCCTAACACTTGGACATCTTTGACCCATAATAAAAAAAAAAAACAAGGACGTCCCTGATGAACACTTGGACGTTTTCACCCGGACGTGTTTTTATTACGAATAAGGCACAAAAAGGTTCCTGAAATGACCAGATGACCACCGGAGAGAATCGGGGATGACCTCCCGTTACTCCCCCAGTGGTCACTAACCCCCTCCCACCCTCAAAAAACCTCTTTAAAAATATTTCGTGCCAGCCTCGATGCCAGCCTCAGATGTCATACTCAGGTCCATGACAGTGCATGCAGGTCCCTGGAGCAGTTTTAGTGGGTACTGCAGTGCACTTCAGACAGGCGGACCCAGGCCCATACCCTCCCTACCTGTTACATTTGTAGAGGAAACAGCGAGCTCTCCAAAACCCACCACAAACCTACTGTACCCGTATATAGGTGCCCCCCTTCACCCGTAAGGGCTATGGTAGTGGTGTACAGTTGTGGGTTTGGGGGGGGGGCTGGGGGACTCAGCACACAAGGTAAGGGAGCTATGTTCCTGGGAGCATTTTATGAAGTCCACTGCATTGCCCCCTAGGGTGCCCGGTTGGTGTCCTGGCATGTCAGGGGGACCAGTGCACTACAAATGCTGGCTCCTCCCACGTCCAAATGGCTTGCATTAGGACATTTTTGACATGGGTATCTTTGGTTTTGAAAATCGCTGAAAGTCAGAAATGTCCATGTTTAGGGACGTCCAAATTTAAAGATTTGGCCGTCTCTGATGGTATTTTCAAAATGAAAGATGGACGTCCATCTTTTTTCGAAAATATGGGTTTCCCCGCCCCTGGATTTCGCTATTTTCCAGGGACGTCCAAATCGCAACTTGGATGTTTCTTTCAAAAATGTCCCTCCATGTCTGTCACTGTTGTGACCAGGTTTCAAAAAGCTCCAGAAACTGTCCTTCCAAAAAAGATTTTAGTTCAAAAATGGAAACAATGTGCTCATAAAGAAGTTTATTAAGTATACAAAAGTGGTTTGCAAATGGTGTGATAATATCTTTGTGTGAAGGAGGAAAAAACCTCTGTATCCCGGTCTAAGTTATGTATCTTATGATCCACGGGGTGAAATCTTCATCGGCTTGGAAAAAACCTCCCGGATTTTAATCTAGTATTAAATGTTTTAAATACATATGCATAGAGCACTTATCTTAGTCTTCCAGCATAAAACTTGAAACGCTGGTTCTAATCTTTCTTCCTTCGGGGTCCAGTTTCGCTATGTAGGCTTTCTCAAGGAAATATACCTCCTGCTTATGCTGGTGTTTTGATCCAGCTTGAATTTTGTCCGCTGGGTTTTGTGACAGCGGACAAAATTCAAGCTGCATCAAAACACTTTGCTCAGTGTGCAGCGGTGGCTAAGAAAGCAAAGAGAATATTGGGAATTAGGAAACGGAAAAAAATGAAAATGTTATAATGCCTTTGTATTGCTCCATGGTGCGACTGCACCTCGAATAGTGTGTGCAATTCTGGTCACCGCATCTCAAAAAAGATATAGTGGAATTAGGAAAAGTACAGAGAAGAGTGACGAAAATGATAAAGGGGATGGGGTGACTTCCCTGTGTGGAAAGGCTAAAGTGTCTAGACTCTTTAGCTTGGAGACCAGACAGCTGAGGGGATATATAATAGAGATCTGTAAAGCTCTGAGTGGAGTGGAACGGGTAGACATGAATTGCTTGTTCACTCTTTTCAAAAATACTAGCACTAGGGGTATGCAATGAAGGTACTAAGTAGTAAATTTAAAACAAACTTAGAGAAAATATTTCTTCACTGTGTGTAATTAGACTCTGGAATTTATTGATGTAGTAAAAGCAGTTGCGTTGCAGGGTTTAAAAAATGTTTGGATAACTTCCTAAAAGAAAAATCTATAAGCCATTATTTATTTATTACATTTGTACCCCGCGCTTTCATTATTATGATAGACGTGGGAAAAACTGTTTTTACTGTTCTGGGATCTTGCCAGGTACTTTTGACCTTGATTGACCACTGTTGGAAACAGGATACTGGGCTTGGTGGACCTTCGTCTGTCTCAGTATGACAACGCTTAAGTTCTTATGTTAAAATGATACAGTATAATACATTACAATAGAAGATCTCAAGAGTGCTTATCTTTTAGGCCAAAGAAAAGCATGGCTATGCTTTCTGATTTATACTGCTGCTGATACCTGTTCTATTGTTTTTACTCCCCCTGCTCCCTCTCCCCCCCCAAAAAAAAACACACACACAGTCATAATGCAGCACATCTTTACCATAGTGCCCAATATTTGGATCTCTCCCCTCGTGAGTCTTTATGCCTACACTGTAGCTACCATTGGTCCATTTGTTTCATGCCTTCCATCCACACAATGAGTGGTGGGTGGTCCTCAACCCATCCATAAGTGTAAGATTCCCATCTTGGCAGTCAGCAGTACAAATAGTGAATCCAATGAGAGATGTTGCTCCACCAAAGGTTTTTCAGTCCCCATATCAGCACCCCATAAGTACATTGGTGAGTCTCTCAATATTGTCTAGGATCTTTATCCACTAATCACTCAACCTGAGACATTCAACCAATGTGTTTAGTAATGTTGCTTTTATCTGTTTACATTTCAGACATTCCTCTCCCACCCATTACATTTCAAACATTCCTCTCCCACCCATAAATCTACACATGGCAGCAAGCTTATGTATGTTCAATGGTAAAGTCTTATATTGTACTTCCTCAAAAGGTTGTGTTTTTCACTGCATTGATAGTCTGCTTTCATATCCTCCTCAGTCATCACGTTCTGCTGTTTTTGTCAGTAAGAATTTGGGGAGAACCTAAAGGTAACAGCTGCAGTTCCAGAAGGGAGGAGGAAAGAATAATGAAATTTAACCTTGGAGTGGGATGGTAAGAGAGAGAGAAAGTTGGGGGGGAGGGGGGGGGGGTTGGAACTGTGAACAGTGTGAAGGAGGGGAGAAGTGCATTTAGGCCTAATGGGAGAAGTGGTGAAGGAGGGAAAATAGAAGGAAGGGTACAGTATTAGTCCTAGTTTTTTTTTCTTTGGGGGGGGGGGGGGGGGTTAAGGGAAAGTAAGGTCAAGCTGGAGGGAAGGAGAAAGAAGAATAGAGTGGTGGGTTTAAGCTGGAGAGAAGGGGGAGTTAAGAGGGTGATGAGGTCAGACCTGGGGGAAAGGAAAGAAGAGAGGGATAGAGTGGAGAGTCTGGGAAGGTTGGTGTGTGTGTGTGTGTGTGGGGGGGGGGGGGGGGTTAGAGAACCATTTTGTGCAGTTGTGATCACCAAAGAACTAGAAAAGGTGGAAAGAGTGGCAATAAAATGATAAAAGAGGATGAATCCTATCCTTTTGGAAAGAGCTGCTGATCAGGTTAGCATTGTTTATAATTGAGATGAAATGACTGCAAAGAAACATGATAGTAGTTTATAAAATCATAGGTGATGGTGAACAAGTTGTCATCACTGGGGATGGCTAGGGCCATTCCTAGGGAAATTCAAAAGATAAATATTGCACCATTGTGTAATATATTTTTTTCTGTATTACTTTCAAAATTAATTATGGAATCATTAATTGTGTTATTCTGACAATAAAATATCCTGAATTTTAAAATAATTCTAGAGACCAAAAAATAGTCTGTGTCCAAAACAACTCAAAATTGTAAGGAAAAATAGTGATTCAAGTGAGCCCAAATAATAACTAAATAAATATACTACTAAAATCGTCACGGAGATTCAAAGTCACCACTTAGCTCAATGAAGAAAATGTCTTGCAGAACCAGGATGCTGATTCCGACTAGGCTTCCCATTTTGTCTCCTGCTTCAGGGACACAACATTCACATGCTCAAGCGCCGCTGAAACTGTTTAAAAAAATTGCTTGTGCATCCATCTCCAATGCTATACTCCATCGGGCTGTACCGCTACATAGGAGCTCCATATTTTATGGCTTCCTAGAAAAGATATTAAAACATATGGCATCTTTCAAACATCTTTATAAACATCTACAAACAAAACAGCATGTTTAAATAATAGTATTATATTCAATGAAACCCATGCACTTGAGAAAGAACTCAGATGGTATGCAACATCCACTCAGAGGGACAGTTACCAGGGTTTGACCTTGCATGCACAAGTTCTGCAGAGACTCTGGGAAGAAGGTCAGAAGCCAAGGAAGTAGGAAGGACAAGGAGAACATTCTAGGAACTGATACTTAGAGAGCCAAAAACACTTTTCTTGCTGATCACTGGCAATGATGAAGGATCTATTCTCTCTCACTGTGATCCCAACTTAAGAGTTCATATCATAGGGGTTGTGTTCTGCTTTCCTAGCAGGATGTTACTAGCTATGTGACTGTCGATGAACACTGGACCCTAAAGGCTTGCCCATATGTGGACTCTGTCACAGGGCCTAAGCCCTGCTGGAAGAACAGATATTCTTTGCACCAGTGCTCAATGTCACCCTACTGCACAAAAAGTAAGACTGACTGGCTGAGTATTTTTCAGTCTCCACCTACTGGCAGGAAAGCACAAAGCCTAGCATCTGCACTAGTTTGGAGGGACTCAAGGAAAGAAAATTAGGATTTAAGGACTAATTTGCCCTTGGCTTAATCCTGTTAGCAAACATTTATTCTGCTAAAATTTCTGCTTTCTCTGCTCTAATAGTATACTAAATCTGTATATCTGCATAAAGATGTTACTGGAAACCAAATTGCTGAAAACTCTTACACACTGGCCGTCTATAAATATTGAAAAAGTATGATCATAAGATGGGCCTTTGTGGAACACCCACTGTCTGGACTAAGCCTATAGCCAACCACAGAAAAATACAACCAGTAAAGGGGCCTCTGAAATGGTAGTTGGAAGCCACAATAGGCTCATGCATAGAGGGATAAATAATATACTTTTTTTTTTTGTTCATTTACAGCTTAAACTTGTATATATTTCTGCTAAATCTGTGAGGCACCAGAGCTCAGTTTTACTTTTTTGTTTCTTCTTATAGTTTTATTTCATTTGTATATCAGTATATAAGTACTTAAAGATATAAATTTCAACTCAAAGATTCTGAATGTTGTTTCAGTTTGCAGAATATTTGAGTTGAAATTTATATCTTTAAGTACTTATACACTGCTCAAACTAAAATCCCTTGACCTCTTAAGTGCATTAAACATCCAGAAGAAGTTCACACTGGAGTGTGAAACAGTCATTTGATTTACAACACACAAAGGTCTTTATTTTTCTCTCAGTACTGTGGACCTACAAAATGTTTACTCCTGTGCCACTGGTAAAATTTGCTTAATAGCAATTAATCTGCTGAAAAGTTGCTGATTCACAGAATGTTTTAGGCATGTAGTGCTTCCTAATGAAATTTGCTTTAGGTAGCATCCAACACCAAGAAACATCAGGGCCAAGATATCTCAGGGATTTCAGTGGTGTGCAGAAATGGAAGCTGTAATCCTCATTAACTAGAGAAAAGAGCAAGAGATTAAACACCTGCCTAACAGTTCCCAAATGATCACCTCACTGCCAAGCTACCCCCAGTACCTCGAGGCCACACTTTGGAACCTGGGTGTGGATGAATGCCAGATCAGCTACTAAATAAATCTCCAATGATTCATGATATGGACCTGTGAACAGAGTTTAGACATTTTAGGAATAACTGAAACCTGGCTAGATGAAAAACCAGGAGAACTATTGCTGTCTGATCTATGCTCAACGGGTTTCAACATCCAACATCAACCAAGAAGGGAGAGAAGGAGTAGCAGTCCTGACTCAGGACACAATCAAGCTGCACAAATTTGCCATCCCCCATCTAGCTGAACCGGAATCCCTTTTAATCTAGCTGGAAGAAGAGAAACCAGCCTGGCTGTTTATGGTATACTGAGCACCTTATAATAACACATAATCTGCGTAAGAATCCCTTGATCTGAATACAGAAGTAACAGTGCTAGGATCACACCAACTCATGAAAAGGGTCACATACTAGACTTGGCATTCTGCAAGGGATTTGGCATCCCATAACACTGGGATAGCTGCATTGAAATAAAATTTCTACAGGTCACTTTCTAATCAGGTTTTCTCTAAGAAACCAGATATCAAGATGTTTTTAATGTGTATTGTGTTGACTTTGTAAGTAGCTTTCAATGCCATACTCTGTAATGTTATTTGAATATATTTACTACTGTAGTTGTATATGTTTGGCTTATTCTTGCTGTACACTGCCTTGAATTAATTTCTTCAAAAGGAGGTAAATAAATCCTTATAAATAAGGGTTAATTTTAATAAGTATGTATTTAAAATCTTGTGTAATGCAATCAAATATCCAATCTATTTGCCATTTTAATGATATTGCCTGTATCAGGGATTCATAACTGTGGGGTCCTTTAACTAATGTGTTCTAATGGATTTAGCATGCGCTAAATGCCGTGCAGCTCATTGTATACCTATGGGCTTCATGGCACTTAACACCCACTAATTCATTAACATGCACTAAATCCATTAGCGCACCTTAGTAATAGGGGACCCTGTGTCTTAAAAGAAATAATATTTTAGAATCATAGAGTAATCTCATTTATATCTGAAATATAATTGACCAAAAAAATAGCCTATCATTATATGAAACAGCCCATAATTTATATCAAACAAATGCAAAAATGAAAATCCGTATACACAGAGGGGCATAATCGAACGGGGCGCCCAAGTTTTCCTGAGGGCGTCCTCGCAGGACGTCCCTGCGAAGGGGTGGGGAAACCCGTATTATCGAAACAAGATGGGCGTCCATCTTTCGTTTCGATAATATGGTCAGGGACGCCCAAATCTCAACATTTAGGCCGACCTTAGAGATGGTCGTCCTTAGAGATGGTCATCCCTGGTTTTCGGCGATAATGGAAACTGAGGACGCCTATCTCAAAAACGACCAAATCCAACTCATTTGGTCGTGGGCGGAGCCAGCATTCGTAGTGCACTGGTCCCCCTGACGTGCCAGGACACCAACTGGGCACCCTAGGGGGCACTGCAGTGGACCAACTGATGCACTAACTGAACGGAAAAAGCCCTTCCCTTACCGATCCCTTAGCGATTCGGAAAGGAACAGGCATGCATGAAGGAAATCGCATGCAAATGAGCTGCTCAATGTTAGCTCATTTGTACACGATTTCCTTCCTAAGGAGGGGAAGTCAGTGCAGAGCAGCCAAGCATTATGCGTGGTTGCTCTGCGCATGCCAAAGACTGCTTCATACATGCAGACAAGCAGCGTGTATAATAGCCGTCTACAACCTTAAATAAATTGCCGTCTACATCCTTTTAAAAATTCAACCTTTTCTACAACCTTAGAAAAATACAAGTCCAGGTGAAAACGTCCAAGTACTCGTCAGGGACGTCTTTTTTTTTTTTTTTTTTTTAAGAGTATGGGTGTAGGACATCCTTCGCTATGCCTCCGTCCCTGCGAAGGCAGTTGAGGATGTCCTTCGCTATGCCTCCGTCCCTGCGATGGCAGTTGAGGACGTCCAAAATGTGGATGTTTCTATGAAAAGCCAAAAAAACAAAAAGGCACACAACTGCTTACAAAAGAGTAGATAAAAAAAACAACAAAGCAGTGGAATCAAATGAATTTATTTGGAATAATACCCGACATGGCCACGTTTCGCCCTCAGGCTGCGTCAGGGGTACAAACTATCAAAAGTGTGTATAAGTATATCATATACACTAGTAGTGAGATGAGAACAGTTATTCCAAAAATCTAGTTCCACTTTTCTGCTACTTCCCACTAAACTGATATGCCAATGCATATCAGTTTAGTGGGAAGTAGCAGAAAAGTGGAACTAGATTTTTGGAATAACTGTTCTTATCTCACTACTAGTGTATATGATATACACACTTTTGATAGTTTGTACCCCTGACGCAGCCTGAGGGCGAAACGTGGCCACATCGGGTATTATTCCAAATAAATGCATTTGATTCCACTTCTTTGTTGTTTTTTATCTACTGTTTCTTTGAAAAGGACGTTCATGCCTTTGCTATGCCTCCGACACCCCCTTTATTTATTTCTGATTTTGGATCACAAGTAGCAGCAGTGGGATTTGAACCGGCCACCTCTGGAGTGCAAGACCAGTCCTCTAACCACTATGCCTCCGACACGCCCCTGGGAACTTTAGTCATCCCAGCGACGGGAAGAAGTTGGGGACGCCCAAAATCGGCTTTCGATTAATGCGATTTGGTCGACCCTGAGAGAAGGATGCCCATCTCCCAATTTGTGTCGAAAGATGGGCACACTTCTCTTTCAAAAATAAGCCTGACAGTGTCCCAAAAATGTCCTACTGCAACAGAGACGTGACATTTCTGAGTACTTTATTTTTCAGTAGGATGGAGCTCCAGTGCATCGAGCTTGCAAAACAGTTGAGCTGTTAATTAATGAAACTCCAGAATTCATTGTTCTAGCAGCTCAGTGGCATCGAAGACCTCATGAATGTGTCAAGGTTGAAGGAGGATAATTTGAACACAAATTATGAATTAACTATGAAAAAGCCTTATTATGATAATGTATTTTAAAGGTCATACTAAATGTTTAAATAATTGCAAATTATTTTGAAACTATGTAAGGGGGTCCCGTTTTTTTTTCCAGACACTGTATAGATATCCTATAAAAATGTATACTTACCATATAGGTAAACACACAATTGGGAAGAATCAGCGCAGCAAGTCTTATCTTACCAATTCATTAAACTTTTTGAAAGTGTCTGGTCATTTAGGAAAGAATTGATGTTCAAGATACATGATTAAAGAAATTGTGTCCTGATTTTGAAGGCTCTTGGTGCTTCTTTTCACTGTTTGGACTTTGTTCTGTACTTTGGACCCTCTCTGTGGTGTTTTAATATTATCTTTAACATATGTCAGTGTCATTCCCACTCCCTTTCTTCATACCTTGTATGTCCTGAACAGATTATAGCCTAATATATATCCCAGTCATGGGTCTCCGTGACTGCCACTAAATCTAAACCAACATATTCTATCACAAACTATAGATCCAGAATCTTATTTTCCATAGTTTGGGCATTAGTATACACTGCTTTTCAGATGTTGCCCCTTTCTCCCATTTGTGTAGAGGTATTTAATGCTTTGCTTACCTCTGAAGGCTTTGATCACCCATCCCCAACAATTCTAGTTTAAATTGTTGGGGCTAGAATGAGACAGGTGAATATTTCTCCTTCACTATGCAGACCTTGTTACCTTTAATGTGTCCAAACATTATGCTGCATTAGCATCAATCTCATCATGGTCCACCAGGAATCAACCCCATTCTCAACCCCACCAAAACTACAATGTCCTGGATTATTGGCACCACTACCTTACCATCTCTCAGTCCTTAACTGTTTAATTGTCCTATCTCATTAGTCCCCCATGTTAAAAAGGCATTGTTCTTGACCAAGATCTCTCCTCTTCCCAACTGATCTACAGCCTGGCTAGAGCTTGTTTTCTCTCCCTTTTGATGATACCTTGATGAAACCTCACATATGACCCTCCTCTGCACCTTAGTGATATCATGATTAGACTACTGCAGCATTATCTACTCAGGTCTTCCGTAGCACCTTATTCACCATCTTTAGACAATCCAAAATACAGCCATTCAACTCTTCTTTAATGCCTCCAGATTTGACTGCTTTACTCCACTTATTTAACATTATTGGCTTCCTGTTGCCTTCAGGATTTAATATAAAGTTATAACTGTTACTCACAAAGTACTTCATAATGGCACTCCTTCTTACCTTCTTTCTCTAATTATCCCCTATACCCTACTCTGAATACTTAGTTTTGTTAATAACCAATATCTTCAAATTCTTTCTTAAAATCAGGCCAACTATGAATCTACAAGGAACCAAGCATTTTTTGGCTCCCTCTGGAACTGTCTCCCTTCAAGCCTATGTTTAGTTGTCTTCTGTGATGTTTTGTTTCTCTCTTAAAAACCAATTTTTTTGAAAAAATGTTTGATATTCACCTGAGTGGTGATGGGTGCCCGAGGGTCCACTGACATTCAGAGCCAATCTTTTCTTTTTCCTTTTTTTTTTTTTAGTTTCTTTCCCTTTTCTATTGCAATTGTCATTCCTTTCCCTTCCCATTTTAATCTAGTTTGGTTTCAACTGGATACTGCTTTGTCATTTTCCATAGGAAAGGCTTTATATTAAATAAACTATAAACCTGTGGTGGGGAAGTGGGGGGATGGATAGATGCCAGACCCCACTGAGCTGGTGGGGGAGAGATACCATACCCCATGGTGATGGGGATATGCCAGACCCCCACGATGGTGGTGGTGTTGGGGTTTGAGGGAGAGATGCTAGACTCCATGGTGGTGGTGGTGGGAGATGCTGGAACCATGGGGGTGAGAGAGAGAGAGAACAGAAGGAGGTAAAAGATACTGGATCTGGAGCAGAGAGAGGAAGAGATGCTAGAATTGGGGGTGAGAGAAGAAAGAAAGAGAGGCTGGGGAGAAAATGTGTGCGTGTGGGGGGGGGGGGAGAGATATGCTGGATCATAGGAGGGGAGGAGTGGAAGGGAGCAAGAGAGAGAGGCGCTGGCCCTGGGGTAGGGGGATATAGGAAAAAGGGGAGGGGAGAAACTGGACACAGGGAGGAACAGAGACACAGAGAAGAGATGCAGGATACATGAGGAGGGATAGGGACACTGATGGGAGATATTAGGCAGGGCAAGATAAAGATACAGAGGGAAATTACTAAGAATAGTGGGAGGATAAGGACAGGGACTCGGGGCTGGCCAGGACAGGTAAGGATGCAGAGGGAAGATGTATGGTGAACATGGAGAGAGAGGAGAGAAACAATGTAAAATGGAAAGAGAACTTACAGAAAAAAAACATAGAAAAGCAGAAAAACACTGGGAACAAAGCAAATGGAAAAATAAAATTCTCAAACAATGGTAGAAAAAAGTATTTTATTCTGAATTTATTAATTGGAATGTCAGCTTTGGGAAGTATGCATCTCTGATATTTTGCACTTCTGTTTCTATTTCACCAGTATTGATGTACATGCAGAGTCTGATTTTTTTTTTTTTTTAGTTTCCAGTTCAGATTTTTACCTTCATATATCTATTAACTGATCTGCGGTCACTTGTTTTATAATCATTGATGGTGTGTCTGTATTTTGCACATGTGACCAAGGTGCAGTATTCTGCTCACATGCAGTTTCTGTGTAGAGATCTGTAGTAGTCCCATTTGATCTATTTTCTCATTAGGTGGTATATTAGTGTTTTAGGGCCCAGTATAGTATTTGCAGTGCTGCCTTTTCACGGATAAGGTTGTTGCTGTTTGTGTTCTGGAGGTTAGTGCTTTTATGGTTATCGTAAGGTTCTGAATGTGTTTTTGTATAAGTTTGGGCATAGTTTATTGCAGATTGTGTGCTGGCCTTAATGAGGTGATATCTAGGATGCTGCCTTTTATAGGTAGGGTATTTGCTATCTGAGTCCTGGATATTACTGCTGCTTTATTATAACGGGTTATCTAGAAAAGTCTGGGATGTGATTTTGCAGAGTTTGATCACTAGAGCACCGAAGGACTCTCCTTCCCCTCCCTCCTCTCCTCTAGTCCCCAGTACCTTGGGGGAGATGGTGTTATAGGGGCCTACCTTATTTAGTTCTAGCTACACTACTGAGGGCCGATGTAATAAAACCACTCCAAAGCAGATGTAAATATGTGTGTCTGCATCTGTGCATTACGAGGGTTGATTCTAGGATTCTATTTTATAAAGGCACCTAGGCATTATGTCGTCTTTATAAAATAGGTATCTTTTTGACTTCTTCCTTTGGCATTTTGTTATAAAATTTTCCTCTTTTGGGGTAATTATTTAAGGAGCTGCCTAGTTTTAGGTGGTAGCTGGGCATACAAGATGGTATCTTGTAGCAAAGAAGTGCATGCCATGATTTGACAGTGTATACTTTGGCCTTGCTCATGAGAAGAATTTGGGTGGAGCATGGGTACAGTATACAGGTGTGGATTTAAATAAATTCTATCATTTACACATGTGCTAACATCTAGACATGAGTATTTATACCAGCCATAGGGTTGCTGTTAATGTGTCTTAATGTATAGAAGTTTTAGTCGTTTGCACTAGCATTTTATAAAGAAAAGATATCTAGTGTTCTTCATAGCATAGGCTTAAAATAGGGTCCATAATCAGTACTTATATTGGTTCCCCGGTTAAAGAATAACTCTCTTTGGGATCAAAATTATACTAGCTCCTTTTTCAGATCTCTATCTTTTTCACCACTGTTAGCAGAATGTTTGATTTAGAGGTGAGGTTATCAAAATGGGCTACTGTTAAGACGTGTTATTTTACTGTTAACCCCAGTTATAAGTAACTAGATTTCATTTCATAAAATGAGACCTGTGCTAAAATGGCACAGTTTAGTGGTAAAATAACACATCTTGATCTCATCAGTATATGTTACGGAACTTACTAATCTGTACACCCGGGGTCCTCTTGGACCCCACGAGCATTGTATGGCTGCAAAACAGTTTTTGTTATTTTGTTGCAGCACACTGCATTTATGTGGTTGTTATCAATACATTTTACAATATTACAATAATAAAATGATGAATTTGTGTTAATACAGTTTATTGGAAATTATAAAAGTAGACAAATGATTTGTTGCAAAATTTTAACTTTTTCAGAACTTTTTATTTGTTTAGGTCAAAACTGGTATAGAGCTATTTAAAGTGAAAACTTCTTTTAAGAATTACATGAAAGTAATTATTGTACATTGGTTTCTCCTTATGTCAAAACAAAAATGATTAAATTGTGTATTGAGGTCCAACTGAACCACATAGTATTCTTAGGCTATAACTTTCACTTCTAATCTAATGGTCTATGAAGCTTGCAAACTGACCTAATGTGAAACACTAAACAGAACTAATCAAAAACTGGAATTTGGAGCTTTTAGTCACATTGGATGCATTTTCTTCACACTTGATACTGGTAGTGGAATGATCTGAGCAAGTGTGGTTACCACATGAGGAGCAGCACTGATGAACTTTATGATGCGATTTCCAAGGGCACAGATAACATCTCTTTTTGGTTGCTGGAACTCCCTTAGTTGCATACTGACACACATGAAGTAATCTAAGATCCACCAAAGCAGACTTCATTGATTTCTGCAATATATGTAGGTTTTGTAGACGTTGCTGAAGATCATCTACAAGTTTTTCACCTAATCCTTGCAAAAAAAGGTGATGACTCTGATGTTTCTGGTTTCTCCAGTTTGGACAGTTGCAAAGCCATGCTGCTTGTCAACAGTGGTATCTGTACTAGGTGTGTAGAATTTTGGAAGTTGAGCAATGAACATAGTCCAGACACCACGAAATGCTGCCAGTTTGTCCTGTGCTCTTCTCTCAGGTCTAGTAGATTTGTTGTCAAACCTCAGGAAACAGAGAATACTTTTGAATCTATTTAAGGACATTGTAGCATGGAATATAGTTCTTCCAGTTTTTGGTAGTCAAAAGTTCATCCATGGACTCATGAGCTGAGTGATTGACACCAGCAAGAGTGAGCAGACCCAAGAATGCCTTTAGTTCAATCATGAACATTGCTGTCCAGGTCTTTTGCTTGCCAGGATTATCTGCATTCCATTGCCTGTAAACCCAATCTGCTTCAACTGTTTGTTTCATGCATTATTATATCTGAAATCTCATCTAACAGAAACAACTCAAATGAAGCCTTCATTGTTTGGATTCAACCTTCAGCTGTAATGCCATCATGATATCGAATGATATCTTAAGAGCCTCTTCTGTGGAACGCTGGTGGATTCATATTCCATTCTTTGCCATTTTTTTCCAATCAGAAATTGAGGTTGGGGCTAAGCTTCAGCATGACTGACTTGTCGCTCAATAACAAATTGACCTTGGTCATGAACTCTGACCCTTCCCTGTTCTGTTCTTCAACCTTGACCCCTGCCTCAACTCTCATTTTGAACTCTGTGTTTATTCTGTCTTCTTCATCTCCAGTTGCCCCTTGTGCTCCTGCAACATTTCTCCACATCTTGATCTGTCCCGCTTGCTCCTATATTCTGTTGGTTGGAAGGAAAATGTTGATTATTGCAGCAGCACAATGTTCAATTTCTGAATCTTAATCTTGTTCAAGAATATGGTCCTCAGTTTCAGAGTCAGCATCCAGAATTGCAATAAAACTTTCATTATCAATGTCAGAAATACCAATATCTGAAATTTCAGAGTATTGTCCACAGTCATCTGAAGAGCTTATTTAGCAGTGTATCTTGCGATGGCGGCCTTTTTTCTTCAACTTCTGTTTTTTTGAAGATTTAAACAGTGAACAAACACATTAATATCCCCTACTAGATCCAAGAAAAGTCCTTACAAAGTCTGATAGTTACAACACAGTGGATCCAGCTATGCATCATTGGGGTTGCCCAGAAAGGTTCCCAGGTTTGGCAGAAGTGATGTCCAGGTGCAGTGTCTACATTCTCTAAACCACACTGCTCTAAAAAATCATTAGAGATCTCCACTGACTGTTCGAAGGTGGGTCTGACAAGAGCCACTTTTGCAAGATGCATTTTACTCCAAATAACTTCACTAAGGTCAAGTATCCTCTCGGGACAGGGTGGGCCACCACATGCTTAGCAAACAAAGACAAAGGCCGGGGAGCCCAGCGGGCCCCCACATTGTAGAGACATGAGTGCTCAATTGAGTCCAGAAAACATGAATGATTGGGCAGATTCAAAACTGACGTCCTAGGGTTGCTGACATGTTGGCACATTTCAGACAGGTTGCCAACGTTCCGAAGTGGGTTCTGAATGCTCGAAGAGGTGAAATGTAGAACCGCATCACTAATTATATTGTTGTTGATGGCAGAATTTTTATAGCTCTTTATTTCTAAAGCTGAAGTAGACGGAGTGAATTGAGAAGAAATGACACTGACATTGTAATAAGGCAGCATAAAGCTGGTTATGCAGAGTCTAGTTTTTGAATATAGGGACAAAATTATTATATGAAACTGCTTAATGTGCTCTGTCAGTCTGGGCTCTGCGGGGACCCCACAAGAAAATAATTTCCTGGAGTCCTGTGGTTGCACCAATTCATGTGATCTTTGGCCACTATAAGGATGTATGAACAGGTGACAACTACTTACAATTGCAGAAAAAGATCACAAGCGAATATAAAAATTTCTTAGTATGCAGATGAGGGTTTACCAATAGCCTATGATGGTAACTACACCCCTTAATTCTTTTATTTTCTCTCCCTTGACCCTACTGCCACCATCGTTTGATATTTTTCTAATTTCACAGAATAAAGTTTCAGATTTACTTTTGGCATTAATCTGAACTCTGCATTCTACTGTGAAGAGGCTTCCCATTATCTGAAGGTGTGCATTTAAAAGCTATTGAATGATGTAATTAGGATGAAAGATAAAGCCTGCTACTTCAATCCACAAATATATTTCTTTATTTTGAATGTTTTCTTACATAAAAACAGTACTATGTGACAGCTACAATTAATGTTTGTAATGAAGACGTAAAATGCAGAGGAAGACAAAGCAGCATTTGTCTCCTGCTCTCATTTGCTAAGAGGGTTCATTGAGTGTGACAGAGCATTGCAGCTAGAGATAGGTATGACGGCCTACATCATTTTTACCACTTGAATTCAAAAGGAAAGGATTTCTGTTAATCTTGTTAATGGAATAATTTTCAGCAAACTATTTGTTGTTCCTGCAGAGGAGGATCAACTTCGTGACAAAGGATATGACAAAACACCAGATTTTATTTTGGAAGTGCCAGTTGGTAAGTTTTTTTTTTTTTTTTTAAGTTTCATGAATTTGTGTGCAAGAGATTTTGAATTTTCCTTTCCTGGGCACTGTTTTCTCTCTTGCTCCCTCCCTGGATGAGAATGTAATTCTGTGAAAGGTACTAGATTGAAAGTACTGCAAGCATAAAGAAGATAAATTTTGAAGGGCATTTTCGTATCTAAAAAAGTAGTTTACACAGAGAAATGACCTTTGTAAAATTACTTTCCAGATATTATTGTACAGGTAAAAGTGATGGCATAAACCTTGTATCCAATAGTCAGTAGAGGCACCTACATTTGTATTTTTTTACTTATTTAGAAAATTTAACTAAACACCCATAGTTAAGAACAAGTGCATCCATCAAGTCTCTCATATAACATTTCAAAAAGATGCTAACATTTCCCCCCTCCCTCAAAAACGCCAACCCATACAAATTCAAAAAGCAATTCCACTATCTGCTGATCTAAAACAAGTGTGTTATTTTTTTCCTAACTGAGGCTGGAATCCTCATCTTTCATATGGTGAACACACTCTCAATTCCTCTAATTTTTTTTATAGACATCAGAAAGCCATTTGATACAGAAAATGTACTTTTTTTTAAATTGCAATTTATGTCCATTACAAAAGAACAGTTTAAGAAAAATCAGGAAAATACAAATACATAGTACCAAAATATAACGCACACATTCCAGTCCACATCAAGGAGAGGAGAGAGAGCCACTCACTAACTACAGAAAAAAAAAATATATAAATATATATAACCCACTACTTAAGAGTTTTTCAAAGAATCATCAACCACTTTAGATGACAAAAAGTTTGTAAATGCACAGGATGTAAAAAAAATATAAGAATGATTTTCATGAGTGACCAGGCACTTGCAAGGAAATTTCAAAAACAATGTGTCTCCTGTGGTCAAAACCCAAGGCTGCAGGAAGGCTCTGTGCCTCTGGCCAAATCAGAAAACATCAATACCAATTGTCCACAGAAAGGTAACTTTTTCTTTTGAAAGTAGGCTTTTAATAGCAACATCTTTTTTTCAACCAAACCTAGGACTACTAGCAAGGTAGCTGTCTTGGAAATATACTTTAATCATCACTCTGTCCCAGTCAGTCAAATTCATTTGTTTCCAAACACTAGCAATTGCCAACCATGCTGCTGTTGCCACACTCTGTACAAATTTGCCTCAAGTACGCTTTATTCCTGTGCTGGGACTATTTAACTAAATTTATATCTGAAAAGAGCAGTACTGTAACCGGGCGTCCACATCTATGTGCCCCTTGTGCATGTTAATGTACAAAATACTAGCACTTAAGCGCATAAGTGTACACATTCCTGTGAAAGTGCCAGCAGGGGGCACTTAAGTGCTATTCTGTAAAGGTGTGCATAAATAGCATAATTTGGAAATACAAGAGGAGTATATATCTAATTAGAGCATATGGGGGGGGGGGGGGTCCGCTTATGCGTATGTTACAGAATACTGTAAGTTACACATGTCCCTGCTGCATTTAGGCTACTGGTGTGTAACTGCAGACGTGGAAATGTAAAGCATGCCGATACCAGATTATACTAGTATTCAGTAACAGTATCTGGGTGCTCAGATGCTGTTATAGAATAGGATCTCACCGTGTGACATCGGAGCACCTAAACAGAGATAAATCTCCTCCTTAGATTTTGAAAAGTAGTTTAAATTTGCACAGCAAAACTACCCACACTAAATAGCAGGTGCAATTTTGCCAGGATAATTTTTCAAAGTGGACATGTGTGTAAGTCATCTATGAATATTAATGCAATGCATGCGTTTAATAGCTCAAAAATGTATGTGGGCTGTTATAAAATTACCCACATGTGGGGGCAGTTCTATTAAGGGGCACCTATTTGGAGCCTGTTCTACAAAGAAAATTAGGCGCCTATTTTCCTTTATAGAATACTAGTGTAGCAGAGCAAATATGCTTGTGTATTTTAGGTGCAAACACTTAAACCAGCCATAGAGCAAGTTTAAATGTTCATTCGACCTTAGCAAAACATTTTGTTAAGGACATTGTGAATAGTGGTCTGATAGAGCAAATTTGTCAGATGACAAAAATTAATACTGAGAATATTACAATCAATGTCTGAAAAGAATATTAAAATGGAAAATTAAACTCAGTTGTAGCCATAATAATTTGTGAGTCATGTTTGAAAGGTAGAAAGATTGATTCTGTAGTGATGGTAAAATGACATTAAAATACTCACTGCAAACACGGGCCCTTTTACCAAGCTGCAGGAAAAGGGACCCTGCTCTGGCAGCAGGGGCCGTTTTCCAGCACGCCAGGGCCATTTTTATTGCAGCGGGTAAAAAGACCCCAGGCACACATGGCCATGCAGTAAGAGAACTCTTACCATATGGCCATGTGACGGGAAGCCCTTACCGCGACCCACTGAGGTGGCGATAAAGGCTCCTGTGCTAACCCGGCAGTAACCGGGCAACACGTGGCGATGCCCGATTACCACCGGGTTACTGCTTTGCAAGCCATTTCCGGGTGTTCTCTTTTTCCCCTGGAAATGGCGCTGTTGGGGCGGGACTACTGCCGGCAGCCACATTGGGCCAGCGGTAGTCCTGAAAGAGTGAGCGGTAAGCCCATGTTGGGGTTCCTGCCACTCTATAAAAGGGCCCCACAGTCAGATAAGTTAAGAATTTTAAATGCTTTTAGCAAACACCGATTGTGATGTTAAATTGTGATATGTTCTGTAGACTTGAGATAGTATCGATGGATTGCATTGGTCACATAAACAATATAATTGAAGTGTGGATGAAGAGGCAAATATGTAATATTATCATCATGTTGCCATGATCATTGAAAAATAACATGTATGTTGCTTTAAATGGATCAACAATTTTTAAACTACTTTTTGGTCATTCCAACGTATTTTCACCCTCTGTGTGTCTAATAAGATCACATTGAACAATACGGGTATTGTTGGTTTTATTTTGCCTTCATTTTTATTTTTCAAGTCTTGTATTTCCCTAGTTTTTTTATTATGGCCCCGATGCTTTGAAGCAAATGTGGGCACTAGGGGCCATTAGCACCAGACTAGCGCCTGCATTTGTTGATAGGGGCGTCCAGCATTTAGCCTGCCATCAGTAGCAGTTATGTGGCTAGAGCTATATTGCATTGGCTGCAGTAGCTTCCAGAGTCTCTGGAGATCACTTGTTTGGAGTTCGAGACTACTTTTATAATGGATGTTTTTTATGATCTGGTCTGCTTGGCTTCCTGTTCTGTGGCCTTTGTAGGTATGGGGTGCCGTCGGCTATGGTTACACCACTGGGTTGCAGATGCAGCTTCCAAGAAGCTCTTGTTGGCTGTCTTTTAAGGGGTGTTTTCTCTTCAGTGAGGACATGAAGAATTTGGTGAGGAACATCAGGGAGACTAGGCCTCTTCATCTCCCTGAGTAGAGACAGAATGGCGCCAGAGGTTTCTTGCTTCCAGAAAATGCTCCAAAGGAGCTGGCCACTTTCGGCCTGTTTGGCACTCTTTGGCCTAGGTGGGGGACCAGGGTTGGTCCTTCAAGCAGGGTTCCATTTGTGGTCCAAAGCAGGCAGGGCCCCAGACGTCCAGCCTTCCCAGTTAGAGCATAAGAACATAAGAATAGCCATACTGGGTGAGACTAATGATCCATCTAGCCCAGAATCCTGTTTCCAACAGTGGCCAATCCAGGTCACAAGTACTGGCTGAAACTCAAATAGTAACAACATTTCATGCTATCAATCCCAGAGCAAGTAGTGGGTCGTAGTCACCAGGGATGTGAGTCTCTTCAGCTGGGGAGCGCACTGTTTGAGCAAAGCATCCCAAGGATCTTTGTTGAATCGAAAGGCAGCCTGGTCCATCAACAGTTTTGGAGACCAGGGAAGCCGCTTGTTGAAGGGAAAGCAGTCAGAATAATGTTGGACAATGCCATGACAGTGGCCTACATCAACAAACAGGGGAGGTATAGTAGTTTTGTTGTCGAACCTCAGGGAACAGAGAATACTTTTGAATCTGTTTATTGGCATTGTAGCACGAAATATGTCTTCTAGTTTTTCTAGCCAAAGTTCGTCCAAGGACTCATGAACTGTGTAACTGACACTAGCAAGAATGAGCAGACCCAAGAATGCCTTTAGTTCAATCATGGGTATGGCTGTCCAGGTCTTCTGCTTGTCAAGATTATCTGCATTCCATTGCCTGTAAATATGATCTGCTTCCCTGTTGGTTTCATGCACTGTTTCATCACCTTGAAATCCTCAGACACCACCACCCCAAGGTCCCTCTCCTGAGCTGTGCTTATCAATCTCTCTCCTATTTGGTACATCTTCTTTTGATTTCTGTACCCCAAGTGCATCACTCTGCAATTCTTGACATTAAATTTTAACTGACAAAATAAATCATGAAAGATAATATTGGGCTCATTTTCGAAAGAGAAGGACGTCCATCTTTTGACATAAATCGGAAGATGGACGTCCTTCTCCCAGGGACGTCCATATTGATATGATCGAAACCGGATTTAGGACGTCCCCAACTGCACTCCGTCGCAAAGACGGCCAAAGTTCAAGGGGGCGTGTCGGATGTGTATTGAAGGCGTAGCGAAGGCGGGACTTGGGCGTGCCTAACACTTGGGACGTCCTTGACCCATAATTGAAAAAAACAAGGACGTCCCTGACGAACACTTGGACGTTTTCACCTGGACCTGTTTTTCTTATGACTAAGGCACAAAACGTTGCCCGAAATGACCAGATGACCACCAGAGAGAATCAGGGATGACCTCCCCTTACTTCCCCAGTGGTCATCGCCCCCCTCGCACCCTCAAAAAAAACATATTTTAAAAATATTTTATACTAGCCTCTATGCCAGTCTCAGATGTCATACTCAGATCCATGACGGCAGTATGCAGTTCCCTGGAGCAGTTTTAGTGGGTGCAGTTCACTTCAGACAGGCGGACCCAGCTCCATTCCCACCCCCCACCTGTTACATTTGTGGAGGAAACAGCAAGCCCTCCAAAACCCACCACAAACCCATTGTACCCACATCTAGGTGCCCCCCCTTCACCTGTAAGTGCTATGGTAGTGGTGTACAGTTGTGGGTAGTGGGAATTGGGGGGGGGGGGTTGGGGGGCTCAGCACACAAGATAAGGGAGCTATGTTCCTGGGAGCAATTTCTGAAGTCCACTGTAGTGCCCCCTAGGGTGCCCGGTTGGTATCCTGGCATGTCAGATATCAGGGGGACTAGTGCACTACAAATGCTGACTCCTGTCATGACCAAATGGCTTGCATTTGGTCGTTTTTGACATGGACGTCTTTGGTTTCGAAAATCACCGAAAATCAGAAATGTCCATGTCTAGGGACGTCCAAATCTAGGGACGGCGAAATTTAAGGATTTGGACGTCCCTGACGGTATTTTCAGAACGAAAGATGGACGTCCATCTTGTTTCGAAAATATGGGTTTTCCTGCCCCTGGATTTGGATGTCTCTTTCAAAAATGCCCCTCTGTGTCACTACTCAGCTATACCCAAAATCGTTACAAATATTCCTCAGTTTACTCTTTACCATCACACAGTATAACTAATATAAATAGTGAAATAAATGCGCTCAGTTCAAACTATTCCTACCATTACATCCCCAAGGGAATATGTGGCAAGGATTTAGAAGGAACCATCACCACACATTAGATGTTCCAATTTTAAGATCAGGTATGTACATATACTGCAATCCGTTCAAGCAGAGAGCTAGACTAATAAAGCTACAGCCCGTATTAGGATCTCCATCTAGTACCGACATACATATAAAGATACTTCATATGTTGGGAAACTCCTTAATACATGCTGAAAAATAAACATATGCTAAACAATACTGCTAACACTAAGATGATATTATTTAATGCCTTACGTGCTTATACAGTTCTTCATACAGAGATGACTTATTACAGATACTTACAACCCCAATACATCAACATGTAATGCACATAGTCATATGCTACAACAAATGCTAACACGGATGTATCAAACTGATACTGTAATAATCATCACTAGATGTATTCCAAAATTAAATCCTTGTTTAATGTGAAGCCTTGCAGATGTAAGGCTTGTAAATTGGTGATCTATTGATTTCATGATTCCATGAAAACACCCATCCCTAATTTGTGCTCCATAATGAAAGGCCCCCTTAACTCTTTTATTATGGAGCAAAATTCTTGGTTCCATTTCAGTATTCAGGAGGTTATATATTTTCCAGTTCTTGTTACTTTTTCAGTAAAGTTGTGGAACTGAGTCAGCCTTTTCTTACCAGGCTGAATTAGAATTTAGCTCTATATATAACTTCTTATACACTATTGCATTAAGTAAGGACAGAATAGAATGATGATTGGTATTTACATTTTGTTGGAGTAGTGACAGTGGGGGTAATTTGAAAAGAAGACCCAAATATTTAGGCACCAAGAATGACTGCAAATGCCCAGATTACATATAGGACAAATATGCTCGTGTGTGTGAATCCCAGTATGCTAGCTATTTGCCTTTCTGTAAAATGGCCCTAAATATGATGGTGCTTAATCTGAAGGTATGCATACACATGGGTAGAGCCTAAGCAGAGCACATAGTTATGCACATGGTATTCTTTTTTTTTTTTTTTAAGCAATCTAGGCGTGAGCATGTACACCAGCTCTATATCTGGTGTGATTGTGTCTAAATTGTATGCACTATGCTAGTATTCTGTAAAGGAAAGTAGGTGCTTACTTCCCTTTGTTGAATAAGCTCTAGATAGGGCACCCTTTATAGAATTATTCTTATTCATGTCTGTCAATACGAATAGAACAGTGACTGTGTGTACCAATATGCTTGAAGTGTGCAGCTTATGCTAGAGCACTAATGAGAGTCTGTATTTCTCTTCCAGCTGTGGAAGGACACATCATTCACTGGATTGAAAGCAAAGCTTCATTTGGAGATGAGAGCAGCCATCGGGCCTACCTGCAGGAGCAATTTTGGAGCTACTGGAATAGGTACGTTTGTGCTGACTCATTTCATAGAGTAGCTAATTCTGCAATACGGATAATTCATTTCCAGTGCAATTTATGCTTTCTGCATTCCCTATTGAGTTAGTTTAATTTTCAGCAGATGGCACATATAGTGGCAATATAATTATAGTAACATAACATAGTAGATGACGGCAGAAAAAGACCTGCATGGTCCATCCAGTCTGCCCAAGACAAACTCATATGTGTATACCTTACCTTGAATTGAATTTGTACCTGTCCTTTTCAGGGCACAGACCATATAAGTCTGCCCAGCAGTATTTCCCGCCTCCCAACCACCAGTCCCGCCTCCCAGCACCGGCTCTGGTACAGACCGTATAAGTCTGCCCTCCCCTATCCTCGCTTCCCAACCACCACCCCCTCTTTCCCCCACCTGCTCCGCCACCCAATTTCAGCTAAGCTTCTGAGGATCCATTCCTTCTGCACAGGATTCCTCTATGCATATCCCACGCATGTTTGAACTCCGTTACTGTTTTCATCTCCACCACCTCCCGCGGGAGGGCATTCCAAGCGTTCACCACCCTCTCTGTGAAAAAATACTTCCTGACATCTTTCCTGAGTCTGCCCCCCTTCAATCTCATTTCATGTCCTCTCGTTCTACCGCCTTCCCATCTCCGGAAAAGATTCGTTTGCGGATTAATACCATTCAAATATTTGAACGTCTGTATCATATCACCCCTGTTCCTCCTTTCCTCCAGGGTGTACTTGTTCAGGTCAGCAAGCCTCTCTTCATACGTCTTGGAACGTAAATCCCATACCATCCTCGTAGCTTTTCTTTGCACCGCTTCCATTTTTTTAACATCCTTCGCAAGATACGGCCTCCAAAACTGAACACAATACTCCAGGTGGGGCCTCACCAACGTCTTATACAGGGGCATTAAAACCTCCTTTCTTCTGCTGGTCACTCCTCTCTCTATACAGCCTAGCAACCTTCTAGCTACGGCCACCGCCTTGTCGCACTGTTTCGTCGCCTTCAGGTCCTCAGATACTATCACCCCAAGATCCCTCTCCCCGTCCGTGCCTATCAGACTCTCTCCGCCTAACACATACGTCTCCCTTGGATTTCTACTCCCTAAGTGCATCACTTTGCATTTCTTCGCATTGAATTTTAATTGCCAAACGTTAGACCATTCTTCTAGCTTCTTCAGATCTTTTTTCATGTTTTCCACTCCCTCCGGGGTGTCCACTCTGTTGGAAATCTTGGTGTCATCCGCAAAAAGGCAAACTTTACCTTGTAACCCTTCGGCTATGTCACTCACAAATATATTGAACAGAACCGGCCCCAGCACCGATCCCTGAGGCACTCCACTACTCACCTTTCCTTCCTCCGAGCGAACTCCATTCACCACCACCCTCTGGCGTCTGTCCGTCAACCAGTTCCTAATCCAGTTCACCACTTCGGGTCCTATCTTCAGGCCGTCTAGTTTATTTAAGAGCCTCCTGTGGGGAACCGTGTCAAAAGCCTTGCTGAAATCTAAGTAGATGACGTCCATAGCACGTCCTTGATTTAATTCTCCTGTCACCCAGTCAAAGAATTCAATGAGATTCGTTTGGCACGATTTCCCTTTGGTGAAACCATGTTGTCTCGGATCTTGCAACTTATTGGCTTCCAGGAAATTCACTATCCTTTCCTTCAGCATGGCTTCCATTACTTTTCCAATAACCGAAGTGAGGCTTACCGGCCTGTAGTTTCCAGCTTCTTCCCTATCCCCACTTTTGTGAAGAGGGACCACCTCCGCCGTTCTCCAATCCCTCGGAACCTCTCCCGTCTCCAAGGATTTATTAAACAAGTCTTTAAGAGGACCCGCCAGAACCTCTCTGAGCTCTCTCAGTATTCTGGGGTGGATCCCGTCCGGCCCCATGGCTTTGTCCACCTTTAGCTTTCCAAGTTGTTGATACACACTCTCTTCCGTGAACGGCGCTCTATCCACCTCATTCTCAGGTGTACTTTTGCCAGTCCCTCTCGGTCCTTCCCCAGGGTTTTCTTCAGTGAAAACAGAACAAAAGTATCTATTTAGCAAATTGGCTTTTTCTTCATCATTTTCTACATAGTGTTTTGTTGTATCTTTTAGTCTTATTCTTGACAGAGGGGCATAATTGAAAGGGACGCCCAAGTTTTGCTGAGGATGTCCTCGCAAAATGTCCTGGTGGAGGTGCGGGGAAACCCGTATTATCGAAACAAGATGGACGATAATACGGTCGGGGAAATTTAGGTCGTCCTTAGAGATGGTCGTCCCTAGACTTGGTCGTTTCTGATTTTCGGCAATAATGGAAACCAAGGACGCCCATCTCAGAAACAACCAAATGCAAGCCCTTTGGTTATGGGAGGAGCCAGCATTTGTAGTGCACTGGTCCCCCTGACATGCCAGGGCACCCGTAGGGGGCACTGCAGTGGACTTCAGAAATTGCTCCCAGGTACATAGCTCCCTTAGCTTGTGTCCTGAGTCCCCCAAAACCCACTCCCCACAACTGTACACCACTACCATAGCCCTTACGGGTGAAGGAGGGCACCTAGATGTGGGTAAAGTGGGTTTCTGGTGGATTTTGGAGGGCTCACATTTACCACCACAAGTGTAACAGGTAGGGGGGTGGATGAGCCTGAGTTCGCCTGCCTGAAGTGCACTGCATCCACTAAAACTGCTCCAGGAAACTACATACTGCTGTGATGGACTCGAGTATGACATTTGAGGCTGGCAAAGAGGCTGGCACAAAATATTTTTAAAGATGTTTTTTGAGGGTGGAAGGGGGTTAGTGACCACTGGGGGGAGTAATGGGAGGTCATCCCTGATTTTCTCC
This sequence comes from Microcaecilia unicolor, assembly GCF_901765095.1. Taxonomy (NCBI): domain Eukaryota; kingdom Metazoa; phylum Chordata; class Amphibia; order Gymnophiona; family Siphonopidae; genus Microcaecilia; species Microcaecilia unicolor. The sequence goes on from NC_044039.1 coordinate 98,520,155, forward strand.
GGTGGTCATTTCGAGCACCTTTTTGTGCCTTGGTCATAAGAAAAACAGGACCAGATAAAGTCATCCAAGTGCTTGTCAGGGACGCCCTTTTTTTTCCTTTATGGGTCGAGGGCACCCATATGTTAGGCACGCCAAGTCCTGCCTTTGCTACACCTCCGACACGCCCCCTTGAACTTTGGTCGTCCCTGCGATGGAAAGCAGTTGGGAACGCCCAAAACCGGCTTTCGATTATACTGATTTGGGTGACCCTGTGAGAAGGATGCCCATCTTCGGATTTGTGTCAAAAGATGGGTGTCCTTCTCTTTCGAAAATGAGCCTGTTGGTGTCTCTATTGAAAAGCAGAGAAGAGAGGGTGTGAGTGACCACAATCTCGTTCTCTGCTTGTTGGTTAGCGTGGGAATGTCTTGGGTTTTCTCCTTGTGTCTCCATTGAAAAGTCAGTTTGTAAATTGGGAACTTTATATTGTTCATCTGTGATATCCAGATGATATCTGCAAAGCTTGCTGAGGGCAGACAACAGCCATTATTAGTCAGTGACTGTAAGAAGGAAGTAACATACTTTACTTTTGTTGTTCATTTTTCCACATGGTAGGACAAAAGCAGTTCTGAGGCATTAAACATCTCAGCAGTGAACTAGAAGCCATAAGGCAGCTCCAGACAATCTATTGGAAGAGCTTGTTAGAATTTATTCTGCATTGATCCATTTCTCTTGGTGCTAGAGGCTCCACCACAGTCTCGGAGGTTTCCAAATGCATCATTAGCTAGTGAAATGGGCTATGTTTAACTAGTTAGTCAATTCTGCTATGTTCTTAGAATGATGATGTTAGTAGTGGGCTCAAGTATTCCAAGATGAGAAATTCATTTTAACCAATAAAACATTTCATAAACCCATCAGAAGAAAAATGTATTCTCCGAGGACAAGCAGGCTGCTTGTTCTCACTGATGGGTGACGTCCACGGCAGCCCCTCCAATCGGAATCTTCACTAGCAAAGTCCTTTGCTAGCCCTCGCGCGCCCGCGCGCACCGCGCATGCGCGGCCGTCTTCCCGCCCGAAACCGGCTCGAGCCGGCCAGTCTTCTTTTGTCCGCACTCGGTACGGTCGTATTTTTCGCCGTGTCGAGCCCCGGAGAGTCGACCTCGCGCGTCCATATTGTTGAACGTGTTTTTTCTTCGGAAAAGCTTTTCTTCTACTCGGGAAGTGCTCCGGAACCCCTCCACCGGGTTCCGTTTCAATCCTCCCCGTATTTCCAGCTTTTGGCCCCGATAAGTTTTCTTTCGTCGTCGGGGTAGGCCTCTTTTCGGCCTCGGTCGAGATTTTCTCCCTCTAAAGTTTTTGGTGCTCTTTTTCCGTCATTTCGGACTTTGATTTCGCCGGCGTGATTTTTCCGCCCATGACATCGAAGCCTTCCAGCGGCTTCAAGAAGTGCACCCAGTGCGCCCGGGTTATCTCGCTCACTGATCGACACTCGTCGTGTCTTCAGTGTCTGGGGGCCGAGCACCGCCCTCAGAACTGCAGTCTGTGTTCCCTGCTTCAAAGGCGGACTCAGGTAGCGAGACTAGCCCAGTGGAACGTTTTGTTCTCGGGCTCTTCGTCGGCATCGGCACCGGGATCTTCGAGTGCATCGACGTCGTCAGCGTCCAGACCATCTTCCTCGGCCGCCCTTGCATCGAGTGCATCGAGGCATCGGGCCTCTGCATCGGCGCCGAGACATCGGATAGCTGCATCGACGCCGGTGGTACCGGGACCTCGTCTGCTGATGTCGTCGGACGGTGGTGCATCGTCAGGAGTGCAGGTGAGGGCTGTCCATTCCCCTGCTGGTGGCGGTGAGCCTTCGGGTGGGTCTCCTCCCACCCTGAGGGCTCCTGCGGTACAGCCCCCCCCGAGACCGACCTTCTTCGGCCTCGGCCCCGAGGAAGCGACGGATGGATTCTACGTCCTCCTCGTCGGTGCCGGGGAGCTCCGGTGACATGCTTCGGAAGAAGTCGAAGAAGCATCGACACCGGTCTCCTCCCCGTGTCGGCACCGAGAGCTCTCGGTCGCCGAGGGATTCGGCACCCAGCAGGCATCGGCACCGAGAGGACCGCTCACCCTCTGTCCAAGAGGTGTCGATGCGCTCCACTCTGGACAGCCCGGAACAGCCTCCTCGCCCGGAACAGGTCCTGACGTCGACGCCTGCATCGACCTCACAGCCTTTCTCTGCAGCCGCTCTAAACGAGAGCCTCCAGGCCGTTCTCCCAGAGATTCTGGGAGAGCTGTTGCGCCCTACCCCTCCGGTACCGGCGGTGCTTGCGCCTCCGGTACCGTCGAGCGTGGCGCCGGCTGGCCCATCGCCCAGGTTGAGGTCCCCGACGTCGGTACCGCGTGCGGTGCCGGCAGCGGCCACCTCCCAGGAAGGCTCCCCGACTACGTCGGCGGAGGGAGCTTCGCCGATGCGGGCGAGGGAGTCTACCTCTCGACGCCCCCATCGTGGACGTGGCTCCACTGAGTCGAGCAGGGCGAGGTTGCAGACACAGGTTCGTGAACTTGTGTCTGACACCGAGGGTGAGGCCTCGTGGGAGGAAGAGGAAGATCCTAGATATTTCTCTGACGAGGAGTCTGAGGGTCTTCCTTCTGATCCCACTCCCTCTCCTGAAAGACAGCTTTCTCCTCCCGAGAGTCTGTCTTTTGCTTCCTTTGTCCGGGAGATGTCTACGGCCATCCCCTTCCCGGTGGTTGTGGAGGACGAGCCCAGGGCTGAAATGTTTGAGCTCCTGGACTATCCTTCTCCACCTAAGGAAGCGTCCACCGTTCCCTTGCACCATGTCCTAAAAAAGACATTGCTTGCGAACTGGACGAAACCCTTAACTAATCCCCACATTCCCAAGAAGATCGAGTCCCAGTACCGGATCCATGGGGACCCAGAGCTGATGCGCACTCAGTTGCCTCACGACTCTGGAGTTGTGGATTTGGCCCTAAAGAAGGCTAAGAGTTCTAGGGAACATGCTTCGGCGCCCCCGGGCAAGGACGCTAGAACCTTAGACTCCTTTGGGAGGAAGGCCTACCATTCCTCTATGCTCGTGTCCAAGATCCAGTCTTACCAGCTCTACACGAGCATACACATGCGGAACAATGTGCGGCAGTTGGCGGGCTTGGTTGATGCTCTTCCCCCTGAGCAAGCCAAGCCTTTTCAGGAGGTGGTCAGGCAGCTGAAGGCGTGCAGAAAATTCCTGGCCAGAGGAGTTTATGACACTTTTGATGTTGCGTCCAGGGCCGCTGCTCAAGGTGTGGTGATGCGCAGGCTCTCATGGCTGCGTGCCGCCGACCTGGAGAATAGAATCCAGCAGCGGATTGCGGACTCGCCTTGCCGTGCGGACAACATTTTTGGCGAAAAAGTCGAACAGGTGGTAGAGTCTCTCCACCAGCGGGACACCGCATTCGACAAATTCGCCCGCCGGCAGCCTTCAGCTTCTACCTCTACAGGTAGACGATTTTTCGGGGGAAGGAAGACTGTTCCCTACTCTTCTGGCAAGCGTAGGTACAATCCTCCTTCCCGACAGCCTGCGGCCCAGGCTAAGCCCCAGCGCGCTCGCTCTCGTCAGCAGCGTGCGACTCAGCAAGGCCCCGCGGCTCCCCAGCAAAAGCAAGGGGCGAGCTTTTGACTGGCTCCAGCAGAGCATAGCCGACATCCAAGTGTCCGTGCCGGGCGACCTGCCAGTCGGAGGGAGGTTGAAAGCTTTTCACCAAAGGTGGCCTCTCATAACCTCCGATCAGTGGGTTCTGCAAATAGTCCGGCAGGGGTACACCCTCAATTTGACCTCAAAACCTCCAAATTGTCCACCGGGAGCTCAGTCTTACAGCTTCCAACACAAGAGGGTACTTGCAGAGGAACTCTCCGCCCTTCTCAGCGCCAATGCGGTCGAGCCCGTGCCATCCGGGCAAGAAGGGCTGGGATTCTATTCCAGGTACTTCCTTGTGGAAAAGAAAACAGGGGGGATGCGTCCCATCCTAGACCTAAGGGCCCTGAACAAATATCTCGTAAAAGAAAAGTTCAGGATGCTTTCCCTGGGCACCCTTCTCCCCATGATTCAGCAAAACGATTGGCTATGCTCTCTGGACTTGAAGGATGCCTACACACATATCCCGATACTGCCAGCTCACAGACAGTATCTGCGATTTCAGTTGGGCACACGCCACTTCCAGTACTGTGTGCTACCCTTTGGGCTCGCCTCTGCGCCCAGGGTGTTCACAAAGTGCCTAGCTGTGGTAGCAGCGGCACTTCGCAGGCTGGGAGTACACGTGTTCCCATATCTCGACGATTGGCTGGTAAAGAGCACGTCCGAGGCAGGAGCCCTGCAGTCCATGCAGATGACTATTCGCCTTCTGGAGCTACTGGGGTTTGTGATAAATTACCCAAAGTCCCATCTTCTTCCAGTGCAGAACCTCGAATTCATAGGAGCTCTGCTGGATTCTCGGACGGCTCGCGCCTATCTCCCAGAGACGAGAGCCAACAACTTGTTGTCCCTCGTCTCCCGGGTGCGAGCGTCCCAGCAGATCACAGCTCGGCAGATGTTGAGATTGCTGGGCCACATGGCCTCCACAGTTCATGTGACTCCCATGGCCCGCCTTCACATGAGATCTGCTCAATGGACCCTAGCCTCCCAGTGGTATCAGGCCGCTGGGGGTCTAGAGGACGTGATCCACCTGTCCACGAGTTTTCTCGAATCCCTGTATTGGTGGACGATTTGGACCAATTTGACTCTGGGACGTCCCTTCCAAATTCCTCAGCCACAAAAAGTGCTGACCACGGATGCGTCTCTCCTGGGATGGGGAGCTCATGTCGATGGGCTCCACACTCAAGGAAGCTGGTCCCTCCAGGAACGCGATCTACAGATCAATCTTCTGGAGTTACGAGCGATCTGGAACGCTCTGAAGGCTTTCAGAGATCGGCTGTCCCACCAAATTATTCAAATTCAGACAGACAACCAGGTTGCCATGTATTATGTAAACAAGCAGGGGGGCACCGGATCTCGCCCCCTGTGTCAGGAAGCCGTCAGCATGTGGACCTGGGCTCGCCGGAACGGCATGGTGCTCCAAGCCACATATCTGGCAGGCGTAAACAACAGTCTGGCCGACAGGTTGAGCAGGATTATGCAACCTCACGAGTGGTCGCTCAACTCCCGAGTGGTGCGCCAGATCTTCCAAGCGTGGGGCACCCCCTTGGTGGATCTCTTCGCATCTCGAGCAAACCACAAAGTCCCTCAGTTCTGTTCCAGGCTTCAGGCCACCGGCAGACTGGCATCGGATGCCTTCCTCCTCGATTGGGGGGAGGGCCTGCTGTATGCTTATCCTCCCATTCCTCTGGTGGGGAAGACTTTGTTGAAACTCAAGCAAGACCGAGGCACCATGATCCTGATTGCTCCTTTTTGGCCGCGTCAGATCTGGTTCCCTCTTCTTCTGGAGTTATCCTCCGAAGAACCGTGGAGATTGGAGTGTTTTCCGATCCTCATCACGCAGGACGAAGGGGCTCTTCTGCATCCCAACCTCCGGTCCCTGGCTCTCACGGCCTGGATGTTGAGGGCGTAGACTTTGCCTCTTTGGGTTTGCCAGAGGGTGTCTCCCGCATCTTGCTTGCTTCCAGGAAAGACTCCACTAAGAGAAGTTACTTCTTTCATTGGAGGAGGTTTGCCGTCTGGTGTGACAGCAAGGCCCTAGATCCTCGCTCTTGTCCTACACAGACCCTGCTTGAATACCTTCTGCACTTGTCTGAGTCTGGTCTCAAGACCAACTCTGTAAGAGTTCACCTTAGTGCAATCAGTGCATACCATTACCATGTGGAAGGTAAGCCGATCTCAGGACAGCCTTTAGTTGTTCGCTTTATGAGAGGTTTGCTTTTGTCAAAGCCCCCTGTCAAGCCTCCCACAGTGTCATGGGATCTCAATGTCGTTCTCACCCAGCTGATGAAACCTCCTTTTGAGCCACTGAATTCCTGCCATCTGAAGTACTTGACCTGGAAGGTCATTTTCTTGGTGGCAGTTACTTCAGCTCGTAGAGTCAGTGAGCTTCAGGCCCTGGTAGCCCAGGCCCCTTACACCAAATTTCATCATAACAGAGTAGTCCTCCGCACTCACCCTAAGTTCTTGCCAAAGGTTGTGTCGGAGTTCCATCTGAACCAGTCAATTGTCTTGCCAACATTCTTTCCCCGTCCTCATTCCTGCCCTGCTGAACGTCAGCTGCACACATTGGACTGCAAGAGAGCATTGGCCTTCTACTTGGAGCGGACACAGCCCCACAGACAGTCCGCCCAATTGTTTGTTTTTTTTTGACCCCAATAGGAGGGGAGTGGCTGTAGGGAAACGCACCATATCCAATTGGCTAGCAGATTGCATTTCCTTCACTTACGCCCAGGCGGGGCTGGCTCTTGAGGGTCATGTCACGGCTCATAATGTTAGAGTCATGGCTGCGTCGGTAGCCCACTTGAAGTCAGCCTCCATTGAAGAAATTTGCAAAGCTGCGACGTGGGCTTCTGTCCACACATTCACATCCCATTACTGCCTGCAGCAGGATACCCGACGCGACAGTCGGTTCGGGCAGTCAGTTCTTCAGAACCTGTTTGGGCTTTAGGATCCAACTCCACCCCCCGAGGGCCCTGTTTGTTCTGTTCCAGGCTGCACTCTCAGTTAGTTGGTAAATTTTTTAGGTCAATCTCAGTTATGTCCTCGCCATTGCGAGGCCCAATTGACCTTGGTTGTTGTTTTGAGTGAGCCTGGGGGCTAGGGATACCCCATCAGTGAGAACAAGCAGCCTGCTTGTCCTCGGAGAAAGCGAATGCTACATACCTGTAGAAGGTATTCTCTGAGGACAGCAGGCTGATTGTTCTCACAAACCCGCCCGCCTCCCCTTTGGAGTTGTGTCTTCCCTTCAGAGTTTTGTCTTGCTACATACTGGACTGGCCGGCTCGAGCCGGTTTCGGGCGGGAAGACGGCCGCGCGGTGCGCGCGGGCGCGCGAGGGCTAGCAAAGGACTTTGCTAGTGAAGATTCCGATTGGAGGGGCTGCCGTGGACGTCACCCATCAGTGAGAACAATCAGCCTGCTGTCCTCGGAGAATACCTTCTACAGGTATGTAGCATTCGCTTTTTTGTAATTAGTTTAAGCACTGTGTTGCCACAGCGAGAACGGTTGAAAGAGACAGACTCCTGCCCTAAATGTTAACAAAGTAATGCTACGCTGATGAGTCACATGTTTTGGCAGTGCCAGATAGTGCAAAACCTTTGCCATCAACTTATACATATGTTGTAAGCGCAATGATCCGCTTTGTTCTGGAACTCTTATTTCATTTCTTCTCCCATACCAAGAGACATGAAATGATTTGTGAGGCATGTGGTGTTGATGGCAAAGACTGTTTAACCATGGCACTGTGAGGTTTACAAATGATTTCATTGTTAACAATGGAGAGAGTTGACACTGAAGGTCTCACAACAGTGAAAGGAATAATATTTCAATGCATATGGGACCTATTTTGGGCCACACTTACTCCAACAGTCCATAGTAGGATATTTGAATTTTCTTTAGTACACTGCGGATTTACTTAGGTTCCTACCTGATAAATGGAGCTTTTGGAGGTGGGAGGAAGAAAGGAGAGAAGGGGGGGGGGGGGGTAGAAAATACAAGTAATTTACACACGTTGGAGGAAAGATGGTGTTGTTTAATGTGAAAAATTGTGTGCTGATATAATGTAGCATGTCTTTTATTGGATATATTGCTACATAACTTGTATATCAAGTCGTGCTGTTTATTTGTTTTTGCCTAATAGCCATCACTTAAACATAATTAGTATAAACTTTTGCAGAGAACTCAGTCCAGCAAACAGCTCTGTCTTTCCTCTGCATATGACTCAACATGCAACATTGTTGTTCGTATGCAGAGGAATTTTCTTCCTCCTCTAAAAAGGGTGGCCTGTGAGGGATGCAGAAGGATATGGGCCCATGTGAAAAGACTTGTTGCAAAGCCTCATTTGCATAAGTTAGTAGGAGCTGGTGTGGGGCCATGTGCAAAAAAAAACAGTCGCTTGTTGGTAGGGCTGGACCACCTTAGTTTGTGGTACTATGAGAATCTCAAGTCCTGTTGTTCATTTAACACTTGAAATAGGAATAGACAGTGTGGGGTTCAGAGCACAGAACTATTTCCATGGAGATATTGGACGCATTTCCCCACCAATTCCTCAATGTATGGCCCTGAGAAAGTCATACAGCTGCCGTACCACTATGTGCCGTTAATTTAGGTAAAGGGTCAGCATGCTTCATTGACTATTGTGTCAAACAATGTACACTCAAGATGCTATACAGCAGGTGTGTCTGAGTATTTTCAATGGTGGGTCACATAATCAGAAATCTGTGCAGGCTGCATATTTTAGTGGGTCACATGATAAGAAATCCATATGTGTGTAGGCCAAATGAATACCTGTTATAGCATGATTTATACTCATCAAAATCTGATTGTCTTTTGAAATGGTGATTTCATATCCACTGAATAGCTCTGCAATTGTGTTAACTATTTAAGTAAACATTTTGATGAAATTCTCAAGTAGGGCCACGTGTTGGATGCCGTTATGCTACAGAGAATTTCATAAAACTCCTCTTATATAGTTTCCATCCTTATATGTCATTTGCTTGGTTTTCTGGATGAGCATCTTTCTTCCCATTTTTCATCCTCATGTCTCTTACCTTTTTAATTTTCTCTTTCAGTATCATTCCTTTCTTGTTCTTTTTCAGTTCTATTTCTTCCTTCAACAAATTTTAGTAATTTCTTTTCCAACATTTTCTATTCTTGTCTCCTGCTTAGTTTTAATTTTTCTCTTCCTTTTTGACTCATATTACTATTTTTCCTACCTGTATTCCTACGACCATTTATCTTCCTCCTGCACACTCTTGTCCATTTCTCCTGCGTTATCTCCATGGATTCGTTTCCCACTTATCCAGCATCCACTCTTTTCTGATGCTTCCTTCTACCTTATCCTACAGTGCTGAGAAAAGGTTTGTCAACTGCCGAGAATTATCTGTATTTAACACAATTTATATTCAAAGCATGAATATATTTTTTTAAAAGTATATATTTTGATTAGGCAATAAAAAGATTAGACAAAAATATTCTAATGTGAAAGAACATGTGAACCCTTCAGTAACTGTGCCCCCCCCCCTTTGAGCAACTTAAACTAACTGGTTCCAGTAACTACTTCTCACGCTTCCAACTGTCAGTTCTGTGAGATTTGAAGGATTTCTTCCATGAACAGGGTTTAGGTCTGGACAAACATGAAATCTCCTCTCTTCTGCCTTTCTGTAGTAAATTTCATTGGATGTTTAGGATCCTCATTTTACTGCATGACCCACTTTAGGTTCAGCTTCAGTGTAAGGACAGAGAGCCTGACATTATCCTCTGAAATTTTCTGATACAAAGCAGAATTAATAGTTTCATCATTGATGGTAAGCCGTCTAGGTTGTGTTTAAATTTAGCCGTTCAGATTTACTCTGCTGAATGGTTTACTACTTAGCCAGTTATGTAAGCATCTGATTCTAATTAGCTAGTTGATTGTGCTATGAAAACTAGAGGTTCACTTATTTTATCACTGATTTTGAATAATCTTATTTTTCCTACCTTTTGCATTATTCTGTCTCAAGAAACACAGAATTGTTTACTTTATATCCATGTTATTGCATGACTGATTTCAATTAAACAATTACATGGTAATTCTCATTGTTCTATTTGGGGGTCATAAGTATTTTCTCAGCATTGTACATAGAGGAAAAAGGCAGCCATGCTGGGGAGAAAGGAATTTGTAAAAGATTGATCCAACCTCCCTGGCTCCTTTATATAAGTTGTTTTCCTCTGATTATTTGACGGATTCTGTATAGGATCATTCAGTATAGGATCAGGTGATGGAGTGGTCTAAGACTTGATGGATGCAATGGAGCAGTTGGCTCTGAGAAATTTGGTGGTGACAGGGAAATGGAAATTTAATGGTTTCATGAAGGGTTAAAGATGTTAATACAACAACTTAGGAGTTGCGAGAGAGCATGGAGGAAATATCGTACTGTAGATTTGTTTCAAAAATGGAAAATTCAGCAATATCATTATGATTTACAAATTAAATTGGTGAAAAATAATTTTTATTTTTCTCTGGTGAACAATACTGATAACAGTTTGCAACAACTTTTTAAAATTATTAATTCTATTACAGGGAGAAATGTTGATCCTTCTACTATGAGCATACCCTCCGTGGATTGTTTAGGCTCATTGTTTCTCTCAAAATGAGTTAAGAGCTAATATTGTGCAAAGAAGTCTAACATCATTAGTGGGGAGGGGGAAGGATTTTTTCTACTCCTGTCCATACGTCAGTATTGAGTTCTTCTCACATGCTATGTTTGACCGCTTTTGGTAAATTAACGAGGATTAAAAAAGCTAATAATTTTTTAGATTCAGTCCTGATAGCATGGATGCTGATGAATAGACATGGATTGATCCACTTCTTTTCCTTATGATTAATAACAGTTTATTTTCTGGGGTATTACCAGGAGTTTGGAAACATGCAATTCTTTGCCCAATTTTGAAATCATTGCAGGGTGATACTGCAGCTGAGAAGAATTTTAGGTCCATTTCCAACTTATCTTTGCCTCCTAAGATAGTAGAGCAAGCAGTTCTTCAGCAATTTATTGATTTCACAGAGGCAGCTAATGTGCTACATCTGCATCAGGCTGGATTTAGGGCCAGTCATAGTAAAGAAATGCTCTTGACTTGTTTTCTTAGTGAAACTTATGAAATTATTGATTCTGGGAGTGTTTCATTAGCAAGTTTGTTAGATTTGGTTTCAGTCTTTGACTTGATCGATCATGATTTCTTGATCTATCGGTTAGATTCTGTTGATGTTAAGGACATTGCCTTGATATGGTTTAGGTCTTTTCTTAGAGGACATTTCAGGTGGTTGCTTGCACTACTATCTCCTCGAGTTCATTTTAAGTGTTGTGTACCTCAGGATTCAACGTTCTCACCTGTTCTTTTTAATTTATTTCTTAGTCCTCTTGTGCTGATTCAAGCCTCAAGTCTTAATGTGGATCACTACACTAACAATATACTTATTGTGGATAGGGTTGATCCTTTGCATCCAGATTTGACACACTTTCAACAATGTTTAACCAAGATGGCTGCTTGGTTGGAGGATCATCAGCTGCTTTTAAGTGTTGAAAAGACTACACGTTTGCAGTCTATGACATTGAAACTGCAGTTTGGTAAAGTAATATCTACAATGTTTTTAAATACATCATTAGTAGGGGTTTTATTGATTGTCAGCTTACCTTCGATGAGCAGGTTTCTTCTGTTAAGAAAGGATTTTTTGTTCTTCGACAGCTGAGATCTATAAAGCACTGTTTTGATGAACATATGTTGCATACTTCGCTCATTGCTGATTTCAAGTTTTAATTTTGGGAATCCTATTTACACAGGCGTGTGTCAATTTAATTTAAAATGGTTGCAGTTGCTGCAGAATACTGCAATGAGATTGTTGGGAAATTTGAAAAGAATTGATCATGTTACGCCATTGTTTATCACTGGCTACCCATTTTGAAGTGAATTAAATTTAAATTGCTAAAATTGGCCCATGTGGCTTTCTACCAGCAGCAACCATTGTATTTAAGTTCTTTATTAACTCCATACATTTCATATAGAAGTCTGTGCATGAACACATTGGTGGTATCATCTAAGGCACAAGCATCACATGAGTGGACTCGTAAAAGAGCATTCCTTGAGCGGGCACCATTTTATTGGAATGAGTTGCAAAAATGGTCCGAGGAGAGGTGGATGTCAAGAAACTTAGGGCCCTGTTTACTTATATTCCTATGGGTGTCTTTAGTGTTTAGCACATACTAAAAACACTAGTGTGCACTTAGCATTACTTAGGAAACAGGGCTCTTAAGGATTTATAGGTTACTGAGTGTTGGCATGGGTTTTGTCTTTTGCTTGGGAGTAGGATTTCCTATCGAACTATATATTTTGTTTGTTTTTATTCATGTTTTTATTGATTGATCATTACATAGATATGGATGGGCTGGAATGTAAATTTTAAGGGGCTTTGACGTTAGCTTCATAACTTTTAGTACAAGAACAGTGCTGGGAAGACTTCTACGGTCTGTGCCCTGAGAATGGCAAGAGCAAATCAAACTTGGGTATACATATAAAGAATCACATGCTATGTAAAATGAGTTTATCTTGTTGGGCAGACTGGATGGACCGTACAGGTCTTTATCTGTCGTCATTTACTATGATTGTGTAAACCACTTTGTACTACATAAGTTAAGCAGTATATAAAGTTTATTAAACATAAGCTATACTTCTACTGCCCTTCCAGGGTACTTAAGGGATGAAAAGTCTTTGAGTCAATTTAAATGTTTACTTAAGGCTTATTTTCTTTTACTATGGCCTATTGTGGGAATTGATATTGGGTTTGGGGAATGTTGCAATAAGATTGTGTGCTTTCCTATCCAATCTGTAGTTCTTCTTTTTATGTGTGATTTTATTATAATTGTAAACCGCTTTGATATACGTATTATGTAAGGCGGTATAGTAAATTAATAAACTGTAAACTTCTTCTGGCTGCCTGTCCTGCTGATGTTTTGCAGCCCATCTGCAGATTCCTCCTTAGACATTTGCTCCTGCTATCCTGCCTGTCTTTCAGCCACTTGCCAGGTGGTGCACATTATATTATATCTCCACAGGTTTGTATCTTCCCTTCTCTTAGTATTACACTTTCTCTTCCTGGTGCTACCTCTCTCCAATCTTATTTGACACCTCAAAGCACTACATACCTTAAGACAGCATTGATCATTTTGTTTTTATCACCACACCATCCTTTTTATCTTCTACCCTCATCTCAGCTCCTGAGCTTCAACATTTTCTTCATGTCTTTCAGTTACCTCCATTCTGGGTGCTTCTCATCTTCATCACTGTTGTTATGCCTCCCCTACTCTTCTCCATACTCTCCTGCTCCTTTTCTTCCTCCTCCTGGAGATATAATTTCCAATCCTGGCCCTCAAAATCAGTTCTTACCAATCTTATTCCTATTCCTCTCCTTCCTCGATTTTATCTCACTTTCTCATATGCCCTGTGGAATGTCCACGGTCTCCAACAAGCTCTTTATTTCTAATACTCTGCATCATCATGCTGAAGCTGAGACTTAGCTTTCCCTGAAGACTCTGCTTCAGTTGCTGTCCTCTGTCATGGAGGTTACCTTTTTCTCTATATATCCCTCACCTGGATGGTTGCAACAGGTGTGTCAGGTTGCTAATTTCCCTTTTTGTAGGTTTTAACCCCTTCTTCTACCTTAGACTCGCTCCTTTTCTTCTTTTTAAGTCTACTTCATACATTACCTGTCTAGGTAGCTGTCATTTATTGACACCCTGATAAGTCCCCTCTCCCTTTCTCACTGACTAACTCATGACTTTTTTCCTTTCTTTAGCCATCCTCCCCTTCAGGATATTTAAGTGAAATTTTCTTCCCTGAGGTCAGAGCTAGGTATCGAAATACTAAATGCCCCTGCTTGTGCAGATTTGCAACAGGGGAGCCAATAAGGGCCTTTCACACTAGAAAGTAAAACTAATCGGTTAACAATATAATTAAGAATGCTAAAGGAAATACAATATCATCAAATGTAAGAAGAGAAGAAAAATAAAAGTAGTAGTATGCCATCCAGAAAGCGTGAGGAGGCAACAAGAAGAATATTGTGATCAATTGCTTATGCGTCTTTGAGATACAGTGGGCACAGCCAGTTCCCCTATTTAAAATTAGAGAGAATAAAAGGGATGTTTTTAAGTTTATATATGGCTTATTGTGTTTTAGTGAACAATTGGTTGTTTTTAATTATTAATTATATTAATTTTTGTTCATTTGATTTTATCAATTGTAATTATTTTATTTGCTTATTTGATGACAATGATTGTAAAATGCCTGAACAATCTATATAGCATTGATGTTTATTTGTAGATATAGATATATTTCAGGTATAATATATACAATGTCATCTGTATGCACATATATGTCTAAAGCTTTAACTATGTAGATAACTTTAGATATGTATGTGCATATATATATGTGTATGTGTATATACAATTTTAAGTTCATGTATAAAAATTGCAGATTTTTCTCCTATATTGCAGTTAAACATATGACATTGTACATATTATTTCTGAAATCTTTTATGTGATTCTTTCAAAATCTGTCCAAATAATTTCACGTAGCCCAGACAGAGTGCTTTTAGCTCACATTTATTTACTGCAAGGGTTCAGCTTCCATTTCCCTCCTCCCTCTCATTCAGATCAAACAAGCAGCTCAGTATGTATGCGATAAGAGCTGACAGGGTAGATCGTGTAATGTTTGCCAAAGGCTTGGTCACAGACACACTCCCTTGTCAAAAGATGTCAGTCCCCACAGACCCTACCTTTCAGAAAGCCTTGTAATTTTTAATTGACATTTACAGATGGCATTTCAGTGCACTTCTTATTGTTCAGATGCTCTGCATAGGAATACTCTCCCCACCCCCTCTCTCCCTAACTGTAAGGCATCATTCATATTTTTCTTTCTCCATTTTTCTAATGTACGTCTTATGAAAAGTCTTCCCAAATTTGTGCATCTTTTACTTTCTGTTGTCTACAAATATAATTCAAAATATATTAAAGTAGGAGTTTGTTTTGCTGATAAATACAACTTATTGTACATATTCAATGTGAAACTATATAAATATTTTTATTAATATTTTGAATAAGAAATCAAACAAGCTTGATTGCATAAGTCTTCATGTCTTGTGACTCAATCCTGGTTGAAATTCCTTTCGTAACAGTAATAGCCATGGACAGTTAAGGATAAATGTCTTATAGCTTTGCAAGGCTGGATGATGTGTTTTTTGCCTATTCTTTCTGACAAAATAGCTCAAACTTTCACGTTGGCTGAGTATTGTCTATGGACTGCCATCATAGTTTTGCTACTAATTTGTGTTATATTCAGGATTAGCTTTGTCTAGGCAACTCGAGGACGTTCATGTTCTCTTTCTTCTTGCTGAGCCACTCCACTGTTGCTTTTGCTTTGTGTTTAGGATTGTCCTGCTGAAAAGTGAATCTTTTTAGTCCCAGGTCTATGCAAATTGGAACAGGTTTTCCTGCAGGACCTGCCTGTACATTACATAGTAACATAGTAAATGATGGCAGATAAAGACCTGAACAGTCCATCCAGTCTTCCCAACAAGATAAACTCATTTTACATGGTATATGATACTTTATATAAATATATACCCGAGTTTGATTTGTTCTTGCCATTCTTAGGGCACAGACCGTACAAGTCTGCCCAGCACTGTTCTTTTACTAAAAGTTCTGAAGCTAACATCGAAGCCCCTTAAAATTTATACTCCAGCCCATCCGTATCTATTCAGTTATAATCAGGGCGTAGACCGTAGAAGTCTGCCCAGCACTGGTTTTGTTTTCCAATTACCGGCGTTGCCACCCAATCTCTGCTAAGATTCCATAAATCCATTCCTTCTAAACAGGATTCCTTTGTGTTTATCCCACGCATGTTTGAATTCCATTACCGTTTTCATCTTCACCACCTCCTGCGGCAGGGCATTCCACGTATCTACCACCCTTTCCCTTTATCCCATCTATCTTTCTCTTGATCTTCACAAGCCTTCCTGACCCCGCTGCTACAAAGCATCACTACAACATGTATGTTGGATGTTGTTTGTAAGGCAGTGTGTTGTGTTTGTTTTAAGTCACATATTTTCCTTAGCACCGAGATCAAAAGTCCCATTTGGTCTCAGAAGACCACAAAACACCTGTTTTCCCCGGTCTCAGCAGAGACCTCTGTAGTTCCTTTCAAATAATCATTGGTCTCAAAGTGATTCTTTAGCAGTTTCCTTAAACCATGGCTCCTGGCTTTGGAGGAATGGCCTGATTGAGATAGTTTCTTGGTGGTGCCAAACTGGTTCTACTTTACAGTGATGACCTGACATTTGTTCAAGAAATATACAAAGACACTAAAATATTATAACCATCTACTGAGCAATATCCTTGAATAATTGTCCCAGAGTGCTTTTCGGCAGCTCTGTGTTCAACACATTTAGACCTTTGCTTCAAATTCTCTTCATACACCAGAAACAAGTTGTTTGTTCATCCAGGATTAGTGAGCTACTGTGACTGAACACAGGTCAGCTCTAATATGGGCCTTATTTAATCAATTTTTGGAAATGAAGGTAAATAGACTTTGCTATGACAGAGGGTATGAAGACTTAGGTAATCAAGACCTTTTTTGTTTGTTTTCATTTTTCTTTCATGTTAAAACTCCTTTAATGTATTTTGGATTGTAGTTTTTACAATACAGGAGGTAAAACATACAAAGCTGTGTAAACTTTTACAAGAAGCTGTTTGTACTGACATTTGGAAATCTCCCACCCACATTGTACCAGACTTAGTTGTGGTAATTGTGCATAGATGACCACATGTTGAAAACCAGTGCTGCAGTCTTCTGAAATGACCCATCCAGCAGCTGGACTCACCATCCATAAAGCAATTTACTGATCATCATTAAAACTAATTTGTTTCACATTCATTCTGTAAAATTAGTTAAGATGTCCACTGATAAGCTAATTCTAGACCCATGCAGAAGGACATAAACTACCAGCATTTAGTTGGTTGATATTTCCACCTGGGGATTACAATAAAATTTATTGGGAGTCCTAGAACTAGCCACTCTGAGCCTGCATGTAAGGTGATTATTGTAATATTGTGTATGTAGGCTGCACAAGTTCAATAACAAAAAGGTTACAAACAGTTCTAAATTTGGCAATTAGGGTTATCTTTTCCTTGAGAAGGGATGGACCTGTAGTGCCATATTTTTACAAATTAAATTGGTTGCCAGTTATTGCACGATCACATTTTAAATTGTGTGCGTTAGTCTTTCGGTCTTTGCAGGGGAATGTCCCTTCTTATCTGGTAGGTTTTTTCCCTTTATTAGGTAGGCAGTTATTGAGAGGACAAGTCTCTTTATTGTTTCCATCAACTAAGTTGGTCAAGTATTTTAGACAGCTTTCAGCTTCACTTCCTTACCAAGCTGCTTTGTTATGAATTCTCTTCCTACAACTGTTTGTTCTTTAATTATTTGTTGTTCTGTAAGCAACTTAAAGCTGTATTGTTTAAGAAAACTGTGGGATAATTTATGGTTTAGTATGTTATCTTGATTGATGTATATTCCCAGCTATATGTGCTGGGGTTTTTTTAATTGCTTTGTGATCTGTATGGAACTGTAGAGGATATTGCAGAGTACAAGACTAAGTGTAATGTAATTGTAAGAGATTTTATTCAAACCAGTCTATAACAGCTCTTAACTCTACCTGAGTATTAATTTTGATGCTGACCCCCAACAGCTGTCATCCAGATCAGAAAATTTACTCCCTATGTAACTTCCATCTCTCCTGTCCTCCTTCCTTCCCAAGCCAGCACCGCATCTCCCTTTCTGTCCTCTCCCATCCTCATTTACCTGGATCGCATCTGATCACAGCAGCCCAGTAATACATACAGGCAGCCTTGGGTCCTCCACTTGCAGAAAAGTAAGCTCCAGTTAGCATAGAATTATCTGACACATGTCTACTAATACCAATGAAGAATGGTAGAGTATGCAGCAGATCTTGTGTGGCATTAACCAGTGCTTCAGGGCCCTTAAGGATTTTATTTTTCTGTAAGAACCAGGTAAGGATTCGCTGTAATTGTTTGAACACACATTCTAACAACTTCTGCCCCACCAAGACAAATAACTGTAGGGACTGTTTTTGTAGCAAGATCTTTCGCCATTGATAGTATGGCCTCCACATTATCCTATATAATAATTCTCACCTCCAACGTTCTGTGTGTCTTGCTGGCTGTGTTCGTGACTTCTTCGGAGTTGGTGTGCTAGGCTCCGTAGCACAGGCTGACGTCACGTAGAATGCCAGAGCCAGAGGAGGAGGGGCGAAAGGGGCAGGGCACAGGGGCGGAGGCGGAGTTTGAAAGACAAAGAGAAGCTTTGAGGGGCGGAGTAGCTGAGAGCGTCATGACCACTGGCAGGGAAAGAAAGGTCGGAGTCCTTCTTGGGCGTGAGCGGAGGGGGCAGAGCCACAGAGAGCGTGCTGCTGTGCCAAGCTGGCACATGGATGCACTTGCGCATTCCTGCGCTGGGCGCGGGGGAGGGGGGAATCTCAGGAGTCGGAGAGGCGCTGCAGAGGAGGAAAGCAGGCGATGGCCGTGGCTGCCCCTCCGGGCCCCGTGGGAGGGTGTGTGGGCAGCCGCCATGACTCCTTGGGAGGAAGGGAGGGACCCTGAAACTCGGAGGGAGGGAGGGACCCTGAAACTTGGAGGGAGGGAGGGAGGGGACGACCCTGACAGTCGGAGGGAGGGGACGACCCTGAAAGTCGGAGGGAGGGAGGGAGGGAGGGAGGGGGCCCCTGGAACTAGGAGAGAGGGAGGGGATGACCCTGGAACTCGGAGGGAGGGAAGGAGGGGACGACCCTGAAAGTCGGAGGGAGGGAGGAACCCTGAAAGTCGGAGGGAGGGAGGGGACGACCCTGGATCTGGGAGGGAGGGGGGTCCCTGGCACACACTCTCATTCTCACACACACACTCTGTCTCTCACAGACACACTCGCACCCAGTCTCACTCTCTCTCTGTCACACACACACACGTGCACATTCACTCTCTCTCTCACACAGTCACTCTCACACACACACTCTCAAACATACATACTCCGAGGAAAACCTTGCTAGCGCCCGTTTCATTTGTGTCAGAAACGGGCCTTTTTTTACTAGTTGTTAATATTATGCTTTAAGGTTAAAACAAGCCAGATCCCTAAATATTTGATACTAATGGGAACCTACTAGAAAGAATTTTGGCCTAGATAGCATGCAGTGCATATCTGTTTAGTTGGAAGTATTCCAATTTTGATAAATTTACATATCCAGAGATAACTGCAAACTTTATTAATTGTAAAATGTTGCAAAACGGTTGGTATCTTCAACCATATAAATGTAAGCATGCTGTTCATTTGCTTAGATTTATGAACCTAGTGCTGAAAATCAGTGATGTGCTCCTAATTTTTTCTTCCCTAAATGTACCCTATTGCCACACACATTTTGTGCTCCAAAATGTAGGAGTTTAGTGAAATATTGAGTATAAATTTTGGCACTCAGCCCTAGTAAATTTTCAGAGGCCAATTTAGGAGTATGGTTGGTTTCTGATCATTAAACAAAATGTAATTTTAGACAAAGGGAACCTGAATAAACACATTGCACAGTAGTTACTCAACCATATTTGCTATTTATAATCCGCCCTTATCCAGGGCAACAAACAATAAAACATACATAAAATACACACAAATAACAAAATCAAACAAATTCAACAATCAGCTCACCCAGGCAATAGACTCCATTATCAGTAGTCCATTCTGTAAGAGAAGCCAAGGCAAGAATCAAAATGATCTATTTTCAACAGGTACATGGTAAGCCAGACGTAGCAAATGATCCTTTAACTGATGCTTAAATGCATCCAGATGAGTTTCTTTTATTATCCTACTAGACAATTTGTTCCATTCAAGTGGGCCAATAACAGAAAACACCCCTTTTCTTATCTGTTCCAAATGTAAACGATGTGAAGCAGGTAGAGAAAGATCACATGCCATTGCTGATTTTAGTGATCACGATGGCACATACCATTGCACAGCATTTTGAAGATAGAAGAATCTTGATAAAGTGCACAATGAACCATTAATAACAACTTAAACTTTATACAATAGGCAACAAGCAACCATCGAAATTACTTCAAGTAAACAGTAATATGTTCAGAGCTTGACAAGCAGTACAATAAATACACTGCAGAATTTTGATAAATGATGTTACATTTATCCAACTCACTTAACACCATTGCCTGCAGAACTCTCTCAAGATCCTTTCTGGGCGACAAAGACCAAAGGCTACTCAACAAATGCAATTTAAAGTAGGATTTATGAATCAACAGTTGAACTTGACTTAAATGAGAAACAGGTATCCCAACAGAATACCCATATTCCGCACCTGACTGGAAATTTTACAGGAGTCCCTGATAGCAAAACAGTATCAGGCAATTAAACTGATAATTCGTTTCAACTGATTGAATTCAGCCAGACTTGATTTTTAACCAGCCCTGTTGAATCTAAGCCTCACTATATATTGAAACTATCATGAGAGTGAAGTAGTCACCACAAAGGGAAATTCCAGAAGAGATGAGAAAAAAAGTTGTTGAAATATCTCCATTTGGAAAGGGTTGAAAAACTATTTCTAAAGCTCTGGGCCTTCACTGACCCACAGTGAGAGCCATTATCTCCAAATGGAGAAGAATTGGAAGAGTGGTGAATCTTCCCAGGAGAGGCCACCTGTCAAAATTACTCCAAGGACACAGTGATAACTTATCCTGTAAATCACAAAACAATCCAGAAGAACATCTAAACAACTGTAGATCTCTCTGACCTCAGCTAAGGTCCTTATTCTGACTTCTCAATAAGAGAGAGAATGGAGAAAAATGGGAGAGTAGCATGGTGGAAATGCTGCTATCGAAGAATAACATCAGTGCTCATCTCATGTTAGCAAAAACATACTTGGATGATCCCCAAGCTTTTTGGGATAATGTTCTATGGACAGATGAGTCAAAAGTTGAACTGTTAAATTAACACAGGTCCCATTGTATCTGGCATAAAGCAAGTATAGCATTCCACAATAAGAACATCATACCAACAGTGTGAAGGATGCTTTGCTGCCACAAGACCTGGAAAACATGCCATTACTGACTGAAGGAATCATGAGTTCTGCACTGTACCAGAAAATTCTTAAGGAGAATGTCCAGTCATCGTGTCCATGAGCTGAAGCTGAAGCGTGATTGCATTACGCATTAAGACAATGATCCAAAACACACAAGCAAGACTATATCTGAGTATAAATTTTGGCACTCAGCCCTAGTAAATTTTCAGAGGCCAATTTAGGAGTATGGTTGGTTTCTGATCATTAAACAAAATGTAATTTTAGACAAAGGGAACCTGAATAAACACATTACACAGTAGTTACTCAACCATATTTGCTATTTATAATCCGCCCTTATCCAGGGCAGCAAACAATAAAACATACATAAAATACACACAAATAACAAACAAAATCAAAACACACAAGCAAGACTATATCTGAATGGCTGAGGAGAAGTACAATTAAAGCTTTGGATTGGCCTAGTCAAAGTCCTGACTTCAACCCAGTAGAGATGCTGTGACAGGACCTGAAATGAGCAGTTTATGCGTTAAAACCTACAAGTGTGTCCTTTGCAGAGTGAGCTAAAATTCCTTAAAAGCGATGTAAAAAAGACATATCAAATTATAAAGTGTTTGGTTACAATTATTGCTGCTAAAGATGATGCAACTAGTTATTAAGTTTAAAGGGCAGTTAGTTTTTCAGATGAGCGATATAAGTGCTGGATAACTTTGTTTCTTAAATAAATGAAGTAATAATTTTAAAACTGTGTTATTTGTTTACACAGGTTCCCTTTGTTTAATATTACATTTTGTTTAAAGGTCAGAAACCATTAAGTGCGACATATATTTAACACCTTGCATGGAGGTACATAAATTGATATGATTTGGTCATCCTTTCAGTTATCTACTTCTTGATAGTGTTAAGTCCCTTTTAGTAGAATATTCTTCCTCACAATTCTCCTTAGATGTTTGCCTGAATTATCTACTGCAAGCTGCTTCTAGCCTTTTAATCTATCTCCTTACAATGCACATTTCTTATATGTTGTCACATGGTCTTTTCCCTGAGGGGAAGGGTTCTGTTATGCTAACTGACTTCAAGAAGTGATGTCACTAATTACAAACCAGTTGCTTCCATCCCCTTATTGAAGAAGGTAACAGAAGGTTTAGTTGGGCATCAACTCATGTAATATCTTTCCACCTTTTCCCTTTTACACAATTCGCAATCAGGATTCAGACCATGTTACAGTACTGAAATGGTTTTAAGAAATTAGCATAAGGAGAAGGGTTCTAGTATTACAGTTTGGAATGTTGAGTGCTTCTGATATAGTTGACCATCAGGCTCATTTTCGAAATAGATGGGCGTCCAAAGAATGACATAAATGGGCACTTGGACGTCCATCTCACAGAGACGTCCAAATCGGTATAATCGAAACCCTATTTTGGACGTCTTTCTCAGAAGTCCGTCGCAAAGACATCCATATCTCAAGGGGGCGTATCATAGGCGTGATCAAGGCGGGACTTTGGCGTTCCTGGACTTGGACGTCTTTGAGCCATAATAGAAAAAAGCAAAGACATCCAGGACTTAAACTTGGATGTTTTCACCCAGACCTGTTTTTATTACAAATAAGGCACAAAAAGGTGCCCGAAATGACCAGATGACCACTGGAGGGAATCGGGGATGACATCCCGTTACTCCCCCAGTGATCACTAACCCCCTCCCACCCTCAAAAAAATCTTTAAAATTATTACTTGCCAGCCTCAGATGTCATACTCAGGATCCATGCACAGCACATGGATGTCCCTGGAGTAGTTTAGTAGTAGGTGCAGTGCACTTCAGACAGGTGGATCCAGGCCCACACCCCCCCTACCTGTTACATTTGTGGAGGAAACAGTGAGCCCTCCAAAACCCACCAGAAACCCTCTGTACCCACATATAGGTGCCCCCTTTCACCCGTAAGGGCTATGGTAGTGGTGTACAGTTGGGAGTAGTGGGTTTTGGGGGGCTCAACAGTCAAGGGAGCTGTGTTTTGGAGCAGTTTATGAAGTCCACTGCAGTGCCCCCTAGGGTGCCCGATTACTGTCCTGGCATTTCAGGGGGACCAGTGTACTACAAGTGCTGGCTCCTCCCACATCCAAATGGCTTGAATTTGGACGTTTTAGACTTGGACGTCTTTGGTTTCGAAAATGTCTGAAAATCCAAGGACGTTCAAGATATTTTCGAACACAAAGATGTATGTTCATCTTTTTTCGAAAATGACCTTTTCCCCGCCTCTGATTTTGGACGTTCTACAAAGACGTCCAAATTCCAACTTAGACATTTCTTTCGAAAATGCCCCTCTATGTCACACTACATTTGCTAGGTCACTTCAGAATCTGTGGTGATGTACTTAAGTGGTTCCAGGGTTTCCTAATGGCTAGGTCCTGTTAGGTAAAATTGGTTCTGTCTCATCCCCCTGGACTCCTGACTGTGGTGTACCTCAGGGTTCTCCTCGGTCTCCCATTTTATTTAATGTCATGATGGCACCTTTAGGTAGGCTATTGAAGGCGCAAACGTTCCATTCCTTTATTTTTGCAGATG
Source organism: Microcaecilia unicolor (assembly GCF_901765095.1). Lineage (NCBI taxonomy): Eukaryota > Metazoa > Chordata > Amphibia > Gymnophiona > Siphonopidae > Microcaecilia > Microcaecilia unicolor. Next base: position 98,543,530 of record NC_044039.1, read on the forward strand.
ATGTTACAATTTACATCCCTTTTACATAAGACTTTCAAGAAATTCTGTTAGTGGTTAAGTCAGGCTTAGACTTGATAGTCTCTTGGGCATCAGATTTCAAATTAAAATTGAATAGGGACAAATCAAAATTCATGGTCCTCACTAATCATTTTGATCATACACCTTTAGACAATTTTATGATCGACCACACTGCTTATCTGTTGGCATCTACATTATCTAGCTTCTTTTTGAAAGGGAAAGACGCCCATCTTCCGACACAAATCGGGAGATGGGCGTCCTTCTCCTGAGATCGCCCAAATTGGCATAATCGAAAACTGATTTTTTTGCGTCCTCAACTGCTTTCCGTCACGGGGACGTCCAAAGTTCACCAGGGTGTGTCAGCAGTGTACCGAAGGCGGGATGGGGGCGTGGTGAAGAGATGGGCGTCATTGGCTGATAATGGAAAAAAGAAGGGCGTCCCTCACGAGAATTTGGTCGACTTTACTTGGTCCCTTTTTTTCACGTCCAAGCCTCGAAAAGGTGCCCGAACTGACCAGATGACCACCGGAAGGAATCGGGGATGACCTCTCACCCTAAAAAATTTTTAAAAATTAATATTTTTTCCAGCCTCTATGCCAGCCTCAAATATCATACCCAGCTCCATGACAGCAGTATGCAGGTCCCTGGAGCAGTTTTAGTGAGTACTGCAGTGCACTTCAGGCAGGCGGACCCAGGCCCATCCCCCCCTACCTGTTACACTTGTGGTGATAAATGTGAACTCTCCAAAACCCACCCGAAACCCACTGTACCCACATGTACGTGCCCCCCTTCATCCCTAAGGGCTATGGTAGAGGTGTACAATTGTGAGAAGTGGGTTTTAGGGGGGGTTGGGGGGCTCAGCACCCAAGATAAGGAAGCTATGCAATTGGGAGCAATTTGTGAAGTCCACTGCAGTGCCCCCTAGGGTGCCCGGTTGGTGTCCTGGCATGCGAGGGGGACCAGTGCACTACGAATGCTGGCTCCTCCCATGACCAAAGGGCTTGGATTTGGTTGTTTTTGAGATGGACGTCCTTGGTTTCCATTATCGCCAAAAACCGGGGATGGCCATCAAAAAGGACAACCATCTTTAAGGTCAACCTAAATGTTGAGATTTGGGCGTCCCCGACCATATTATCGAAACAAAAGATGGACGTCCATCTTGTTTCGATAATAAGGGTTTCCCCGCTCCTTCGCCAGAACATCCTTAGAGATGGATGCCCTTAGAGATGGACGTTCCCGTTCAATTATGCCCCTCTATGAGTATTGGGAGTAGTTGCTGGTTGTCACCTAACTTTTGAGCCACAAGTATTCAATGTTGTGTCCAAATTCTTTAAAACCTTATGTAAACTGAGGAGAATTAGATCCTTCTTCCCTACTGTGATCTTCAGACTCATGGTGCAGATGCTCGTTTTGTGACAATTAGACTATTGCAATGCAATCTATACTGGTTGCAGGAAACTGCTGTTAAGAAAACTCCAAACTGCCCAAAACACCACAGCTCAGCTTGTTTGTAAAGTATTGTGTTTTGAGAGAGCATCTCCACTGCTATCTAAGCTGCATTGGCTCCCAATAAAAGCAAGGGTCACTTTTAAACTTTGTGCACATATCTACCAAATATTGTATAGTATGGCTCCTGGCTATATGTTATCTCTTGTTGATCTTCTGCCTTTTAATGCTGTTCTTGAGTCTAGAGACTATATAGTGCTCCACTATCCAAGTTGTAAGAAAATTGTTTACAAATCAGTTCTTGCAGCAGGATTTGCTTATCAGGGACCCAAATCTTTGAAGTTCTTCCTGAAGTCAATTAGGGGTCAGTGTGATTACACGATATTCTGTAAAATGTTAAAAACTTTCCTCTTTGGAAAATTTATAGATGTGGATACTGATCTCCCTGCCTAGTCAGGGTAAAGGTGAGCCGGTCAATATTGTGTATCTGGATTTTCAAAAGGCATTTGAAAGAACCTCATGAAAGACTCCAGAGGAAATTGGAGAGTTATAGGATTAGAGATAATGTTCTATTGTGGATTAAAAACTGGTTAAAAGATAGAAAACAGAGAGTAGGTCTAAATGGTCAGTATTCTCAATGGAGAAGGGTAGATAGTGGAGTTCCCTAGTGGTCTGTGCTGGGACCACTGCTTTTTAACATATTTATAAATGATCTAGAGATGGGAGTAACTAGTGAGGTAATTAAATTTGCTGATGACACAAAGTTATTCAAAGTTGTTAAATCGTAAGAGGATTGTGAAAAATTACAAGAGGACCTTATGAGACTGGGAGACTGGGCATCCAAATGGCAGATGACGTTTAATGTGAGCAAGTGCAAAGTGATGCATTTGGGAAAGAGGAACCCAAACTATAGTTATGTGCTGTAAGGTTTCGCATTAGGAGTCACCGACCAGGAAAGGGATCTAGGTGTCATCGATGATGATATGTTGAAACCCTCTGCTCAGTGTGCAGTGGCAGCCAAGAAAGCAAATAGAATGTAAGGTATTATTAGGAAAGGAATGGAAAACAAAAATGAGGATGTTATAATGCCTTTGTATTGCTCCATGGTGCGACCTTCACCTCGAATACTATGTTCAATTCTGGTCACCTCATCTCAAAAAGGATATAGTGAAATTAGAAAAGGTACAGCGAAGGGTGACGAGCATGATAAAGGAGATGGGAAGACTTCCTTTGAGGACAGGCTAATGCGGCTAGGGCTCTTCAGCTTGGAGAAAAGACGGCTGAGGGGAGATATGATAGAGGTCTATAAAATAATGAATGGCGTGGAACAGGTAGACGTGAATTTCTTGTTTACTCTTTCCAAAAATACTAGGACTAAGGAGCACACAATAAAGCTACAAAGTAGAAATTTTAAAAACAAATCTGAGAAAATATTTCTTAACTGAACGTGTAATTAAACTCTGGAATTCGTTGCCAGGAGAATGTGGTAATAGAAGTTAGCTTAATTTCCTAAAAGAAAACTCCATAAGCCATTATTAAGAAGGACTTGGGAAAATTCACTGCTTATTTTTAGATAAGCAGTATAAAATGTATTGTACTGTTTTGGGATCTTGCCAGGTACTTGTGTCCTGGATTGGCTACTGTTGAAATAGGATGCTGGGCTTGATGGATCTTTGGTCTCTCCCAGTATGGCAACATTTACGTACTTATGAGCCTCCAACTTCATTCCCCGTTGAAAGACCTGCATATAACTGCAGTCGTTTGTGGGTTAACATTCCTGCCAAATTCCTATAAAACTCAATTGGAAAGCCATTTGGACCAGCAGCCTTACTGATAGGAATTTTATATCCTTTAGATCTCGACTTCCAATATCTTTCTATATCATTCATTTTGGTGATCTAATGTTTACTAAGTAGTACATTTAAAATATTTCTTCACTCACCATGTAATCAAACTTAGCAGGGTTTGAAAAAGGTTTGGGCAGGTTCCCAAAGGAAAGTCCATAAACTATCATTAAATCGATTAATGACGATCCACTGCTTATTCCTGGGATAAATATCATAAAATCTCTTTTACTCTTTTGCCAGGTACTTATGACCTGGATTGACCACTGTTGGAAACAGGATATTAGGCTTGATGGACTTTCAGCCTGTTCTATTATGGTGATGATTATGTTCTAATGTTAATCTAGGTAGGATGTTGTATTCATTTTGCAAAATCTAGCATAAAATGTTTTATTGGAAGTATTTAGAATAAAGTATTAGTCATAAAAATGACAACTAATATATCAGTTTTTACAAACCTAAGGATCCAGTGCTGGACAAGCAAATGGCCATGTCTGTTTCTTCATAATACCTTGCTCACTGAGAAAAAAACTGTCAAGCTCATTTGTTAAACTTATACATACAGTTTTGAAGATCTAATAGAGGGCTTGATTTCTAGTTTAAATCAATTTGTTCTCTATTGTTTTAATCTGTTTCTCAAGATTTTTGAGCTCAGCAGTTTTTCTTGTATAAGGCAGTGGAAAAAGCTATTATTGCCCCATGAGCTTATACCCTGAAAGCACTGAATGTGGTACTAAATATAGAGATAATAGTGCTCAAACTTTTTTGAAAATGTTTCACAGTTTTCTTTTATATATTCCCATAAAGCCTTCCTTTTTAAGAAGGCCTATTCTGATTCTATCGAAATGAGATCCAACATTGTTAACACCTGCGTTATCCAAAATAGTGTTCAGCACTGCCTTATTAATCAGAATGATAGACAATAAGTTTTTAGTTACAAACAAATATTGTTCTACAAAATGCTTCCAAAATACATGTAGCAATTGTTAATTGTTCTACTGAGAACAAAAATGATGCTTAAAACTGTTGTTTGGCATTAATTTTCAAGATATGCTACTGGGTCAGAATATACGACCTTTGATTTGCAAATGATAGAGGACAAGTGGGTTAGAAAGGAAAGAGATCACAGTTTAAACTGGAAACGACTGTATCTATGAAAATCTGATTTGGTTTGGGTAGTACTTGCTTTATAAGCAAAACAATGAATAATACAATCTGATTGTGTTATTGTTATACGTGATGTGAATCATATTGTATTATTCATAGAAGTCATGGCTCATGCAACCATAATTCAGTTTACATTACGTTTCTATATAAATTGCCAGAGATCGTATAGTGCTATGCTGTCTTACTTGTCAGTGTTTGATTTTGCAAAGGGACACATTTCTGTTTAGCCAAAAAGAGCCATGTACTTGTTTGAACAATGCAGATGACTTCTGCTGTGTTTTTGATTAAGTGAATTTTCATCACAAAAGCAGAGTATAACCATTTTGGTTAAAAAAAAAAAAATAAAGCCTATCAAGTTTATTTTGGAGATACAAGAACTGGGCCCTGCTTATATGCTGTTGTTACACTTGTGGAACAAATCATCAATGGTTGAAATAAGAAAAGGAAATCTATGCTTTTTTCAGTGCCAATGATTTAGAGAAAGCTGACATCATATCAGCAATTATTACTTCTACTTGGTTCCTTCACTTGGAAAAGGCTTATTAAAGGAAATAAGTGGTCTGCTGGTTCTTAATACACCATTTGAGTCTGACCATGAAGATGAAGAAACTTCTGGTCCTGAACGATCAGTGTCACTTAATCCAGATTTCCTCACAGCCTCCTCATTTGAACCACACCTAATAACACAAGGTGACCTGAATGACCTTATTATGGATTTGGAATACCTAAAAATAAGGCAGAGCTGTTGGGCTCCACACGCTACAGCATGACAGGTGATCTTAGGGTTTTTATGTTCTGTGACTGTCAAAAGCATATTGTTCTTTCTTCTTTATAAAAGGTGATCTTGTAGTCTGCATAAATATTGATAATATAATGACAGCCCTCAACATCATTCATGATCTTGATAAATAAGACTGCTCATTGATTCATCTGTTTTTTTTTCCTGTTGAATGGCAATGTTTGCTATTAATTCCAGTTGGTCATTCACGTCATATGAAGGGAAGCCATGACAATGTGAAACAACTTTTGAGGTGAATAAACTATGACCAGCATCAGTGGCAGCTTTGTGATGACTTGAAGTTTATTACTCTCTTGCTTGGTCTTCAGGTTAGATACACAAAATGCCACTGTTTTCTCTGTGAATGGGATAGTCATATAGTAACATAGTAAATGACGGCAGATAAAAACCTGAACGGTCCATCCAGTCTGCCCAACAAGATAAACTATTTTTACATGGTACTGTATATGTATACCCGAGTTTGATTTGTCTCTGCCTTTCTCAGGGCACAGACCATAAAAGTCTGCCCAGCACTGTTTCTGTACTAAAAGTTCTGAAGCTAACGTTACAGCCCCTTAAAATTTACACTCCATCCCATCCATATCTATTCAGCCACGATCAGGGCGCAGACCGTAGAAGTACGCCCAGCATTGGTTTTACTCTCCAATTACTGGTGTCACCACCCAATCTCTGCTAAGATTCCGTAGATCCATTCCTTCTAAACAGGATTCCTTTGTGTTTATCCCATGCATGTTTGAATTCCATTACCGTTTTCATCTCCACCACCTCCCACGAGAGGGCATTCCGTGTATCTACCACACTTTCTGTGAAAAAATACTTCCTGACATTACTCCTGAGTCTGCCCCCCTTCAACCTCAGTTCATGTCCTCTAGTTCTACCACCTCCCGTCTCCAGAAAAGGTTAGTTTACGGATTAATACCTTTGAAATATAATACCTTTCATGCAAAAGATTTTCACTACATCAAGAGAGACTGGCTACCCAGTTCATTGGAGCTTGGAAGGAAAAGTGTTTCCCTGCCCCTTCGCGGGGACGTCCTGCGAGGACGCCCTCAGGAAAATTTGGGCGCCCCGCCCCGTTCGATTATGCCCCTCCACGTGAGTCCTAAGATTCACCAACTTTTTCAAGATGATGATTTTCCAGCCGATTGTTGCAGAGTGAGTGACAAAGTGAGTGATTTCATCAGGGCATTGCAGGAATGGAGAAACTCTATCAGGGCAAATGGAGCCCGTCAATACTTTTTTAAAAATATTTATTTATTACATTTTTATACTCAAACAGAGATCATCTGTCAAGTGAAATACGGCCATAGGCAAAATATAAAACATATAAATCATCATCATACAAGAGAACATTTTTTTTTAGCTTCCTTAGACCACAATAAAGTAAAGAAAAAGGGGGGGCAGGAATCAGAGAAGATTATTTAGGAATTAACATCACAATAATAAAGCACCTTACTTCCCGATCTATAAACTACTTTGATAATTTTGAATCTATAAAAGATCTTAGCTGTTCTGGTACATAGAAAATATATTTTATCTGGGCCAACCATATTATACATTTGCAGGGGTAAGCTAGCAGAAAGGAGCCTCCTAAGTCAATAACTTTAGATCTCAAATTCAAAAATTCTTTCCTCCTTTGTTTTGTCGCTTTGGTAACGTCAGGGTATAACCATATTTTTTGCCCCTCCAAATTGAGAGTTTGTGGTTTTGAAGTATAGTCTCATGATTGAGTTCAAGTCCTGCTCAAAGATAAAAGAGACTATTACAGTAGCTCTTTCAGTCACTTTTTCTAAGGATTGTTCCAAAATTGCTGAGATATTATTCACATCAATATCTTCTTTTCCTGTATCTTTTCTTTCTCCTTCTGCTCCTTTGGGTTTATTTGCAATATAATAAATTTTATTAATTCTTGTGGAATTTTTAAATTTTCTAAGAGAAATGTCTTAAACAAATCAAGAGGATTAAATCCAAGGAGCTTAGGAAAATTAAGTACTCGCAAATTCAATCTTCTGTTATAATTTTCTATTTATTCTATCTTCCTTCGTAGATCAGAATTATCTTTAACCACTACTGACTTGAACTCTTGCATTTGTAGTACTTCACTCTGTAACGTTGTAACTTTTGCTGTTAAATCCTGTTTAACCAATTCTATCGAGTCTTTAAGTTCTTCAATCTTAAGGTTTAAAGTTTTTACCTCACCAGACGAAGTCTGTAAATTTGAATCCATTTCTACCAGTTTAAGCCAGATCTTATCTAGTTTTATCTCCGTGCTTCCCTCCAGAGTTTGTAGGATCTTCGAGTCTCTGGGTTTCAGCGGCTCTCGTGGCAGAGTCGGTTCCCCGCTAGGCTTCCCTCCGAACGCACTTCCGGCAGTCATTTGGGTTACTTCCCGATTCGCCAGGGTCGCTGGACACGGAGGTATTATTGATGTTGGTGGGGGAGAAAGGGGTGTTTCAATCTCCAGCAGCTGTTCCGCTTCCCCGGATACTGCTGCAGCGGATCCTGTTCCCCGTTGTTCCTGGGAAGTCATGGGGAGGAATCGCTCGAGGCTTGCTTGTATCGGGGAGGAAGTTGAGGTAGGCAGGGGCACTAACCTCAACGCCCCTTTACGCTTTGAATGTGGCATTTCGATTGTGGGAACCTCTGTTTTCTATATTCCTTCAAAAAGCCGGCCAAGAGCGTCTTACACTGCACCCGATCCCGGCGCCATCTTGACACGCCCCCGAGCCCGTCAATACTTGCAGACTGTTACTGGACATTGACAAGAGGTGCTTCATTTCAAAAAGATAAGCCAAGAAGCAACAAGTAGACTCTGAATAAGGACTAAATTATAATGTACATATATGTGCGTATAACATTTTTTTTTTCTTTTCTTTCATAATGAAGTATATTTATATTACCTTGTTTTTTGCTGTTTTTTAAAGGTGAAATGTCATGTAAAGCAACAATATACTGATGAAAATACCTAGGTTTACAATGGTTTATTAAAACTATACTGTCTAAACAGTATGCATAGTGGAAACAATAGCCAGTTATCTGTTTTAATTTTTTTATTTGAACTCGGCACTTCAAAATCCATAATACATAGCAGCACATATTATCTCTGAAGCAGATGACTTTAAAAAATGTAAATCAGTGAATCAGTGCTAGAGTGGAAATTATGGGGAGGGGAATAAAAGTGACTTCTTTATCACTCACATGTTGACTTTGGCAACAATCAACAAGCCCAAGATCTCGGATCGTGGATTGCCAGTTCTGCCAACTTTAGGTAGTATAATAATGAACTTCAGATTGTTGTCAAACAAGGGATCAGATAGCGCATTAAAGTCCCTTCCCTATATGAGAGGGGTATCACAACATTCCATGATCTTATCTGCCAATTTATTGAAAAATTCCAGACATAAAACAGAGTTAGACATTTCTTTTATCAACAATACGTAGCATAGCCCATCTCGCTTCTTTGTCTTGTTCCTCTGAACATGAAGGGAAATTCTATAACTAGGCACTCGGGTTGCATGCCCCTTTGTGCACACGTGTAGAGAAAAGTAGCACTTACATGTGTAGGTGCAAAGGAGATATACATTGGGAAGAGCATGGGTAGGACTTCCAGTTATACATGTAATTTATGTATGCCCTTTCCGCATTTGGGTGCCTGCAATTACACCAGGTCTATGCATTGTGTAAGTATAGGCATCCTAATGTAAGGCACACCATTGTCAGGTTATACTAGTATTCTATAATGGAATCTGTGTGCCCAGATTGGTTACAGAGTGGTCATTAGAGCACCTAAAAGGAGTTGCTTACTTATAGATAATCTCAAATCAATATTGCACCTAGAACTTTAGACTTATTAGTAATCTGCAAAGTTTCTCCTGTAGCTAATTGTAAAGATTTTGAGGCAAGGAATCAAAGTTCCCAAACCAAATAATAATAGTCTTTTGTCTATTTAATCTTTAAAAAGTTGCAGTAGCCCATGAATCAATCATAGAGATATTTTCAATTAGCATTGAGAAGGTGCATTCAAAAGTGTCCAATGCAGGACCCAATCCAGCTTATTTTCGAAAGAGAAAAACGCCCAAATTCCGACCTAAATCGGGAGATGGACGTCTTTCTCTTGTGGGTGCCCAAATCGGTATAATCGAAAGCCGATGTTGAGCGTTTCCAACTGCACTCCATCGCGGGAACGCATAAAGTTGACGGGGGCGTATTGGAGGCATGGTGAAGGCGGGACTAGGGCGTGGTTATCGACTGAGGAGAGATGGGCGCGCTCGGCTGATAATCGAAAAAATAAAGGCGTTTTTAGCCAGAATTTAGGACACTTTTTCTGGACCCTGTTTTTTTCACGAACAGGTCCCAAAAAAGTGCCCCAAATGACCAGATGACCAACGGAGGGAATCGGGGATGACCTCCCCTGACTCCCCCAGTGGTCACTAACCCCCTCCCACCAAAAAAAACCTGAACTTTAAACACTTTTTTTCCAGCCTCTATGCCAGCCTCAAATATCATCCCTAGCTCCATGACAGCAGTATGCAGGTCCCCCGAGCAAATTTAGTTTAGTTGGTGCTGCCCGGACCCATGCAGAGAGCAAAAATCGGAAGAAAAAAAAAACATGCAAGTGCAGTTGGGGACGTCCAAATTAAAAAAAATAGTAAAAGGGAGATTTGAACCAGCCACCTTCTGATTCCCAGGCCAGTGCTTTAAGCACTGCACCACATGAATCAGCTGTTTAGATGTTCTTCCCTTTCCATTATGTCCCTCCAAGTTTCTGTCAGCCAATCACAGCTCGTTTAGCTGACATCACAATGTTAACTTATTAAAAATTCAAAATAACTCTTTAGAAGAATTTCCTGCTTGCTGAACCTGTAAATCATAAAAATTAACTTTGTCCAAAGAAACAGCAGCCTTATTCCTAATATTCTCATGCCAAGGATTATAATAAGTAATCCTTAGTCTTTTTCCACTGTCTTTCAAATCTTCTCTATGTCCTCTTCTGAAGAGCTAAAGATTCAGTATACTAGGGATTATTTTGGTACAAAACCTTGACAGATCTTAGTTTAGATAGCCTCAATAGTAAATTCAGTAGAGTCTTGATTAATTAAGTGTGATTCAAGTTCATTCCAAAAGGCAGAGGGATCAAATTGTGTATGACGAACAATAGTGGCTTCATCCCTTTTAAGCAGTCTAATAGGAAAAGATTCCAAAATCTTTACAATTAGCTACAGGAGAAACTTTGGAGATTACTAATAAGTCTAAAGTTCTAGGTATAATATTGGATTCAAAATTATCCTTTGATTATATTACAGTTCTTGCATCTGGTAGGCGAAAAATATCTGATAGCCTGAGACTGCACGATAAGTTCCTCTTGAGAAAGCCAGGAGGGTGAAACAGGCTCCTGTTGGGGAGTGCTTGTCTATTGGCACACAGATAAGTCATGAATAATTTAAGCCATCTTCAGCAAGTATGCAATAAAAAAGCTTAAAGCACGCTTCACAAAAATTATAAAATTGCAAAAAGAAAAAAGTGGAAATTAGCGTGTTTGATAGCTCAAATTATGGTAGGAGGGTGGGAATGAGTCTATGATTATAATGATAGCAGCAATTAAGAAGTTTGAAAATAACTGCTGCTCAAGTATGAGACTTTGCCTATAATCTCCACCATTAGATTCTCCCATAGCACGCTACTTTTCTTGTTTTTTGAGGTATTTCTAGGATAAGCAGCATAAAATCTATTGTACTGTTTTAGGATCTTGCCAGGTACTTGTAACCTGGATTGGCCACTGTTGGAAACAGGATGCTGGGCTAGATGGCAATACTTATGTACTTATGTAATCCAATAAAAAATTATCAGACCAGGAATAGGCATCCAAGCCAAAAGGTCTAAACACAAACCTATATTTGAGTCTGATAACCAACCTATAAAATCAAGCGCATGACCTTTAATATGAGTAGGAACTATTTGATCCAACTGAAAATTCAATGAGCTCAAAAGCTGTAAAATTAGACTGACATCTTGATCATTAGTACATTCCATATGCAAATTAATATCACCTAAAACACAAGCTTATCAAAATAAGTTGCATACAAGGAAATAAATTCATACAGTTTACACTAGGTGTTAGCCCAACTACCTGGTGGTCTATAAATTAATATAATACCCAATGAATAACTATCTCCAGAGTCAGACAATTTACAGTCCATCAATTCCAGATGTTTATCAGTAAAACTATCAATAAGAGAAATTGACAAGAAACTCTTTAAAAAATAGCATCATACCTCATTTCCTTTTATCTAACCTTGGACAACTTACAATTTTATATCCAAAAGGGCATATATCAACCAAATAAGGTGAGTTTAAATCAAAGATCCACGATTCATCTACAAAAATCAAACCCACCTGACAATAGGTACATAAGTATTGCCACACTGGGCAGACCAAACGTCCATCAAGCCCAGTATCCTGTTTCCAACAGTGGCCAATCTAGGTCACATATACCTGACAAGATCCCAGAAAAGCTCAATACATTTTATGATGCTTATCCCAGAAATAAGCTGTGGATTTTCCCATGTCAACTTAATAATGGTCTATGGATTTTTCCTTTAGGAAGCTGTCTAGACCCTTTTAAACCCTGTTAAGCTAACCGCCTTTACCACATTCTCTGGCAACGAATTCCAGAGTTTAATTACATGTTAAGTGAAGAAACATTTTCTCCAGTTCGTATTAAATTTACTACTTTGTAGCTTCATCGCACGCCCCCTAGTCCTAGTATTTTTGGAAAGAGTAAACAAACGATTCATATCTACCCGTTCTACCCCACTCATTATTTTATAGACCTATATCGTATCTCCCTTTAGCCATCTCTTCTCCAAGCTGAAGAGCCCAAGATGCTTCAGTCTTTCCTCATAGGGAAGTCGTCCCATCCCCTTTATCATTTTCGTTGCCCTTCTTTGTATCTTTTCTAATTCCACTATATCTTTTTTGAGATGCGGTGACTGGAATTGAACACAGTATTCGAGGTGCGGTCACACCATGGACCGATACAAAGGCATTATAACGTCCTCACTTTTGTTTTCCATTCCTTTCCTAATAATACCTAGCATTCTATTTGCTTTCTTAGCTGCGCAGAGCATTTCAACATATCATCAACGACGACACTGAGATCCCTTTCTTGGTTGGTGACTCCTAACGTGGAACCTTGCATTATGTAGCTATAGTTCGGGTTTCTCTTTCCCACATGCATCACTTTGCACTTGTTCACATTAAACGTCATCTTCCATTTAGACACCCAGTCTCCCCGTCTCATAAGGTCCTCTTGTAATTTTTCACAATCCTCCCGCGATTTAACAACTTTGAATAACTTTGCGTCATCAGCATATCTAATTACCTCACTAGTTACTCCCATCTCTAAATCATGTTAAAAAGCAGCGGTCCCAGCATATACACCTGAGGAATCCCACTAGCTACCCTTCTCCATTGAGAATACTGACCATTTAACCCTACTCTCTGTTTTCTATCCTTTAACCAGCTTTTAAAAAAAAAATTATTTATAACCATTAAAATTTTTACAAGCTATAAAACAGCTTGCCAGAAATACAGAGAAAATAATATATAGGAATTATTCAGTCAGGTAATTCTATTCTCTTCCTTAGACCACTAAATAGGGAGAGTGAAACAAGACAAGGAGATCAATTAAACAGTAAACAGAAAAAAAAACGTGATATTAACCTGATTATCCTCAGATATTGCTCGTCTAATTCATTATTCCACATTGATCATTTGGTTGGCTTCTTCAAGGCCAATACGGTGTATAGTCAAATCATTTCATTGAAAACATACTTATTGTCCAATATTAGTTAGAAATAATAGATCTGATTACATTCTTTCTCTTTTAAAAGCCAGAAGTTATTTAACAATACATATACTTAAGTCTCTAATTCAAATTCCACTGATTAAAGTAATCCCAGTTTTCACAGGCTTCACTCCTTTTAAAGTAATAATTGAGGAAATATTTCTGTGGAAAACTTTAGGAGTCATACCCGGAACTCTGGGAAAAACAATAATCTCGATATTAATCTATAATAATATTCATTTTATTATTCAAAGTTTCTGGTCTATTATCATTTTCAAAATCATAGCCACTTCTTGCTCGTGTAGAATCATTTGTTCTATCAATTTTTCACTCTCAAAGGGTTCAGTTAAATTGTCCATGTAACTCTCTAATAAAATTATATCTGAAACAAAATTATTTACTGCCACCGTTAGGTCCCGAAGTGCCTTCCAGATGGTATTCAATGTAACCTCCACAGGAGCCAAAAACTCCAAGTTGATTTCTCTTTGGTGTTTAGGAGTGGTTCCGCTGATTCAGGTTCTGCTGTAAACGTCATCCGTTTCAGCATATGCCTCTAACTCACTCCTCCACTCCTTTGGATATGGTGGTTGAATAATTCGGCAGCGATGGCGTTGTTTTTTCCAGGTCCAAGAGCGTTGACGCTCCTTCGCCGGCGCTAATCAAAGGACTCACCAAGCCTTTCATCTGTGGGCAGTTTGTCGCGCAGCGGTCCCACACTTGCTGCTCAGGGGACAAAACGCTGGCCATCGGCGGCTGACCGCCGGTTGTCCCCTTCCTCTCAGTTAAGGTAACTGCAATTGCAGAGAGGAAATTTACGTAAAAAAGACGAAACTTCAGAGGGCAGCTGGGCCGTTGGGAATACGAACTTCAGGTCGCCATCTTACCACGCTCCCAGTTTGGGACACTCTTTGTCTGGTTTATCCTCAGAGGCCTGTCTGATATGGGTAACCCTTCAGCATAGCCCTCTGAGTCATTGAAACACAGAAGCCCCGGGCTTTAACCAGCTTTTAATCCACAATAGGACACTACCTCCTTTCCCATGACTTTCTAATTTCCTCTGGAGTCTTTCATGAGGTACTTTGTCAAACGCCTTTTGAAAATCCCTTCACTAAATCCATGTTGGGCTTTGTCTCATTAATTCATGCTTGTGAATATGCTCTGTAATTTTCTTCTTTATAATAGTCTGTATCATTTTGCCTGGCACCGACGTCAGGCTCACCGGTCTATAATTTCCCAGATCCCCTCTGGAACCTTTTTTAAATATCGGCATTACATGGGCTAACCTCCAATCTTCCGGTACCACTCTTGATTTTAAAGATAATTTGCATATTACTAACAATAGTTCCGCCAGTTCGTTTTTCAATTCTATCAGTACTCTGGGATAAATACCATCCGGTCCATGAGATTTGCTACTCTTCAGTTTGTCATATTGCCCCATTACATCCTCTATGTTTATAGAGATTTCATTCAGTTTCTCCCACTCGTCAGCTTTGAATACCATTTCTGGCAATGATATCACTCCTAAATCTTCCTCGGTGAAGACCGAAGCAAGAATTCATTTAATCTCTCTGCTATGGCTTTGTCTTCCCTGATCGCCCCTTTTACCCCTCTGTCATCTAGCGGTCCAACCGATTCTTTTGCCGGCTTCCTGCTTTTAATATACTTTTAAAAATTCTTACTATGCGTTTTTGCCTCCAACACAATCTTTTTTTCAAAGTCCCTCTTCGCCTTCCTTATTAGTGCTTTGCATTTGACTTGACATTCCTTATGCTATTTTTTATTATTTTCAGTCGGTTCCATCTTCCATTTTCTGAAGAGTTTTTTTTTTTCACCTCACTTTTTAACCATGCTGGCTGTCGTTTGGTCTTCCTCCATCCTTTTTTAATACATGGAATATATTTGGCCTGGTCTACCAGGATGGTATTTTTGAACAGCATCTATGCCTGATGTAAAATTTTGACCCTCGCAGCCTCTCCTCTGTTTTTTGTTCACCGTTCTTCTCATTTTATCATATTTTGAAAGTTAAATTGTAACATATTGGATATCCTATGTATTACTTACTGCAAAGCTAATATCAAATCTGATTATATTATGATCATTGTTATCAAGTGGCCCCATCACCGTTACCTCTGCACCAGATCATGTGATCCACTAAGGGCTAGGTCTAGAATTTTTCCTTCTCTTGTCTGCTCCTGTACCAGCTGCTCCATAAAGCAGTCCTTGATTTCGTCAAGGAAGTTTACCTCCCTAGCATGCCCTGGTGTTACATTTACCCAGTCAATATTGGGATAATTGAAATCACCAATAATTATGGTGTTGCCCAGTTTGTTAGCCTCCATAATTTCCGATAAAATTTCTACATCCATCTGTTCATCCTGGCCAGGCGGATGGTTGTACACTCCTATCACTATCCTTTTCCCCTTTACACACGGAATTTCAATCTACAGGGATTCCAAGATATGTTTTGTTTCCTGTAGAATTTTCAATCTATTTGATTCAAGGCCCTCCTTAACATACAAAGCTACCCCTCCAGTAATTCAATCCACCCTATCACTACAATCAAATCATGTATTATTAGATAGACACAGACACACTCACACATATAGACACATTAAAAAAACATCTTTTTCATCTCATGGCACACTTACAAGGTGCAAAAATTGTCAAGGCACACCACTGGAATCTAACCCATATCCACCCATCCCCGCTAAGATCCATTCCATCCCCACCCATCCCCACAAGTAATCTCCATCCACATGCCAAGTAGTTATTTCAGTTAATTCTACAGAAATACCTGCTACTGGGAAACTGGAATAAGATGGACTGTTACAGATTCCTACACAGACACCACATGACAGCAGAATCCTTCACTTCAGTTGCAAATGTAGAACATGACTCTCACCTGATACAAAATAAGGAACCACAAAGAACATGCAGAGATACCATACTCTTTATGTCATGCAACACCAGAGAAATAGAAAGAAATGCTTGTTCTCCTGTACAGTGCAAAATAAAGCTAACAGATTTAAATTCTCAACACTGACATAATTCAGTCACTACTGAAAATAAAATAATTTTTCTTACGTTTGTAGTCTGGTGATTTTATTATTCCAATTCTCTTGTTCTGAATCGTTGGTTCTGCTTTCTTCTGTGTGCATTCTTAACTCTGTTTTCAGGGCCTCCTTTCCACCTTTTCCTTTGCTATTTCTTTCTCACCTCCTGCCCCATGTCGTTTGGCATTGATCTTTCACATTCAGCTTTCTTCAATTTCTCTGCCTCCTCCTCAAATCTATCTTGTTTTTACTCTTGCTTCCTTTTATGTGCAGCCTGTCTCCCTTCTTCCCTTCCCTTATGTATGACATCTCTTCTTCCCTTCCCTTATGTGCGACATGTCTCCCTTCTTCCCTTCCCTTTTGTGTGGCATGTCTCCCCTCTTCCCTTCCCTTTATGTGCAGCCTAGTAATATGCCATGGCAAGGTATACAGGAGCCACGGATGTGCTGCATATTTATCCTATGTGAAGTTAGCCTGAATACAGGATAAAGCTTCGGGTTGCTGGAGGTACTGGCTTGGATGTCAGGGGCATATGTGCTGTACCAGTGATGGTGGCATGGTTACAGGTGCTGCCTGGTATCCTAGTGTGATGGGGACCCATTCATATGAGGCCTACAGATGACTGGGAGGGGTCAACAGACCTTGTTTGGCCTTCCATCCACCTCTGCAGAAACCTTGATGCAGTCACACTACTGTATTGGAGGTGGGAACCATATGTTTGGGAGGATCCTGCTATGGTATCATTATGGCAATCATTTGGGACCCTCATTGATGGCAATGCCTGGACACTACCCCGTGACTCATGTACATAATGTTTGGCGTGGCAATAGAACTTTTTCCGGGGTGGGAGTGGGGAATATTCATCCAAACCTTTGCCTGGCTGTAGAAGGGGGCAACCTATCTATTTAGAGGTTTCATGGCCTCTGTTGTGGACAATGTAATGTGTGATGGGTAGATATTTTACAGGGTGGCATAAATTACTTAGACTTCACAATGGCATATACGTTTGTGTGGGCTGAAGGGCTTGGTCTTTGGACGGCACCTAGTTCTGTGAAGGCCTTCTGTGGTCCCTGTTTTGTCCTCAATGAATGTGACCTTGTAAGGTATATGTGAGGTGTGGCCTAGAGGTTAGGGCGGTGGGCTCTGAACTCAGGGAAACTGGGCTTGATTCCCACTAAAGCTCCTTATGATTCCTGGTTCTTTCCAAGCCATAGCTGTTACTATATGCCATGTAGCGGTATGTGACATTCTGGGCACTTTGTGATCACAGAAGGGTGCTGGGGTGCATCCCAACCCTCCCACCATTTGTGTATTGTCAATGGTTTTGTGTTGGCTGAAACACATTGTTGTGTATATGGTGGTTGTGGCCGCACTCTGTTGTTGAAGGTTACTACATACACATTCATTGCTCCAGGAGATGGCTGCTATGTTATTGTTACTTACCTTCTGCTTCCAGGCACTGCCTGATGCACCTGATAGGAGGCCTGTTGTCTCTAGACCTCCCGTTAAAATTTCCACGGTAAAGGTAGGGACTTCTTTTGTGCATGTGGTCGGAAACAGCTGTGCATCGCCTTGCATGCACATTATAATAGTAATTAGCTCATTATAATAGCTTTGCATTCCGTTTTCGTTAGCTGATACTGTGACAGGAAAATGGCTCGGAGAACCCTTTTGTTCATGTCTCGTTTTACTACCTGCTCTCTAGAACTAGTTTAAAAACCACGTTGCTGGCTTGTTAGGTTTAGTGCATCTGGCCCTGAATGCACTGTTTCGGAGAGCATTTTTTTTCCAAACCTCAGTAATTGTAGTCTTTTATTTATAGTTTTATTCTAATGTTTTTCTCGTTCTGGAGATGGAAACTTTAGCAAACTAGTTAAATTAAAATCTAATTGTCTGCCATCAATCAGCAGTACAAGCAGTATTTGGAAACAAACACCAACCCTTCCCAACATTCATGATCATCCACAGCGCAAAGCAAAGGAAAAGCAGCCGCATTCTGTCACAAATAATACTCCCTTTACTCTAATTAGTTCATTTACATTTTACAAATTAAGAACAAGCTTCACACAAAGCTAATCTATCCCCATCTCCCAACATTAGGCAACCTATATTTGTATATGCCAAAATGAAATGCATTAGTGATATAGGTGCTGTTTGTTTTATCTGTCAGAAAACGTCTTTCCTACTTTCTTTTTTAAAATCTAGTTGCACTTTTTTCTCTTCACATTTATCATCTAAATAACAGTCTTGCCAAGATGGCAGCCTCATAATAAACTCTTTTCAGTGGAGTGATGGGTAATGAAGCTTGCTTGTGAAGCCAGAGAAAAAAATGTTGATTAGCCAAATGCATGAATATGATGGCTAGAGAGGCAGTGAACTTTTCCACCCATCAATCTTTTTAGTAGTCTCTTATATATCTGAATATTTTGATGGATGAACTAATAATTGAGTTATCTATCTTTCTAACTATCAGAGTTACACAAAAATTGTCACATGCTAGTAAAATTAAATATATTAGGCATCAAGTAATTTTTTATATGAAATGCCCAAAGGTGAATGTGTGTTTTTGTTATTTATTGTGCTATAATTGGAAATGCCTGGCAGCCTTCATTAAAGGAAAGAGGGTGGGAAGAAAGGAGCTATAATCAAAATGTGATCATAAATAACAATGGGCAGAATGTCTGCAGAAGGGTAAACAAAGCCTGAGAAAAGCAAGGGGTGTGTGACTTAGTGGAAATCTGCTTAAGTGCAGAATGAGGTGTGAAATGAAGTAGATTTGGTGGTCTCACTGTGGCTAATGGACAGTAGTCACTTTTAATATAAAACAGATTCTTTCTGATTGAAAGCCTTTTCTTATGAAGAGGCAGATGAAGGGGTGCAGATGCTTCAGCTTCCCAATGAGAGTAGCTCTCCCCAGACATGGTGAAAGTCATTAGAGAGAGAATTTGCCATGCAGGTTGGCTGCATTTTCTCCAGTTCAGCCTGTTGTTACTTTATGTCCCTTCCTATGGGGGTAATTCCTGTTGTGATAGTGTTCTACTTACAAATTCATTGGAAAAGGATGCTCTGTGGCTGTGAGAATCCTGGTCCTGATCACTCACCCACCCACATTTCTAGGCCAGGGTCTGCAGTGAAGGTGGTATATGCTAGCCTGGGAAGACCGAGAAAGCACCGTTGCTAGTGAGATGGACCTGCTTGTCAACAGTAATAATAATAATTTGACTTTGAAATGAGTTTTCTGAATAATATTGAAAGTAGCTTACAGCATTATTATTATTTCAAGTATAAACAGCTTACAATTTAAGTAGGTAGCTGAGACAAGAGATAGGGGCCGATATTCAGACTGCAGGAGTTAGTTGGCCTAACTCTTACAGTGATGCTGGGCCATTTCCAGTGACCGGCATCAAATAAATGGTTTATATTTAGCCATTTTCAACATACCCGGATAAGTAGATATTTATATCCAGTTATCTTAAAACTGGCCAAAGATATCCCACATTTTCAAGCGGCCATATTTGGCCGCTAAACTCGGGCTGAAAATCAGCAGATAGCTAGTTATATCTGCTGATATAACCAGTTATCTGCTAGGCACTAGCCAGCAATATTCAGTGTGGGATAGCCGGCTATCCCCCACTAAATATTGCTGGATAGCCAGTTATGGGGTATTTAAATTGCCAGGTGCAAATCCTGGCCAGTTAAATAATTTTGAATATCAGGGGCATAGTGTTGAGTCCAAGATCTTACATAGTGTCAGTTGGGCAAGTGGGATTTCAGTCCTGCTTTCCATGGTTTTCAGTCCATTAGCTAATAACTATTAATAACTAGGCCATTCTTTTTTTATTTGTTTTTGAGAGTACACCAAGGATTACCACTCCCCCCTCATAAGTACATAAATATTGCCACACTGGGACAGACCAAAGGTCCATCAAGCCCAGCATCCTGTTTCCAACAGTGGCCAATCCAGGTCACAAATACCTGGCAAGATCCCCAAAAAGTTCAATACATTTTATACTGCTTATCCCAGAAATAAGCAGTGGATTTTCCCCAAGTCAATTTAATAATGGTCTGTGCAGTTTTCCTTTAGGAAGCTGTCCAGACCTTTTTTTAAACCCCGCTAAGCTAACCACCTTTACCACATTCTGTGGCAACGAATTCCAGAGTTTAATTACACGTTCAGTGAAGAAGGATTTTCTCAGATTCGTATTAAATTTACTACTTTGTAGCTTCATCGCATGCCCTTCCCCAGCTTAGTTTAAGTTCCCTATGTACTGCTGTTTTTTCCCTTTTGTATGAATGGAGTATTTCTGATTTTCCTAAGCAAAGTAAAGTAGGACATCGCCTTCAAGTATATACAACAAGGCAAAACCAGGATTGGATCATCCTCTTCCGTCAGGCATGGCAGATATGACACTAGGTGCACTATGGAGGAGGTGATCCTTTAGTCATTGGTTTGATGAGAGTCCCCTGAGATTCTAGGGCAGTGTTTCCCAAGTCCAATCCTGGAGTACCCATTGCCAGTCAGGTTTTCAGGTTATCCACAATGAATATGCATGAAAAGGATTTGCATGCACTGCCTCCATTATATGCAAATTTCTTTCATACATATTCATTGTGAATATCCTGAAAACCTGACTGGCAAGGGGTACTCCAGGACCGGACTTGGGAAACACTGTTCTGGGGCATGCTTCATGGGGAGAAGGACGATCAGAGACCTCCAATGGAAAAAAAATTGGGGAAAAAACACAAAAAAAGGGAAATCGGAAGAAGTTAGGGAAATAGCTGTGCATTGTTATTTGAAGAAAGTATTATGGCATTGCTGACGAAAATAGAGCTAGTAGTAATATATGTTCCCAATCAATGAGTAGGATGAAATAGTGTGTGATATTGTCTAATGATGTTGACTGGAATCAGCTCTCTTAAAACTTAGAAAAACAAATACTTGTTTTTTAACATGTGCATGGAGTGACCATGTAGCTGCACCCTCACTAGATCTCTCAGTCTCTATTTATATTATTGCAATTTTTTTGTCTTGACAAAGAAAACTTCCCCTCCCCTTTAAAAATGAAAATAGAAAATAGTTTCCATCCCTGCACATGAGGGGCAAAGAAGGTGCCTGGCATCAACCAGTGCCATTTTCTAAAATGGCCCCTAAAGACCTAAAGAACTATGTGGTAATTTGCATATCAGCTGGGGCAGACATTTAAAGTCCTCCCAGCAAGTCCAGAGATTTTTCTTGAATGTACTAGACAGAATTCTTATAGTGGTACTTTGGCATAAAAATTGTGTTGGGGGTTTGGTCACAATCTAATCGTCAGATGTTTTATAAGTCAACATGGTTGTTTACCCAGGCATTCAGTTGATGCTGGGTTTCCCAACTGTCATGAAATGAAAAAAGAGGAATTAGAAACTAGGTTATAGATGCAGGGGAGGGAGGTTTGACATTTGCAGTTTTTTTGGGTGATGGGGGTAATATTCTCAATGGAATTGATATTTTGTTGGAATTATATTATGTGTAAACATGTTTGTGTATGCGTATTGCTAAATGGAGGTGTCCGGAGCCGGGGGGGGGACATTTGGGCCTGAGGGCAGTAAAAGGAAATACTTTCATATGAAAGATCTTCCAGTGCCAGGAAAATCCCCAATGGGAGAAAAGGAAAAGCAGAAGATGTGTTACCAGTTTATACCTGTTCCTAGAGAAGCAGTGGGTAAAAGTCTGTAATATACATAAGAACAGACCCTAGTTAGTAGTCTAAACTGCTAGAGTAGGCAATTTCCTCAGAGGGCAGGGAATGGTTCAAGGAATGCTTTCCCTTTTAAGTGTTGGAGAAAGGGAGCCCAAAAGCAGGATCCTTGTGCTTTGGAAAGCTGGAGTTATTACTCCGCACAGGAATGTCAGTAATCCAAATAGAGCCAAGGGAAGTGGAGTTCAGAGGGCAATATAAACTCTGTCCCAGGCCAGGAGATAGAAGGGGGAGGGGCCTCCTCACCGCAAGCTCTCACTTAAGGAACGCTCAGACTTTGGACTCAGCCAGACTCTGGTTCTGCTGGAGAAATAAGGCTGGAAACATGCAAAAAGATTGGGACACTGACAGTGTTATGATAGAAGAGTGCTGAGTTGAAAACCTGAAAGGGAGAAGCCAGGTGAATGGTTGTTTTGCTTAAGTGTAAAGCCAGAGGAGGAGGATAATTAATGCTGTGTTTATTTTTGTGGCTATCCTGAGCGGTGGGGCTGTTCAGGGCTGTTTTGCAATACTCCAAATGTCAGCCAGCCCTGTAAACACTAAAAATCATTTTTGTATGTAGCTGAAGACTGCATTTCTGCAGTTCAGCCAGTGAGTGTTAAATGGCACTCAATAGGAAGAGGAATATCATGATTAGAAACTGGGTTTGGAAAAGCCAGTAGAAGAGACCTCCCAAATAATTTGCATAAAACTCCTAACTGATTTAAATTGCCTGTTTGGGGGGCACAGCTTCAGGAGAGGGGGACGTAGACTACCTATCTTGAAGATTAAATGTTTAGTATGGAATCTTATGAATCCACACAAAAGATCAACTTCACTAATAAGAATAGCTGTTAAACAACACGATGTCTGCCAGTGAAGACCAAAATATGTGACTTCTCAAAAAATGGGGAAAATGTCTCATACACTCCTGCGGCAACACTCTCACTTTTCAGGTGCACACAGCGCAAAAAGTAATCATAGACATAAAAAACCCGTAGATACTTTTTAAATATGTAAAAAAAAGTGTATAAAAATATACGTAATTAAATTATTCGCTTTTGAACGCACAAACTGACAGCAAGAATTCAAATCACTTATCTTAACCTGCTGTCCAGTTCAAATGAAGGGTGGTACTTCCTTGCTTCCAGAAACACTGTCATGCAGTCCCAACGGTCCTGTTTCGCTCCGCTTCTTCAGGGAACCACATTGCTATAATCCAAATGCTGGAGGGTTAACTTCCCACTGCCTTCAGGTTAGTAAAGTATGGCATCTTAAGCATTTTTGAATTGCTACTGAAAAGCTCAATTTTTATTTCACCCTGAGCACTTCAGGGACTCAGAATAAAAAATTCTGTAAGGCCAAGTTCTGTGTCTAATGGATTTTTCTGCTGTCAGCCTGTGTGGGTTGATGATGGTGCATTTCACAATATATATTTGTTTTTGTGTAATTTAGTTTCTTATTAACAACTTTGATCTTACTCTGAAGAGGTGGTTAGTCTAATGATATCAAATCACTTTGGGGGAGTTAGAGATTGATGGAGTTAAAGGTCCTTTGATGGCATTTGTTTTAAAGGTATAGAGGTTCATGCTATTTTTATTAGCATTTTGGGGCCATGCTGGGGTATGGGGAGGTTAACCTTTGGCTCACAGGTCATCAAAGAAGTATCACTGGAGCCGTGTGGCCTCTTTCAAAAATACCTGCCAGTGCAAAGAAGGCCAGTTTACACAATTAATATGGCCAAAAGTGTGCATGAAATTTTTCATAAAAATTTGCTATGGTGATTCTTATCATATATAGCAGACTTTTTGAAACATTGCTACTACTTGGGCAATAAGCAAGATAAATAAGCCGTACTCATGGGTGACATTATTTGATGGTGCGAGAATGGAGTAGATCTCTCATAGTTCAGAAACTACTGGAAAAAGCTTCCGACCATATACAGCTTTTCTTACATGTCATGCTTCTTTGGAGGTACCTTAATTTTTGATTTTCCACTCTGATGAGTAGATAAGATTTTTTTGTAACACGCTCACCCCTATTGCTGGAGCTTCTTTTGTGGCCTCAAACGTTTAAAAAAAAAAAATCTTTTTTCCCCTTCCACTTTGATACAAACCCCTTAAAATTGTCATTCCTACTCTATCTCCGTGAATAAATAGTTCAGGTCTTCAGCATTCTGAGAGATGTCTGACTTATAACAGGAAGATGGACCTGAAAAATGGCCACAAAGTCTGCTTGTACTGGCTCAGACTGTCTCATGCTGAAAAAAACTGTGTCAGTCGAGAATGCATTGTACCCTAAGCAATCTACTTATTGGCAAGGTTTTAATATGGGAACCATACTGGCATCCCTTTTTAGTGATATACATATCATTCTTGATGGGGAAGCAGTGTTCTAATACCTCTAGACCTCACTTCCATTTTGACTTAATTGATCACCCTTGCACACATATCTTTCAGAACTTGTCTTCCATGGCACCATTTTTAACTGGTGGACAAGATGAAAACTGTTCAAAAGTATTGGTTCTTGCAAAACAAAACCCCAAAATGTCCATGTTTTTGAAATACCTTTGTTAAGGGTATGACTCTACATAACATAAATGTTTCTCTAAAGTGAGAGAGGGAACATTTGCGGGCCTTCATCTCATAAGAACATAACATAAGAGTAGCCATACTAGGTCAGACCAATGGTCCATCTAGCCCAGTATCCTGGTTTCCAAACAGTGTCCAAGCTAGGTCACAAGTGTCTGGCAGAATCCCAAATCATGGCAACATTCCATACTACAAATCCCAGGGCAAGCATTTGCTTCCCATGTCTGTCTGTGACCAGCCATCATTATGTTATGGCCTCCATAAACAGTCTCTGCCATTGGTGGAATGTGATTC
Organism: Microcaecilia unicolor; assembly: GCF_901765095.1. Taxonomy (NCBI): domain Eukaryota; kingdom Metazoa; phylum Chordata; class Amphibia; order Gymnophiona; family Siphonopidae; genus Microcaecilia; species Microcaecilia unicolor. Next base: position 98,568,308 of record NC_044039.1, read on the forward strand.
CATCATATTGATACAGCCAACCCAAGTAACTTCTTCTCACTTGAGACACCAAGTTACAGTGTCTCTGGCATCTTCATGATAAACCCCATCCTGGAAATATGTTTTGGTTTGTTAGTAGTTTTGCTTAGACAATGGTAGTCTGAAAGTACCAGGTCTCAAGCAGGATTAAACCACTCCATGCCAAGGAATAAACATAGAAACATGATGGCAGATAGGAGCCTCTGTTCACCTTTGGCTGTAGTAATGAATCCACATAAGCAGAAATCCATCTTAGCTGGCTAAATTGGTTTCATGCTGTACATGAGAATTCTGGAGCCACTTATGCCCTGCAAGTCTGTTAACCTATTGTTCAAAAAAGTGCATAACCTGTTGTTGGGTTACTAATAGCTAACTTTTTAGTTTCTTTTTATGTGAAGGATTTAAAATTTACACATATAAATCAAACAGCTTCTCTTTTGTGAATTATTACATGTATTGTTATTGATCAGGCTTGTCCGACCTACAGCCCACCAAGAGCTGTTACCTCGCCCTCAGAAGCTCAGTGGGATTCCTGCTTTCCCCACCACGACGTCGCTGTCTTGAGACTTGAAACCATGAGACCAACCCAAACTTCCACCACTGCAGTGATTACCTAATTACTGTCTTCAGATTCTCCATTTTGTTTCCATTTTCTCTGTCCAGCCACACACATTTCTGTGTTCTTTTGCTGCTCCATAAATTGGATGCAGGGAGGGCTTAAGGGGAAATATTATGGGCTGACCAGGGCACGGAGTTAATCTGTTCCTGTGAGACCAGTTTTCTTTTTAAATGTTTTAATTCTGTCTTAGCCTCTTCCAATTGTTCATTAACATATAAAAGAAGTTGGTTGCCTGCACAATTTGTGTATGTTGCATAGAAATACAACTTTGTACCTCATCTAAGTCCAAAGTCAGTTGTGTTCACTGAATGTCAAGTTCGGTATTGATCTGTTTCATACTAAGCAGCCCTCTACTCATGCCTTGGATAAAAAGATATTTTCTTTTATTGGATTTCTTTTTTAATTCTTGATAATGGTTTACCATGGGGCTCATTTTCAAAGCACTTAGACTTACAAAGTGCCATAGGTTACTATGGAACTTTGTAAATCTAAGTGCTTTGAAAATACGCCTGCATATGTTTTTGGATGTCGTACTATGAACCCTCAGGAAATTCCCCATCATAGGGCCTCCCTTTTTCTTACAGTATGTCTGCACAATTTCTTTCAGTTCTTTAAAATCAAATGCGTCCATATTTGAGACTGCAGAAAACATTGAAGGGACCTGGCTCTTTTTATTCATTTATTTATGTATTTATGTCTCTATATCTGCAATCTTAGACATAGAAATGCTGTCTTTTATGAAGAGAGACTGGAGAGATAGGCAGAAAAGTGAAGGTTAAGCATGTTCGGCAAGGGGTACCAGCATATACAATAGAAATATATGCCAGCGAAATGTTCTGGCATCCTCTTCCAACATAATGGACAATGAGGATGCCAGAACATTCATATATATAGTCAGATGTATGTTAATATAATGTGAGTATGAATATTTGCTCACCAATATTAATATGGGTTATTATGTGGAATGCAATTTTGCATTATTTTGTTTTTTGATCAAGCATTTTACCACCTCGCTGGTGAGCATTTGTTTGCTAATTTGATTTTAATATACATTTATATTATTTACAATTATATCCCTGACAAAGATATTTTGAAACATGGCCATGTTGGGTGTTTGTTTTGCATGAACCAATAAAGGCTTTTGATCATTTGTGACCCACTGAACAAAAAGGTACTAATGGTATGGATTATACCACTAGATAGAGGGTTATCAACAGCATAATCCTGCAAAAGTTTAGCCTCAGATATGGACTAATTATGGCTTTAAAAAAATGAGAAACATTTATCAGTGTTAAAAAGTAATTAACCCCAGAAATGACATACCCTACTTAGGTACCTGCAGTTTTTAGGCTGTAGAACATGAAAAACATCAAAGTTTATGAAAAAAAATTGCATAGTCCCATTCTACTGACCCTATAGTATACAAAACTTTCAAAAGTAAAAGTTGCTCCTCCACACTTTTATAGCCTTTATTTGTAACCCCATTTTGGTACCTTTTCGCTCAGCAGGTCACTTTTATCATCTTGTCCACCTTATTTTGGATCTACTGTTTGGAATATCTGGTGTGAATCTTTATCTTTATTTTGTACCACCATTTTTCACTGGCTTATATCTTTCTCAAGGACACATCATTCTATTCATTTAAGTTCTCCACAGACAAAATGCAAAAAAGAGGCGTTACCACAGGTTCAAATGGCAAGATATTTATTAGCTGACCCGACACAGCCGTGTTTTTTCACAATGCCTGTGTCCGGGGTTGTTGGCCATCTAAGATGAGGTTCCAACACAGTACTCAAACGGGAGTGGCATTTGTTGGGACCTCACGAGTTAAAGCAATAATGTATTTGCTGTTTCATGAGTACTGTGTTGGAATCTAATCTTAGATAGCCAACAGCCCCTTATGCAGGCATTGTGCCAATATACAGCCATATCGGGTCAGCTAATAAAGATCTTGCCATTTTTTGTCATCTCTGCTTTGTGTTGACTGAGGAGGTTTTCTTCTTTTGTTTGCTTTTAACTCCTGCATTTTCACAACTCACTTGCTTCATTGTGATGTGCTTCAAAGTTCAGTACTCTCACCCCTGCTTTTTAGGCTGTCCCTAAGCCCTCTTGCCCTGCCTATATTGGCAGAAATGTTTGGCATAAATGACCATGTTTAGCTCTATTTGATACCAACACTACTACTCCTGATCTATCCCCACTAAGGGGGTAATTCGACTTTCCTTTATAGAATAGTAGTGCACCCAAATATATACACTAGTATATGCTTGGGTGGAAGCACTTATATCAGCCATTGAGCTAGCATTTGTACTCCTAAGTCAGGGGTTCCCAAACTTGTCCTGTGGAAACCCCTGCCAGTCAGGTTTTCAGGATATCCACAATGAATATGCATGAGTTTGAATATGCCAGCCTCTTGGTATGCAAATTTAATTGATCTCATACATATTCATTGTGGATATCCTAAAAACCTGACTGGCTAGGTTTCCTCCAGGACAGGTTTGGGAATCACTGGCCTAAGTTTTGACCATACACACACAATCTTAAAACCTGCCTATATGCACATCTACTTGTAAAATATGCACAATCGCAGATACGCATGTATTTATAGAATATGGTTTATTACAAATTTGCTATAACGCTTCATTTGCTGATGGCAAGTCAAAGCAGTGTACAATTGTATTCTAAAAAAGTAAAAGATAAAAGGAACTCCAATAAAAGTATAGGATAGGATCAAACATAATGGACTCAGTCATTAAAAATGGATAAAGCAAAGTACTAAAGCTACCTAGGCGTGTATCTGGCTAGAGATTTAAAGAGAGATGAGAGAACTTTGTTTCAGGTCTATTGGAAAAGGAGGAAAGCTAGAAATAGAATTGTAGACTGAAAGATGCTGTGAATTGCTATGTGGAGCATGATAAGGAAAACGTGAACATGCTAAATGAGTACCTCTGTTCTTTGTTTATGGAAGAAAATCCTGGAGAAGGACCTCCATTGCCTTTAAATGCTTGAAAGGTGTTGATATGTAAACAAGTCTTTTCCAGAAACAGGAGTAGTAAAACTAGAGAATATGAATTGAGTTTGCAGGGTGATAGACTTAGGAGTAACATCAGGAAATACTTCTTCATGTAGAGGCTGGTAGATGCGTGGAATTCCTTCCTGGTGGAATCAAACATATAAACGGCGAGTGACCGTACTCACTCGCAAATGCGCAGTAGAGACTTCCCTCTCTATCCCGCCCCTGCGTCAATACGTGATGACGGGGGCGGGACAGAGAGGAAAACTGCGCCCCCCCCCCCCCCCGAGGTCCCCGCCACCGGTAACCCCCCACCTCGAGTCGCCGCCGCCACCCCTCCACCGGAGGTCGCCACCACTGGTGCCCCCCCACCCGGAGTCGCCGCTGCCGCCACCCCTCCACCCACCCCGTCTCATCGCTATTCAACTTACATCTCCGCAGCAGGCAGATCAGCTGAGCTGCCGTTGGCCTTCCTTCCCTGCCTGTGTCCCGCCCTCGCCGACGTTACGTCACACGAGGGCGGGACACAGGCAGAGATCGAAGGCCAACGGCAGCTCAGCTGATCTGCCTGCTGCGGAGATGTAAATTGAATAGCGATGAGACGGGGCAGCGAACTCGGGGGGGGGGGGAGCGGAAAGCGACGACCCACCAGCCCATTTTAACGGGCTCAACGGCTAGTATGTAGAGAAAAAAACAGTGACTGAATTTTAAAAAGCATGGGATAAATACAGAGGATTTGTAAATAGAAAGAAGTTGGAATTCAAACAAATGACCTCGTGGCTGCCATGTGTTATGATGGCTGAAGTGGCAACTCTATACAAAAGTAAACACTATAAAAATTATACCAAAGAACTGGCTACATATTACACAAAATAGAAATCTGCACATATTCTGTTGTAGTACTAAGAATTATTTCCTAAGAAGAGAGTGCAAAAGCAGCAGATATATTAGGAAAATAAACCATGTTCCTAAGAGCAAACACAGTCCTTTGCAAACTAAAAAAAAGGACTACCTTCACAGCTATAGAGACGTTCTCACCCTCAGACTGCCAGATTTCTCTAGAATTTAATCCACGTGGTGAGGGATGAGTCTTTCCTCGGCTCAAGAGGTATAAACAGCGAACTTCTCAAGCAGCAATCAAGAATTAATCTAATAGCTTCCAGCACTAGCACAGGGTACAGGATGGCCTAGTGTTGGATGCTGTAATATTTGTTCAGACTTCTATATGGTTGGTTTACAGAGAGGTTCAGTACTTAGAAGGCATGGGCAAGACAGTTTCTTTCCAGACAGCTTTGAGATTTTCCTCCGCTCTGGTCCCATGCTAAAATTCTTCTATCTTCTTCCCAAAGCTAGGTACCAGCCCAGTGGCAAATGGTCCCCAGGTGACTGTTTTGGACCAATCTGTTTTCATATTCCTAACTGTTAAGCAGATGAAATGCAGACCTGGAGATCAATGGGGCCCGTTCTTTCAGACATCTTCCCCATCAGTGCTGGTGCCTGTCAAGTTGGATAACAAGACTTATCTCATTCTTTTGTCAGTGTAAACCTATGTTAATGACTTCACAACAAATGTGAAATCCAAATGTTCAGTGAGTCCTTGAGCAGGCAGTCAGATTAGAGATGCAGGAAGTACTGGAGTAGCCATGACAGTTTGGTTCACAAAAGATGGATCCTGGCCTGTGCAGACCTCAGTTGTACAAAAAAGGTGTACAGTACTGTGTATCTTATTGGGGGAGAAGACATCTTAAGGTTGAAATTATTGAATAAGCTGTAGTTAACAATATGGATTGTTGGTTCATTTGGTTTCATCATGTATTGATAATGAATGTGACTATGCTGCAGCCATAATAATAAGCCTTGTTGGGCATACTGGATGGATGGTGCAGGTCATTATTTGTCATCATTTACTATGTTACTTTGATACTACAAGAAATTATTTGTAGAAAGATATATCCTATCCTAAGTTATTGTTCAAATTTACAAAGGCAATACCTTTCTCAATTCAACAGAAAATATAACTACAAATAGATGTTGTAGCTTCCAAGGAAGTAACATTAGTCTTTATCCATAGATTGCTTTTGGATGTACAGATGAAAGCACTTGACATACAGGATTACTGTGTTTCTAAATCTCACCTACATAAGCATCGCCATACTGTACCTAAGTATTGCCATACTGGGACAGACCGAAGGTCCATCAAACCCAGCATCCTGTTTCCAATAGTGGCCAATCCAGGTCACAAGTACCTGGCAGGATTCCAAAAAAGTACAATACATTTTATGCTGCTTATGATAGAAATAAGCAGTGGGTTTTCCCCAAGTCCATCTTAATAATGGTCTATGGACTTTTCCTTTAGGACCCATCCAAACCTTTTTTTAAACCCCGCTAACTGCTTTTACTATATTCTCTGGCAACCAATTCCAGAGTTTAATTACACGTTGAGTGAAGAAAAAGTTTCTCTGATTCATTTTAAATTTACTACTTTGTAGCTTCATTGCATTCCCCCTAGTCCTAGTATTTTTGGAAAGAGTAAGCAAACGATTCACATCTACCTTGCTCCACTTAGTTTATAGACCTCTATCATATCTCCAAGTAAAATTATTACTGCTTCCAGATTATTTTAAAATATGTTTAAAACTAACGGTCCCAGCATAAATACCTTGGGAACCCCACTATTTATCCTCTTCTATTGAAAACAAATGACACCCAACAGTTAAAAAAAACAATCTACAAAAACTAAAACTATAGGTACATTAAGTCAAAATTATGGGTAGGAAGGGAGGTGGAGTGGCTATGGGGAGGAAAGGGATAGGGAATGGGGGAAAGAAGGAGACAAATGATTAAAGAAAAGGTCTCAAATACAGTTCCTGATTTAGGCCTCTTGGGGCCATAGTGGTTGTTTCTTATTACAATACAAATTGTTAATATCCCCACCTCTTTAGGTGTATTGCAATTCTTTAATAACAGAATATTTTAATTCCTCAAAAATATCTCCAGCTTGCTGTCAAAACAGTGCTTTGATGTAGCTCTTGCATTTGATCATTCTTATCTTTAATTTCCTTCTGGTTTTGCCAACATATAACAAATTACAAGGACATTTGATTATATAGATGAAACAAGTAGTATTACAATCTGAATGGTGTCTAATTTGAAATATGTATTTAGTGACAGGATGTGTAAATTCCGAGATGTTCATGGAGCTAGAACATATTACACAGTTGCCACAGGGCAGATTAAAATAAAGTCATGAACCTTATTTTACTAAATATTTGCATGTTGTAGATCCTATTACTTTCCTGGTTATATTTTCTTTTCCTCTTGGTGGGGGGGGGGGGGGTCAATCTCTGCCAGTGTGTGTGATCCCTCAAGGAGGGCTCACTAAAGGGAAAGAGGGAGGGTGAAGCATTTAAACCCTAGGTTCCCTGAGACTCAACTAGGCGGTAGGCCTCGAGTATGTCAAACACCCTAGGGAGAAATAGAGTGCAAACCCATAGGAAAAAAGGGAAGGTAAAATTATGTATCATACCTGATAATTTTCTTTCCATTAATCATAGCTGATCAATCCATAGACTGGTGGGTTGTGTCCATCTACCAGCAGGTGGAGATAGAGAGCAATCCTTTTGCCTCCCTATATGTGGTCATGTGCTGCCGGAAACTCCTCAGTATGTCGATATCCAAGCTCCATCTGCAGGACTCAGCACTTAGAGAATTACACCCACAAAGGGACACTCTGCCCAGCTCACCACCGCCGAAATGGGGGAGGGGAATTAACCCAGCTCATCCCCACACAAGTGGGGGAGGGGAATCCGTCCAGCTCATCCCCGCGGAGCGGGGAGGGACACCACCCCGCTGATACGGGGGGATCTGGCTTATCCTGCAACCGCAACCGCGGGAGGAGCTGACTGACCCTAACACCGCAGAAGCGGGAGGGGTACAAAGCTGCCCTACAGCCGCACGAAGCGGGAGGGAGCGCCGGCAGAATTTATGTCTCAATCCAGCCCCGTAAAACGGAGGGGAGAGGAATGCAGCAGCTCACTGTAACACAAACACGTCTCAACTCTTGAAGAATCCAATTGAAAAAACTTGAACACGAAGTCCTCCTGAACAAGAACTGAAGACTAAACTTGAATCTGAAATGCAACCAGAATATAAACAGTACAGATATCTGGGAGAGGCTATGGATTGATCAGCTATGATTAATGGAAAGAAAATTATCAGGTATGATACATAATTTTACCTTCCATATCATCATGCTGATCAATCCATAGACTGGTGGGATGTACCGAAGCAGTACTCACCCAGGGCGGGACATTGAAATCCCTGACCACAACACTGAAGCTCCAAACCGGGCCTCCGCCCGAGCAGCCACAGTCAAGCGGTAATGCCTGGAGAAGGTATGGGCCGATGTCCAAGTTGCCGCCTTGCATATCTCTTCCAAGGAGACGGACCCGGCCTCTGCCATCGAGGCCGCCTGAGCTCTAGTGGAGTGAGCCTTCAGCTGAATAGGCGGCACCTTCCCCGCGGCCACATAAGCCGCTGCAATGGCTTCCTTGACCCATCTTGCCACTGTAGGCTTAGCAGCCTGCAGACCCTTACGAGGACCTGCAAACAGGACAAACAGATGATCCGATTTCCGGAAATCATTGGTCACTTCCAAGTATCTGATGATGACTCGTCTCACATCCAGATATTTGAGAGCAGAGTATTCCTCTGGGTAGTCCTCCCTACGAAAGGAAGGGAGACAGAGCTGCTGATTCACATGGAAGCGAGAAACAATCTTGGGCAGGAAGGAAGGCACTGTGCGAATAGTCACTCCTGCCTCAGTGAACTGCAGAAAAGGCTCTCGACATGAGAGCGCCTGGAGCTCGGAAACTCTTCTGGCTGAAGTGATAGCCACCAAAAAGACTGCTTTCAACGTCAGGTCTTTCAGAGATGCCCTCGACAAGGGTTCAAAAGGCGGCTTCTGCAAGGCTCTTAGCACCAGGTTGAGACTCCACGCAGGCACCACTGAGTGCAGAGAAGGGCGCAGGTGATTAACTCCCTTGAGAAAACGTACCACATCTGGCTGCGAAGCCAGGGAAGCACCCTTCAGGCGGCCCCTGAAGCAAGCCAGAGCCGCTACCTGGACTTTAAGGGAACTGAGCGACAGGCCTTTCTCCAGATCTTCTTGCAGGACACCAGCACTGAAGAAATTGGGGCAGTGAAGGGAGAAAGTGAGCCTGCTTCACACCACGCTGCAAAGGTACGCCAAACCCTAAGCAGTAGAAGTAGAGCGCTTCCTCGCTCTCAGCATAGTGGCGATGACCTTGTCTGAGAAGCCCTTCTTCCTCAGACGCTGCCGCTCAATAGCCAGGCCGTAAGACCAAAGGGGGAGGGATCCTCCATCACCACGGGACCCTGATGCAACAGGCCCTGCTCCACTGGCAGCCGCAGAGGGTCGTCCACTGAGAGCCTGATCAAGTCCGCATACCAGGGACGTCTGGGCCAGTCCGGACCCACCAGGATTATCTGGCCCGGATGCTTTGCCACCCGGTCTAGTACCCTGCCCAACATGGGCCAGGGCGGGAACACATAGAGAAGCTCTTGTGTCGGCCACTGTTGGAGAAAAGCATCTACTCCCAGAGATCGAGGGTCCCGTCCTCTTCTGAAAAAGCACGGCACTTGGCAATTGGCCGATGACGCCATCAGATCTAGGCTCGGCTGGCCCCAGCGCTTCGTGATGTCCAAGAACGCCTGAGCCGATAACTGCCACTCTCCGGGATCCAAGGTACGGCGACTGAGAAAGTCCGCCTTGACATTCATGACTCCGGCAATGTGGGCAGCTGACAGCTGTTCCAGGTTCGCTTCCGCCCACTGGCATAGATTCATGGCTTCCTTGGCTAGAGGGGCGCTCTTGGTACCTCCCTGGCGGTTGACATAGGCCACAGCCGTGGCATTGTCCGACAGGACCCGTACTGGCTTCAACGCCAGTACCGGGAGGAACTCCAAAAGCGCCAACCGAATGGCTCTGAGTTCCAGGAGGTTGATAGACCACTTTGCCTCTGCAGGAGACCAGAGCCCCTGCGCTGTCCTTCCCAAGCAGTGGGCTCCCCAGCCCGTCAAAGAGGCGTCCGTCGTGACGACAATCCACTCCGGGGTCACAAGAGGCATCCCTGCAGACAACTTGTCTGTCTTCAGCCACCAGCTCAACGCCTTGCGCACTGCTGGGTCCAAGGGAAGGCGCACAGCATAATCTTCCGACACCGGAGTCCAGCGCTGTAGCAGAGAGTGTTGTAGTGGTCTCATATGAGCCCTGGCCCAGGGCACTACTTCCATCGTGGCCGTCATAGAGCCCAACAGCTGCACATAGTCCCAAGCCCGAAGCGGAGAGGCTACTATGAACTGGTCCACCTGAGCCTGCAGTTTGACAATCCGATTGTCCGGCAGGAACACTCTGCCCACTTGGGTGTCGAATCGAACTCCCAGATACTCCAGGGACTGAGTCGGGCGCAGCTGGCTTTTCTCCCAGTTGATGATCCACCCCAGGGAGCTCAAAAGAGCAATCACCCGGTCCACAGCTTTGCCGCACTCTGCATAAGAGGGGGCTCGGATCAACCAGTCGTCCAGATAAGGATGGACTTGTACTCCTTCCTTTCGCAGGAAGGCCGCGATGACCACCATTACTTTGGAGAAGGTCCGCGGAGCAGTAGCCAACCCGAACGGGAGGGCTCTGAACTGGAAGTGTCGGCCCAGGACTGCAAAACGCAGAAAGCGTTGATGAGGAGGCTAGATGGGAATATGCAAGTACGCTTCCTTGATGTCCAAGGAAGCCAGGAACTCCCCTGCCTTCACTGCCGCTATAACAGAGCGGAGCGTCTCCATGCGAAAGTGCCAAACTTTCAAGGCCCGATTGACCCCTTTGAGGTCGAGGATAGGCCGTACAGAACCTCCTTTCTTTGGTACCACAAAGTAAATGGAGTAACGTCCCTTGCCAAGCTGATTTTCTGGCACCGGAACGACCGCACCCAGGCGGATCAGATTGTCCAAGGTCTGCTGCACTGCCACAGCTTTGACCGGAGACTTGCAGGGAGAGAATACAAACCCGTCTCTTAAGGGTCGGCAGAACTCTAGCTTGTCTTTAAGCGTGTCAACATGGCCTCAAATCTATCCTCCAATCTTGTGCCACCACCAGATCCGCAAACTCTGTTTTGGCTCATCTCCAGTAGCACCAGGTCCCAAACAACCCCATTCCATCTCTACTAGCCATAGCATTGGGGCCTGGTGAGGGTGAGTTCGCTGGGCTACTGGTCGGTCTCCCTGGTTGCCCCTTCTTAGAGATATAGATGTACTTTATTTAGACTGGGGCTTTGGTCTTTATCTGTTTAGGCATTTTAGTGCAGGTCTATAAGCACTGCAAGTCTCTGTCAATTGTCCTATCTAGCCAGTTCAGGTGGTCAGCCCACTCTGTTGAGAGAGTGCCTCAAGGGCTTGTGCACTAGGATGAGCGTCTCCCAAGTAAAGCATGCATGTGGTGTCCCTCCAGGCAAGCCCATGTTATCTGCCGAGATCACTCCTGCCCCCCTCTGCTTTACTGCTGTGCTTACTAGTGGGGTCCTAAAGGCTTTCTGGCAAAGAGGTCTTCGGAGGCCATGGGCAGCAGTCCAGGGCCTGCAATCCACTCACCTCCACTCCTTCCTCTAGTGCTCTCCAATGTGCAGGGCTGCAATATGTTAGTGCAAGTGGGGGGAGGGTACATACCTGCTCATGCTGTCCTGGCTGAGGCACGCCACTGCATCTCATGGCTCTCCTGCAGGCCACCAGCTTCAGCCGTTCTGGGGAGGAGGGGGCACATGTGTTCTGGTGCTCCTGGTGTACTCTTTACTCTGGAAGCCTCTGTCAAAGCTTCCCTGCACATCAGAGCTGTTTGTTCAATTTCTACCCCTTCCGGGGTCCGATCCATGGGCAAAATGAGCTGGGGAGTCTCAGAGCTGTCTCACACCACAGTTGTCTTGGGGATGTGCTCCGGCAGAAGTCCATTCTTTTATTTTAATATCTGTATATTTTATTATAAACCACCATGACCTCGAAACAACAGCAACAAAAAATCTACCTATTGATATCTTTTTATTTTGCATAATAGAGGAAGACATGTCAGTCATTATTCTTTCTGCAGAAGTCAGTGTATCTGAGGCTAATTTGGCATGTGCTGGCTCAATATTGGCTAGGACTTGTATAAGTTGGAAGCAGGTTCTTTCACTCTCTCTGATTTCCTTCCCCCCCCCCCCCCCCCAAAAGACAGTAAAACCCAGACCAGCCCTCCTACCTTTTCTATTCCTGGTGGTCTGGGGCTGGAGGATGGGGGGGGGGGTGTCCTACAGGCAAGTGTAAAGCCCATTTGCTCTTGCCCGTCGTGTCACCTTTCTCAAAATGATTGTTATGATCTCTAGCAACAGCCTTGCATTGATAGCTTTGAAATCACTATAAAAAGAGAAGAATGTCCAAAAAGTGGCATAAATCTGCATTTTCTCACAAAATGTCCAAATTCGAATTTTCAAAAGCAATTTTTAGATGTTTTTCTATTAAGTCCGTCAAATGCATTCAAATCATAAAGGGACATGTCCAGGGGCATGTTGTGGGCAGGATCTGGGTGTTCCTAACACATGGACGTTTTTCTGCCATAATGGAACAAAACAAAACCATCCAAAACTTAAGACATTTTGAACTAGACTTGTTTTTGTAGTGACTAAGGCACAAAAGGGTGACCTAAATGACCGGATGACCACTGGAGGGAATCAGGGATTACCTCACCTTACTCCCCGGGGGTCACTGACCCCCCACCCCCACAAATGTGATTAAAAACAGTACTTACCTGCCTCAGATATAATACTCAGATCCATTAGAGAAGCATGCAGGTCCCTGGAGTAGTCTAGTGGTGGGTGCAGTTCACCACAGACAGGTGGACCCAGGCCCATACCTCTCCCTACCTCTTACACTTGTGGTGGAAACTGTGAGCCCTCCAAAACTCACCAGAAACCCACTGTACCCACATATAGGTGCCCCCTTCACCCATAAGGGATGTTGTAGTGGTGTACAGTTGAGGGTAGTGGGTTTTCTGGGCTCAACAGACAAGATAAGGGAGCAATGGTGAGATGTGTACCAGGGAGCATTTATTTGAAGTCCACTACAGTGCCCCGTTGCTCTCCTGGATATCTGTGTGGCCAATCTACTAAAAATGCTGGCTCCTCCCACATCCCAGACTTGATTTTTCACTTGGACTTTTTTTTAATGGACCAAAAAGACAAGCGCACAGAGCACAAAAACATCTAGCAAATAGCTTATTTCAATGGGGGGGGGGGGGGGGGGGGAGATAAGACGTTTTTCTGTTTTGAAAATGGCTATATTCCACACTTGAATTTTGGATGTTTTTAGCAAAATGTCCAAAGTTGGATTTAGACGTCATATCGAAAATGCCCCTCCACGAGTATCAGGCCAATGGATTATTTTTTTATTGTGTTGAATTACATACAGAGTCTGGCTTGTTGGGATTCCAATTCAGTTTTTCTTCATCGACAGTTCGACACAGAAGTGGGTGATGTCATTGTATGGCACTAAGATGAAACAGTTCCCTCAGAGCTCAGAAACTAGTACAAAGTTCTGAAAATGTATGCCCCTTCCTGCGTGCAGTGGTCTTTTCAGTCCCCTGAGCTTTTTCTGCTCTGCCAAATGGATTTGAAAACAAAACTGTCACAGAGGAAAGTGTTATCACCTCTGCATTGGTGATACCATGTCTGATCTCAAGTAGGCTAGCATTCCTTCTGTGCCAAGCAAAAATTTCAGTCAGTAAGTCAATCTTGCTAGTTGAAGTCCTCATCGTATTATCCAGACGCTGGAGCACCTCCCATATCGTCTCCAGCGTTACCTTTGCATTCGAGGCCTTAGATGTTAGTGGACTCTCCTGAGAAGCAATTATGCCCTCTGGCTCCGATGGCAGGGAAGCCCCGGCAAACAGACTGACTTTCTGGCCCAACGGTGTAGCGCTTACTCCGACTTCCGGTATCGGCGTTCCACCCTCGAAGTCGAGCGTCGCCGGTTGCAAAGGTGGGCAAATATTTGGAGGGGACAACGACGTGTCTAAACCCAAGATTTCGGCGTCTCCTAATGCCGTAATATCAGCAGGACCTCCAATCTGTGCAGTGGAATGTCGCGTCAGGAACTGGTCAAGCTTCTGCTGGAAGGGCGTTGATGTTAGCGCCGACTGGGCCGCCGGTCTAACGGTCCCCTTTCTCTTGGTGTGCGGCATCGCGGAGGTAAAAAAAAAAGGAAAGAATCTTTGAAGTAAATAAAAAAAAAACCCAAGAGTAATTTCAATCTCCAGCAGCGTTGAACTAGTCACCGATGCAGACAGATGGTACCGCCGCCATCTTGCTCCGCCCCCCTCTCTGGCTTCCTTCTGTTTCTGACGTCAGCAGTAAGTCAATCTCAACTGTCTTTCAAGAGCCATGTAGACGTTTCAGATTTTTAATAGCTAGATGGGTTTTTCTGTGATTCTGTGTTATCCTACAATGTAGGTTTACAAGCTGTTCCATTTATCATACTGGTCTATATGAACATATCCTATTGGTCAACTGTGGGCATTTATTGCATTAATAAAAATTGTTACTATATCTTTGAATTTTTGAATTTTACTAAAATGTTTTAAGAAATGCTCCTACTTGTCTCCTGCTGATAAAGTGGCTCCTCCTCTGTATTTAAAATATACTTTAAATTGTAAATTGATTCCTGGGAATATATAAGCTTATTTTTAGCTATCCCTCTGAATGTGAATCTTGATATGCTGTCATAATTTAGGGCCCAAATTGTGAAAGCATAGAAAGGATCAGTTTCAATTTTAATATAATTTTCATTTTCCAAATTGGTTCTGAGCTATTACAGAGGACTATAGGTTGTTGTCCTTCTCATTTGACCTATTTAAACCTTGTAAAGGTCACGTGAGGAGGCCTCATAGACATATATAGTTTTTACATCTTTGTTTTCTGATATTGGCTTTTCTCTATCTTTTAAAATATCATGTTAAAGTCTGCATTTTCCTAGAGCACACTCTGACCACAATGTTTCCTCAGACTCTGCTGACTTCCTGTGCCAGCAACATCTAATTTACAGAGAACATTTTTTTTTCCTACTGGTAATTTGTGATGTTATGTATTGAGACTATGCTCCACCTACTGGTGCCCCAAGGAACTAACAATGCATTCTTTGATCTTTTCTTTCTGATGGTCCTGTGCTGAGATTTGACCACTTGATATTACTTCTTATATCAGCTCTATTTATTAAGTTCTGTAGGGTGAGTGAAGACTGTTAATCCAATTCCTGATCTACCGCCTCTATTCCAGTTTGATACTTCTGCTACAACTGAGCTCTGGCATGAAAAAGAAGCGCCACCTCCTCCAAAGAGATTTTTCTTTTGTCCAAATGATGTCATTAATTTAGACCTTCTTGGTTATGCACTTAAATATTCTATTGTATTAAATATTTTTGCAGGCTCATCTTTTCCAGAACCTACATGGCACTTTACGTATGAGCTCTCTGTTACAACAGACAGCGACCGTGATTCCAGAAGATACTTCCATCACCTGGACTAGTTATGAGTTTTAAATTTCTGCACATTAGTCTTCTGCTTTGACTATGACTGTTTCCTACGCTACCCTTCTTTCTGAATCATCTAACTCGTAAGTCCTGCTGGCCTCCTGCAGCTGAGGGCCCAACCCTTGGTGAATGTTAGTCATCGCAGGTGAAGATTCCATACCTACTGGCCATAGATTGCAATGCATTATCCGTGCCTTTAGACTATTTTTGTGCACCATATTCCTGACCCTCCATACCTCAATAACTTGAACAATCAACATCATCTCTTAATTTTCTATTTATATTGTTTTTTGGTAACCTTTTCTTTTGTTCCATATACAGAACCATTGTTATTTGATCATGTCTTCGTAATAATTACCAATCTGTCTTGCACATTATGCAAGCCAGAAGTGGGGATATATTATGCAAATCCCAATTCCTAGTATTAAGAGGGTTGCAGTTGAAGCTCTGATCCCTACCAATCAGGAGATATAAATTCATATATACTGTTGCTATTTATGTAAATTGGCTTTTCATTATTGAACCCTTATGGTTTCGCTTTTGCTTTTGCACTTAATTAGCACTGTTTTCTCCATGTTTACATTGTCTTTCATGTCTCTTGACATCTATATATTATTTTTGCTTATTCAGTTCACGCTGAGTATGCCCACCAAGATATAGCAATGTATCATTCAGGCATACAGTTATTTTGCTTATTCCTTTGCCAGCCTCTGACTCTTGATGGACTGAGTATGATGGGGCATGCCTAGAATAAAGACATGGAAAGATCCAAGTTTGTACACCACAAGTACGTCTTCAAGATCTATCCAGGCCCAAATGATGTTAGATCCCCCAAGGTTGTGGCAATAATCTTTACACCTTGCAAACTACTGGATCACAAGTTTTGGGTCCATGTGAAAGATATACGGGTTTACTCAGCCACAGAACCTGAGGTTACCAGCCTAACCATCTCAAGACCAGCCACTTCCTTCAGCAGGCCAGCCTGAAAACCCAGATCTCCGTCCAGATTCTTCAGCGCTTCCACCGCCTCAACCATGATCGATGAAAGAGAATTCAGAACTGATACTTAATTTAAGAATTACTGTTGCTATTTACGGACATTATAGATTCATATTTTGTTTTATTTTCAGTTTAGCAGTAATCCTGTCTATATATTGAAAAGGTTTTATTTTTATTTTCCTATTATTTCCTTTATTGTTCTAATTGTTTTTCTAAGACTTTCCCTGTTATTTCTGTTTATGTAATTTAAATTGAAGTTGATATTGCTCAGATACAAGGGTAACATCAAATCCTAATACTGGCTATGATATCATAATGGAGGTGTAAACCCTGTTAGTATCAACCAGCTATGCAATTGTTTAACTCTGGTGTAGGCTTACTTAAGCTGCATGTCTTTCTGTAGGTTTGACTAAGCTCCAAGTGGGGTAACGGATATATAAAATGCTTCCCATACTTCCAGGTCATTATGCATATGTCAAAATCCATGCATGACCTTTGTTAATATAAATTTTCCTAGGATTTACCCTTTTTGCTGTATAAGACAACCTCATACTTGTTTAAGGATTCTGAATACCTACAACCTAAAACAGCCTGCAAACAGAGTACTAACCATATATTTGTTGAGCCCATAACAATGCTTAATCAAAACCACTATTCCTTCTCAAGACCACTGAGATAGATACATTAGATTATCTCCCCATGCACTATGCAACAGATACAATAGAAGCCATAGAAAGACCTGAAAGTGTTTATTAGTATGATCCACCTGAAATTGCTATTACCTACATACCTATACTTCATGTGATTTTGTAGATGAACTCATGGATTTGTCCCATTCTCACTACAGGTTTGAGTAAGTCTCAAGAGAGATGACATCAGGATTAAGGCCCAAGGGGTTGGGTAATATATCACCTGAGAATGAAGTTTCCTGTCTTGCACCATACCTTCTAGCAATTTGTAAGACCAAAACTCCCCCTCTCGTTTGATAGCTTGCCACCTTCTGGAATGGATGATGACAAGCTTGACGAGCTTTGTGTCACCCCTCCCCAGAGGGGGTGACAAGTGGGGAATGTATAATTATGGTACAGCCAGAGACCCCTCCACTGGAATGGTGGAGGGCCCAGTCATAGAGCTCAGGCCATTACAGACCTTGGCTGAGTCAGAAATCTGATGGCTGACATAACTGGGAGCTTACTGGAAAAGTATGACCTAGTTTGTAGCCCAGATTGAGGCCTAAAAGTTAAGTTAATAGATATGGAAACTAAATGGAGGATTTCAACACAAAATGGAAGCCCGTATCTGTTACAAAGTGGAATTTTCTCTAATGTAAGTTAGAAAAACAAGTTGAGAAATAAGTGAGTCATAGCAGGTGCAAAGAAAATAGGGAACTAGCTGTTCCAGAGAGGAGGGAGACTTCCTGTGAGCAGGATTGTGGTCAGCTGGTGTGAGAAAGGAAAGGCGTAGCAAGATAGAAGCTACTCATTAGCATGAGCCAATCAGTGACAACCATGACATTAGCATAGACCCAATCAGGTATATCTACTGTCATATTACCCATATCCTGAGGGCGCCTATAAAAATCAGGGTAGTTCCTGGTTTGAGTTAGAGAGACAAGGGTTGGCACTCTCTCTCCAAGGGAAACCAATGTGTCCAGCAGAATTAACAAATTACCTAATTGCTTTCCCTTGTAAAACCTCTAATTGGTAAAAGAAATTATAAAAGATTAGCAAATAATTAACACCTGTTTGCAGCTTATTATATTCCTATAATTAATTGATTGTACATGCCTGTTGTCAATCACTGATTTGACTTATACCTTAGCAAATAAACTCCTCATTCCAAATGATGATTTGTGGGCTTCACTTAATGTTCAAAGGCTGTAAGTATAAATGCATTGTATAACTTGTCATAAGGCTGGTATCTTTTCCTTAGACCTAACTTCTCCCTTAGAGGCAATAACTCCCTGATTACCCCAGTACTAGTGTAATTTAGAGATGGAGTCAGATTAAGGTCACTCTAGCCTTCCTGGGGGGGCTCAGGACCCCCCAATTCTCAACAACAGGAACACAGAGCTCTTGTACACTCATTGCCATCAGTGCACAGGGTTCAATAGCCCACCAGTCTGTTCAGTACCAATTGGCTCAGTTCTTCTGGAGTCTGATGTAGTGCAGCGACATGTTCTGCACAATTATCTGCCCATCGCAGACCCAGCACGACATCCTCTTGCTTACCTATCATGGCACAAACTTCTGTGTTAACTTCTACTGTGTGTCAATACTCAACCTTTCAACCTCAACATGTGAAACTACTGAAATCATCAGTTTTCACTTTTTCTACTGAATTAGCTGTTTTCATTCTTGTGAAAGATGTTCACTGACTTTGTCCAGGGCTAGTATGAGGATCTTCCAAGTATAAAATATCAGGACCAGGACAAAGCACAAGCTTCTCAATCCACAAGAGTTAAAAGAGGATAAGGACAGTATTCCCAGTACTCAACAGGCTCTCTTTTATCCTCTTTGGATTCAGAACAACCAGGAGGACATTTATTACCCCAGCATCAGAGAACTTTCAAAATGGCATTGAGGATAATCTAGATCCTGATTACATTCCTGAAGAGTCATCTTTGAAAAAAAGAATACTTTTGTACAGAAATTCTTTCTCATCCTTTCCCTCCTTCTGCTTGAAGACATTTCCTTCTTTAGATTTGTTAAATGTATGTCTCAGAAAGTTTCTTTCCTCTGCAACAAGAAGCAGAACCTGTCTCATATGTTTGGCCTTTTAAAGTTCACAAAAGCTCCAAAGGTCACCGTGGTTGTCCTTGTATATGGCCTATGGTATGAGCAATAACTTTGTATTCTGTAAATTGTAGTCACTTATTCAGTCAGTCTCTAAAAAGTTGAAATATAAAGTACAACCACCTCCAGGATTAAACAGAGTATAGTTTTCACAAAATTATGTGGCAGAGAGCAAACAAGGGACTTATCACTGCATATATAAGGCCAAAAGGGAAAGCAGCAGGTTAAAAAAGCATCTGTCTTGCACAATAAGTAAATGGGTACAATAATCCAATAAAAGCATAAAAGGCAAACTGAACAAACACTTATCTGAAAAGTCAGATTTCAAAACTCCCATCAGACTACCTACCTCCTGTTATCATTTTTGAGCCATTCTTTGATTTGGAGAAATAAGAGTGACATAACTTTGTAATCTTTATGTATTGATTCTATACATCAATACATAAAGATTTAAAAATTATTTTTTAAAAAAACTTCATCTATGAAGAATTATGGTGATTGCCCTAATTGTGAAATTCGAACACTTTGTTCACCTGATGATCCGACTTTTTCTGTAAATAATTTGGGTGAAAAGATTTATTACTTTGATTGTAGTATTTTCTTCTACACATTTAACATTTGTGCCCATTACATTAAAAGTAAGTGGGAGTGTTTTATAAAATATGTAAATACATTGCAACTCACCACCACCACCACTGTTCCCCTAGGGAACACCTATACTGATGATGAAAAAGTAGGCGTACTCTTGCTGTGTGCATACTTATGCAAGTATTCCCCTACAAACTTTATTTTATAAACTCTTGTTTGTAAAACAATCTTTCTATCAGGAAATAGTTTTGTAAAATTACTCCCTAATTGTATGAGTAAATATTCAAAGCTAAACACCTCCCTCTTTATGTTACATAGATACACCGGGAGCTGAGTTTATGGCAAAAAATTTATGTGTAATCAAAGAATTTAAAGTAAGAAACAATTCCCTGAACAGGCAAAATATATGAAAATGAACAGCCTTTAGATGTGCATTGCCAGCTTCAATGAAAGCCATAGAAAATTACCATGCATTGATACTCTGATTATCTTCAGTCTCTGACTTTGTGCTGTCAGTACCACTTTGTTCCAGTCTGTGGAGCTAGGGAAAGCATTCCTCCCCGCCTGTTGGAAAAGATTAATAAAAGAAAGAGCATTGTCTTGCATTCCTGAGAATGCAAGCCTTATGTAGGGTCCAGATTTCCCCCTCAAGAGTGATTGTACGAAGACATCCCTTCCTTGTGAAGGACTCCAGTGGCTGCGAGTTAATCAGCTACAGAATATGTAGACTACTCATATGTCAAAGTTGAAAATGTTAGCACTCTAATAGAAGCTTGGAAAGGTTAGATCTGAGGAAAGCTGTCAAGCAGTTGAGGGAAATGATTTATTGGAATGTAATGACACAAAATGCCTCATTTATCACTTATATGTAGGTAGGTTAAGGTTCTTATGCTAGACTTCTAAAATTGAATCACTTAAAATTGTCAAAATAAGTGCTTAATTGGCCTTTATTTTGAATCATCTTTGTTCTAATATTTGGTAATTTTACCTTCGATTATCTTTGTATTTATATTGTTTAGTTTTAAAAGTCATTCACATTACTCATTTTCTATTGGTATGTTATTAATTTGTTTCTGGCTTTATTAGATAAAACTGTGCTTGGGAGAGGGAAGGAACATCAAACCAAATGTATGTTTAAAATTGTACATTTTAATGTAACATAAAAGGTACAAATAGGTTAAAGTTTATATAGGCTTTCTTCTTTGGTTAGTGATTCGCTCATTATGTATATAGATGGTTGGCTGGTGGACGTGAGTATTGCCTGGTCACTTGCCTGCGTGATGCGAAGGTGACAGACCTGACATCTCACCTAGATAGGATTTTAGATAGTGCTGGGGAGGAGCTGGCTGACTTGGTACATGTGGGTACAAATGGCATAGGAAAATGTGGGAGGGAGGATCTGGAAGCCAAATGTAAGATCTTAGGTAGAAAGCTGAAATCCAGATTCTCTAGGGATTGTGGAAATGCTTCCTATTCCACACGCAGAACCCAAGAGAGCTCCGAAATCTCAATGCATGGTTGAGACGATGTCGCAGGGATGAGGGATTTAGATTTGTTAGGAACTGGGCAACATTCTGGGAAAAGGGGAGCCTATTCCAAAAGGATGGACTCCACCTTAACCAGGATGGAATCAGGCTGCTGGCGCTAACATTTAAAAAGGAGATAGAACAACTTATAAACTAAAATGGGGGTAAAGTTGACAATTGCGCAGGGGTGCATGGTTTCGTGTGGAGTATCCTTGAAGGATACAACTGAAGCAGGACATTTAGGGAATCTCAATAGAAAGGTTTCAACAGTGGTGAAAGAAAAGCAAGAGCGTTTAAGAGGAGAGCATGGTAAAGGATGCACATTATCCCCATCAGCTTCTACGTAGCTTATGGATGAAGGAAAAAACACAATTTGAATTGTCTGTGCACAAATGCTGGGAGCCTAAAAAATTAAATGGGAAAGTTAGAGTATATAGCACTAAATGATGAGGCAGATAAAATAGGCATCTCAGAGACCTGGTGGAAGAAGGACAATCAATGGAACAGTGTGTTAACAGCATACAAATATTACAATGATATAGTGGATCAAATTGGAGGGTGGGTTGCGCTATATGTTACAAGGGGAATTGAGTGAAACAAAATAAGCATTCTACATGAAACAGATAGCAGTGTGGAATACTTATGGATAGACATTCCATGTGTGAAGGGAAGGAGTGTTCTAGTAGGGCTGTACTGCCATCTACCAGGACAGAACAAACAGACAGATATTTGTAGAATGTTTACAGAAATTAGGAAAGCTGGCAAATTGGGCAACCGTATAGTAATGGGTGATTTCAATTACCCCAGTATTGTCTGGATAAATGTTACATCAGAGAATGCTAGGGAGGTAAAATTCCTAGATGTAATAAATGACCACTTCTTGGAGCAACTGTTCCAGGAACCAACAAAATAGGAGCTGCTTTTAGATGTAGTCCTTAGTAGATTGCAGGGTATAGTATGAGAGGGTAGCAATGTTGATTCCGCTGGGAAACAGCGATCATAACATGATCAAATTTGCGCTAATATCTGGAGTGAAATCACAGATATTTAATTTTTGATAGGACACCTATGGTAAAATGAAGACAATGGTTAAAAAGAAGCTAAAAGAATCATTAGGACTTTAATTGAGGCATGGACATTGTTTAAAAATACCATCGTGGAAGCCTAGACCAGGTGCACTCCACATATTTACAAAGGTGAAAAGAAGAGCAAACGACAGCCATTATGGTTAAAGGTGAAGTGACAGAGACTATTAGAGCCAAAAGAATATCATTCAAAAAATGGAAAAAGAACCTCAATGAAGAAATAAGAAGCAACATAATCACTGACAAGTTAGATGCAAAGCATTTATAAAGAAGGCTAAAAGAGTATATAAAGAGAAACTTGCCTCAGAGGCAAAAACTCAAAGTAACAACTTTTTCATGTACTTCATAAGCAGAAAGGCTGCGAGGGAATCTGTGGAACCATTAGATCATGAAGTAGCAAATGGAGCCCTCGGGGAGGACAAAGCCATAGCAGAGAGACTGACTGAATTCTTTGCTTCGGTCTTTATGGAAGATGTAAGAGATCTACCTGTATTAGGAATAGTTTTCAAAGGTAATGATTAAGAAGAACTGAAAGAAATATCAGTACGGATGTAACAGCGGTTAGCATATCTGGGTTTAAAAAAGGTTTGGACAAGTTTCTGGAGGAAAAGTCCATAGTCTGCTATTGAGGTAGATATGGGGAAGCCACTGCTTACTATGGGATTGGTAACATGGAATGTTGCTACTCTTTGGGTTTTTGCCAGGTACTTGTGACCTGGATTGGCTACTGTTGGAAACAGGATACTGGGCTAGATGGACCATTGGTCTGACCTGGTATGCCTATTCTTATGCATTCTAAATGTATCAGGGGGGGGGGGGTGATGCTGATTTACTCTAGCCTCAGTGTACAGCATCTAAGTGCCTAAATTGTGGCTCCCCTGTTGCCCACAAATTTAAAACATAGTACAGAAATATCTGTACATGTGCTATATATACAAAGACAGGAATTAGAAGGGCAGAAAGAATGGAGAGGACTGAATTGCAAGGTCAAAGAGATAGGCAGAATTGAGTCCATGGACAGTTTTTGAAATGAGTTACTTTACCTAAATTCAAGAGAAATATGGAATCCTTGGTATTCGGAGGATTGGGAGGGGTATGATATCACACTGTAGTGCAGATTAGCTGCTTGAAAAAAAAAAGTACTATCCTGGTTATTCATCTCAACAAAATGTATCCTCTTTTGATAATCAGTGAAGGTTTTTTTCCCTAGATGAGTCATAATTCCCTCAACCATCTGCATGCTTTTTTTGTTTGTAGAAATTACATCGTGGGTGGGCTGTCCATAGATGTGCCATTATTCACCTCGGGGGGGGGGGGGGGGGTAGCACAATTTTATTTGGCCACAATCATAGGGTCACAGCCACAAAAGGATTGATAAACTCTGGCAGATGAGAACCAGGGAGGCCAGGGTTCAAACCCCATTGACACTCCTTGCAGTGTTTGGCAAGTCACTTAACCCTTCTTTGCCTTAGGTACAAATCTAAATTATGAGCTCTCAGTGGACAGAGAAATTCCTACTTTATCTGAATGTAACTGTCCTTGAACTAGTACTGAAAAGATGTAAGCTAAATGAAAATCCCTTAACCAACCACCATCATGAAATGAAAGCTTTCTGGTTGGTTGTTCTGATATATCAACAATGCAGTCTACCTTGCACCTTAATTGGTAAACTGTGTAGATGTTCAAGACATGTATATGATGATTTGAACGTATGTATATGCATACGGAAATGTGCACTCAACTTTAAAATACATTAGAAAACAAATCTCTCAAAATAATTTTAAAATATACAGAACCAAAATAGGTTTCCCAGTACAGCATGACCCCTTCTGATTATTTAAATAGATTTTAGAGAAGTTTATTTTAATGTCGGGAAGAAAAGCATTTGATATGCATGTCTGTAAATATGTGCCTTCTTTGTGGGGAGTGCATGTAGAGGTGAGAGGGAGTTTCAGGCCTTTTCTTTACTTTAACATAAGCACCAATTCACACTTTCCAGATTTGATTTCAGAAATGAGTATTTGCATGTCATTTTCTCTCAACAGTGAGCTCTTCTAGTGCTTTGGAGAGAATGTATGTTAAAATACCTTAATTAAAGAGCAGGAAGAAGAGCAAAATGGAATCTGTATGATTTTTCAGTTGTTGAGGAAGTGGTGGAGAGCACTCAGAAATGGTTTTTATCACTGGCAGCTGGAATAAAAAGCAAAGACACTTTCTACAGCCTTTAAAGACCTTTCAGGGAAAGAGATTTAATTAAAATAGACATTTAATTTTAGTGAAATCTAATCTAAATTTCATAATGCTAATACACTAATAAGGCTACTGTGTGTTATGAGGAATGGTAAAGAAGTCAGCCACAAAAGCATATTATGCTTCATTCACAGAACAGTGATTCCTATCAGTATTTTTTCTTGGATTGTAGGAGAGTGAGGTATTTAACTACACAGTGTAGTTGTAGATTGTGTTGCATCAACACATTACTTCAATATCATATGTGTTCTAATATGATGCTTTCACTCTACTGTCTGTCTACTGACTCATATGCATTATGAACAGTGACCATAGGCTTGGCTGTTTATGCAGTATAGTAATCGGAGCAGAGATTTGGCCTGCAAACTCAGGTATAATAGATTTTATCCCCACTCATCATTTGTACCTGAGCAAGTCATCAAACTGTCTTTTGCTTACTCTTAGCTTTGAATGCTCGTTGGGACACGGACATTGTGTAGCGGACCTCTTAGATATTGGGGCAGAGGGATATCTCCAAGGCTGGTTCAGAAACAGTTTAGCAAGGTCTGTAGCTAAAACTCCTCAAATATCTCAAAACCCTTCTCTCTCAATGCACACAGACTATTATAGAGTCCCCTAATGGCAGGTTTAATATTAAATAATAAATAGGCATAATAGATTCAAAGACAAAAAGATAACTTGGAGATTGTTCTTAAATTCAATAAAACTTGATTTTATCTGGCTTTCTAATAAAGTACAAGTATGTATAAAATTAAGGATAGGAAAACAATAAGGCAAAGAGCCCATGAAAATAAAGTAAAGTATTTAAAACATGAATCAAAAAGGCTTAATGGATTGGTAACTCTTGGACTCCTCTGAACAGTACTCTCTGCTTCAAACTCTGCATCTGTTACACTTCCTTGCAGATATCAGGTATAACAAACCTTAATCTCCTGTATGGTACCTTTATCCTCCTTTAAATTGATCCTTAGTCTTTCTTTCCTTTATCAATTAGTTTAGTCCTTTGGTTAAGCTCAGTATTTCATTCCTTTCCCTCTTGGTGAGTTCCCTTGTGCTCCAATAACCCTCATATCCACTCTCTTACTCCTCCATGGCTCTGTTCCCTAGTGCTTATTTTCCCTTCAGAACAATGGGTTCTACCTCCTGTTACATCAGGGTATCAGCACTCGCCAGCTCTTGTACTTCTAGCTTTCAGGTCCTTTTCCAGAAAAGGACTATCTCTTGGCAGCAGCTTTACTCTGTTACTCTCTTTTTTAGAGGATCAGGATCAAATCTCAGCAGTGATCAAGCCCCCCTTCTCAGAGGACAGCTTGAAGAGATATGGCCTCCAAAACTGGACACAATACTCTGGGGCCTCGCCAACGACTTGAACAGGGACATCAACACCTCATTTCATTTTCTGGTTATGCCTCTCTCTATGTAGTCTAGCATTCTTCAGGCAACAGACACTACCACCCCAAGGTGTCTCTCCTGATCTGTGCATGTCAGTCTTTCACCCACTAGTCCAGTCATGAAACGTCTAGTCACCTGCCTGGGGTTACCCCTTGGCCACTTATAGGGTCTATCTCCAGCATAGCTTAGGTCCCCCTGCATCTCCTGCTAGTGCTCTACACTAGCACCCCCCCCCCCCCCCCCCCCACCAACTGGGTCACAACCGCCTCTGGGCAAGTCTCCCGCTCTCAGGTTATCCCCAGTGATTTCTAGGTTACTGAGTTCACACTCCCAGTGGTCCCACAATTGTCAGAAAGCACTCACAGACCCAACACACAAACCACCAGGATTTTTTTATCAGACCAGACAGGCAGAGGCAATAAACAATTATTTATTGTCTTTAAAAATTGAACAATGAACAAAAATGTGCAATCAGCAAACAATAACAGGTAACTGAAATATGGATCAATTATAACACTAACTAAACATTTGTTTATTTCATAGAAAGTACCTGGGAAGATCAGGACACACACAGCTGCTCACCAGCTATCAAATATAACTGTTTTTTTACAAGGCTTCAGCAAAAAGCTGTCTCTCTCTTCTCCTGAGCTGAAACTGGAGCAAAAGCCAATACAATTGAAATGGGGAAAAAAAAGCTCCTGGACCAATCAGAGCCCAATCAACAGCATTTGGAAAAAGCTGGTTACATCACTCAGGCATTTCCTTGTCTGTGTTAAATTAGGGGTCCTTTTACTAAGGTGCCTTGAAAAATGGCTTGCTGTAGTGTAGGTGTAGGTTTTGGGTATGCACGCCAATTCATTTTTCAGCACGCCTGTAAAAAAAAAAAACAGGCCTTTAAAAAAAATTTGACGAAAATGGACGTGTGGCAAAATCAAATTTGCCGCACGTCCATTTTGGGTCTGCCACCTAACCCCCAGACATTGACCTAGCGGTAAAGTTTCACACGGTAACCGGGCGGTAATGACCTATGCGCTTCAAATGCCACTTAGCGCGCGTCCGATACGTGCGTCTGAAATAAAAATTATGTTTCGGACACACACCAAAAATGAAATTACCGCAAGAGCCACACAGTAGCCGGACGGTAACTCCATTTTGGCACGTGTAGATGCTTATGCAGCTTAGTAAAAGGGCCCCTAAGGAAAGAAAGGTCAGTTCTTTGTATCAGCTTAAAACATAAAATGCACCACCATATTTCTCTCTTCACTTCTTTCAGTTTTATCCCGTAATCTCTTCTGTGTTTCTCTTCTTGTGTTGTTTTGTATTTATTTTTTGCCTTTATTTTGTCAGCGACTTGTTTGGCAAATCATAACAGTTCCTTTTTCTCTTGTTCTTGTTTACCTTCCTTATAGAATGATCTGTGACTAATTTTATAGCTCATTTCAGTTTGAACCACAGGTCATTCACTGCTCTTGTGTCCTTCCATTGCTAACAACACAGATAAACGTGGCTTAATAGGAAAGAGGCAAAGTAATCTATTATACCCAATTTATGTGTTAATCTATATAATTCCACTCTTGTTTTGAAGGCCGGCCCTTCAACCTTCACCAACCCCTCTTGTAGTGAGGGGTCGGTGTAAAAACAGGCCTTTGTCCAAACTCTAATCTCAACTTGATTAAATGGTCTACTTGATAAATTGTAAACTCTCCAAGTTTCTTCCTGTGTTAGTACCTGGAGAGGATTGTAGTAGCTGTCTATGGTTCTGAACTATTATAGTAGCTGTCTGGTATAATGGATTATTTTTCAAAGAATACTGCTAACACCTCTGATTATTCTGTTGTTAAATGTGACAGTAGGTGGATGCTTCCTTGCAACCACAACCCCTGATTATTGCATTTGAGAAGGCAGTTCTTATCACTGCGCTGAAAAACAGTGGTAAGAAGGTTTACTTTAATTGTAATAGAAAAGAGAGAACTGCCGTACAGTCATTAAGAAATGACCCCAATATTATCAAACCAGCTGACAAAGGGGGAGGAGTTGTGGTTATGGACACAGAACAATATGTCAGGGAAGTGAATTGACAGCTTGAGGATCACAAGTTTTACAGAAGATTATCGGCAGATCCAACTTAGTCAATCTTGTTTTTTATTCTCAGTTTTGAAAATTGGCTTGGATGGAGGATATATAATGAAAAAAGAATTTTCTTTCTCTTCACCTTGCATACGGTTTTGTACATTCTACCGAAGATTCATAAATCATTACAGAACCATCTGGGGAGACCAATAGTGTCGGGCAATGAATCCATTTTGGAACCTCTCACCATATTTCTTGAGAAATTCTTACATCCTACAGTACCCTTAATACCGTCGTACATTAGGGACTCTTCAAGCATGATTGATTTTTTGAATGGACTATTATTGGATGAAGAATTTATTTTAGCAACTGTGGATGTGGAAGCCTTAAATAGAAACATATTCCGCAAGATGACACTCTTAAGGTTATTGAAGAGTCTTTATCCAGAGAGATGCACTTCAGGAGGATAACAGTCATATTTGGTGGCCCTTCCATCAAATTAAGGGTACTGCGATTGGCTGTACGGTTGCTCCTTCAATTGCAAATTTATATATGGCTAAATTTGAGAAAAAAACACCCATCAAAATATCCGTTTGATCAAAATGTTCATGTCTGGAGAAGATACATCTTAATGTTTTTATTGTGTGGAAAGCCTCTGAACAACAATTGATTGCATTTCTTAATTGGGTTAATAGGCTGGATGAAAATCTCAAATGCCAACTGAGCTATAGTAAGGATCAAATAGCCTTTTTGGATAGTCTTATTAGGAATGGAGGAGGAAGAGTGGAGAATGCTATCTATAGAAGACCAACAGATGGGAATACATTTTTACATTATGACAGCTGTCACATTAAAACACTTAAAAAGAACCTTCCCTATTCCCAATTTTTCAGAGGTAAAAGAATTTGTTCAGATCAAAACACATATGAAAAGTGTGTGACTAATCTTGGATTGTGTTTTAGGGAAAGAGGGTATCCCGAGAGATGCATTACTGAGGAGTATCAAAGAGCCAGTTTAAGGGAGTGAGCAGAATTACTTAAAAGTAATCAAGTAACAGCTAAAGTAGTATGTACTCTAGAATTTAAACATTTGTCACATAACATTATCAGGATTTTACATGAACACTAGTACTTGATTCAAACAGTTGACAATTTTTCTAATAAAGAATTATTAATTGCACATGAGGGGTACTAACTTGAGAAACATGTTAGTGTTTTCATGTTTAGATGTTTATTTTAGAAGTAATTTGAAATATGAGAAAGATACACCAAATGTACATTTCCCTTGTGGGAGATGTTCCTTTTTACATCCTACAAATGGTAAGACTGTCTATTTGAAGCATTTTTCCAGATGTAAAACTAAAAAAGTTGTATATGCATGTTATTGTCCATGTGTGCTGTTTTATATTGGAAAAACGAAACATGCATTATTGAACACCATAGTGCAATTAGAAGAGAGGTATTAGAAAAGTCATTGGTGGAACATTCAGTCAAGTTGCATCATATATTTGAGGAATATAGATTTTTAGTTGTTAAGAAATTATCAGTCCCATGGAGGGCAGAGAAGTGGGTACAATGTTGATAGGAATGGAATAACAGCTCATTTTTGAAATGGGAGTAGTTGAACCCTTTGGGTTAAACAAGGAATTGGACTTGCTTGCATGTATATAATCATCTTTGATAAAAGTATTAATACCTTTTTATTATGTTGGTCTTTTGGACAAGCCAATGTGTTTTTTCTTCCTCTTTTAAGGAGTTTTTTTTATTATTTATTATTTTTGTTTTCTTTACCTTGCTCAAATTATTTTTAACCTTTTTTATTCTTTTATGTTTTTAATTAAATAATTGTTCTTATTAGTTTGACTACAGTCGTGACACTAGTAAGATGTGATTGGCTGCTTTCAACCTCATTTTTGTGACTAAAAAAGATTGTTTTTTCATTTTTTATTCAATGGTTTTTACAAGATTTTTTTTATTTACATAAAATGGCATTTTTTTTCTTCTTTCCATGCCTTTAAGTTTAGTGGTTCTAGCCTTTTTATTGGTTCTGAGATGAATATACATCAGTGAAACGCATATGCATTCCAGAACACGTGCATTTAGAATAAGAGTTTTTCTTCTTTTTTATTTCATTGGAGCTTGTTTTTCTTAAATTAGATTTAGATCTTGTAATAATTTGTTGAGACATATTCAAGCGAAAAAAGCTAGAAAATCTTTTCAAGTTCCATTTTGATATTTGCTATTTATACTTCTGATTTTGACAGAGGCATTTTTTTAAACTTGTGCCACTGGAATGAATACTCTGAGTTCTGCACAAAAAACCTAGTGGTAAGTCCCTTTCTGACTTTTGAACTGTTTTGTCGGCATGTCACTTTTGAATGAGATACTTGCACGAGAGTGGATTATAAAGACACATAAAAGGGTATTTTTGATATAACTTCTAAGTCCGACTTTGGACATTTTGCACAAAAAACGTCCAAAATCCGAATAGGAAAGAAAGTCATTTTCATAAAAAGGAAAACATTTATCTTTTTTTCCCCAAAATAGTGTTTCAAACAAGGTTTTCTACTTTGTATGTTTTTTGTATTTTTACCATTTTCCGGAAAAAAAAGTCATTGGGGTGTAGAAGGGGCCAGTGTTTTAGTAGACTGGTCCTCCAGACATCCAGGAGAGCAATGGGGCATCCTAGGGGGCATTGCAGTGGACTTCAAATAAATGTTCCCAGGTATGCATCTCACCATTGCTCCCTTGTCTGCTGAGCCCCCCCAAAACCCACTACCCCCTATTGTACACCACTACAATGGGCATTATAGGTGAATGGGGCACCTATATGTGGGTGCAGTGGGGTTTTGGAGGGTTCACTGTTTCCACACAAGTGTAAGGTGGGGGAGGTATGGGCCTGGGTCCACCTTTCCGCAGTACACTGCATCCACCACTAGATTACTTCAGGGACCTGCATGCTGGTGTAATGGACCTAAGTATAACATCTGAGGCCGGCATAGAGGCTGGTAAGTAATGTTTGAAATCACAGTTTTGGGGGGGAGTAAGGGTGGTGTCATCCCTGATTCCCTCCAGCGCTCATCTGGTCATTTAGGTCACCTTTTTGTTTGTTCTAAAAACAGGTCTAGCTCAAAACATCTTAGTTGTAGTTGTTTTATTCCATTATGGCAGAAAAATGACCAAGTCTTAGGAATGCCCAAATCCCGTCCTTGACACACCCGAGATTTGAATTCACTGCAGATGAACAGCATAGAAACATGTCTAAAACTTAGATTTTGAAAATACAGATTTGGACGTTTTTTGTGAGAAAAACATCCAAATGCTGCTTTTTGCCTCTTTTTAGATGTTTTTCTCTTTTGAAAATGAGCACATAGTATAATTCTTTTAAAATAAGCAATCTCTTTTCTGTTTAAGCACTGGCTTTTCAGTTACTGTGGTGGAGCTGACACATTCTTGATAGCATGTTTTTGGCAAGTTGAAAACTGTATGCTCAAGTTTCCTTCTTGAGTATTTTTATTGTGTTCTATTTATTTTTAACAATTGCTGATGTGGAAGTTTTTCTTTTAGAGTACCTTGATAGTGGATTCTATCAGATGTTTTGTGAGTGTGTTTTTTTTTTTTTTTTGCTGTTATGCACCGATTTGATCTTCCCACAGTCTTGTGCAAGCAATGTGTTGTCTTATCCATGCACATCTCACTCCTTATATATTTATATTTGCATCTATATTTATGCTCTTGTATTGTTTTTTTATGATCCTTAAGCATAAAGCTATTTATAGATTTTATGACTATATTGAGCACTATGCTATCCACTGTGACTTTATATCGATTTATAATTATTTTGCAGTTTATAGTTTTGATGTATGCATTGGTGATTATACATTTTACTGTTCACTTTTTACTCATTTATGTACACACATACACTTGTCCAGTGGGTTCCAAATCACTTTGCATGTTGTACAGTCTGCTATATTATTTCATTTTTCATATGTTCATGCACCAAAGATAACATGATATTTCCATAGTATCATATCCCTGAGGCAGCCCATGTGTGGGGTGAAATGTGGACCTTGGGTGATTTTCTAATAAAGGTGGTGGTTTTACTTGACCCGCTGTTTGTTTGTTTTTTTGCTTCCTGGTGCAGATCCGAGGAACTCTTCTGTTTTGTGCTGGGGTACTGAATAGGGTGTCCAGGGGAGTGTGTTTTGATCAAAGGGGAAAGGTTTGGAGTGATGTTTGGGGGATCAAATCCAGGGAGGGTGGAAGGTCAGAGGAGGAGTATGATAGTGGGTGTGAGTTGAGAGGCAGTGTGAACCAAGTGAAGCCAGTATGGTGTGATAAAAGGGCTGCACCCCCATGTGATTCCTATGCCAGGAATTCACATATAGGTTTGAAGAATAGCAATGTATAAGCCACCACTTTCACGTTAAGTTGCCATTTTACAACCTGCATGTGTATGTCCCCCCTGCTTTCTGTGTGGATTTTTCCACTTTTTTTTAAAATGGCTCCTCCTATAAAATGTGTATATCTGCCTCACCTAGATGTTTGTCCTTGCTGGCACCTACACAAGTATTCCTGTTTATATTTTAGAACAGGCTCTGAGTCAAGCAGATACTGTTTTTAAATACCACTGCAAACTTATCAATTCTGGTTTCTACATTCTTTCTAAAATCTGCCTCATAGTGTATTTGGATTTTTAGAATGCATTTGACAAAATCCCCTTATGAGAGGACTCCTTAGGAGGTTAGTCATGGCATAGGAGGCATTCCCTTACGCGGATTAGAAACTAACTAAAAGACAGGAAATGGAGAATAGGACTAAATGATTCAAAAACGACAAGATTGTGAGATGCTAAGATAAAGAGAGACTGTGAGATTCAAGATAAGTACTGCATATATATTGTGGGCAACATTTTTCAAAACTTTTGTTCAACTTATTCTGTATCTGTGAAAGGTTTTGGTCATTTTTTAAAATAATATTTGAACCTTCAGAGGTTCTATGCATTAGCATCGAACTTCTGTTGGAGAGGTAGGAAACCACGGATTCGATTCTCCCACCTGATTGGCAGTTGGAGCCGCGGTGGGATGGGAATGCCTGATCTAGCGCTATATAATCAGGCATGTCAGTTACGTCATCTAGGAGATTGGTTCCTGGGTACACAACGTTATACCCCAATTGCGCTGGAGAAGGCATATTTTGAACCCTACTGGCTTTTTTCATTGCTACATCATAAAACTGGTAATATACCAGAAGGATTACGTAAGAGTGTGATGTTAAGACCACTTCGAGAGGTGTGGAGAAGGCTTGTAAGCAGGCTGGGAGGTGATCCGACGGTGACGGATCAGCTTACTATTTGTGGGAATAGTGAGTTTTTGCCTGGGATGTCGAGCAGACATTTTGCTGATTGGGTGAGTCGGGGGGTAACATGTTTGGCACATCTGGTGGGCGAAGATGGGCAGCCCCTCTCAACTGCGGACTTGTTAAGTAAGGTGGGGGATTCCTGGGGCAATAGATTTGCCATAAGACAAGTACAACATTATATGGCCTCACTACCGGGGGATTCCTTGTCAGGTCAATTGGGGGGCAAACTTCAAGATTTTTTCAATTCAGTGGGCGAGGGAGAGGTCACTGTCTCTTTACTTTGTAAAATATTAACTAGATGGCAATCCCCCAGAGACTATGGACCAATGAGGCGTGCGTGGGAGAGGGAGCTGGGAATGGCACTGGAGTCTTGGAATATATCAAGGACAGTGGCGCGCATACCCCTGTTGGTATCGGATGCCCGATTGAGAGAATGTGCATACCGATGTATCCATAGGGGGTATGTGACAGCGACCCAATTAGCACATATGGGAGAGGACCGTAGCCCAAATTGTCTCAAGTGTGGAATGAGTCCAGGTACGCTGCTGCATATGTTCTGGAGTTGTCCTGTATTGCAAAGATTTTGGACTCAGGTTCGAGGCTTCTGGGAAGGGCGACTGGGGATTAAGATCCTGGGGAATGTTGAGCAATTAATCTTAGATCTTCCGGGGTCCTTTAGAGGTCAAAATCGCTTTACAACTCTGATGCTTCGTAAGATGTGTTTATTAGCTAGGAAGTGTATTCTACAATATTGGACGGTTAAAGACCCTCCCGCATACTGGCACTGGAGAAATCAGTTGCATCAGCTGGTTTCTTGGGAGGCTAGCGAGATTAGACTCTCGCAGAGAAAGAGAGTGACGTTTCTGGCTCTCTGGGGTCCCTATTTACACATCCTAAGCCCTAGAGGTCGGAGTCTACTTCTTAATGCAGGATGAGTTCTTAAATGTGGAATAGGTTAAGATCCTTCAGGTCTCGGGAGAAGGGGGGGGGGGAGGGATTAGGATGGGGGGAGGGAGAGGTCGGGAGGCTGGGTAGGGGGGCTGTAGAAGGGTGGAAAGGGCTTTGTTTTTGGGAAGGTTCATTTTTGTATGCACTAGACATCTGAATCTTTTATTCATTTTGGTATAATTGATAATTGATGGATTTCTGTTACATCCTTCATAAAATGTTGGGCATAATAATTTGATGACATCATGTACTTATAAGACACGCTAGATGTACTATGTGGATGTACTTTGGTTATTACCAGATGGTTGTATAGTGAGACTGTAAGGTCTTGTCATCACTAAAAACCATTGAAATATATATTACAATATTAAC
Source organism: Microcaecilia unicolor (assembly GCF_901765095.1). Taxonomy (NCBI): domain Eukaryota; kingdom Metazoa; phylum Chordata; class Amphibia; order Gymnophiona; family Siphonopidae; genus Microcaecilia; species Microcaecilia unicolor. The sequence continues at coordinate 98,602,965 of NC_044039.1, forward strand.
TCATGAGAGGATGTTAACACAGATGTCAAATCACCAGTTGTATGTTTATCAGTTCACTTTTGTCGTCAATAATATTGGAAACACAAATAGAGGGGTGGGGTGGGGATAAAATGTTAAAAGTTTGATGACGGATAGTATCATTTTGTATTTACTGAGTACATTTTCATAATTGACTATCTGTATATTCATATTGTTCAATGTGTTTCTTTTGAATTGTCATCAATAAAAATGTTGAACTATAAAATAATATTTGAATAAGTATGAAAGTGGAGATATTTTTATGACTTACGATTATTAAGAACCTTCTTACAAGTAGATGTGACTCTTATTTTGACTGCTTTTTTTTCTCCCACTTATATTTAGAATTATATGATGGAAGTATATGACAGTCCTTAAGTTACAGAATATATTTAGGTAGAAATTTGATTTAGATTCATGATATTGAGTTCTACTGATTCCTTATGTTAGAGGTATTTGAAATCACCCATTATTATATGGTTGCCCAATTTGCCAACTTTCCTGATTTCTGTAAACATTTCTTCATCTGTCTGTCCATTCTGTCCCAGCTGACAGTATTATAGCCCTACCAGTATACTCTTTCCCTTTACACATTGAATTTCTATCCACAAGAATTCCATGCTGCTATCTGTTTCATATAGAATGTTAGCAGGGTACAAATTATTTCTCAGTGATACAGTGGATCAAATTGGAGGGAGGGTTGCACTATATGTTAAAGAGGGAATTGAGTCAAACAAAATAAACACAGTGTTCCATTGATTGTCCTCCTTCCAGGTCTCTGAGATGCCTATTATATCTACCTCATCATTTAATGCTATAACTCTCCCATCTTATTTTTTAGGCTATTAGCATTTGTGTATATGGGTGTCCCGGAAAATGGGGCGTGGAAATGGGAGGGACAGGGGCATTTTGGGATGGATGAGAAGCTTAGCCGGTGGTGGGAGGCAGGGCTGGTGGTTGGGAGGTGAGGATAGTGCTAGGCAGACTTATACGGTCTGTGCCCTGAAAAAGACAGGTACAAATCAAGGTAAGGTATACACAAAAAGTGGCACATGTGAGTTTATCTTGTTGGGCAGACTGGATGGACTGTGCAGGTCTTTTTCTGCTGTCATCTACTATGCTACTATGTATATGGACACTTCAGATTGTGTTTTTTCTTTCATCGACAACTGCTTTGAAGTTGACAGGAATAATTTGTATTCTTTATACTGTTCGCCCATTAAACTCTCCTGGTTTTCTTTCACCATTATTGAAACCTTTCTGTTGGGATTCCCACAAGATCCTGTTTCAATATAGTACCTCTCAAGGATACTCCACACCGAACCATGCGCTCCTGGGTGACTGTTTGCTTTCCCCCCATTTTAGTTTAAAATCATGGTTGAGGCGATGGTGCTGGGAGGAGGATTTAGATTTGTTAGGAGCTGGGCAACATTTTGGGGTAGGGGGAGCCTGTTCAGGAAAGATAGGCTCCACCTTAACCAGGGTGGAACCAGGCTCCTGTCATCGACGTTTAAAAAGGAGAGAAATCGGCTTTTAAACTAGAAACTGGTGGAAGGCTGTCGCTCAAAAAGCACTTGGTTTGGAGCAAGGTATCTTTAAAAGATACTTTCAAAACGGGGGATATAGGGCATCCCCATAGCAAGGTTGCAATAGAGACCATAATAGACCAGGTGTCTTTAAATAAAGAGCAGTTAGATTTTCAAGATTGCAAATTATCACTGTCAACTGTTCAGCAAGTTGTAAATCGGAATAACAAACGTTGTTTGAAAGTGTCTGTATGCAAATGCCAGAAGCCTAAGAAATAAGATGTAAGAGTTAGAATATATTGCACTAAATGTTCAATTCTGGTCACCAACTCTCAAAAAAGATATAGTGGAATTAGAAAAAGTACAGAGAAGGGCAATGAAAATGATAAAGGGGATAGGACGACTTTCCTATGAGGAAAGACTAAAGCAGCTAGGGCTCTTCAGCTTGGACAAAAGATGGCTGAGGGGAGATATGATAGAGGTCTATAAAATAATGAGTGGAGTGGAATGGGTAGACGTGACTCGCTTGTTTACTCTTTCCAAAAATACTAGGACTAGGAGGCACGCAATGAAGATAGAAAGTAGTAAATTTAAAACGAATCAGAGAAAATATTTCTTCTCTCAACGTGTGATTAAACTCTGGAATTCATTGCCAGAGAACGTAGTAAAAGCTGTTAGCTTAGCGGAATTTAAAAAAAAGGTTTGGATGGCTTCCTAAAGGAAAAGTCCATAGACCCCTTCCCGTGCACTCCGCTCCATGGATAAATCCTTCTTATCTGTTCCTTTCTCCACTACTGCCAACTCCAGACTTTGCGCCTTCTGTCTCGCTGCACCCTACGCCTGGAATAAACTTCCTGAGCCCCTACGTCTTGCCCCATCCTTGGCCACCTTTAAATCTAGACTGAAAGCCCACCTCTTTAACATTGCTTTTGACTCGTAACCACTTGTAACCACTCGCCTCCACCTACCCTCCTCTCTTCCTTCCCGTTCACATTAATTGATTTGATTTGCTTACTTTATTTATTTTTTGTCTATTAGATTGTAAGCTCTTTGAGCAGAGACTGTCTTTCTTCTATGTTTGTGCAGCGCTGCGTACGCCTTGTAGCGCTATAGAAATGCTAAATAGTAGTAGTAGTAATCATCAGCGTGCATACACTGCTGGTTACCGCCCGGTTAGCACCACACGGTAGAAAATTGAAGTGATTTTCTGCCGCATGTTTTGGATGCGCATCAAAATTAGAATTACCACCTGGAGCACGCGGTAGCCGAGCAGTAGTTCTAATTAGGCACCTCTGTGTCTTAGTAAAAGGGCCACTATGAGGCATATTTTCAAAGCACTTTGGGAGGCTAAGTGCCACAGATTTCTATGGAACTTTGGGAGGCTAAGTGCTTTGAAAATAAGCCTCTATGTGTTCCAATGATGCTGTTTGATGTCAGTGGAATGGGAGAAGGTTCTAAAACCATACCAGTGTATTTGACGGACTCAAAAATGAATAGGGGGATCATATTGTCATAAAAGGCTACAAATTAAAGGTGAATTTGCAATTAAAAAAAACTTGATAAATGGGCATAAGTATAGTCATGCATATAAAATGAGCACATATAAATGATAAATATGACCAACAGTCAAAATGTGTGCATGTCCATCTTTTAGCTCAAGATGTATATATCCCTTTTACCATAATTTAATCATTAAAAAATTGACAGGTTTAGTTCCATATTAAGACTGTTTGGTGACACTGTATCATATTTGAAAACCTTTGTTCTTCCTGTATGAATAAACGATTTACATAACCCCCTAGAACAACATTAGAGAGGGATTGATGTAAATCGTTTACTCATACAGGAAGAACAAAGGTTTGATATGTTAATGTCACCAAAGGGTCTTAATATGGAAGCTATTAGAGCTAAAAGAAAATCCTTCAGAAAATGGAAGAAGGATCCGACTGAAAATAATAGGAAACAGCATAAGGAATGGCAAGTCAAATGCAAAGCATTCATAAGGAAGGTAAAAAGAGATTTTGAAAAGAAGATTGCGTTGAAGGCAAAATCACATAGTAAAATATTTTTTTAGATATATTAGAAGCAAGAAGCCGGTAAATGAATCAGTTGGACTGCTAGATGACCTAGGGGTAAAAGAGAAACTAAAGGAAGACAAGGCCATAACGGAGAGATTAAGGGCCTCTTTTACCAAGCTGCAGTAAAAGGGGTTCTGCGGTAGTGTCAGCGTGTGGATTTACCGCACGCCAAGGCCCCCTTTTACTGCAGCAAGTAAAAGACAAAGAAAGAAATGGCTGTATGGTAAGTGCACACCTGCCATACGGCCATTTCCGGGAGGAGCCTTACCCCTTTAGGAGGCAGAAGGACTTCCATGCTGACCTGGTGGAAGTAAGCCTCCGGTGTCAAAAATATATATATATATCTTTTGCGCCGTAAATGGCGTATGATGGGAGCTGCACTACCGCCAGCTTCCATGGTGGGCCTGTGGTAGTGCTGAAATGAAATGATGTGTGGCAAAGCAGCGGTACAAATACCAGTGCCAGAAACAAATTTCTGTAAACCTGGAAGGTGTAATGGGAAAATTTGACAAATTGAAGAGCAGCAAATCGCCTGGACTGGATACATCCCAGAGTACTAATAGACTTGAAAAATGAACTTGCAGAGCTGTTGTTAGTAATATGTAATTTATCTTTAAAATCAAGCATAGTGCCGGAAGATTAGAGGGTGGCCAGTGTAACTCCAATTAATCCGGGAAATTATAGATCAGTGAACCTGACGTCAGTGCTGAGCAAAATGGTAGAACCTATTAGAAAGACCAAAATTACAGATCATATATATAAATATGGATTAATGACAGAAGGTCAACATGGATTTAGTCACCAATCTACTACATGTTTTGAAGGGGTGAATAAGCATATGGATAAAAGTGAGCGGGTCAATATTGTGTGTCTGGACTTTCATAGGAGATAATGACCTATTGTGGATTAAAAACTGGTTAAAAATAGAAAAAAAGGGTAGGGTTAAATGGTCAGTATTCTCAATGGAGAAGGGTGGATAGTGGGGTTCCCCAGGAGTCTGTGCTGGGACCTCTGCTTTTTTAATGTATTTATAAATGATGTAGAGTTGGGAATAGCTAGTGAGGTAATTAAATTTCCTGATGACACAAAGTTATTCAAAGTTGTTAAATCGCAAGTGGATTGTGAAAATTGCAGGTGGACCTTACAGGACTGGGAGACTGGGCATCCAAATGGCAAATGATGTTTAATGTGAGCAAGTGCAAAGTGATGCTTGTGGAAAAGAGGAACTCAAATTATAGCTACGAGATAGTAATGGTCCACATTAGAAGTCACTGCCCAGGAAAAAGATCTAGGTGTCATCATTGTTGATATGTTGAAACCCTCTGCTCAGTATACAGCGGTGTCTAATAAAGTTAATAGGATGTTAGGAATTATTAGGAAAGTAATGGAAAGCAAAAATGAAAATGTTATGCTTTTGTATGGGTTCATGGTACGACCACAGCTCAAATAATGTGTGCAATTCTGGTCACCATATGTAAAAAAAAAAAAAAAAAGATATAGCAGAATTAGAAAAGGTACAGAGAAGGGTGACAAAAGTGATATAAGGGATAGAATGACTTCTCTATGAGGAAAGACTAAAGCATCTAGCGCTCTTCAACTTGGAGAAGAGATGGCTGAGGGGGAGATATGATAAAGGTGTATAAATACTGAGTGGAGTGAAACAGGTAGACATGAATTGCTTGTTTATGCTTTCCAAAAAGACGAGGACTAGGGGGCATGCGATGAACACGCCAGAGAAAATATTTCTTCACTCAGTGTATAATTACTGAAATTCATTGCCAGTGAATATAGTAAAGGTAGTTAGCTTAGCAGGGTTTAAAAAAGGTTTGGATCATTTTCTAAAAGAAAAGTCCATAAACCATTATTAAGATGGACTTTGGAAAATTCACAGCTTATTTCTAGGATAAACAGCATAAATCTGTTTTACTGTTCTGGGATCTTGCCTGATACTTGTGACTTGCATGGGCCAGTGTTGGAAACAGTATCCTAGGCTTGATGGACCTAGTATGACAACACTTGTAAGTGTGGTTTAATAGTCCCATAGCTTAGTAAGGAATTGTTTGTTTGTTTATATATTTAATTATGTATTATCATGTCTTTTATATGTTGTTTTTAGATACTGAATGATTTTATTTTATTTATAGTGGCCTATTGCCCCTGACGCAGCAATTTTTATACTAGTGAAACATGGCCTTGTCGGGCATTTTATGTTGAATACCTGGGAGCTTTTAATCTAGAAATAAAGGCATAGGTTTTTTTTACAAGGTCTGCCTCATTGTTTTATTGTCCATTTTGGATTTGACAGAACAACTGCCTTGTTGCTTTCTGACTGTAGTTAGGGTGGGATAAGGGCAAAGCCATAATATAAATATGTATTCCCTATTTCAGAAGAGGAACGTATGTATGTGCTCAATTTTCTGACTGTCAGGATTTACAGGTACTCCTGGGAGTGACTAGGTTTGAAAATGCTTGAATTGAGCAGGCTGTGCAGGAGGAATTAGAGGTTGCCACCATAGTCCCCCTCCCCCCCCCCCCCCACCAAAAAAAAAAGTCCTTCCATATGATTTTGGGCTCTTTTCTTAATTGAGCACACCAAGATGTATGTGTTTCTAAAGTGATATACATAAACTGTAATCTGTTGCTTGGAGAAAAAAAAAGGGCCTGCACTGGCGTCGGCACATGTTTTTCACACACGCCAAGGCCCCCTTTTACCGCAGCAGGTAAAAGAGAAGTCTCTCTCTTCTGCAGGAAATGGCCACATGGCAAGTAAAGCACTTGGCAAGCAGCCATTTCGGGGGGATCCCTTATCGCCACCCACTGAGGTGGCAGTAAGGGCTCCCGTGCTAACCTGGCGGTAACTGGGCAGCCCGTGGCACTGCCCGATTACCACCGGGTACACTGGATGTGATGGCGTGCTAGGCATGGGAAGTACTGCCAGGCTGCTGCGGTAGCCTGGCGGTACTTCTTATTTAGCGAGTGGTAAGTCCACGTTGGGCTTAACACTGCTTAGTAAAAAGGGACCTCAGTTTTCTACAGTATGTTGCCTTGTTGCCTCCATTTTAATTTTAGATGTTGGCACTTGAAAAATGGATGTTCCTGCCTCACGAAGCTGGCATGTCCACATCAATTCTTGCATATCATTTTCTAAAGTCCTAGAAGAAGTTGGTTCCCAATCTGGATTTCTCCATTCCTGTTTCTATGTTCTAACTACAATGAGGCTTTAAACAAATATCCTGGACACTAAAACACACCCAAGATCTCTTTTGTGTGGTAAAAAAGTAACTGACATCTAAGGGTAATTCACAGCTGGAGCATGAATGGCCCCATTTGTGAGTGCCTCTCAAACTACTTTGTTAAAAAGACAAAAATTTATATAGAGCCTTATGCATTGTTTTTGATAGAGTCTCCAGAGGGGAGTATAGAATTCTGGTTGGCTTGATTAAGTTGAATCAGTCCCTAGTAGTGAAAAATTTGCCAGTTTGTCATAGTTTAGGGGAAAAATAAACTCCACTCTCAATACTTTCCCTGCACTACAGTGTTTCTAAGGAGGAACAATTGACTAATTGATAATTTTCTTCCTTAATGGTGAGGGAAGCTTAGAAGGAGCTAAGTACTATTTATTTAAAAATTTCTACTAGGCCGCGCACAAAGAAAACTTACATAATCATAAAATCACAAATAGAAATCACTGATCATACCCAGTCCATCACAGAAGTGTTAACCCCATTCCTTCACAAACTAATAGCATTCTAGATCCTTCATGGTTCACAAAACAAGGTAGTTCCTGTAGCCTTTGCAACTAATTAATGAGTCTTATCTTTCTGTATTTTTCCTAATGCACTAAAGTGCACTATTAACAGACCCTTTGGGGCAAGGGGACAATGTCTTGACCCCAGTGAAACTTCCAGTTATTGTCCTGTTGTTAATTTGTCTTTGTTGGAGAAAATAATAGAAAAGGCTGTGGTGGAAGATGGTAATTATTTAGGCTTCCAGAAGGGACATAATACTGAGTCAACCCTACTTTCACTTTTGGATGCCTCAGGAGGAATTTGGATGCTGCTTGTGAGACCTTGGTTATTCTCTTAGACCTAATCACAGCATTTCATGTAGTAAACAGTGGTATCCTTTGAAGTATTTAAGTTCATTTGGTATCAAGGGCACTGTGCTTTGCTTGTTTCAATCCTTTGTAACCAGGAGAACTTTATAAGACTAGAAGGAGGAAGAGCGCTGGCAAACATGGGAGATAAGTTCAGATGTTTCACACGGGTTAGTGTTATCCCCTATACTTGCAACCATTCTGTAAAATTATCGGACGTTGGGGTATACTTTTTTGTGCTTATGTCGAACATATTGAATTGTACTGCAGATTAGAGAGGAATAAGGGGGAGAATTTGATGAGATTGAAGGAATGTATCTATGAGATCGATGTATGGCTAAGGAATAATTACACTAAAGCTTAATGTTGACAAAACTAAGGTTCTGTAGATTTGTGAGTCCAATATAAACTAATCCATTACTGGTGTTGCACTTGGACAGTGTGATCCTGAAGTGTGTATTCTGGGAGTTCTAGTGGATGCTAAATGTAATATCCTGTCTCAGATTGTCAGACTGGCATTCTTTCAGTTGCATAACATTAAGAACTTGCATCCTTTTCTGCTGAGTAAAGATTTATTCGCAATGATCCATGCACTTATTACCATGAAGTTAAATTATTGTAATTCTTTGTGCATTGGCCTTCCTATGCATAGAATACAGCATCCTTTTAGTATAGGTTTTTGGGGTTTTTTGTTTTGTTTTTTTGAAATCTTGGGATTATATCACTACCAGCCCTTATATCCTTTCACTGGCTGCCAGTTGATTCTGAATCCAATTTAATGTATTATTAATTGATTTTTAAAACCTTAAAACTGAATGAGCCAATTTACTTATAGAACCATTTAGAATTGTATATGCCTGCTATGAATCTTCAATTAATTCAATGCATAGCTGTGTACATGGGTTGTGACAAAGAACAGTGTGTTTTCCATCAGTGGCCCTGAACTATGGGACTCAATTTTTTATGCCAAAGCAATTATTATTTTGGAAGCAGTGCAAGACTTGGCTTTTTGTGAAGGATTTTGAGTGACATTGGGGCTTATTTTCAAAGCACTTAATCTTACAAAGTTCCATAGGTTACTATGAGGCTCATTTTCAAAAGAGAAAAATGTCTAAAAAGTGGTGTAAATCTGCATTTGGATGTTTTTCTCACAAAAACATTCAAATTGGTATTTTTGAAACCAATTTTTAGATGATTTTCTATGAAGTCCATCAGACGTACATTCAGATCACAAGGGGGCATGTCAGGGGTTTGTTAAAGGTAGGATTTGGGCACTTGGATGTTTTTCTGCCATAATGGAACAAAACAAAAACATCCAGGGTTATAAGTTGGACGTTTTAGTCTAGAAGTATTTTATTAATGGATAAGCCACAAAACAGTGCCCTAAAAGACCAGATGACCACTGGAGGGAATCAGCAATGACTTCCCCTTACTCCCCCAGTGGTCACTGACCCCCCTCCCACCCCCTACCCCCCCCCCCCCAAAAAAAAAAATATGATTTAAACATTACTTACCAGCCTGTATGCCAGCCTCAGATGTTATACTCTGGTCCATTAGAGCAGCATGCAGGTCCCTGGAGTAGTCTAGTGATGGATTCAGTGCACTGCAGATAGGTGGACCTAGGCCCATACCTCCTCCTACCTGTTACACTTGTGGAGGAAACTGTGAGCCCTCCAAAACTCACCGGAAACCCACTGTACCCACATATAGGTGGCCCCTTCACCCATAATGGCCATTGTAGTTGTGTGCAATTGGGAGTGGTGGGTTTGGAGGGGCTCAGCAGACAAGATACGGGAGCAACGGTGAGATGTGTACCTGGGACCATTTATTTGAAGTCCACTGCAGTTGCCCCCTAGGGTGCCCCACTGCTCTTAAGGGATGTCTGTATTGCCAGTCTACTAAGAATAGTGGCTCCTCATATATCCCAATGGCTTGATTTTGTGCGTTTTTCAGTTGGACTCCCCCCCGCCCCCCCCCCCCCAAAACAAAATGGACCAAAAAGATAAATGCATAGAGCACAAAAACATCTAGCAAATAGCCATTTTTTTAAAAGAGATTTTTCTGTTTTGAAAATGGCTATATTCGCCACTTGAATTTTGGACATTTTTAGCAAAACATCCAAAGTTGGATTTAGACATCATATCGAAAATGCCCTTCCATGTAACTTTTTAAGTCTAGTAATGTCTTTTACAAAGGTGTGCTAGCATTTTTAGCACATTCTAATCATTAGCCTACACTAATATATGGGCATCGCTAGTGTGCCTTTGTAAAAGGGGCTTTAAGATTTTTGAAAGTACGCCTAATTGTTTTTTCATGTTGTATGTCTATGTATATCTCTAATTTATAAAGAGTTGTGTAAAATTGAATGAGTGAATAAATAAACCACTGCTCTTCCCTCTTCCACCCTACACTAATTCTAAAAGTGACAGTATATATGCTTCTGCATTATTCTAGTTGTAAAAATGCTGAGCTCCTGGCAAAATGAAAGATGCTGTAGAAGCATAAACCTTTTACTGCTACCCAAAGTTATACTGCAAAGACAGCAGGTGCTAGAGGCTCAAGAAGAAGCTCCAAGAACTGCATTACAGTTATGTGAACTGTAGGAATTATTGTAGGGTGGCATCTGGCTGTCTGTTCTAAGGGCTTTCACTGCCGCCTCCATCAAAACTACTACTACTACTTATCATTTCTATAGCGCTACTAGACGTACGCAGCAAAACTCCTAGCAGACCCAAATCACTAAGTTCAGAGTCAGGGTGCAAAAGAGGTTTTCCACATCATATTAAACAGACAGTGGGCTATCCAGTTAGCCCTAATTTGAAGGTTTCAGGCACATGAAGCAGTTTTCATAGCCATAGAATAACGTATTGGATCCTTCAGGGTAGTAAATTAATATGTGCATGTTGTCTGAAGTATGCTGCCTTAGGACATATGACACCTTTGTGTGTGAAATAGAATAACTCTAATGGCTGATCTGATATTCCTTATTGAAGAAAAGAAATTACAGAAGATTGAACTTCAAAGCAAGTCAGTGCTATGTTTATCCCTGTAATATGTCAGGAATTTTAAGGATGATGTTTTATGTATACAGCCATCATGACAGCTGAAAAGGCAAAAAAGAAAAGCAATTCTCTAATTGCTTGAAAGAATTAGATAGTAAGGATAAAGGCTTTTAAGAACGACAGAACTGCTTTAATAATTATATTACCTGAAGTCAAGCTGTAAAATTATGTCCTAATTATTTGTGATGAGTAATTAAGAACTGAATTGTAAGCTTTGAGAGAGTTTGCCAGGATACTGTTTTGCTGATTCTTCTAAGGAATGTACAAGAAACAGCCATATTTTTGTTGTTTGTTTTACTGTTCTAGTTTTTGCTATAGTTAAGCCTTAAATTAGAACTGTTTGCTTTCTTTTCCATTGAAAGCTGGTAGATTCCTCCATTTTGAGCATTTCTCTCCTTTTATCACTCAAGTAGGCCCTTTGAAGCAGAGCAATTTCTCTTCCCCAATATTGACAGTGCTTGCATTTGCATGCTGACAGCCCCAGAACACAGCAGTAATTTTTGAAATTGCAGAAGTATTTAGAACACTGATAAAAGCAGAAATATATTTTTGATAGATTGAGGTTAAGTGTCTAATGATTTTTTTCTTCTGTTGTTGTTCTTGCCATTTTTTCTTCCCCTGCTGTCAGGAGCCTCTGGATTTTGTGAATATTTTCCTGCTGCGAGAATGCAGGATTAACATCAGGACTATCACCCGGGCACCCAAACCCTGCAATTTAATAGCTTTTTAGGTTCTTTCCTTTTTCTAAACAGCAATTAATCTCATTTTAGCACAATTTTCTCGTTTCTGAAGTCGCTCATTGAATCGCTGTTTTGTTCATATTTGGCTTCAGCTCCTCTGCATAAGTCATTAAAGCCCCAATTAATGTCACCTTTAGCTGAAGAGTGCTCATTTTTATTGAGAAAATGACAGTTGCTGCCATGGGTAGTGCAGTGTAATATACATTAATTGCCCTGTAACACTGATAATTACGAGTTTTTCAAGCCTCGTAGTAAACTGTCATGCCTAGACAAGACTGCCGTGAAGCAGACTAGTCATTAGGGAGAGTCCTGTCCTCTGTTCTGCTGAATTCTTAGTAGTAGTTTGAAAAAGAGAACCAAGGAAATCTTGAGCTAGAGTAGACAGTTGTTAACAGCAGCCTCCCCCTCCCCCATCTTTCCTGAATTATAAGGCTCCCTCGGTCCACCCAGTCTGCCCATATATATCTGCCTACTTTGCTGTCAGGTGCTACTCAGTCAATGGTCCCCTCCCTTGTTTGCTTTCTACTAAAGTTCCTTTGTGTCTGTCCAGTGCATGTTTGACTTCTCCTACCACCTCTGTTCTGTTCCGGGTGTCCAGAAGCTCTCAGTGGAGAAGAATTTTCAGACTTTCTGTTTAAGCTTCTATCTCTTCAGTTTTTTCTGATTACTTCATGTCCTTGTGTTTTCTATTCTTTTGACAGTGCTTCTGGTGTGTCATTAAAGCATGCCAGATACTTCAAGATTTGGAAAGATTTCCTCAGCCACCACTGAGGACTGCAGTCAGCTAAGGGTTCCTACGTGTCACCATTTTTATGTCTGCATAACTATTTCTGTTTCTATTACTAGAAATCAGTTTAGTTCCATTCCCAGAATGGAGTGGAGACGGTTTCAACAAATGTAGTAGTAGGATATTGAAAAAGACATGGGGAGTATTTATGTTCAACTTTCTGCATGTATATTTGTGTCTGCATTTTTTATGAACTGTGAAAACATTGATTGAACAGACATGAATGACCAGAGAGAATATTTTATAATTGCTTTCATACTGCATTGGTCCCTTCATTGGATGTAATTTTTGTGGTCTGGAAAGTGAGAGTGTGTCTTTGGATCATTCTTATGATATCAAATAAAAGGGATCATGGTCTGCTAAGAAATTAGTTTTCTCCAAGACCAGCACAACTATTAGAAGTCTGCATAGCATATGTAGCAGATACACTACTGAGATTTCTAGCAGAAATCAGTTGACCCACAAGTAAGAAGTAGTGACTAACTATTAAATGGGGGGAAATAACGCATTTGGAAGTCACTGAGCTGAGAGACACTTTTTTCCCTGCAAAATAAAAGCAGCAATTGGTGTCTATTAAACTGTTGTGAAAAATGCAGGAAGAAAGGTTTTGTGACATTAACCACAGCTGTTGCCTTTGATATGAACTATGGAGACAATTCAAGGTAGGTTCCTGAAGGTGCCTAGGTTTTGTTATAGAATGCTAGACGAACTCTGTATGAGTGCACCTAACATTTAACATAGTAGATGACTACAGATAAAGACCTGTACAGTCCATCCAGTCTGCCCAACAAGATAAACTCATAAGGTATGATACGTATACTTAGTCTTGATTTGTCCTTGTCATTTTCAGGGCACAGGCCATAGAAGTCTGCCTGTCATTGGCCTTGTTCTCCAGTTACGGAAGCTGAATCTGTCCAGCTATAATTAGGGCACAAACCAAAGAAGTCTGCCTAGCACTGGCTTTGTTCCTAATTATTGGTGTTGCTATCTAATCACTGCTAAGCTTTTTTGGTTCCATGCCTTGTGTACAGAATTACTTTTTCTTTATCCCATGCATTTTTTAATTCCATTACCGTTTTCATCTACCTCACGTGGGAGGGAATTCCAGGTATCTACCACCCGTTCCGTGAAAAAAGTAATTCCTGACATTATTACATTATTCCTGAGTCCCCCATTCCCCCCCCCCCCCAACCTCAGTTCATGTCCTCTAGTTCTACCACCTTCCCGTTTCTGGAAAAAGTTTGTTTGTAAATTAATACCTTTCAAATATTTGAACGTTTATATCATATCACCCGTTCAAATATTTGAAATGTATTAATTTAAGCACCCACACTTACATCATACATAGAGCTGGTGTTAGTGCGGGCACCTAAATGTGGCAGGGACTCACGTAAGCGGGAATCCTGTCTCTGTCCCACCCAGGATCCACCCATATGTACACCCCTTGCAAAACACATGCTTTGTAAGTTAAGCAGGTATTTGCAGAATAGTTCTTAGGCACTGTGCAGATATGTGCACACATGCACACATAAGTGCTAGTATTCTAAACATTTATGCACGTAACTTGTGTAAAGTGGGCATCTAGATTATAGAATTACCCCTTATATAACTTCCTTTATTTCACTTATAAGGAGGCTTGGTAGATGGGGTCTGGCAGTGTTCCATCAAACTGTTTCAGATATATATGTAGATGTAGCTTACTGTTAGGTACACATTTTTTTCAAGTTTAGTTTGGGCATGTGCTTCTTATTTTGCTGGTATGTCCCTGGGCTTGTAGAACAAACTCCCAGGGGAGTTGAAGGCAGTCCAGGATTATGTGAATTTTAGGAAGCAGTTAAAATCTTTGTTTTTTGCTCAATATTTTTTGCATTAATTGGGGGAACAAATAAAAGTGGAAGGGGGAAATGGACAGGTAGGAGTGTATTTTATTTTTTAATATTTTCAATGATACACAATACAATGTGAAGTAGGAGTGTATTTTTATTATTTTTTGATTATATGTTTCTAGCTTACACTGTGCAACTTTTCTTGAAGTTGGGTGTGGCCCAACTCTTCCATCGTTTACTATAGAATGATAGATGGGAATGATCTTATGGATGCAGTACATGTGATGAGGTTTAAGCAGTGGGTGGAAATCTGCACTTGTGACCTGGACATTTATTGGAATTGGTGTTCTCTCTACGTGTTTCAAGAATGGTGTAGAGAGTGAGAGAAGTGGTACCCATGATTTTGGGAGATCATTTTTTGGGTTTGATATGGTAGGTAGGAATGGCTTCAGGAAGGTTTTATGAAGGAATGCGATACTGAATTGGAAGAAGGAATTGTTGAAGGTGATAGATGAGGTAGGGAAGTTATGTGTTGGGTTTCAGGAAGTCACTGAGATTTTGAAATGTCTTTTTAAGATAAAAGTTTGATATATGGACACTGAAGGAGTGTCAAGTACTGGAAAAGAGAGAGTCAGCACCTTGATTTTATGAAGGATTGCAGGTCCTTAAGCATCAAGTTCAGCAATTGACTAGGAGATGATATAAATCCTGGAGGCAGAAATGTGTCAAGGAATATAGGGTGGCAATTTGGAAGGCCAGAGAAAGAAATGATGGGCATGAATATTAGAGGGGTGGGCAATCAAGCTGCCATGGGTAGCAGCTAAGATGATGAACCCTCCATGAGGGTCATATAAGGATGATTTGTTGAATTTGACCAGTAAAGATTTGACAGATTGTTTTTGATCAAAAGGTATGTTCAATTAGGGAATCAATGCGAAGGGTTTTAGGGGTCCTTTTACTAAGTTGTGGCAAAAGGAGGCCTACACTGGCATCAACATGTGTTTTTGACACTTGCTGAGCTGCAGCGGGTAAAAGGCTGTTTTGTTTTTTTTCTGTTTTTTAAAGAAATGGCCGTGCAGCAAGTGAAGCACTTGCCACGCGGCCATTTTGAGGGAGGAGCAATTACCGCCACTCATTGAGGTGGCGATAAGGGCTCCTGTGCTAACCCGGCAATAACCGGGCAGCAAGCGGCACTTCCCGATTACCACCGGGTAAATACTGGCATTACAAAAAAAATTTTGTAGCACCAAAATTGGCATGCGCTGTGGGTGAGAACTACCGTCAGACTGCTGCAGTAGCCTGGTGGTACTTCTGGTTTAGCGAGTGGTAAGCCCACATTGGGCGTACCACCGCTTAGTAAAAGACCCTCTAGTTAGGAGAAAACAGGTGGTTAGAGTAATGTAACAGGATATTGGAGGGAGATAAGGAAACTGGGAAAGGGAAAACATTTTGTAGGTGTTTACTACAAGAAATACAGTTGGTGTACAATATTTGTTATGTCAGACGAGGACAATGATATATGCGTCAGATCCTTTTACGTCATCCAATTAAAAAAAAAAGGAACAGTGAGTTTTTACAGTGAACTAGACTGTGTGTGGGGGGGGGGGGGGGAGACTTATTGCCTAAGTTTTTGAAGATTTCAATAGTGCTTTTATTCTTGAAAGGGGCAACAAATATGTGTACAGTGGGGGAAATAAGTATTTGATCCCTTGCTGATTTTGTAAGTTTGCCCACTGACAAAGACATGAGCAGCCCATAATTGAAGGGTAGGTTATTGGTAACAGTGAGAGATAGCACATCACAAATTAAATCCGGAAAATCACATTGTGGAAAGTATATGAATTTATTTGCATTCTGCAGAGGGAAATAAGTATTTAATCCCTCTGGCAAACAAGACCTAATACTTGGTGGCAAAACCCTTGTTGGCAAGCACAGCGGTCAGACGTCTTCTGTAGTTGATGATGAGGTTTGCACACATGTCAGGAGGAATTTTGGTCCACTCCTCTTTGCAGATCATCTCTAAATCATTAAGAGTTCTGGGCTGTCGCTTGGCAACTCGCAGCTTCAGCTCCCTCCATAAGTTTTCAATGGGATTAAGGTCTGGTGACTGGCTAGGCCACTCCATGACCCTAATGTGCTTCTTCCTGAGCCACTCCTTTGTTGCCTTGGCTGTATGTTTTGGGTCATTGTCGTGCTGGAAGACCCAGCCACGACCCATTTTTAAGGCCCTGGCGGAGGGAAGGAGGTTGTCACTCAGAATTGTACGGTACATGGCCCCATCCATTCTCCCATTGATGCGGTGAAGTAGTCCTGTGCCCTTAGCAGAGAAACACCCCCAAAACATAACATTTCCACCTCCATGCTTGACAGTGGGGACGGTGTTCTTTGGGTCATAGGCAGCATTTCTCTTCCTCCAAACACGGCGAGTTGAGTTCATGCCAAAGAGCTCAATTTTTGTCTCATCTGACCACAGCACCTTCTCCCAATCACTCTCGGCATCATCCAGGTGTTCACTGGCAAACTTCAGACGGGCCGTCACATGTGCCTTCCGGAGCAGGGGGACCTTGCGGGCACTGCAGGATTGCAATCCGTTATGTCGTAATGTGTTACCAATGGTTTTCGTGGTGACAGTGGTCCCAGCTGCCTTGAGATCATTGACAAGTTCCCCCCTTGTAGTTGTAGGCTGATTTCTAACCTTCCTCATGATCAAGGATACCCCACGAGGTGAGATTTTGCGTGGAGCCCCAGATCTTTGTCGATTGACAGTCATTTTGTACTTCTTCCATTTTCTTACTATGGCACCAACAGTTGTCTCCTTCTCGCCCAGCGTCTTACTGATGGTTTTGTAGCCCATTCCAGCCTTGTGCAGGTGTATGATCTTGTCCCTGACATCCTTAGACAGCTCCTTGCTCTTGGCCATTTTGTAGAGGTTAGAGTCTGACTGATTCACTGAGTCTGTGGACAGGTGTCTTTCATACAGGTGACCATTGCCGACAGCTGTCTGTCATGCAGGTAACGAGTTGATTTGGAGCATCTACCTGGTCTGTAGGGGCCAGATCTCTTACTGGTTGGTGGGGGATCAAATACTTATTTCCCTCTGCAGAATGCAAATAAATTCATATACTTTCCACAATGTGATTTTCCGGATTTAATTTGTGATGTGCTATCTCTCACTGTTACCAATAACCTACCCTTCAATTATGGGCTGCTCATGTCTTTGTCAGTGGGCAAACTTACAAAATCAGCAAGGGATCAAATACTTATTTCCCCCACTGTATGTGCAGAACTGTTTCCTTGTATCACAGTTATCTTTTTGAGTAGTGTTTGGGTGGCGTTTGAATAGACACAGGATTTTGTAGATAAAGAATCAATTCTCCATTATTATCATTTGGGATGTCATTTGTACCATAGCATGAATGCAGTCTTGTTGTCAGTGGCTAATTCTATTAGGATATATACAGATGGGGATATAGACCATTTACTTACTACCTTGGACTTATTTTCTATATATGATGCAATGGATCATGAGATTTTGCTATGTCATTTATAGGAGACTGGTGTTCTCAGGTAGCATTAGCTTGGATGTGCTTCCCCTCAGCAAACTGTGCAGTGTAGAAAGTTAAGGAGCTCTTGTGGTTTCAAGTCTTGCAAGACTTAAAACTGTGAGACAACTCAAAGTTCCTGAACTGCGCAGCTCAAGCTTAGAAAGCTGAGTCGCAGCAGGAAGCAGGAAACATGCTGCTGCTTGTGCATTCTCCAAGTGAGGAGAATAGGTTCCAGGCTGGGTGTATGAGAGAAAGAGAGACTGGTGGGGACCCAGGCCATGGTAATAGGTTAAAAAAAAAAAAAGACAACAGCTTCTTTGCTTCACCTATCAAAGCAGTGCTGTCACACTGCTAGTGATTTGCAGAGGCACCTAAAGGAACTAATTTGCTTAATTTTTTTTGCCCACAGACACAGAATAGGAAGAGAGCCTTAGTTAATCAGTTTCTAATATAAATATTACTAATCTGTGAGGGGATTCCTGCTCCTCCTTCCATCCCTGTCCCCAAACAAATATTCACTGTGGACCTTTTCATCTATGCAGACGATGTCACAATATACATACCTTACAAATCTAACATGACAGAAATCACCAACGAAATCAAGAACAGCTTGAACATCATGGACTCTTGGGCTAATGCATTTCAACTAAAACTCAACAAAGAAAAAACACACAGTCTCATCCTCTCATCCCAACACAGCACGGACAACCCCACAATCATCAACACCCCAGATTACACCCTCCCCATCTCAGACAGCCTGAAAATCCTCGGCGTTACTATGGACCGCTACCTAACACTAGAGAGCCAAGTGACATCCACGACAAAGAAAATGTTCCACTCAATGTAGAAGCTCAAACGCGTGAAGCAATTCTTCCCGAGGGAAACATTTTGCAACCTGGTACATTCAATGGTACTAAGCCATGCAGACTACTGCAATGGGAAAGAACAAACCTTAAAGAAACTTCAGAGCGCTCAAAACACGGTAGCTAGGCTTATCTTCGGAAAAACACGATTTGAAAGCGCAAGACCCCTCCATGAAAAACTACACTGGCTTCCAATCAAAGAACGCATTGCTTTCAAAATCTGCACTCTGGTTCACAAAATAATCTACGGTGAAGCCCTGGGATACATGACAGACTTGATCGACCTACCAACTAGAAACACATCCGAATCAACACGAACGTACCTAAATCTGCACTACCCAAGCTGCAAAGGACTCAAATACAAATCAACCTACGCATCCAGTTTTTCCTACATTAGCACACAACTGTGGAACGCATTACCAAAAGTCTTGAAAACTACATAAGATCACCTAAACTTCTGGAAAACACTAAAAACTAACCTATTTAAAAAGGCATACCCGGCCGATCCAACATACATGCCTGATATCTGCAACACAACAAAACTAAAGTACGTAATGGACATACCACAACTCTTCCATTATACGATGCCCTAATGTGGCTGTGCCACATGAACTTTATCTTACCACAACATCACTTTGTATTTGTTCACACCAGAGTCTGCAAACACCCTCTCCGGTACTATGTAAGCCACATTGAGCCTACAAATAGGTGGGAAAATGTGGGATACAAATATAACAAATAAATAAATAAAGGAGAAGTGAGAGTGATCTCAACTGCTGGCTCTTAAGTTTTGGACTGGCACCTAGGTTTAATAAAAACAATTTTGAGGTCTGTCTTAAGGAACTGATTTACTAAAGTTTCTTTACACACAGACACAAAATAAGAAAAGGGCCTTAAAAAATTAGTTTCTAAAACAATTACTGTTGATCTAGGAGGGGTTTTCCATTCCTTCTGCCTTCTCCCTCTTCCCACTCCCCCCTCAAAAAAAAATACTCACTGTGGATATTGGAGGGATGGAGAAGGAGAAGCAAAAATGGTCCCGATTTGCTGGCTCCTAAGTTTTTGGGCTGGCTACTATATTAAATAAAAATTTGTCAAGACCTGCAATACATTATATCGGGGTTAGTCCTGAGTTAAGCTGAAGTGAATACATCTCATGCAGAATACAGTGGCCAAAGTGGTGTATGCAAAGAAAATATAGAACCATGTTACCCCCTTGTTATGGAATTAGATTGATTGTCTTACAACAGAAGATCCAGTTTAAGGTATATTTACTATCAAGGTGACAGTTTGGAGGTAGGCCTGCATATCTTCTGCACTTGCTTTCATGGTCATCTCTTATGGTTCTCGCCAGGTGAATTGCTGGCAGTTCTATTATTTCTACAGTTTAGACTGAGAGTTAAAATGGAATTTTCCAAATTTGCTTCAATTAGTTTGTGAGTTTTCCTGATATTCAGACTACAAGGATAATTGGGGGGGTTGGGGGAAACTGAGGTCACAGCTATGAGTAAATCAGTGATTATGGTTTCAAGTGGACTTGGGATGGGTTAAGGTATTTGGGCATGATTTTTCATAGAGACATAAAACAGATGATCCAGATAAATATGGACCAAAAACACAAACAGAGGATAATCACCCTATGTCAGAGGTCAAACACCAAAATACAAAGTAGGGGTGGACCACAACAATCCACTCAAAGGAAAGCTGAAGATAAAAGGTCAAAAAATCTTTAATAGCCATAATGAATGGGAGGAGTCAAGATGGTGGCGTGACTAAGGTGCTTTGACAGAGTTGTTTCTGCTGCTGGGGGGGAAAAATGAAGGGGCCCATTTACTAAGCCGCGTAAGTATATATGTGCACCAGAATGGAGTTACCACCCGACTACTGCTTGGCTCTTGCGGTAATTTCATTTTTGGCACGAGTCTGAAAAATATTTTTTATTTTCAGGCATGCGTAATGGACACGTGCCAAGTGGCTTTGGTATGCGTAGGTCATTACCGCGCCCGCGTGAGTCTTTACCTCTAGGTCAATGACTGCTGTGCATTAATTTTGGGTCTGAGACCTTACCGCCAATTTTCATTTTGCCACACGTCCATTTTTGGCAAAAATTAAAAAAAAGGCCTTTTTTTACAGGCGCGCTAAAAAATGAATCAATGTGCGTCCAAAACCCATGCTTACAATACCGCAAGCTATTTTTTAGCACACCTTTTTAAAAGGACCCTTTACCTCTTACTTTAAGCTTCACACCAAAAGAAAGGGGGTTGCCAAGTCCGTTCCCTCGGCGGTGAAGACCTCCTCACTGATTCAGCTGACTATCTCTTGCTTTGCCCACAGACCCTCTACACAGGACTCCGGGAGGAGAAGCTGGAGCCATGGAACTTGATGTGACTCTTTCTCTCCCAAAATGCAATCTCCCGCCACATCCACCAGCGGAAGTCAGTAGTAAGGGAGCCTCGATTGATGGTGGAAGAGCTGTGGAATTAGATTTGGAGGAAAACAGCATTGGTGTTGGAGCCTCTGTTGGGAAACCACAGGAAGCTTCAAAACCAGTGGTGGTTACTTGGAGTCTATATGGAATATTCTTCAGAAACTGGACATCACAGTATCTGAATCTACTCAAGAAATTTCTTCATTTGTGAGTACTGTAGACTGTCTTTCACGGAATTTGGAAAATACAAGAGCTGACTTTTTTGTTCAACTTAAGGAAGTAAAAGAGGAAGTTAAATTGCTGCAAGACATTGAAGGCTTGAACAGATTGAAAATTATAATTGTAGACTTAATCAGCATCTCAATTTTTATAAATCCTTGGGAATTACACCTGTTGATATATTTAAAGATAGTTATGTGAAGTTTTGAAATATCCCACTGAAGCAAATCCCCATTTAAATCGTATATTTTATATTCCTACTAAGACTGCTTCAGAGGGAGACCAAGGTATTGATAAGGAGCCAAAGAAAGGAGCCTTGGATGTATCTCAATTACTAGAGACTTCTTTTTCAGAGGATTCAGAAAGATCTACATTGGTAATTTCTTTCGTTTTCAAACAAGATTTAAACATAGTGATGAAATTATTTTTTCGTAACTCCCAAGCTTTGTTTATGGACAGAAAATATGGATGTAACAAAACAAACTCAAGAATGGAGGTTGTCATTCCTGGCTGGGAGATCTAAAGTTCTTGCATTGGGTGCAACATTTTGACTGGCTTATCCATGTAAATGTGTGTTAAAGTTTCTGGAAGTGAACTATGTATTTTTTTCTTTCTGAATATTTAAGAGCTTTTCTTGATTTGAAAAGATAATGAAGTAATAATATGAGATGTCTAGCTGACTTCAATTTCTATAAGAATTACAGTATTTTGAATGATGGGGTGGATCATGCTGTTTGCTTTTCCTTTAATTGTTTCTTGTTTTGCATTCCCTTTTTGGAGTCCTCCGTCTTCCTCCCACTTTGAGGTCTAAGAAGGCAGATTGATTTTCTTTATTAGATTTGTATATGTCCTCTAGTTTTTCTTGCCGATTTTCTTTTTCAAGTGTATTAACCTGTAAAAATGT
The DNA here is from genome assembly GCF_901765095.1 of Microcaecilia unicolor. Taxonomy (NCBI): domain Eukaryota; kingdom Metazoa; phylum Chordata; class Amphibia; order Gymnophiona; family Siphonopidae; genus Microcaecilia; species Microcaecilia unicolor. The sequence goes on from NC_044039.1 coordinate 98,625,057, forward strand.
TTTTAAAGCGTAATTTAAAAAAATCATAATAAAAATCCAAAAGTCCAACATAAAATGTCCAAGTATATACAACCATTAACTATATAGATATCTACCAGAGGATATTACATATTCAAGTACCCGCCACAGATCTGTGTTTTAGCGTAGGATGCCTGCTTTAGGGGTAACAGTATCTGATCTTGTGAATAAAAGAGCACAGATTGAAACCTCAATGAACAAGTAACTAGGGTCACTTTTATGGATATGCTGGTTGAAAGATTCCGTGAAGAACGCTGACACACAATCACCATATGAAAGTGGGTCAATGTGGACAATATGTTAGATCAGTTAAGAGGAGCAGTTCAGTGTTGCTGCCTCCTCACATTGACATGGTGGGGTAGATTGGAGTCTATAAAAATGAATTTAGTAGCACAAATAAATTACATTCTCAGTATGCTCCCTACTCTTGCTCTCTCCCTTTTACAATGAATTAGAATGATCCTTTACAATGTATATATGGAAAGGTAAAGTGCCCAGAGTTGCTGTAAAGCAGCAGTTCTCAACCAGGGTGTCCAACACACTGGTGATTTGTGAATATCTGGGAGGTGTGTCACAGGGTTGGTGCAGCGACATATGCAGAACCTTAACTTTTTTTCTGGGCAGGCAGAAATGAAAATAAAAGCAGTGTGGGGCCTTGGAGCTCATGCCTGCACTCAGCATCTGCCAATCTTGTCCCCAGTACAGACCCCCTGTGTTGGAGGGGGTAGAACCAGCAGGAATTAGGGGTGTACATAGGTTTAAGGCCCAGCATTACTGTGCAGATTCTCGGTGACTGCAGGTCTTGCCCCCTCCATCACATGAAGTCTGCACTGGGGGAAAGACCAACAGATGCTGAGCATGAGTAGAAATTCAAAGGCCCCACACTGCCGTTATTTTTATGTTTTGGGGAGTGAAGATGAAGAAAAGGGAAGTGATAGCAATGCTGGACTGAGGGACAGGTGAACAGAGAAAGAGATGATGGGTGGGATAGTGAGGAAGATATGCTGGACAGGGAGAAGAGGGGGAAATGGACACAAGGAAAGGGAAGTGACAGGGGATTCTAGACATGAAGTTGGAAAGAGAGGGAGATGGATGACTATTGTGGGGTAAAGGGGAGAGAGGTGGACTGCCTATGCAGGAAGGACAAGAGAGAGGGGGAATGGGAGAACTTGCACTGTTGGAAGGGCAAGGGGAAAGGAAAGAAGTTGCTCTGTGGGCAGGACAAGGAGAGAGTGGGTAGAGGTTGCACTGTTGGGAGGGTAAGAGGAGAGGGGAGAAGCTGCACTGTTGAAGGAGAGGAAGGAAAAGGGGACAGAGATGCTAGGCTACTAATTTGGGGGAGTGAAATATGGAAGTTGATGGGCTATGAGGGTGGGGGGAGAGGAGAGAGAAAGAGGAAATGCTGAGCTCCAAGGGTGATAGAAGAGGGAGGGGAGATGCTGGACATTATGGAACCATATAGGAGAAGCCATTATGCATTGTAAAGGAGATCAGTGAAAGGAAGATGGTGAGTACAGAGGGATAGAAATGTGCTAATGGAGAATGGGTGAAAAAAATACAAAAATGGGAGGGGAAGGAGTAAGACAGAGGATGGGAGAGCTAGGGAGGTGGAAAATTGAAAGTAGCTGAAAAAAAATTTTTTTAAGTGGAGAGGGAGAGAGAGAGAAATTGGAATGGACAGAAACACTGAAAAGAAAGAGAGGGAGGAAGGAGCTTAAAAGGGAGAGATGAGTATGTCAGAGACAGATGTGAGGGAGTAAAAAAAAATGACAGGAAAGAGGAGAAAGAACAACTGCACAGCAGCCACTAGAAAGAGAGTTAGCAGAAGACAGACAGGAAAAGAAGAAGAAAGAACCTGGGACCACCATGATCAGAAAAATACAATGCCCAGACAACAAAGGTAGAAAAAATATTTTTATTTTGAATTCATTAATTGGAATATGTAGCTTTGAGAAATAAATTCAAAAACAAAAACCAAACAATGAAAGAATGCACAACTATGATGAAAAGAAAACATCCCACAAGCAAAATAGGGGTGAAGTGTTATAACTAATCAAAAATTAAATTAATGTGTTGACTTTCAGTTACCTAAGCAAAGATGCATCTGGCATCTAAAGCTTACTAAGGCAGCAAGAACTCTGAGCCATCTATTTCAGGCTGTTACATTTGGTGCCCAGATATGTCCTTGAGTTCACCATTTCCATGTGTGCAAAAATGTGAAATCAATGAAAACATCCCAAAACTAGAAAATAGTCCCCAAAAAGAAGGCTGTTTAAAAGATTCCAAAATAAATAGTACAAGTTCAATGCAACACAATAGTCACTCAATAATGATCAGTAAGAAAATCACTTATCTGAAAAATCAAAGGATTGGTAGCAAAAACTCTCCAGCTGATGGCTCTACAGAGCTCCGTTTTGTAATCTTCTTCAGGAATCCCAGTAACAGATAAAGTTGAAAGTAACTGAAACTGGAGTTGATCAATTTCAAAATGGCGCTGAAGACAAGAGGTAACACCAACTCAATTTCATCCATATCTTGGCCTGACAGGCTCGGGCTCTCGTCCTGCTGCATGGTGCTCGTGGCGCTCCTCTCTCATGCACTCTCTCTCTTGTCCCTTATGCACAAGGATACCTATACCCATGAAAGTTACAACCCAGTCACAGGAAATAGCTGAGATTCTAAGTAGAGAGTTGCTTGGGGACAGAGATCTATCCCATACCCGCTGGTCCCCACCAAAGTAATCTCCTTCATCCTTGGCCCACCCAGTGCTACTGCACCGCATCGCACCCCACCGCTCAGTCACCTTGACCCCCCCCCCCCCCCCCCCCCAAAAAAAAAGTAATCAAGAAATTCAGATTCTATAAGCAGTGAAAATACCGGTAAAAGTAACATAAATGCATTTTCTTCTGTACTCTACTAAATACAAAATTTAAAAATATGTACATTTTCACAAAAGCAACATCCATGAGCAGCATATCCCCCTTTCCTTTCCCTCCCAACCCCTTCTATGCCATGTGTTCTACTTCCACCTTTTCCCTTCCCCCCTCCATGTACATCCCCTTACCACTCTTTTTTCCATCCTCCCTCCCTGCACCCACGCTCCATCCATCTTTTTTACAGCCCCCCACCTATCTTCCAAATCTTTTTTCCAGCCCCCCCCTTCCATCCACCCACCTTTTTCATAGCCCCCTCCCACCTACTTTCCTAATTTTTTTAGCTCCCTTCCTCCACCTTTTTAAAGCCTCCTCCCATGAATTATCCATCCATCCAGTCCACCCACCACCCATATGCTTGTCTCCATCTCTCCCTCTTCATTTCTGGAGGCAACCCTCCCGTACATACCTCTATACACCTTGGTAGTCTAGTGGTCCATTCGGGGCAGGAAAAATCCCCTATTCTTTCCTGCCCCACTGACGCTGAACCGCTTGCTGCTGCCACTTCTTTAGAATGGCTGCCAAACCTTCAAGTGGCGGCCTAGTGACCCTTCTGTTATATGCGTTGAACTGACCAGATATATGTGGAATACAAACAAATTATAATGTAATATAACCCTCTACTCTCAATGGATTCAAGCCAAAGGGAGTCTCCAAGATCTAATCCCTGTCACTGCATTTCTAAAGGAGCCTCTTCTTGGTGGTTAATTCACAGCAATTTGGACAAAGGAGTTCCATTCCAAATTCCTCAAACTCAACAGACAGTTACAACAGATGCATCCAACTTGGGCTGAGAATCTCATGTAGATGGGCTCCACACCTAGGGTCACTGATCTACTTAGGAGAAACAACACCGCATAAATCTCCTGGAGGTAAGGGCTATTTGGAGTGCTTTAAAGGCTTTCAGAGATCAGTTGGTGAACCAAATTATTCTGATCCAAACAGGTTGCAATATACTTTGTCAACAAGCAGAAAGGAACAGGATTGTATCTCCTGTGTCAGGAAGCATTCAGGATGTGGGAATCGGCAATCTCCAATGTGATGATGCTCAGGGGTACTTACCTGGCAGGAAAAGGCTACTGAATGGCAGACAGACTGAATCAGGTCATGCAACTTACAAGTGGTCTGTAAGCATGGGAGTTTCTCAAAAGATCTTTTAAGAGTTGGGGTACACCCTTGATAGACCTTTTTGCCACTTATCTCAAAAAGAAAGTTCCTCAGTTCTGCTCCAGACTGAGATCACCTGGCACGTTAGTGTCAGATGTCTTCCTCTTCTATTGGGAGGATGTTCTTCTGTACGCATGTTCTCCAGTACTCCTCATAGCGAGAAATCTCCTGAAACTCAAGCAGGATTAGGGAACCTTGTGTCACGACCACATGATGGTGAGCCCTTGGACCACAGCATGAGCTGCAGCAGACAAGTTCCCTGGACTGGCACGAGGCAGGAATCAGGTCTAGACAGAGCAAGGCAGGACACAATGGACAACAAGGCAAGATAGGCAAGACAAGAACCGGACAGAACAAGGCAAGACAAGGAACTAGGCTAGAACTGGGCCCAGGCAGGCAAGACAAGGGCAAGGCAAGAATTGGATCTGGATGGGATTGGACAAGGCAACGAGCAAGACAGACAAGGCTGGGAGAAGACACTAGAGACAAAGCAAGGTACGAAGAAAGGCAAGATCTATGCAAGACCGAGCAAGTTGGGGCAAGGACAAGAATTCCAAGGCAAGTCAAGACTGGCTAGGTCCAAGACGGGGCAAGGCTGGAGCTTTACAGAAACACAAAGAGAAGGCAGGGCTGGGGCTTGGCAGGAACCCGGAGACAAGGCAAGGCTAGAGTTTGGCAGGAACTCGTAGACAAGGTAGGGCACTTGGCAGGACCTCAGTGACAAGGCAGAGCTGGAGCTTTGCAGGACCTCGGGAACAAGGCAGGGCTGGAGCTCAGCAGGACCCAGGCAGGAACAGGATCATGACTGGAACAGTCCCACAGTATTCGGGGCTTGAAGATGGTAGACAGGTTTGGCGGACTGTTTGTGTAGCCACCTCCAGCATCTCGTGGCACTCCTTGGACTCAGCATGCTTGTGGGGGCTGGCTCTAGGGAATGCGGGAGTTCTGGGATGCCTACAGAGACACGCTTCTGGCCTTGCACTTAAGGGTGATGCCTGCTCTCCATCGACACCTTTGCAACGAGGTCTCCAGCCTTCTTCCTGTTCCTGCCTGGTTCCTGTTACAGTCCGCCAAACCTGCCTACCATCTGCAAGCCCCGAATACTGTGGGATCCACTAAAAAGGAGAGAAATGGTGAGTCAGGAGGGAGTCATGGTCCAGGGCTGTGACACCATGATTCTTATTGCACCATGCTGACTGAGACAGATCTGATTACTACTACTTCTGGAGTTAGCCTCCATAGATCCATGAAAACTGGAGTGCTCTCCGATCTTTATCACTCAGAACGAGAGGTCCATTTTCCATCCTGATATCAAGTCCCTAGCTCTCATGGCTTACATGTTGAGAGGTTAGAGGTTATCATCTTTATACTGACGACACCCAGCTTTATCTGTCCACACCTGACATCACTGCGGAAACCCAGGCCAAAGTATCAGCCTGCTTATCCGACATTGCTGCCTGGATGTCCAACCGCCACCTGAAACTGAACATGGCCAAGACCGAACTTCTTGTCTTCCCACCCAAACCCACTTCTCCTCTACCTCCACTCTCTATTTCGGTTGATAACACCCTCATCGTCCCCGTCTCATCTGCCCGCAACCTCGGTGTCATCTTCGACTCCTCCCTCTCCTTCTCGGCGCATATCCAGCAGATAGCCAAGACCTGTCACTTCTTCCTCTATAACATTAGCAAAATCCGCCCTTTCCTCTCTGAGCACACCACCCGTACTCTCATCCACTCTCTCGTTACCTCTCGCATTGACTACTGCAACCTACTCCTCACTGGTCTCCCACTTAGCCACCTATCCCCCCTTCAGTCCGTTCAGAACTCTGTTGCATGTCTTATCTTCCGCCTGAACCGATACACTCATATCACCCCTCTCCTCAAGTCACTTCATTGGCTTCCGATCAGGTACCGCATTCAATTCAAGCTTCTGCTACTAACCTACAAATGTACTCGATCTGCAGCCCCCTCCCTACCTCTCAACCCTCATCTCCCCTTACGTTCCTACCCGTAACCTCCGCTCTCAAGACAAATCCCTCCTTTCGGTACCCTTCTCCACCACCGCCAACTCCAGGCTCCGCCCTTTCTGCCTCGCCTCACCCCACGCGTGGAACAGACTCCCCGAGCCCATATGCCAGACCCCTTCCCTGCCCATCTTCAAATCTCTGCTTAAAGCCCACCTCTTCAATGTCGCTTTCGGCAACTAACCTCTACACCTCTACCCAGGAAAGCTAGTCTGCCCCAACTTGACATTTCGTTCTTTAGATTGTAAGCTCCTTTGAGCAGGGACTGTCCTTCTTGGTTTATTTTGTGCAGCGCTGCGTAACCCTAGTAGCGCTCTAGAAATGTTTAGTAGTAGTAGTAGACTCCATTCATTTATCGGAGGATGCCTCCTAGGTCCTGCTTGCTCTCGGAAGAGATTCCACTAAAAGATCACATGGCTTAAAGTGGAAGAGGATTGTCCCCTAGTGTGAGGTCAAGGCCCTGAATCCTTTTTCATGTCCTATATAAAATCTGAATGCCTTCTACATTTGTCAGAGTCAGGTCTCAAGGCCAACTCTTTAAAAGTTAACCTTGGTGCAATTGCAGCTTATCATGTAGAGGGTAAACGCATCTCTGTACAGCCTTTAGTTGTTTGCTTCATGCGAAGCTTGTTGCTACAGAAACCTCCTATCAAGCCCCCTATAATGTCATGTGATCTCAGTGTTGTCCTTACTCAGCTTATGAATGCTTTTTTTGAGCCATTTGATACCTCTCACCAGGTACAAAACTTAGACTATGAGCCCACTAGGGACAGAGAAAGTATCTGTATATAATATATGTAAACGGTTTTGGTTGTACCACAGAAAGGTGGTATATCAAGTCCATGGATCTGATATACCTGACCTGGAAGGTCTTATTTTTGGAGACAGTCACTTCAACCCATAGGGTTTAGTAGCTGATCCACCTTACACGAAGTTTTACAACAACAGAGTTGTTTTGTGCGTGCATCCTAAGTTCCTTCTAAGGTAGTGTCAGAATTCCATTTTAATCAGTCAATTGTTCTGCCAGCACTTTTCCCAAAGCCACATGCCCATCCTGGTAAAAGCACACTACACATTCTGGACTTCAAGAAAGATTTGCCCTTCTTTCTGAAGCAGGCTAAAGCTCATAGGTAAACCATCCAGCTTTTGGGATTTTTGTTTTTTTAACCCAAATAGGTTGGGGTCTGCCACCAGCAAACATACACTCTCCATTTGGCTAGCAGACTGCATCTCCTACATTTTTGCCCCAGTTGGGTTGACTCCGGAGGGTCATGTCACAGCTTGCAATGACAGACCTCCAACAAAAGGGAAGCGAAGTACACACTATTCACCAAAACAGTAATACTTCACTATAAACACTTTGTTCTGTCTTACATACTCCAAAAAGTTATATATGTTTAAATATGAAAAATAGGATGGAAAATAATCAGACTTCTGACAGATGCCATTATACTTTTCTACCTGTTCATGTATCCATCACAAGCTTTCCAACCCCCTTACTTTCAGTCAAAACATTATTTTTAATTAACATGTTTCAAAAAACTTTCATTTAAATTGTATTGAGCTTCTCAGCTTAGTTTATGATAGATACATGAACGGGATACATGAGGTCAGGTCAGTAGCCCACTTAAGCTCAGCCATCCAGTCATCTGCTTTTTTTTCTTTCTTGCGCCCGCCCTCTGGAACTCACTTCCCCAACATTTGCAACTTGATGATTCCTGTACCTTCTTTCAAACTTCACTGAAAGCTTATTTCTTTAAAAAGGGCTTTGATGATCTTTCTGGTTGACTTTTTTGCGGCAAGGGGAAGCAACTCAATTTGTAATAGACATTTCCTGCTGGTTGTACTTTGGCTTGAATTATGGTTTGTTAATTTTAGCTTTGCTTTTATTTTATGTTATGTGTATTGCAATGTAAACCATTTCAACTTGGGTTCACAGCAAGATCAATAAACGATCAGAGGGGTACAGTTCACATGATCAGTATAACTCTCTATTCATGACTCATCAGGATCATCATAGGGCCTACAAATTTTGAAAGATTTTTATGTGTGCCAATAATCCAACATTCACTTATACACACTGTACTTCTTTACCAAAAATTCAAATGCAACAAAACACTAATCTTAAAGCCATCGGGGATCAGGTGCCGACATGGTCCATGTTTTGTTGACCTGTATCAGGGGAGTTAGTCCACTATACTAAAATAATGATCATACTACATTTTAAAAAAGAAAAACATAATGCAGCATAAGCTATTTCAAAAAATACTCTACCCCAGTGGGTTCTGTATGTATGCTTCACAGACCACAATGATTCAAATGATGACCACGTTCCTTTATACAAACTTTAAGCTTGAGTGCCGAGGAACCAATACAACAGTTCATATTAAAGACAACCAATTTCTAAGTTCAAATCTTAAGGTAAAATTGAATTTAGATGATAAATCCAGTGTAACCTCTTGTAATTTAAAAAATATTCAACAATAGCACCCTCTCAACACCATCTCTAGGGTATCAAGCTTTCTCCATCACACATCTGTTATAGAGTGATTACAATCCATCCAATGCTGAACTAATGGCACTGTCATCACCTGATTCAGTATCTGAGTTTTATGCCAATTCAATCATATTTTCACTGATCTTGAAGAGCATCCAATGTAGATCAAATGTCAAAGACAAATAATAGCATAAATTACATTTTTGGAAGCACATGTGGTGCTAGATCTTAAAATGATACTTTCCTGAGGTTGAGGATCTACCTATTCGTTCTCTCAAGAATTGATGCACTCCATTGACATTTTTCACATTTGAAGTGCCCAAGAGCTGTCAAATTGTTTTGTGCATAATCTAGACATTAGTAGGTCAATATTTCTCCAATAGTTTTCCCTGTTGAGATGCAAATGCTGGAAATTCAGAAAATACACAGAGCATTACGTGTTGGCAGCTGGTCCCTGATGGCTTTACGATTAGTGTTCTGTTGCTTTTCAATTTTTGCTACAGAACTTGTGTTTGATAGTGAGCCCCTGGACAAAGTCTGAGGCCTATGTGAAACTGAACCCACGCTAGCAAAAGGAAACTAAAAGGACGCAAGGCCCAGCATGCACAGAAAGACCAGAAATCAGGACACTAGGAAAAAGCAGAACACTCATATGGGCTGCAAGGCCAAACTGGAACCTATGTGAAACAGAGTCCAGACACACGGGCCGCAAGGCCAAACTGGAACCCAAACAAATCAGCAAGAAAAGGCGTAAGACTTGTCGCAACGCTCTGTTCAAATCTTATTTTTTGCCTTCTGTGACCTGAAGCAGTTTTCAATGAAACGCTGGCCAGCGTTGGCCCGGGGGCATGTTTGTATCCTGAACCATCTATTAGATGTTGCCAGAAGTGCTTTGCCTTTATTCTTTGAGATAAGTGATTTTCATTTCTCCGGCGACCACCTCTGCTTTCCAGGCTGCATGCTGCTTCTTCTGCACTTCGACTGTGCTCGCTGGGTCTCACTACAGTGCCTTGTTGGGAGCTGTTCCAGCCACTCTGTTACATCTCAGTGTCTGGATTTCCACAGTTCATTTTAGACTCTTTTCCCTTCCCTTCCCTTCCCTTTCTTTCTTCCTCTGTTCCTGCTACCCTCTCTACTGTCATTGTATTGTTTCATCAGTTCATTGTAAGCTGCTTTGAGGCCGCTTTCAGTGGTATAAGGCGGGGTATAAATGTTCTGCATAAATAAATAAATAATCACTATTTGATGTATAGAATTTTACTTTGGGAAGGTTTTTTGCCTATGATGAAGCAAAGATCTATTTAGATCATATCAGCTCTCTAACCTGCTTTTGGGTATTGAGTTTTTCCTTACTTTTTCAATTGATGATTTTCATTGTTTCATAATTTGAAAATTTTACTATGATATTATTGCTTTACTGCATTGGTAATCCCACTCCCATCTTTTGTTTTTTTTTTTTTAGTTAAAAAATTAGCATGTGGCCATTAATTTTTTTTTAAAGAAAAATTAGTCATTTACCCTGGCAGGGAAAATGGCCTTAGCACGTGAGAATGACCCACATAAGGACATGCTAATGCCACTTTTTACCACAGTTTAGTAAAGGGGCCCCTTAGTCCCATCTGGATTAAAATGCCACAAAACTGAACTACCCAGCCTAGAAAAAATGAGTGCTGCAAAAGGACAACCCTAGACTCAAGCTTCTGTAATGGAGGATCAGATTAATGCACAATGGACAGCATACAAGACGAAGGTCTGTAACTATGCAGACATACTGACTTCATACGGGCTTATCTTATAAACATTTCAAATCAGAATCATCACAATATTCGAATTCTTGGTTTCACCGAGGGCAGCAAAGGTGCTGACATGATATCATATTTAGAATCTCAACTGCCCAAATTACTAAAGCTTCACTTAGACAAACCCTTGGAGATGGAGAGGGTTCACGGAGTACATACAAGGAATATCTCAGGAATTAAATATCCTCAGCCAGTGGTAGCTAAGGTACACCTAGAAAATCAACATCTTGATGAATTTATGGAATATTTAAAGACAGTAGTTAAAAAAAAAAAAGTCATTTACATCTAGCACTCTTCCTTGATCCAACTCTCTGGTCACCTAGAGGGGCATAATCGAACGGCACCGGCCAAATCGATGGGCGGCCATCTTCAGGGCCGACGCCGTAAGTGGGCGGAGCCAAGCGTATTTTCGAAATTCGCTTGGCGCCGGCCAAATCACTCGCCGGTGTTAGATGAGATGGCCGACTCCGATTTTCAGCCATAATGGAAACCGGAGCCAGCCATCTCAAATCCGGCGAAATGTAAGGCATTTAGGCGTGGGAGGAGCCAGCATTTCTACTGCACTGGCCCCCCTGACGTGCCAGGACACCAACCGGGCAACCTAGGGGGCACTTAAAAAATTAATAAAAAAAAACAAAAATAGCTTCCAGGTGCATAGCACCCTTCCCTTGTGTGCTGAGTCCTCCAAATCCCACCAAAACCCACTGCCCACAACTCTACACCATTACCATAGCCCTAAGGGGTGAAGGGGGGCCACCTACATGTGGACACAGTGGGTTTTGGTTTTTTTTGGAGGACTCAGCACACAAGTGTAACAGGTAGGGGGGTGGGCCTGGGTCCACCTGCCTCAAGTGCACTGCACCCACTACAAACTGCTCCAGGGACCTGCATATTGCTGTCAGGGAGCTGAGTATGACATTTGAGGCTGACATACAGGCTGGCAAAAAATGCCTGATTTTTTTGTGTGTGTGTGGGAGGGGATGGTGGCCACTGGGGGGAGTAAGGGGAGGTGATCCCCGCTTCCTTCCGGTGGTCATCTGGTCAGTTGGGGCACGTTTTTGGGACTTGGACTTGATCCAAATAAAACGGACCAAATTCTCCTGACGGCCGGCTTTCTTTTTTTCATTATCGGGCAAAGCTGGCCATCTCAACGCACGCCCCCCGTCCCACCCACATCCCGCCTTCGCTACCATGCCAACATGCCCCCCTTTCAACTTTTGCCGGCCCCGCGATGGAACGCAGTTGAAGCTACCCAAAATCGGCTTTCGATTATGCCGATTTGGGCAGATTTCGGAGATCGCCGCCCATCTCCCGATTTGTGTCGGAAGATGGGCGGCGATCTCTTTTGAAAATCAGCTGGCTAGTTAAAGAAATTTATCAGATTAGTCTGACAAGACCTAGCTGCCATAAAGCCATGCTGTCTCGGGTCTGCAATCCACTAGATTCCAAAAACCTCACTATCCACTGTTTAAAAAGTGTTTACTCACCACAATGGGGCAGTGCCTGAGGACCCATAACCGCAAAGGGCCCACTCTCCCATAGCTTCCATCTTTTTAATTACTTTTGATAAGTGGTTGGAATCCCATAACTCTTGTTGCCCAGAGGACCAAATCACTGTTACTCTGGTTTCACTCTAGAAAATATAGCACATCCTTTTTTATAATAGGCTTCCCCTTCCTCAGTATGTTGCTCAATTCCTAACAACTCTAAATCCCTTCTCCCTACATTGTCATCTCATCCATTCATTGAAACACCAGAGCCCTGCCTGTCTCTTGGGTCTTGTGCATTTAACAGGGAGCATTTCTGAGAGTGATACCCTGGAAGTTCTGAATTTCAAGTGTCTACCTAAAAGCCTAAGTTTCGTTTCCAGATATTCTCTCCCACACATTACTATGTTGTTGGTGTAAAATCCTATCTAAATGATACATGTGATCTACCATTTTCACACCAGATAGACAAGTAACCAAGCAATCCAACTGTCCACCAGTCATGCAGCTGTCTACATCCTTATTGTACATATTTACTTATTTGCCAACTGAAATGACCTTCTTAAGCCTTCCCTCCTGTACAAGGGTATGAAGCCTTTTGCAAGGCATAGTATGTATATGTGTGTGTGTTTGTATGTGTGTAAATGAATGGCCTTGTTTGAATTTATTGGAGTTTCTAAGTAGATACAGATATATTTATTTTATTGGATTCCTCTTAAAATTAATTCCTGACATAATTATTGTAATATGTATGATGTAAGATATTGGGTATTACCTTTAGTGTAATGGTGCTAAATTTTGCAAATATGTAGTGTGATGCTGTCTGATTTCTCTATAAATATACAAAGACACTCCATACTTTTTATAGTAAACTTTTTGTATATGAATAACTCATTCTACTTGAAGAATGGCTTTCTATTAGCCTTCCTAAGAAAAGTATCTGAAGTAGAATAAAAAAGGCACATAGACATTTCAAGCACCTTTGCCATTCTTTGTGATGTCATCTGGAATGTGTTTTTTTTGTGCATATAAAATTAATTTACATCATGTAACATCAATAGTCACCCTACAATTTCTCTTTGCAGTATGAGATACATTTACTAGAATCAAATGGGACTTTAGGGAATTAATATTCTGAAGCTGGTCACAACACCTTCATTGTAGGTGTATTTTTCTGCCTACTGTACATGCAGTGTGTTTGTAATATTACCTGATTTTGATATGTCAAATTGTAAGACATTCTTTTCAACGTTTGGCATCCTCCAGATCCTTGGTTAAGATTCTATTAAAGTCTGTACAACAGCTCCCCTCAATAATTCCGCTCACTAGCTCTGCCTTTGTAATATTCATAAATCCCTAATTTCAATAGGAACATTTTTCCCCTGTCATATATGGTTTGTTCATTTTTTGTTCATTTTTCTTGTGTCACACTGTAGCCTTCTCTAACTCCCACTGCAGCACACTGAACTGGAAAAAAAAAAACCTTTGTTTTATCTTCATTACAACACCTGCTTCAGGCAATCTGCTCTTTTTCTTTCCAAATGAATTTTGTCACCGCCTTTCACATTCTCTCGCAGTAATGAGCTAATGAAAGCGGATGGTCCAATTTGCACTGACCAGGTAGTGACTGCCAGTATCCAGCTGAGAATGGTTTCAAATAAATAAATAAATACAAGAGAGCATTATATCACCGATTTAGCCATTAGACATCATTAATAGAGAGGCTTTTGTGTGTTTATCTGTTTGTATTGGTGTGCATTTATCGAATTGTTTATGACAAGACTAATTGGCATAATTGTAGCCACTGAAATTACCTGTCAACTATATGTAACTACACTCCCTTTCTTTCTGACATATGATGACAACTGAGAGACCGCATTGCATTACTCATGATGGCTTTTCAAGTGGTAATAAGGACAATAGAGGCCCTAGCTAATTTGACATGGACAGCCTTCACAACAAGCAACCAGCTAAATGACTTGTCAGGAGTCGGGCAAAAGTAATGGAGTCCCCCACGGCGCTCTGACAGGGAGATAAGGCAGTTTAAACGAAAAGTGAAAGAGCTTCAGTTTAACAAGTATTTAGAACAATCAGAGAACGGGCTAGAGGCTGGAACCTTACAATAAATGTCTGCACCATGGCAGCAGCTTGCTATAGGTTACTTATTTTATCAGGGCTTCGTTGGCACTGAGAGGTTTGTTTGGGGGTAACAGTCTGTATCACCTACAGACAAGGGGTTTATGTTCAGTTTTTCCTAGCAGCAGCAGTTTTTATGAAAACAGGGGGAATAGGCATGTGCAGAGCTTGATCTTCCAACACAGTTTTGGTCCTTTGTATTGCAGATGCAATACTCATTTCAATGATTTATGAATGGATTAAAAACCTGTCTGTTTAAAGATGTGTTTAGAGAACAGACAGATGTGCTCCAGTGGGCGGAACCTGGGATACTGGGGTTGCCTATGAGATCTGGACTCTTTAAATATGTAAAACCCTTGTTTTACATATTTAAAACAAGGGTTTTACTTTTAACCCTTGTTTTAAATATGTAACTTCATTTTCTACCCTTTCCCCTTTCCATTTTTTTCTCTGTTTGTTTAGACCTAATTTAACTGCAAACTGCTGTGACAGCATGCCATTCAGTGGTCTATCAAATAATTAAACATCATAGACAGATGCACACATAGGTGAAGATATAGGACACCCTATGCAAACCTTCAGCTGTACCTCCCCCAGGGGAAGCTGAAGGCTAAACACTCTCCCCCCCCCCCCGGCCCCCCATAGTTTAGCTTCTCCTCTAACTTCTCCTCCACCCCAAGTCCAGCATCTCCCTTTTCTTTCCCTAGCCCCCTCCAGGTCGCTAGCATCCCTTCTCTTCTTTACCCCTCCCTCCCTCAAGGTGGTCAGCATCTCCTCTTCCTTTCTCCATCCCGCATCACAGTGGCCAGTATTTCATAATTCATATTCCCACTCTGCATCCATTAACTCCTCTCCTTCCTTCCCTGCTTCTCGATCCGTCCCCAAGCTTACAAGAAGACTTCACGAGCCCTGTAAGTACAGGCCCACACTCGAGTACTGCTGAATCTCAAACCCTCCAACAGGAAGTCTGCCTCAGAGGACGGCGGTACACAGTGGCATTTGAGTGCGGGCATGTATTTAGTCTCATGCAGCACCCAGTCTTTTATTTGGCCCAGGATTTAAAGAGCTTTAATGTAGCTTGTCTTGCTCTACTGCTTCCAAACCCACAATTAGATGGCTAAAGGACATTATCATATCAGCTTATTTGCTTGCAGAAAAGCATGCTCCTCAGGCTTTGCGGGCTCATTCTATGAAGCGTACAGTGACATCCTGGGCAGAGACTACCTTACTGTCTCTAGTGGATATTTTCAAGGTGGCAACATGATCAACGCTGCATACCCTTGCCAACTCTACAGGGTGGACATTGTGGCGGTTCTCATGTACCTGAAAAAGGTTGTTACTGTGAGTTTTAGCCTCTGTGGCAAGTTAAGCTCTGGAATTTGCTGACAGAGGATTTGGTAACAGCAGTTAGTGTATCTGGGTTTAAAAAAGGTTTGGTCAAGTTTCTGGAGGAAAAGTCCATAGAGTGTTATTGAGATGGACATTAGGAAAGCCACTGCTTGCACCGGGATTAGTAGCAAGGAATGTTGCTACTAATTGGGTTTCTGCCAGGTACTTGTAACATGGCCACTGTTGGAAGCAGGATTTTGGGTTAGATGGACCATTGGTCTGACCCAGTATTCTTATGTTGTTATGTTTACTATCTTATCTAAACCTTGCCATGTTGTCTGTCTTGAGATCTATCTAGACCTTTATCCTGATTCATGTATGGGCCTCATTTCCCCTTATCTCTTTTTCTACTTCTGTTCATGATAGATTTTCTTCTTTGTCCCTCTATTGGTACTGGGCTGTCTGATGATCTCCTTTTGTTCTATAACCTGCTTATTTGAAAATCCTGTTGAGATACATTAGTCCTAGGTGGTGTGGTGAATAATTAGGCATAGAGATCAAAGAATCTTTCCAAATCACTCCTGCTTCTTTTCTATTTCTCTCAAAATCTAAACCCTTCAGGAACATGTCTCTCACTGCCTTATTTGTTTACTTGTTCTTACTTTATTCTCAAAAACAACCTGTTTCTTCACTCTGTTTTATCTTTTTGTCAGGGGTAAACAACATCATATTTAAAACCCTATTAATCTCTTCTAAATTCATCATATTTAATGTGTTTAACCTCTTTTTTAAAATACTTCAAATTTTTATTCTACTCATCAAAAAGCATATCAAAACATATGTTATTTTCCTTGAGAAACCGAAGCTCCTTATCCAGGCATTCCTTTACTTTCTCAACTTTTTTCGTAGAAGTTTGGATTTGGAGAACCATGTGATCAAGGGAACATTTATTAAGGATGGCTTCTCATTGCCTTAGGAAGTTCTTGTCACTGTACATTTTTGGAATTTTTAAGATCCTAATTCCTCTTGGGATCCACATACATATGCAGTATTCTAAAAGAGTAGAGGAATGGAGTTCAGTTCTTACATCCATTTGCTGCACTTTATCACTGCCTTCCAATGGTTTATCTGATCCTCAAATCCATCAGTCTCTTTAATCAAAGGTTCTTTTGGGAGTTTATCCTGTTGCAAGTCGTTGTTAAAACTCAAGAAGTTATTCCATGATGAGATGGAAATCTTGCCTCAGTAAAATAGATTAATTCTGCATATGGAACTTGCTAATGAACATACATTCAATATACACTACTAGCAAGATAAATTCTCTCAATTTTCTTCTTACCAGAGGAAAGACTTCAGATGCTTTGTATTCACTCCCTATTTATAATCACATGAGTGACAGACTGCCTCGTATCTCTTGCAGACGATTTTTTGCTGTAGTAGGATACGGTGCAGGCTCCTCATAAGTCTGAAAACCTCCACTTAGTGAATGTAATGCTGTTAGCTGCAGTTGTGTTTTAGCATAATTGTTTTACAAATAGAAAAAAAATTTGCAGTTATCTGGGCTGTAGCTTAATCGATTGGGTACGCTCGACAGAGAGCCCCTGTTTCTCGAGTGCTTCTTCAGGAGCTGTACCCTCGGCTACTAATTCTGCCCTGAAAAGTAGAGGAGTGTGGTAGCCGTGTTAGTCCACTCTTAAGGTTATCAATAGAAATCAAACAAAATAAAACATGGAAAAGAAAATAAGATGATAACTTTTTTATTGGACATAACTTAATACATTTCTTGATTAGCTTTCGAAGGTGGCCCTTCTTCGTCAGATCGGAAATTTCCGATCTGACGAAGAAGGGCAACCTTCGAAAGCTAATCAAGAAATGTATTGTTATGTCCAATAAAAAAGGTATCATCTTATTTTCTTTTCCATGTTTTATTTTGTTTGATGCCCTGAAAAGAAATGTGCCAATTTAACATTTCAGAGAGAGGATCGAGGAAGTTGTGCTGTAATGAGTTCTGCAAGAAAAAAGCCTAGCTTCGTGAATCCAGCTTGTTCCTACTGCGGGAATCCTAGCAATCAAAATGGCACCTGTTTTTAAACAGACGATATCTCATCCTTCCAATCAGAAGGGACCTGACTCTTAAAGGGACTCATCTTTTAAAGGAAAGTACTTTCTTAAAGGAACAACCTGTCTTTACACTCTATGCGGTTGTTCAAACCTGTGGGGGCTAGAGTGTTCAACCTAAAATCCAACGTTGTTCTGTTAGGATTAAAGCTCGATCCTGATCACCTCCCCTAATCGATCTAGCTACATGGTCTATAGCGATATACTTAAAATCTGAGAAAATATGAGGTATTTCCATGCGGTGTGGCACTAGGGGGGGCTTTCTTACGCTGGTGGATAATGTTAAACTTGTGATCACTCAGTCGCTATTTAAGTGCACGTATTGTTTTCCCCAAATATAGTTTTGGGCAGGTGCACATTAGGACATAGAGCACATGAGTGCTATTGCAGTCAGTGTTGTATTTCAACTGATATTTTTTGTGATCATTAGGATTAATGAACTTGTCTGTAGTAATCATATTCAAGCAATAGATGCAGTTACCACATTCCTTGTGACCAGCATGTGTGGTAATGTTCCTATCGATTAACGTGGCCTGCATTATATCCCGAAGGTTCTGTCCTCTAGAATAGGCTATGCGCAACTGGTGATCACGAAAAGCCGGGTGAGCTTGAATTATTCTCCAATGATTTTTCAATATCCGGACGACTGTTCTGATACCGTAAGTGTATCTCAAGACACATGCTTGTAGTTGCAAATCTGAAGACTTTGCTCTAGACAGTAATAGAGCGTCTCTATCATAATACTTAGCTCTGGTGTAGGCTATTTTTAAAATCTCTGCTAGATGTTGTCTTGTACTGAATTTGTGAAGTAAAGACTTTGCTTGGTGTTTAAAAGTTTTCTTATCACTACAAATCCTACGGTATCTAAGGAGTTGGGAGAAAGGCAAGCTCTTCTTTGTTGTTAGAGGGTGATTGCTGTGGTAATGGAGCAGAGTATTGCGATCCGTGGGCTTGACATACACTTTAGTAATAAATGATAGTCTGTCCTGAATGACCAGGACATCCAGGAAATTAATTTGAGTAAGGGATTGTTGTTTTGTAAATTTAATATTTACATCCCTGGTGTTAAGCCATTCAAAAAAAGATTGCAACTGTTCTTCATTGCCTTTACATAGCAAAAAGATGTTGTTGATATATCAATGCCGTGCAAGGACCGATTGTTTCCAGGGATTCTCTCTCAACCAATGTTCCTCAAATCGGACCATGTAAAGACAGGCGATAGAAGGAGCGCATGTGGCACCCATGGCGACCCCCTTGTTCTGTTGATAGAATTGACCTTTAAATACAAAAGAAATTCTTCTTCAGAGCTATAATGGCTAGTTCTATCAAGAAAGGGGTATGGACCTGGTGTGGGCGTGGCCTGGTTGCGAGGAATCCTTCTACAATGTTTAAGCAATCTTGTTGCGGTAAGGACGTATAGAGAGCTGTCACATCCAATGTTACCATAGTGAAGGGATGTTCACTGGCAGGCACTGCATTTAATATTTTCAAAAAATGTGTGCTGTCCCGTATATAAGAGAGGCTTCCTTGTACCATTAGTCTTAGAAACCAGTCCACTTATTGAGGAAGAGGTTCAAGTATCGAATCTATTGATGCTACAATGGGTCTCCCAGGAGGGGTTTTAGAATCTTTATGTATTTTGGGGACTGTGTGGCATGGAGGAGCAAGGGGATATTTTTTGTTTAGAAATGCAAATTCTCGTTTAGTGAAGAACCCATCCTCCATTGCTTGTTGTGTATTTTCCAAAATCTCTACTTGTATCTCATCAGTAGGGTCAGTAGAAAGGGGGGGGGGGGGGCATAAGTAGTAGTATCCGCCAGTTGTTGTGCTATTTCATCTTCATAGTAGCTTTTATCCAGAATAACTAATGTGCCCCCTTTATCAGCTCTGCGGATGATGATTGATTCATCCATTTTCATCGTGATGAGCGCTGTCCATTCATCTTTGGTGAGATTATGGTGGTATTTATAATGTGGATTTAACCGTGTCCAGGACCAACTTTTTAAATGTCGGTATTAACGGGTCAACTGGACCCGGTGGGTTCCATAATGATTTATTCTTTCTGATTGATCTGTCGGGGATGTCTTGCTTGTCTACAAAGTATGCTTTAAGATTTAATGTTCTTATGAATCTTTCTAGATCAATCTGTAGTTTGTGACATAAACAAAGGCTCAGTGGCCATAAATATAATTTGAAACATTCTCATCCTGAAGCTTCCTTAGTTTCCCACAGTGTTGAAATGTCACATAAATTTGAAGATTATAAGTGTATAGTTATTGATCATATTCCAGAATCAATATGTAGGGGAGACAGGGATTGGAGTCCAATCCAGCGGGAACAACGTTGGATTTATAGGTTAAAATCCTTAGCTCCAGCAGGTCTTAATAATCGGGTGAAGTGGAAAGCCTTTTTATAAATACGTAAGGGGATCTGAGAAGATGAGAGAAGCCTAGGGACATGAAGAGGGTGAATTATCCCTTTAAAGTTTGAGCAAGATTCTGATTGGCTGACAACGTCAGCGTCAGTTTAAAAACCAGCCACCATTTTAGTGGAGAGAACTTCATATCAGATAGAAGTCGGCATAGGAACAGGTATGTGAAATAGATAAGCTAGATTGCTGGACCACGGACTCTTAACTTTCTGTAAAGCTCTCTAAAGTTTTCTAAGATTATGTTGTTTGTATGCTTG
The DNA here is from genome assembly GCF_901765095.1 of Microcaecilia unicolor. Lineage (NCBI taxonomy): Eukaryota > Metazoa > Chordata > Amphibia > Gymnophiona > Siphonopidae > Microcaecilia > Microcaecilia unicolor. The sequence goes on from NC_044039.1 coordinate 98,645,255, forward strand.
CAGGGCATTTCAAGAGGCTATGGGTCCTGCTTCTTATGAAGCATTAGCGAAACAGGGGCTCGCTCTTGGGCGTTACCCACTAGTCCAAGCCGCATAGCAGATAAGTGCCTGGTGATTTCTATAAGAATGCAAAAAATAATAAAATAGAAGTAAAAAAATAATATAAAAAGTAAGAAGGCACAAATTGGGGAGGTTTTTATGACTCATGAGGATGCTCACCAGCAGTTTTACACCAGAAAAAAATCAAATTTCAAAAGTAAACGCTGAGCAGCATTATACCCACTATTAAACGAGAATTAGTGGCTATCGAGTGTCTGAAGTCTTTTCCTCCCCATACTCTTGATGGTAGAAAGAAAGACTCATTTGCAAGTTGTGAATTTTGATATACATAACATACACAATTTAAAAAACGAATCTGTGTAATATAACAATTATGTTAATAAAATTCACATGAGAATATAAATAAATTGTAAATGGTACATGTTCTTAAAGTGTGATTACTTATTTTAAAAAAAGCACTGAACAGCACAATTCTGAGTTAAATTATAAGCTTGCATAAATATACCAAGTGGATGAGAAACCTCACAGTTGTCACATCCACTTTTAGTAATAAAAAACTGCACCAACCGGATCTAAAACAAAAATGTTTATAAATATTTAAATAATTTAAAAAGACATTGAAAAATATTAATGATTCAAAAACAATTGTTAAATAAAAAATATCATTTAAAAAGGGAGCTCACATATATCTAAAACACTAAGGTGAGACTTAAACCAACCTCAGGTTTACGAGGCAAGCATCTTACTAAAATGACTATTCTTAATGCTAGACCTGCCTGTGTCTACTAAACTACCTCCTTATCTGTCACTTCGTACTGCCATAAGCTTTTCTTAAAACCCTAGGAAATTTTTAACTAAAACCATGAGATCCTCCATATATCAGACATTATGTTCAGGAACGTGTGTTGTCTGCTTTCTGCCAAAAAATGAGATCTTATGGAGAGTTTGCCAAGAATGATCAACTCCTTTTTGGGTCTGGAAACTGTTAGAGAACATCTTCAGATGCCCAGAAAATTCTATGGGTCCAATATTTGAAAAGGGTTTCACTGGGCAGGAGTCCACCAGTGTTCAGCAGGATATTACCTATGACCACATTGGCACTTTTCAGTTACTACTACTACTACTACTACTTAACATTTCTAGAGCGTTACTAGGGTTACGCAGCGCTGTACAAATTAACAATTAAGGACGGTCCCTGCTCAGAAGAGCTTACAATCTAATGGACGAAATGTCAAGTTGGGGTAGATAAGTTTCCTGAGAAGTGGTGTAGTGATTAGGAGCCGAAGGCGACATTGAAGAGGTGGGCTTTGAGCATTGATATGAAGATGGGTAGGGAGGGGGCACGGCGTATGGGCTCAGGGAGTGTGTTCCAGGCATGGGGTGAGGCGAGATAGAAGGGACGGAGCCTGGAGTTGGAGGTGGTGGAGAAGGGTACTGAAAGGAGGGATTTGTCTTGAGAGCGGAGGTTACGGGTAGGGACGTACGGGGAGATGAGGGTAGAGAGGTACGGAGGGGCCGCAGATCGAGTGCATTTGTAGGTGAGTAAGAGAAGCTTGAACTGTATGCGGTATCTGATTGGGAGCCAGTGAAGTGACTTGAGGAGAGGGGTGATATGAGTATATCGGTTAAGGCGGAAGATAAGACGTGCGGCAGAGTTCTGGATGGACTGAAGGGGGAGTAGATGGCTACGTGGGAGGCCGGTCAGGAGTAGGTTGCAGTAGTCAAGGCGAGAGATAATGAGAGAGTGGATGATAGTTCGGGTGGTGTGCTCGGAGAGGAAGGGGCGAATTTTGCTGATGTTATAGAGGAAGAAGCGACAGGTCTTGGCTATCTGCTGGATGTGCGCAGAAAAGGAGAGGGAGGAGTCGAAGATGACACCGAGGTTGCGGGCAGATGAGACGGGGACGATCAGGGTGTTCTCAACTGAGATAGAGAGTGAAGGGAGAGGGGAAGTGGGTTTGGGTGGGAAGACAATAAGTTCAGTCTTAGACATATTCAGTTTCAGGTGGCGGTTGGACATCCAGGCAGCAATGTCGAATAAGCAGGCCGAGACTTTGGCCTGGGTATCCGCAGTGATTTCTGGTGTGGAGAGATAAAGCTGGGTGTCATCGGCATAAAGATGATAGTGGAAACCATGAGAAGAAATCAGGGAGCCTAAGGAAGAGGTGTAGATTGAAAAAAGAAGGGGCCCAAGGACAGATCCCTGAGGAACTCCAACAGAGAGCGGGATAGGGGAGGAGGACGAACCATGAGAGTGTACTCTGAAGGTACGATGGGAGAGATAAGAGGAGAACCAGGAGAGGACAGAGCCCTGGAACCCAAGGGAGGACAGAGTGTCAAGAAGTAGGTTGTGATTGACAGTGTCAAAAGCGGCGGAGAGGTTGAGGAGGATGAGGATGGAGTAGTGACCTTTGGATTTGGCGAGGAATAGGTCATTGCAGACTTTAGATAGTGCCGTTTCTGTTGAGTGTAGGGGGCGAAAACCGGATTGGAGCGATCGAGGATGGCATGAGAGGAGAGAAAATCAATACAGCGGCTGTGAACGGCGCGTTCAAGTATCTTGGAGAGGAAGGGTAGGAGGGAAATGGGGCGGTAGTTGGAGGGACAGGTAGGGTCAAGTGATGGTTTTTTGAGGAGTGGAGTGACCACAGCATGCTTGAAGGTGTCCGGGACAGATGCAGTGGAGAGAGAGAGGTTAAGTATATGACAGATGGTGGGGGTGATGGTAGGAGTGATGGTGTTGAGTAGGTTAGTGGGGATGGGGTCAGAGGAACAAGTGGTGGCTTTCGAGGAGGAGAGGAGATGGGCGATTTCCTCTTCGGTGATATCAGGAAAAGAGGAGAAGGAGGCCTGGGTAGGTTGGATGAGAGAGTGAGATATAGGCTGAAGAGGAGGAGAGGGAGTAGTGGTGAATTCGAGGTTGATCTTCTGGACCTTGTCACGGAAGTAGTGGGCCAGAGATTGAGGAGAGAGTGAAGGGGGGGTGGGAGCAGAGGGCACTTTCAGGAGGGAGTTGAGGGTGGTGAATAGACGACGAGGGTTAGAGCTAAGGGAATTGGTCAATTGGATATAATAGTCCTGCTTAGCGAGGAATAGGGAGGATTGGAAGGAGGATAGCATGAATTTGAAGTGAATGAAGTCAGTAAGGGTGCGAGATTTCCTCCAGAGGCGTTCAGCCGAACGGGCGCAGGAGCGAAGGTATCGGGTGCAAGGGGTCAGCCAGGGCTGGGGATTGGTACGTCTTGTGGGCCGGGAGGTGGACGGTGCAAGGGTGTCTAGAGCAGAGGAAAGAGTGGCATTGTAAGTGGAGACAGCTTTGTCAACGGATGTGGAGGACAAGATGGAAGGGAGGAGATCAGAGATAGTAGAGGATAAGGTGGAGGGGTCAACAGCCCAGAGATTTCTGGACGTAGTAGTTAGTGTTGGGCGAGAGTGAGGGGGAGGGTGCTGAAGTGTGAATGTGATAAGGTGGTGGTCAGAGAGAGGAAGAGGTGAGACGCAGAAAGTGGAGGGTGAGCAAGTAGAAGAGAGGACGAGATCAAGACAGTGGCCAGATTTGTGAGTAGGGGTGGTGGGGCTCAGTTGGAGGTTGAAGGAGGAGGTAAGAGTGAGGAACTGAGCAACATATGAATCGGAAGGGTTATCAGTGTGGATGTTGAAGTCACCGAGAATGAGGGATGGGGATGAGGGCTCAAGAAAGACGGAGAGCCAGGCATCGAAGTCGGTAAGGAAGGATGGGAGGGATTTATCAGGGGGGCGGTAAATGACTGCAACTCTGAGTGGCAGTGGGTGGAATAGACGGATGGAGTGAACTTCAAAGGATGAGAAGCTGTGAGACTGAGGTAGGTGGAGAGGTTGGAAGCTGCAGGCGGGCGAAAGTGGTAGTCCGACGCTGCCACCACAGCCGACTGGACGGGGCGAATGGGAGAAAAGATATCCTCCGTGGCATAGGGCTGCGATTGAGGCAGAGTTGTCCGGGGTGAGCCAGGTTTCAGTTAGGGCGAGCAGATGAAGGGAATGGGAGATGAAGAGATCGTGGGTGAAGGGAAGTTTGTTGCAGATTGAGTGGGCGTTCCACAGGGCACACGAGAAGGGGAGGGAGGAGGGGGGGAGGAGGGGAATAGGGATGAGATTGGAGATATCGCGGGATCATTTGCATAGATGAGATGAGGACGAGGACAGGTGTGGGGGACCTGGGTTGGATTTGATGTCACCCGCGAATAGCAGGAGAAGGAGCAAGAGAGTGCGGAGAAGGGTGGGTGAGGAAGGGCGACGAAGGCGACGAAGACGGGATGCGCTTAGGAGGAAAGGGGAAGGGTTCATGGCAGGAAGGAGGTGTTGAAGGTTGAGAGCTAGGAAGGAGGATATTACCTATGACCACATTGGCACTTTTCAGTTAGAAACTGAGGCAGTCCAGGGGCTGAGTTAGGGAGGAGTCGGGGCGGAGTTGGTAGCTAACCAGGCAGCAGCAGTATTCAGCCTGCTATTCGGTTATCTAACTTTACCCAGTTTGTAAATTCTGCTCAAACTTCCCTCCGCCAAGAGCTTTCCCACCTTGCGCACCCTTCCCCGCCCTCTCACATTATCTGATTTCCAGGCTCCCCCTATGAATAGCTACTATCAAGGACCCCACCACACAAGAGTTGTCATACTGGGTCAGATCAAGGGTCCATCTAGCTCAGTATCCTGTTTCCATCAGTGACTAGTCCAACTCATCAGTACCTGGCAGAGTTCCAAAAAAAGTGGCAAGATTCCATGATACTTAATCCCAAGGATAAGCAGTGGATTTCCCCAGGTCTACCTTAATAACAGATTATGGACTTTTCCTCAAGAAATTTATCCAAATCTTTTTTTAAACCCAGCTACATTAACTACTTTTACCACTTTCTCCATCAAAGAGTTCAGAGCTTAACTATATTATGAGTAAAACATATTTTCTTCTCTCTGTCTTAAATGTGTTACTACGTAACTTTATGGGGCATCCGCTTAGTTTTTGAAAGAGTAAAGAATCAATTCACATTTACCCATTCCAATCCAATCTGGATTTTATAAACCTCAATCATATCTCCCCTCAGTCGTCTCTTCTCCAAGCTGAAGATCTCTAACCTCTTTAGCCTTTCCTTGTATGAGAATCCTTCCATACCCTTAATCATTTTAGTTTCCGTTCTCTATATCATTTCCACTATATCTTTGAGATGCAGCAATCAGTTAGGTAGTAGAGAGCTATAGGGCAGTGGTTCTCAACCCAGTCATCTAGACACACCTAGACAGTCAGGTTTTCAGGATACCCAAAATGAATATACATCAGATAAATTTGCATAAAATGAAGGTGATGCATGCACATTTTATCTTATGTATATTCATTGTGGATATCCTGGATATCTGACTGGCTATGTCTTCCCTAAGGTCTGGGTTGTGAAACCTCTTCTCTAGGGAATCAAATATAGATAATAAATAACAGAATAAATAAAACAGTATTGAGTTTATATGTTTTATTGCTCAACAGTTGTACAAAACTAAATGTTAAACATACCAGCATTCCGAACTGTACCCCCTGACAGCAGTTTGGACACCTTAAATAAGCTTAGTCTCACAAATTCACAGTCAATGTGGATCACTAGACAATCTGCACAGCCTAGTATAGCCCCATCTCTTTTAGGCCCCTCTATTTCATTGTTCACTTCCTTCAAGTTGCATAATCGACTGTCACATATCTCTTGAGGCCCAAACATCATCAGTTTTAGCATGGCAGCAACTATGTTCTGTCAATTCCTTTTAGATCCTAAGGATTTACGCACCCTACTGCATGCATGTGTTCTTTCTCACTTGAATTACTGCAGCGTCTATAAAATGGTTTGAAAATGTCATCCATCAACGAACTTCAGATAATAAAGAATACTGCAGTTAAATTGTTGTACAGTGTAAAGAAGTGAAGAACTTAAGCATTGCCAAACTGGGACAGACTGAAGGGCCATCAAGCCCAGTATTTTTCACTATCTTCTTGTGATTTAACAACTGAATAACTTTTTGTTATCAGAAAATGTATTTACCTCACTAGTTATTCCCATCTCTAGATCATTATAAATATGTTTAAAAGAAACAGTTCCAGCACCAGACCCCTGAGGAACCCCACTATCTACCCTTCTCCATTGAGAGTACTGACCATTTAGCCCTACTCTGTTTTTTATCTTTTAACCAATTCTTAGTCCACAATAGGCCATTACCTCCTATCCCATGATTACATTCAGTCTTCTTATTCTATTTATTTAATTTATTTATTTCATTTATATCTCGCTTATCACCGAAGTGTTTCATAAAGCACTTCATATAGGAGTTCTGGAATATCAGTCAAATTTTCTTGCACCCCAGGTTCCAGCCTGCACCCTTCGTTCCCAAAATAGCAGACTTATTTTATTCTTTCTTCATTCACCATTCTGTTTGATCAATTCGAAATGCGTTTTTATGTGCAGTTCCAATCCTTTGGAAATCCTTACCACTTTATATAGGGGAGGAACTTCTTTCAAATATTTAAGCATGGACTGAAAACATTCTTGTTTGAGACAGCCTATTCCTTTCCTACTGCTATTTTAACATTGTTGTGTGATGGATATTTCATGTGTTTTATTGTTTTGATTACCTTTTGTTTCCCGTTATTATTCCTTCTCGTCTTAACTTATATTTCCTTTTATCTGTTTTATGTATGATTACTTTTGACTTAATCTAAACTAAGGCATGTAAAATGGCTCTCAAATTGCACCACATATACAGGATTCCATTGCTGCATATTAGCTGTAATCAAGGCACCTGAAGTTACCTAATTAGCAGAATTTAATATGTCACTCTTCCAAACATCACTATTCCTCTCAGTGCAGGGAAATTGTTGGAACACAAAATTGTTTACATGGATAAAAGCTCTGCAATATTCAAAGCAGCTGAATATGGATTATTAAATGTTTAGTTGCTGAGGGCCTCAATTAATAAATATTATTGGAAGTACAGTACAGCTTTCCAAACCAAGAACACTTATTTTTCTAAGTTAAAAATTATCAGCAACTTGTGTTGTAGATCCTTTTACACATTGTTAACTTCTTTTTATTTAAAATGCCCATTCTCTTTAGTTCTTGTCATGCAGTATGCTGCTGTAAGCATAGCGTCTCACACAATTTAAGAAAGACCACGGTTTAAACCAAGCAAGAATATTTTACCTCCTAAATGAAGTTAAATTATGATGAGGGACCTAAGATTATGACATTAGTTTTGCTTTTTTTTGTAAAAAAAAAAAAAAGAGCTTGGAAAACAATCATCCTGTTCTCTTCCCCCTCCCCCCACCCCCCAACACACACCTGTAGGAAGATTAGGGTCGTAGAGTATGTCAAACAAACTTGCAGTCTAATAGGATGGCTGCCACGTGGGGCTATGTGATGACATATGGAAGCTCTACGTGAATGAAATATTTACTTAGCATAGCACTGCAGGAAAAGAAACCTCTGAAGGAGTCCCCCGGAGGAAGTAATCCAGAGCTGAATATTTTGCTCCTCAGCAGGAGGTTTCAAGCCTTGTCAAGGAATTTCTTTATAAACAAAATAGAAAAAATCATGATAGCATGCAAAAGGAGAGACATTTGAAATCCCTTGGCTGGCTTCCAGGAATGTCTGATGCTACCTTTCTTTTAAACTAATATTGCTTTATAATTTTATTGTTATTGCTATAGATATGACTCCTAAACTTCTGACGTTATAGTAGCTTTAATTCAAACAACTTCCTCATATGTGTGAATAGGAACATTGTAGATGTCTGCAAATTAGAACCACTCAGTGTAATGGTTGCTCCAGTGGCTGAAGTACATTGGCAACTGTAGTAGCATGAGCGAGAGCTGGCTGAAAGACCTCACAAACACAGCCAGACAAGGTATAAAAGTAAACAGAAAACTGTTTATTAGGGCACTCAAATATACAGAAGCTTCATAAGCTTAGTGGTATGCCAGTAAAGTCTCTTGCAAATCAGAGGGAAAAAGTCTTACTAGGACTGGCTTCTGGCCAGGCTCAAATACAGTGTGCAGCAGTTTCAAAATAGTGACAGACAAACCCAGGCCTGGCTTCAAACTTGGATACATGGCCTGGGATAAGAGACTGAGTCAAGAAAAGAGCTTCCTATCTTGACAGTAGTTTATTCATAGATTGAGAGATACTAGTCTCTTCCCAGGGCCTCTATGACTTATTTCTAGCCTGGGTTTGTATCTGTCCTATTTGAACCCAGCCCTTCTCTACTGTAAACCAGGGAGGAAGTTTCTTTAAGGAAGGCCCAGGGAGGGAGTTTCTTTAAGGGATACCAGCAGTCTCCTATACATTCCCTCATATACCCTCCCCCTCAGCTCACCATGCCCTGTTGAACATCTGCATCTGTAGGACCACCTCTCAAAAAATGAAATCAGCAGTCTGGTGGTCTCAGCCACTCCAATGTCATACCTCATACTGGAAGGAACCATCTCATAATCCGCCCATTAGATTCCTTATGGTAAGCCAGCCAATTGAGAAGGGTGGTAGTCTGTGACCAGAGTGAATGGATGCCCCAGTAAATAATACTGGAATGTTTTCAGTGCCACTTGATAGTTAGGGCTTCCTCCTTGATTACTGCATAGCTATGTTTGTGAGGAAGCAACGCCCATTGATCAAAGCCATGGGGTGTTCTTCCCTCATTAACTTCTTGGGCCAGGACTGCACTGAGGATCACATCAGACACATCCATTTACAGTACAAATGGTTTAAATCATGACTCGTCCAGCTAGCTCAGAGCAAAGGGCACCTTTCAAGTTTTGGAAACTGGCATCTTGCTCTGATGACAATTAGACCTTCTCTGGAGCCCTTTTATGCAGGAGGCAAGTCAACAGGTCTGCCTTCTCGGCAAAACCTGGAATAAACTGCTGGTAATAATTGACTGGGCCCAGGAATGCCCAAACTTGCTTTTTGGATTGAGCTGTGGGCACTTGGGCAATAGCCTCTCCTTCTAGAACTGGGACCTCACTTGTCTTCTTTCAGTAGAATACCCGGTTACCGGGTTTCCTGTCTTTCCAGGAAGCATTTCCTGACTTCACTGTGAACCCATCTGCTCTCAGACTGGACAGAAGTGCGTCTGCGTGGATCATATGGGTCTTCTAGTCATTACTATAGATGACAATGCTGTCCATGTATGCGGCCACATATTCCCCATGGGGTGTTAGCAGGCAATCAACCATGTGCTGTAATGTAGCAGTGGGTCTGTAAAGTCTAAAGGGCAGCACCATAAACTGGAACAACCGTGAGATGTGCCAAAGCTGTCTTCTTCTTGGCAGCTGGAATAAGGGGTAACTGCCAATATCCCTTGGTCAGATCCAGTATTGAAATGAACTGACAGCTTCCCAGGCATTCAATTCATTCATCCACTCTAGGCATTGGATATGTTTCAAGCTCGGACACTGCATGCACTTCTTGAAGTTGATGCAGAAGCGAATGCTCCCTTCTGGCTTAGGAACAAATATGATTTATTTATTTAAAAACCTTCTATTCCACACCATCCAAGAGTTCTAGACAGATTGCAAATTCTACATTCATAATGCATAGCTCAAAATTCGATGGATGGTGATCAGTTGCTGGTAGATTCTCCTCCATTTCCATTTCCATAACCTCTCACCTGGCTTCTTAGCTTTGATATGAACTCTGTTGGACCACCACTCCTGGGTCCGTAGTAATATCGGACACAAGATGCATTTGGGTTGGGGTACAGGAAAAGACACTCATATTATGGTGAACTAGTTGTTTCAAATCTGCCTTCTGGATGACTGTGAGCTGGTCCCTGAGCAGGACATCAACAGGCAGGGCCTCTGGGGGGGGGGGGGGGGGGATAAAACCTTGGGCCTGGCCTCCAAGGGGGGGGGCGGCCCTGGCAAGCTGCTTCTTGCTGCCTGCTTCTGGGCCTGTCCTCCCCCTGCTCCTGCATGCTGCCCGGACTTTGCATGATTTCTAGTGCAATATCACGTTAATGCAGTCATCCGTATCCTGACTCTCAGCATGGAGAGGAGCAGGCACGCAGGAGGTGGCTTGCGGCGCAGGCCCCCCCCCCCTGGAGGTAAAGACAAAAAGGGTGTTGGAGTGGTGGTGCGAGTGGGGGTGTGGCTTGTGCAGTTCGTTTCTACCCTTGGGCCCAGCCATATCTCTCAGCGGCCTATCAAGGGGCTCAGACTGATGAGATCTCAGGTCCACAGTCATCTTGAACCAGCACCACAGTCATGGGTGTCCGGTTCTTTAATAAATTCACATGGAAGATCTTTGCTTTACTTCATTTATCCAGTGAAGTCATCTTGTAGTTGACAGGTCAGGCTTTCTCAACTACTTCATAGAGTCCTTGCTGTTTGTACAACAGCTTTCTCTCTGATGAAGGCAGGAGTACTAGAATTCTGTCTCCAGACTGGAAGATTTTCTGAGCAGCTGCACAATTATATGCTTGGGCTTGCCTCACTTGGGTCTTCTCCATTTAGAGTTTTGTAGCCTTTCCTGCATTTACAATACATGGTCCACTAGGTTTTACCTGGACTAGGTTCTTCTTCAGGTTTCCTTGACTACATCCAGTATCCCCCTGGGTTTCCTTCCATAGAGTATTTTAAAGCAAGAAAACCATGTTGAACTCTGGGGCACTTCCAAGATGGTGAACACCACATAGAGAAGTTAGGTGTCTGTCTTTCCCATCCTCAGCAACAAACTTTCAACATTTGCTTTAGGATCTTGTTGAAGCATTTAACCAGACCACTGGTCTGGGGGTGGTATACTGAGGTTCACAACATCTTTACCTTCAACATACCTGTTTCATGATACATGATATAAAGGGCATCCCTTGGTCGTGAGAATCTCTGTGGGTATTCCCTTTCGTGAAAAGATCTTCATTGTGGGGTTTTCACATTGCTTAGAGCAGTGGCTTCTGGATAGTGGGTTGCATAGTCCAGAATATATTTATTTCCTCATGTGGTTCTCTCTAGTGGCCCCATAAAATCCATGGCCACTCTTTTAAACAGAATCTTAGTGATCGGCCATGGGCATGAGAGGGGCAGGTGGAGCCATTGCAAGACTGTTCAACTGACAAGTTGGGCATGATTGACAGTACAGTTGTACCTGTTTATGTATCCCTGGCCAGAAATATCAGGCTAGGATGCAGTCTCGAGTTCTCTGTCCCCCCCCCCCAAGTGGCCCCCTAACAAATGATTGCCTGCATGACTTGCATACAGTAAGGCTGAGGTACTGACAATTGTTCTCTCTCTTCCCCTTTTAGGGGTCCCTTGGCCACTCTGTATAGTAGGCATGAATACGAATGTTTATATGAGCATGAATAAAACATATCTGCTACAAACTTATACATCTATATTTAAAGTGATTGCTGTGTATTAGCGATTGTAGTTTTGTTTGTATATGATTATTGTATTTTGTTTTATTTTTGTATTTTAATTATGAATGATACTTTATACTGTGCTTAGAAATTGGCAGAATATAAATCAATGTCTTTAACCCTAAGATGTGTTTCACTACAAAATATGTGAGATCTGCCTTAGGGAGGTCTTGGTTACCTAAGGGGTTTGCATTTACTGCTAGCAGCATAGCTTAGGCCCCTCTAAAGGACTCATCTTCCAATTGCGTTCTCTTGAAATTCCCTGTATTTTCCTTCCCACTCCACTCAGCTGGATTATCTGAGGAGTATGAGTCATCCTGAGGGCCCTCAACTGCACCAGCGCCCCCATCTATAGCAGCCCCTAAATTCTGGGTATAACTTGATTTCTTTGACTGATACTTTCACCGGGATTTAGGCACTTTAGAGTTCTCCACATATAGATCAGGGTCCTCCAGCAGTAAAATCTCTGGACATTAATCCTCTCTGTTTTTCTGGTGAGGCATTTAGCTGAGTCCAGATAGCTGTGAAGACAGGTTAGTCTTAACCAGGACAACCAGTTAGAGGAGCCAAGGTAACACTCAACTTCCAACATGGCTTCTCCTACTGGCATATTTGAGACTTCAGCAGTTGGGTATTGACTTGGGCAGGAGAACAAAAGAAGAGCAGACCACATGAAAAACAGTCTTTATTTGCCACTTTCAACTCCCAGCTTATAAAAGGTTGTCCGATATAGCCATGTTTCACCAAAGGCTGCCTCAGGGGTGGATGAATACTGTAAGCGTGTATTCAGTTAATATTAGTAAAAATATATATATGCATAAAAACATAAAGGATAAACTGTTAAAATAAACATAAGAACATACCTATAAATAACTAATATAAAAATAGCAGTAAAGCTCCTCATAATTCTATTCTATTTGAGCTATTTATATCCTGCTAATATCAATCCTGAGTCTAAGTGGGTTGCAAGATTTAAAAAAAACACCAATAAATAAATAAAAATCCTAATAAAATTAATCATTCAAATACTTATTGAAAAGATAAGTCTTTAATACTTTGCAAAACTGTAGATATCCAAAAACCACCCAGATTTGTACAGGTATAGCATTTACTACTAGGTTGAAAAATAAAAGAACCATCATGAAATCTCTCGTAGTGAACTTACTTAAAAGAAGGAAATCCCAACTGTAAAGTTGAATAAAAATTCACTCAAATTGCTGGCTAGGCCATCAACTGGTGTAAACTCCTTAGCAAAGGTGTCACATGATCATAACGAGAACAGCTAAAGATCATTTTTGCTGCAGTATTCTGCAGTAGTTGTAACCTGACTAGTCTTGAACTTAATACTACGTAGAAAACACTACAATAATCCAACTGAGGTAGCCAGAATCAACATACAAAACTATTCAGTGAAAAAAAAAAGAGATCTTATTGCCCTCAACTTAACAGAAGTTGTAAAAAATTATACAAAAAGGGGTCAAGAAATATCTGTCTGACTCTGGGAACAAAATAACCCTAAAAATGGAACAGAATTGGATGAAACCAGGCATGTGGCAAAAATGGATACGAAGAAACATTGAGTATAAGAATGGGACAGATTAGACTGGGGGTTGCAGATGACTAAGCCCCCCCCCTCCTCACCCCAAAAAAACAAAAAAATAACTTTTTATTCAGATAGTTTATCTGTGAGCCTATTGTCAATTGAGTATTCAAAATAATACCTAAAATCTTAGAGGATTTTTCAAACTGTAACTGTTCTCCAGTGATGCTACAAGGGACCAAAGTAATATGTTTGGAAAATAACAATTTAGTCTTAGCTGTGTTTAGTTTTAAGAAATGCTGACTACCCTAAGAACTAAAAACCTATATCAAATTTTACATTTTAAACAATGGTTCATAAAAACACAAGAATAACACGTGCAATGCCTAAAGAGAGGATGTAGAACGGGTAGAAAATAGATTTTTCACTCTTTCAAAAAGTACCGATTAGGGGGCACTGAATGAAATTATGTGGAAATATTTTTATAAGAAAATAGGAGGAAATATTATTTCACACAAAGAAGAGTTAAGCACTAGAACTTGCTGGCGGCAGATGTGGTAATGGCGGTTTTCCTGGAGGAAAAGGCCATAATCTTCTATTGAGATAGACATGGAGGAAGCCACTGCTTGCCCTGAGTTTGGTAGCATGGAATGTTGCTGCTGTTTGGGTTTCTGCCAGGTACTTGTGACCTGGATTGGTTACTGCTGGAAGCAGGATACTGGGCTAGTTGGACTATTAGTCTGACCCAGTATGGCTATTCTTATGTTCTTACCCAGCTGGTGTGAAAAAAAACTAGTAAAAAAAAAAAAAAGAAAGAGAGAAAAAACATCACTTAATCAAAAAGTCATATAGACCAGAACCTAGAAGTGGAAAATAAAGGTGGATGGTGATGGATGCAGGAAAAATGTACTCACAAGTGTCTCCAAATTGGGTTGGCTTTGGTGAGTCAAACAATCTTGCTGTGACAGCCTAGTTAATATGTCTCTCCTTATAAATATATGCTACAACAAGGATAAAAAAAAATGGAACAAATATCTCTTTTAAAAAACAAAAACACCTAAAAGGACTGAAGTCCTCTGTGGTGTAATGATATTGGTGCAAACACATCAAAACCAACCTAAAACTCAGTAGTGATCAGTGACGTATCGTTATCATTTTAACATGTTGGATGGAAAGTTTTAGCAGTACTTTATGAGGACAGCGATGCTTTTACAACAAATATAAAGATTTTTTAAAAGAGATATTTGTTCCTTTTTGGAAGAAAGTCAGAAGATATGATAGAGATATTTAAATTACTTTATAGTGTAAATGGACAAGAGGTAAAATAAGCTCTGGAACAAAGGGTCAGAGAATAAACTTGAAAATGAATGGACTCAGGAATAATTTAAGGATATACTCCTTTACAAAAGTGATGGTGAATGCATGAAACTGTATCTTGTCAAGAAAGCATAGGAGAATCACAGTAGATTTCTGTCCGCGAGGAAATGATTGTAGAGCTAATTAGTTGGTATGGATATGCAAATTAGGCCGTCATTTCCTGTTTTTGTTTCTTTCTGTTTCTTCATTTGGATCTGCTTTCTGTTTTAAAAAAAAAATTTTAAGGTGTCCTTTGACTTTACTAATCTCTCTTACCTCACCATTTATCAAGGCTGGTTGTGTTTTGCCCTTCCATCGACCTTTTTAAATTCACAGGTTCAACTTCTAAACTGGTATTTTTAAACAGTGTCTATACTGCATGCAAACTTCTAACCTTGTAACCCCTCCTTTTATTAATTTAATTATTTTTAGTTCACACATTTTATTGAAAATCTTTTTAAATGAAGAAATATAACTGAACTATGGCCATCAAAAAGAACAAAAGTATCTATTTTTTCATTAAAAATTAAGCACTTTTCTTTTTAACAAATTTTTTAAATTATAAAATAGTAGGATTTATTGTTTATATTGTAATTATATGTATTTTGATTTTTAAATGATAATTCCCAGTTATTGTATTGATTAATTTTTGACTGTAAACCACTTTGGACCTTTTTGCTGGGACTGAGCAGTATAAGTTGGATTGGACTGTGAAAACAGTAACAGAGCCAAAACAAAAACAGTGTTTGGTCAGAAACCATTCTATTAGACTCAAACTGAGGGGTGCTTTTACAGAGGCCCACAAGCGTTTTTAGTATGTGCATTAAATATGCATCCACTAAACGCTAGAGACACCCATATATTCCTATGGGTATCTCTAGCGTTTAGCATGCCTTTGTAAAAGATGCCCTGAAAGACCAATAGTTACAAATGTTCAATGCCAGGGCAAGTATTACCTTTATATTTAAATAATAGATACCTGGAGTATTCATTTAGCCTTACTCCTTAACTTTGACTTTAAAATAACTCCGAACTGGAAATCATATTCTCTCTATTTTAGGTACCCTGTTGGATTTTTCAGCTGCTTTAGGGCCCTGTTTACTAAGGCATGTTAGTGTTTTTAATGCGCCTACAATTAGTGCACACGCTAACCGTGTAGGCGCCTATAGGGATATTATAGGCGCTTACACAGTTAATGCATGTACATGGTTAATGTGCATTAAAGACACTAACGCGGCTTAGTAAGCAGGGCCCTTAGACTCTTATTTGTTGATCATAATGACAGCCACCAAAAAATTAAGTTCAGCCTCTCCGCTGTTCTCCAATTTGTGAGAATCATCTGAATAGTCAGCACTATTAACACATTTACTAGCATAGCATTTGTTTGGTCTAATGCTTCATTTAAGGCTAAGGAGCAAAATATCACTATACAGTGTCAGTTTAAATGGGCTCAACTGCTACTTTTAGTTTCTTTCTAATTTCATTTTATTATAACTTAACAGAAGTTGTAAAGAATTATACAAAAAGGGCAAGGAATATCTGTCTAACTCTGGGGACAAAATAATTCTGAAAATTGAACAGAATTGGATGAAACCAGGCATGTGGCAAAAATTGATAATGAAAATGGGACAGATTGGACTGGGGGTTGCAGATGACTAAGCCCCCCTCCTCCAGAATCAAAACAAAACATAGACCAGTGCATTTCTATAGGAGAAGGTATTCCAGCTTCTGTAGCGTAGAAATTTAAATAAAATACTACATAGCATTTAGGGAATTTCTCCTTTTTGAATTGCCTCTCCCTGTTCTCTGTTTACCTGATGCTATGGTCCACCTTGGGAATCAGCATCCAAGAAAAAGATCTAGGTGTCATTGTAGACAATATGCTGAAATCTTCTGCCCAGTGTGTGACAGTGTCCATAAAAGCAAACAGGATGCTAAGAATTAATAGCAAAGGGATGGTAAATAAGACCAAGAATACTATAATGCCTTTGTATCGCTTCATGGTGTGACATCACCTTAACTACTGCATTCAATTCTGGTCATCATATCTCTAAAAAGAAATAGCAGAATTAGAAAAGGTTCGAAGAAGAGCGACCAAAATAATAAAGGGATGGAACTCCTCCCATACGAGAAAAGGCTACATAGGTTAGGATTCTTCACGTGGAAAAGAGATGGCTGAGGGGAGATATGATTGAGGTCTACAAAATCCTGAGTGGTGTAGAACAGGTAAAAGTGAATCGATTTTTTTTCTTTCAAAAAGTACAAAGACTAGGGGACACTCAATGAAGTTACATGGAAATACTTTTAAAACAAATAGGAATTTTTTTTTCACTCAGTGAATATTTAAGCTCTGGAACTCGTTACCAGAGGATGTGGTAACAGCGGTTAGTGTATTTGGATTTAAAAAACGTTTGGACAAGTTAATGGAGGAAGCATCCATAGTCTGCTATTGAGATAGTCATGGGGAAGCCACTGCTTGCTCTAGGATTGGTAGCATGGAATGCTGCTAATATTTGGGTTTCTACCAGGTATTTGTGATCTGGATTGGCCACCATTGGTCTGACCCAATATGGCTATTCTTATGTTCTTATCTCCCCCCACCCCTTAAATCTCCTATCCAAAACCCCCAAATCCTGCCTCCCTCACAAATGGCTCCCATAACCCAAAACCTAACCTCTCATAACTGCCCCTCCAACTCACAACCTGCCCCACCCCCTTAAATCTATTCTACACAGCTACCCTCAGCTTTGTAATCTACCCCCTACAACTGACACACCACTTTCCCAACTGCCTTATCCCCCAAATGAAAATTATATACTCCTGAATTATATAATCTTGCATTCACATTTTCATGCAAAAATGTTAGTGTGCAAAATTGTACATGTAGGTTAAAGAATAATGACATTTACATAAGTTAATTGATAACAAGGCCTGAATTGACACTAACAACCAATTTTTTGTGATAATTGGTGCTAATTGGCACTAATTTGCAGTTATGCATGTAACTGCACTTAGGCGCTATTCTGTAATGTTAGCTCCTAAATTCTGTAGCACTTAACTGCGAGAGGGATGTGGACATTGGGAAGTTTATGTGCGGGGTGCAAATCTTCTCTTAGATGTTGCACTTTGGTGTTATTCTTGTTCCTTTTCTTTGGTCCCGGGTTCACATCCTAGAGACAGTGGTGTTTGTAACACAATAATACAACAAACTGGTGTGGCTTGGAAAAAGGTATTTTATATAAAAATAGACTTCTTACAAGTGTACAACACTTAGAACCGAAAGTTGTTACAGAGCTGCTTCTGCGTATAAATCTCAGTATCTGCCTGTCCCTTTGATTTGGGGTGTGTGAGTGAATGTGTGTCAATCCTTCTGTAGGAGTCTGGGATCAGTAGCATGAATCTTGCTACTATTTGGGATTCTGTCAGTTACTTATGACCTGAATTGGCCACTGTTGGAAGCAGGATACTGGGCTAGATGGTCCATTGGTCCAATCCAGTATGTCTATTCTTATGTTTGCTACAATTGGTCTAATGAGAGTTCGTCTAATGACAGTTGGTCTAAGGCTACAATTCATATAAAGTACAATTTATTCCAAGAAACAATTTGTCTAAAAGTTAATTTGTCTAATGGACAATTGGTCTAAAATGTAAATAATCAAGAAAAATAAGTGAAGCAATTTTGCATTAGAATTCATATTTAATTGGAAAGTTATTAATTGTGTGATACATACTGTTAGGAACTATCTTATGACTAGGGAAAGGTAGACTTTAACCTTTTTTTGGAGTTTAATTATCCTAAGTTTGGAAGTGGCCTTAAAAGGACCCTCTACATTTAAAAATTGGGATAATTTGGTAAGAGCAGTATTGGATCAAATTGCACCAATGACTGAAAAATCCTATTTCCCATTAGTTAGTGCCCCTTGGTATAATTCTGATTTATTAAATTTGAAAAAATCCTACCATCGTTTAGAACATAGATGGAAAAAAACCTCAAGAGCCAGTGGTTAAGACTGAGTGGAGAAGATTAGTGTGTATTTATAAATCCAGATTAGGCAGGCTAGATGTGAATATTATGATTCTTTAATATTCTCAGCAAGCTCTAATACTGAACAATTATTTCAAACAGTTAATTCTTTATGTAAGCAGAAATTATCTACAATGTTACAATCAACTCCTACACTGGTTCCCACAGTGCAGGATTTGACAAATTATTTTCAAGGTAAAGTTGTGATCTTGTTGTAGCAGATGTCTACTCCTTTTCAGTATTTCCCTTCATCTGATTTACTAAACATGGGGAATTGCTATTCCAGCTGATCGTTTTTGGTCAGAATTTGCTATACCAAGTATGGAGGATTTTATGTCATTGAGGGGCTTTTTGATATGACGTCCAAGTCCAACTTTGGATGTTTTTGCTAAAAATGTCCAAAATTCAAGGGGGAAATGTAGCTATTTTCAAAACAGAAAAAGTCTCTCTTTTCGTTTTTGAAAATGGATATTGCTAGAAGTTTTTGTGCTCTGCATTTATCTTTTTGGGCCATTTTTCACAAAAAAAAGGGAAAAATGCACAAATCATGCCATTGGGATGTAGGAGGAGCCAGCATTTTAGTAGACTGGCCAAACAGACATGCCAGGAGAGCAATGGGGCACCCCATGTGGCCCTGCAGTGGACGTCAAATAAATGTTCCCAGGTGCACATCTCACCGTTACTCCCTTATCTTTTCTGCTGAGCCCCAAAACCTACTACCCCTAACTTACACAACTGCAATAGCCCTTATGGGTGAAGAGGGCACCTATATGTTCGTACAGTGGGTGTTTGGTGAGTTTGGAGTTTCCACCACAAGTGTCACAGGTAGGTGGAGGTATGGGCCTGGATCCACCTATCTGCAGTGCACTGCACCCACCACTACACTACTCCAGGGACCTGCATTCTGCTCTAATGAGCAATAACATCTGGGGGGGGGGGGGGTTGGAAGGGGTCAGTGATCAGTAGGGGTCATCTGGTCATTTAGGACACCTTATTGTGCCTTATTCGTTCTAAAAACAGGTCTAGCTGAAGGGGTCAGTGATCAGAAGGGGTCATCTGGTCATTTAGGACACTTTATTGTGCCTTATTCGTTCTAAAAACAGGTCTAGCTGAAAATATCTTAATTTTAGTCCTGGACGGTTTTGTTATGTTTCATTATGGCTGAAAAACATCCAAGTCTTAGGAATGCCCAATCCCGCCATTAACACGCCCCTGACACTCCCCCTTGAAATTTGAAAGCACTGTAGACAGCATAGAAAAACGTCTGAAAAATAGGTTTCGAAAATACTGATTTGAACATTTTTGTGAGAAAAACGTCCAAATGCTGCTTTGTCACTTTGTAGACGTTTTTCTCTTTTGAAAATGAGCCCCATTGTATGATAAGTTTTCTAAATCTTGCTTTGAGTTGAATATAGGCTGCTTTGGCAACAATTCCCCCAGCATTTAAGGTGTGGCTTTATGCTATTGTTTTAGATCATTTAAACATTGGATTGTTTTCTAAAGATTTGGGAGATATTTTTCTTAAACCTATTCTTAACAATTCTTCTTTAGATTATAGATTTAGGTAATTATGGACGTATTGCCAACATCACATTGTTTGTTAAAATCATGGAAGGTTTAGTAGCAAAGCAGTTGGAGGATTATTTAAATCGACATAATATGCTTTTGAAAACACAATCTGGTTTCAGACAGGGTTTTTTTAATCTCAAGGCTAGGAAGTCATTTTATTGCAATTCAATTTCTCTTCTGCTTTTGACTAGGTGGACCATGCTATTTTATTGGATATTTGGGGAATTTTTTTTTTTTTAATTCTTTATTTATCAATTTAGATATATTAAAACAAGCAAAAAAAACTTGTCAAGTAAATAACATCACTGTTCAACTATATAGGAAAACCAGTTAATATTCAAACAATTACAGCATGTAATTAAAGTCCACATTAGTGAGATTCAAAAATTACATCATGGATTCCAAAAGAAAATAATTAAGGAAGCTTCCTTTATCGGATGCTCATAAGAGATATCTTCTCTTAATATATAGGGTTCTAAGTTAATTACTCCCTTGTCCTTTTGCAGCTAGAAATGAGGAAAGCTGTGCCGGCTCATAAAACACATATTTATTAGATTGATATTTAACTAGGCATTTGCACGAGTACTTTAGAAAAACGTACCTCCTAACTGAATTACACCAGGCTTCATAAGTAAAAATCTCTGTCTACGTTTTTGTATTTGGGGAATTTTAAAATTGTAGGAGATATAATATGGTTAGGGGTTTGGTTGGTTGGGTTTTTTTGAATACAGGGTTTATAGGGTTTTTAAAGAGCAGATAAAATCTCAGCCTTGGAGTCCTACAGTGGGGGTTCCGCAAGGCTCCCCCTTGTTCCTTACCCTGTTTAATGTTTTGATGACAACATTAGGAGAATTTTTTGATTTTTCAAAAAATTGTGCAGAAGTGTGACATGGTCTACAAAACATTGCCCCTCCAATAGCTGGGATATGGAAGCCGATTGGTGCTTGACAACCAACGAGATTTCAAATTTACTGCCCCTTTAACTGCCACAGGCAGAATAAGCGAAAAAATGTTGTTAGAGGGAACTCTGGGGTCGTCGTCATCGTGGCAGCGGAACTGTAAGACTTTAACACTGGCTGAACGAATAGAAGTTTTTTAAAAAATTAGAAAACAAAGTCAAGCATCTATGGTGTCAATCCCAATCAAATTTCACGTGTCTTGAAGCAGAAAGACCAGCTTCTGGAAGACTGGCAAAACAATACAAATCCACAATGGAAACGAAAACGGGCGGGAAAAGCTGAGGAGGTAGAAGATGCTCTTCTTCGGTGGTTTTCTCGAGTCAGGAGCAGACAGTTTCCTGTCAGTGGTCCACTGCTTATGGAGAAAGCTAACCAGCTAGCTGAAAGTCTTGGACTAACTGAATTCAAAGCCACTGTTGGATGTTTGGAAAGATGGAAGGAGAGGAACAACATAAAATTCAAGAAACAATATGGTGAGAAGCAAGACGCTAATGACTTTGGTGCTGAAAATTGGGTTGTTTCAGTTCTTACTACCATCTTGAACGAGTTTGCACCTCGTGACATTTTCATTGCTGATGAAAACGGTCTCTACTGGCGAGCGATTCCTGATGGAACACTTGTATTCAAACATGCCGAAACCACTGGAAGTAAAACGTCGAATGACCGACTGACAATCCTCCTTTGCTGCAATATGGATGGGAGTGAGAAGTTGGAACCCCTCGTCATTGGAAAGAGCAAACAGCCCCATTGCTTCAAGAAAGTTAAGTGACTTCCTGTGTCATACGAGGTTAATGCAAATTCATGGATGACTGGGGAAATTTGGAAGCAGTGGCTAAAGAAGTTAGACACTAGAATGCGGGCACAAAGGCATCAGATTTTGTTGCTTTGTGCTAATTGTGCTGCACACAGGGATGATGTCAGGCTGTCTAATGTCAAGGTGGTCTTCCTGCCACCAAACACTACCTCTCTGATCCAACCTATGGATCAGGGCACAATAGCCAATTTCAAACAACATTATCGGGCTCTTGTGCTACGTCGTCTGATGAGCGTTATGGATGACCAGACTGGCAAGGATAAACGTGCTGTTGAACTGGCTCATAATCTATCACTGTTGGATTCCCTACATATGCAGAAAGAAGCCTGGAATCATGTTACACAGGCAACCATTGTGAACAGCTGCAAGCGGGAACAGCTGCAAGCGGGAAAGCTTTGTTAAGGATGTGGAGGGGGATGCAGCTGTTGCAAACATGTCAGTTGAACAGGTTATTGACATCCCAGCTGGTGTTACTGAAGAGGAGTTTCATCGCTACGTAGCTGTTGATTACAAACTACAAACAGCTGATGACAACACTGATGTGGAGATACACGCCTACATGCAGGCAACAACGGCTGATGATGAAACAGAGGATGAAATGAGCAGTGAGGCACGTGCTGACGAAATACTACAACCTCCACCTGTCACTTTTGCAAGAGCGCCGGAGAGTCAACATCAAGCGGGCCTATATGGAGGCCACTGGATGTCAGTGCTATGACAGTTTTTACCGCCTGGCAGACATAGTCTATGGAACTCACAGACCCATTAGTGTACAGAGGATTATAAGTGATTATTTCAAGTAAGCCTAATGTCAGTTTACAGAGACTGTATACTGTACATATAATAATAAACAGTACTGTACATATGTTTATCAGATGTCAAGCTTCTTTGGGTCACAACAGTTAAGTGCACGCTCTGGTTAACTGCATGCATTTCTTTGGTCCCAAACCCTTGCACTTAAGTGGATTGCACTGTACTTACCTTTGGCATTCCACCCTTTTGTTTAGCTGTATTATTTTCTCCAGCCATACCCAACCCCCGCTTGGGATCTCACAAGTTGATATAACGATTATATTTCCATTAGCAAAACAGTTGAAGATAGTATTAGCAAAATAGCTACTTATTTGGAGATCATGGAACAGTGGACTTCGCGTTATAAGCTTAAACTAAATACTGAGAACACTAAAATTTTGTGTTTATCATCACCAGCTAGAGTTTCTTCTAATTTTAAAAATTTGGGGTTCAGATATTTTTTTGAACATTCATTAAAGGTATTGGTGATTCTGTTGGACCCTCATTTAACTATGAAGAATCAAATTTCAAAGTTAACCAAGAAGGTGTTTTTCAGATTGACAGCTCCAGCATATTAAATGTTTGATGAGTAAAACCTGTTTTCAGGTGGTGGTTCAGACGCTGGTGCTGTCCCAGCTTGATTATTGCAATGCACTTTGTATTGGATGTTCTCAGTCATCTTTGAGACGTTTGCAAATTTTGCAAAACACGGCCACAAAACTGATTTGTGGAAGACACAAATTCGATCATGTCACTCCTTTACTGAGATCTCTTCATTGGCTTTCTATTGAAGCACAGCGTGAATTTAAGCTCTGTATTTTTATCCACAAATTATTTTATGGGTTTCTTTTAGATTATTTGATGGAGTTATTCACTGTAGGAACAACAGTTTGTTCTCTTAGATCGGGGGATCATGGCTTACTGCAGTTTCCTTCTGTAAAACATTTATTTATTTATTTAATTTTATTTATTTATTTATTATCTCATTTGTACCCCACAGTTTCCCAACATGTGAGGTATAAGTCCTTTTCATAGTTCTAGTTTTGTTTTTTGCTCGGTACAGTGTTGGAACTCTCTTCCTTTGGAGCTAAGATTGGTTGAATCCTATTTATAATTTCATAAGTTCTTAAAGGCTTACCTTTTTCTATTTAATGTAATTCTGTTTATTTTATGTACTGATTTAGTTAGATGGTTTAGATATAATTTTTGTATTTCCTAGTGATGGCCTAGTTTTTATCTAAATTGTAATCCATATTGATCTTTAGTTGGTATATACCAGAATATAAATTCTGTTGTATTGTATATGGCAGATCACTTTTTTTTAAAAGTCAACAATGAGAATACACCCATGCTTTAATCTAATCAAGGCATTAACCCTGGAAGCAACCAATGGTTCGCAAGCTCATCAAGAGTCTGTACTGGATCATGGATGGGACAGTCAAAACCATTCCAACTATATTCACTCAGCTGTTGCCCTCATGACAGAAGTCAAATCCTGCCATTGGTTTATAGCCTCAGGTCATGTACCGTATTTTTCGGACTATAAGACGCTCCGGACCATAAGACGCACCTAGGTTTTAGAGGAGGGAAATAGGAAAAAAAAAATTTTCCTTTTTCCCTCCTCTAAAACCTAGGTGCTCCGGTGCGTCTTGTCCGAATCCCTCCCTCCGAGTTCGGGATCGCCCTCCCCCCGGCCCTGTCACCACTTCTCCCTACTCACATCACGCGATCTTCCCTGGTGGTCTAGTGACGTCGGGGCAGGAAAGAGCCCCCTCTTTCTGCCCAGCGCACTGCTCTCTGTCCTCCTGTATGCTGCCTGACGGTCTCGGCGAGATTCAAAATGGCCGCCGAGAATTGAAGTCTCGGCGGCCATTTTGAATCTCGCCGAGACCGTCAGGCAGCATACAGGAGGACGGAGAGCAGTGCGCTGGGCAGGAAAGAGGGGGCTCTTTCCTGCCCCAACGTCACTAGACCACCAGGGAAGATCGCGTGATGTGAGTAGGGAGAAGTGGTGACAGGGCCGGCGGGAAGGCGATCCCGAACTCGGAGGAAGGGAGGGAAATCTCTACCTTCGGACTATAAGACGCACCCCCCCCATTTTCCTCCCAAATTTGGGGGAAAAAAAGTGCGTCTTATAGTCCGAAAAATACGGTAAGTCTCTTGAATGCTACAAAACATTATTTCAGATCTTAGTGGACTTTGCAGCTTATAGCAATATCTCCCTGAAACCTCTCATTTTTATTTCTGACTTCAAACAGGCAGCCTTACAAGCCTCTGCATGGTGTTGCCCACAATCTGCGCTTTTAGAACAGCATTGACAAACTTTTGTGCTTTTAATTTTCTCATATTAACTTTTTTCACTTATATATATATATATATATATATATATATATATATATATATATATATATATATATATATATATATATATAAGTTTATAAAATTAACTTCTTTCATAAAGTTTGTGTACTAATCTTTTTTTTTTTTTAGTTCGTCGTTTTTATTGAAAAGATTTTCAAATTAAACAACAATACAAAGTTGCAAAAACATTGGTTGGTTTAAGTTTGTCTTTTTTCCACGTGTGCTAATCTTTACTGTATCTTGCTGTCGTTTTTTCTTACAAAATTACACTGATTTTTGCATCAGTAATCCTGTCTTGTCTTTTGTTTAGACCAATTGAGCCATTAGACCAGTTGTCTTTTAGACCAACTGACACATTAGCCAATGTGTATTTTAGACCAATTGACATTACACCAATTGTCCATTAGATGAACTGTCATTAAACCAATTGTTGGGGACCCCTGCCTGAGGAAGGGTGTGTATGTGGAATGTCTGTCTGGGTATGAATATCTGTAGAGGAATGTGTGTGTGTGTGTGTGTGTGTGTGTGTGTGTGGACAGGAGCAGAAGTCAAAATGTGCTTTAGTCATAACGTCTGTGTGTTCTTCCTCTCAAATATAATCCTTACTTTTTAGCAGGGAGTATAGTGGAGCTGCCACTTCAGCATAATTGTGCGTAAATTTACAGCAAAAGCCAGTGAGCCCCAGAAATGTTTGAAATGATTTTTGATCTGTAGGAAGGGTAGTTTCTGTATCAGCTCTATTCTCTGAGAATCTGCAGGCTTATCATCCTGGCTAGTGGTAACCCCTAGCAAAGGAAACCTATGAGCCTTGGTAGGTTTAACTTAAAAAAGACCAGATTTTAAGAGAGCTTGTAAATTCTTTCTTACATAGGCCCAGTATGAAGACTCATTCTCAGACTGCATTAAAATGATATCAGTATTCTGCATTACATTCTCTCTGCAAGGCACACGTGACAGGGCTTCATGCATATATTTGTGAAAAACAGATGGCAAGTTTTTGCAACCCGGGGGCAGCACAGGCCATGCATACTGTTTATTCAGCCACTGGAAATGCAGTCTCTTATTGGTATTCAGGGGCCGGAGCAGACTCCAAAACCCATTAGATATGTCTAAGATGGAGAAACGTTTACATTCGGGGTTCAATTTAGAGATCATTTCAAGATATGAGCTACCACAGGCACCACAGAGTTTGCAACTTGATTTAGGGCACAGAAGTCTATAGTGAGCCTGAAGGAGCCTCTTGGTTTGACTGTCAGTCAGGCTGGCTAGTTCCATGTTGAAAAGAGAGGTCTAATCAGACCCCTCTTCTCCAGTATCTTTACAATTTTAGGTACTGGCCCTATTGCCTGATGAGGGTACTGGGTGTTGTTTCTGTGGTGGATGATCCACTCCTTTCAACAGTACCACTGTGTGCATTCTTCCACAATGTAACTTGTCTTGTGCCCAGACTGGAATATCAGCAACCTCTGAGGGAATTAGTCAGATGCTGATCTGCTTGTGTGCACTGAGTTGCTAACTGCATGGGAATAACTTAATGCAGTAAAGTTTTAGAAGCATTTGGAATTCCTGTACACTGCCACAATTTAAGGTTAACGAAAACAATCAGGAGACAGCCCACTGCAGAATAAAAGCGAACGACACAACAGCAGCGATCCAAGGAAAGGCAAGAGTTCATCCAAACAAGATTATATTAGAAACAAGACCCGACCAAGTCATCCTGAGAACTCCCTTGTCAGGTTTTCAGGATATCCACAATGGGTATGCATGAGATTTATTTGCGCACTCCATTGTATGCAGATCTCTTTTATGCATATTCATTGTGCAATATCCACTCAATTCTCTTCCCCAATATATCTGAAAAAGGTCTCTTTACATCTTTAAATAGCAAAAAAAAAACAGTACCAGGAGCCTTCAAAATAGGGACACAGTTCTTTTAATGATACACGTAGGTAAAATAATCCTCAAACAGACCCGACATGGGCCATGTTTCGGCGCTCAACGCCTGCGTCAGGAGTCGCAGAAAATAGGAACAATGTGCAGCAGTTTTGTTTGACTCAACAGGAGAGTTAGAGGCAAAATGCTGCAACAGTGTGTATTCGGTCTTCACACACAGTCAAATGAAGAAACATTCTCCTTCGGTTATGGACTTGTGTCTGTACTTTGCTCATTCTCCTTACATCTTTAGCCATTTTTTTCACCTGTGCTTTCGCTAGTTGTATTTCCCTCTTCTCTTCTTTAAGTTTAATCTGATAATTTTTTCTGTGATCTTCTTGTTCCTTTCTTCTGTATTTCTTGAATTCAGCCTCTTTTGCTCTTTTTTTTCGTCCACTTTTTTGTAGAACCATATGGACTTACATTTTCTCTTGTTTTTGTTTACTTTCCTTGTATCAGCTGCTATATTAGCAGCTTTTAGCTTGGACCACTACCCTTCCACCTCTCCTATGCCTACCCATGACATCGGCGCCTCCTTCAAGTATTCCTCTATTTTATCAAAATCAGCATGTCTGAAATCAAGTACTTTGAGTTTTGTGCATCTGCACTCTGCTTTTGCTCTTATATTTAACCACATCGTGTGTGGATCACTATTGCCTAGGTAGGTACCTACCCAGACATTGGAAACACTCCCTCTGCATGAGCACTAGATCCAGAGTCGCCCCTGCCCTCGTGGGTTCATCAACATTTGTCTGAGCAAAGCACAATCTCTCTACTTCTTTCCGATTCTGCTGATGGGATGTTCCAATCCAAATCAGGCAGGTTGAAATCTCCCAGCAACAGCACCTCCCCTTTCATTCCAGGCTTATGAATATCTTCTGTTGGATCCTTCTCTAGCTTCTCCATTTGTGACAGAGATCTGTAGATAACACCTGTGTAGATACAGGTTCCATCTTCTCTTTCCAGGATGATCCATATAGCTTCTTCCTTCCTCAGAAAAGACTGAAGAGTGCTGTTTAGAACTTTTCAATGTATATACTCCATGCGTAGTTCTAAATAGCACTCTTCAGTCTTTCCTTCCATTATTTTTCTAGTCCTGATGCATAGACCCGGCTATATATATGACCTTTTTTCTGGTCTCCACAGACCCTATTGGGCACCTTTTGGTTCTTACAATTTTTGTCACACGTTTTTTACAGATATCTTTTACTCATACTGTTTTTCACATCACTTTTATTCTCAAGTTTCACTGCTTTGTTTCATAAGTGGTTGGCATTCTGTTCTTCCCCTTTGATATGCCGTTTTGGCGCCATTTTTCAAACATCCAGACTGGCACATTTATCACACATTCCCGATGTGTGGCTGCCATATTTTCAGTACTCATAGCGTTCACTTTTTATCACTATTTTTTTTCCAAAATTGCAGCGTTCCTTCCACGTTCAACAGCACCCTTGCTTTCATGTTTTGGTTAAAGCACATTCCTCTCAATCGGTTGTGTCACACACCCTGGTTATTTAATGACTTTTTTACTTTCACTTTTTACTTCTCTTCAGTGCAGGTTTAAGCCAAACATCAGAAATCAGCATATTCTTTTCACCACACTACAGTTCATATTGCAGCACTCCATTATGTTATGTTAGTGATTGCCTGTGTTGCACTCAAAGTCTATACAACTGGCAGTAGTGCCCAGCTTTGTTTTTATGTGATTTGCAGAGTCATCTTTGGTTTTGGTTTTATGTAGATTTCACAGGAATTCAACAGCCTGGACACTGACTACACTTTTGTTTATCTTTCTTGCCATAACATAACATCCATACGCTACGCATTGTTTTACAATATGTGTGTGTTTAGCTTGTTTGTAATTTTTACACTCATTTTATGTTTGTTGTACTTTATTTTTATCACTCTTGTTTTCACTTTTAGCACAGCTACTTTTTGTAGATTCATTCAAGTGTCATTCAATGTTATTCAATGTGTTATTTTATTATTATGTATTCACTGTAATTTTTATTGATTGATTTATTTATTTATGTATGGTTGTTTTATGTTTGTTTTTATTTTTATGTAACCTAACCTGACCCCTGAGGCAGGCCTTTGTGCCGAAACACGGCCATGTCGAGTCGCCCTTTTGCTGTTTGCAATAAAGACTTCTTGATATCGTCTTTGGACTTATCTCACTTTTTTGTTTTTTTGCTTACATTTGCATGAGGTCTTTTCCTCCTTTTTTTGTGCGAGAATACTAAAAGAAAATTTTAAGACAATCCAAGAACATAAGATCTTTGAAGTCAAAATGATGAAATATTTTGACACCTACCAGACAGGAAACAAGATCTGGGTTTTCTAGCCCATTATAACCATAAAATTCTATTGCTTTGACACCTTCTCCCTGTCTCTCATCCACCCAGCTCCTCCTGTTTCTCTCCTAATTCACCCACCCGCCCTCTTCCTGTGAGACTGTCATTGGAATGCTTTTGTGTTTTACTTACATATATTGATATTTGTCAACATTTGCTTATTTCTGATCTGAAGAAGAAGGGTTACCTTCGAAAGCTAATCAAAAAATGTATTAAGTTAGGCCAGGCCAATAAAAAAGGTATCATCTTATTTTATTTTCTATGATTTGTTTTATTTCTGTTTATTACTTTTGGACACCGAGAAGGGTGGCCTGTTGGAGTGAAAGCCATAGCTCCTTTATTTTTAGAATCCTGGATTTTCTTGAAACCTTGTTTCTTCTTCCACTTCTGGTATTCCTGGTTAGGCCAGCAACTGTTCCTGGAGGCTAAAGAACCTGTAGTGTAAGTTGGTAACTTCTGGGTGGTTCCAGAGTCATTCTGTGAATCATAAAGAGAAGAGTTATCTTCAAGTGACAGAGGTTTGTACATTTCTGTTCCTTTGATTTATCCTGACCCTTTGATTTGCTATTGATAGGTGCAGGATTTTGTTTTGTTTTGGGTTTTCTTTTTGCAAAGACCTCATGAATTCATATTCAAATAGGTGAAAGAGAGGTGGGGGCAGGGTCTGGTGGAACAAGTCTCTGAATTCTTCTCTCTACCTTAACACTCATAGGTTCCTGTTGAATAAAACATTTGTCATAGCTTATTTGGCTAATTCATTATGTCCACATCACATGGCATAAGTAACCTGTTAGACTGAGATGGGGTTAGCAAGCAAATCATAATAGTTTTGCAGGGCCTGCTCAGAAGCTTCTAGGTTGTCACTTGCATCCTCTGTCATTGATCATATCAACTGTTGACAAGCCAACTGTTGAAATTGGCTAGAGTTACAGTGCCAACATATCTTTTTCTCTGGTGATCCCTACAATATGGAAAACTTGATGTATTGTGAAAGGTGCTTGCTAGGTTTGATAACACTCACTCCATTGATAAAAGATATTAAGGTAGACTCTCAGCTATGTTCCAACTATAAGCCCATGGCAAGTATTCCTTTTTTGGCCAAAATTCTTGAGGCAGCAGTAGCCTCCCAACTTCAAGTGTACTTGTGGCAGTTTAATCAGACTTACAAACAGCGTCCGGACCATCTTCCTTGGCTGCCGCTTCATCGACTGCATCGAGGCATCGAACCTCTGCATCGGCGCCGAGGCATCGGGCGACTGCATTGACGTCGGTGGTACCGAGACTTCGTCTGCTGATGTCGTCGGACGGAGGTGCATCGTCAGGAGTGCAGGTGAGGGCTGTCCATTCCCCTGCTGTGGCGGTGAGCCTTCGGGTGGGTCTCCTCCTACCCTGAGGGCTCCTGCGGTACAGCCCCCCCGGGATCGACCCTCTTCGGTCTCGGCCCCGAGGAAGCGACGGATGGATTCTACGTCCTCCTCGTCGGTGCCGGGGAGCTCCGGTGACATGCTTCGGAAGAAGTCGAAGAAGCATCGACACCGGTCTCCTCCCCATGTCGGCACCGAGAGCTCTGGGTCGCCGAGGGATTCGGCACCCAGCAGGCATCGGCACCGAGAGGACCGCTCACCCTCTGTTCAGGAGGTGTCGATGCGCTCCACTCTGGACAGCCCGGAACAGCCTCCTCGCCCGGAACAGGTTCTGACGTCGACGCCTGCATCGACCTCTCAGCCTTTCTCTGCAGCCGCTCTAAACGAGAGCCTCCGGGCCGTTCTCCCAGAGATTCTGGGAGAGCTGTTGCGCCCTACCCCTCCGGTACCGGCGGTGCTTGCGCCTCCGGTACCGTCGAGCGTGGCGCCGGCTGGCCCATCGCCCAGGTTGAGGTCCCCGATGTCGGTACCGCTTGCGGTGCCGACCGCGGCCACCTCCCAGGAAGGCTCCCCGACTACGTCGGCGGAGGGAGCTTCGCCGATGCGGGCGAGGGAGTCTACCTCTCGACGCCCCCACCGTGGACGGGGTTCCACCGAGTCGAGCAGGGCGAGGTTGCAGACACAGGTTCGTGAACTTGTGTCTGACACCGAGGGTGAGGCCTCGTGGGAGGAAGAAGAGGACCCCAGATATTTCTCTGACGAGGAGTCTGAGGGTCTTCCTTCTGATCCCACTCCCTCTCCGGAAAGACAGCTTTCTCCTCCTGAGAGTCTGTCTTTCGCTTCCTTTGTCCGGGAGATGTCTACGGCCATCCCCTTCCCGGTGGTTGTGGAGGACGAGCCCAGGGCTGAAATGTTTGAGCTCCTGGACTATCCTTCTCCACCTAAGGAAGCGTCCACTGTTCCCTTGCACCATGTCCTGAAAAAGACATTGCTTGCGAACTGGACCAAGCCACTAAGTAATCCCCACATTCCCAAGAAGATTGAGTCCCAGTACCGGATCCATGGGGACCCAGAGCTGATGCGCACTCAGTTGCCTCATGACTCTGGAGTTGTGGATTTGGCCCTAAAGAAGGCTAAGAGTTCTAGGGAGCATGCTTCGGCGCCCCCGGGCAAAGACCCTAGAACCTTAGACTCCTTTGGGAGGAAGGCCTACCATTCTTCTATGCTCGTGGCCAAAATCCAGTCTTACCAGCTCTACACGAGCATACACATGCGGAACAATGTGCGGCAGTTGGCGGGCTTGGTTGATGCTCTTCCCCCTGAGCAAGCCAAACCTTTTCAGGAGGTGGTCAGGCAGCTGAAGGCGTGCAGAAAATTCCTGGCCAGAGGAGTTTATGACACTTTTGATGTTGCGTCCAGGGCCGCTGCTCAAGGTGTGGTGATGCGCAGGCTCTCATGGCTGCGTGCCGCCGACCTGGAGAATAGACTCCAGCAGCGGATTGCGGACTCGCCTTGCCGTGCGGACAACATTTTTGGAGGAAAAAGTCGAGCAAGTGGTAGAGTCTCTCCACCAGCGGGACACCGCATTCGACAAGTTCTCCCGCCGGCAGCCTTCAGCCTCTACCTCTACAGGTAGAAGATTTTTCGGGGGAAGGAAGACTGGTCCCTATGCTTCTGGTAAGCGTAGGTACAATCCTCCTTCCCGACAGCCTGCGGCCCAGGCTAAGCCCCAGCGCGCTCGCTCTCGTCAGCAGCGTGCGCCTCAGCAAGGCCCCGCGGCTCCCCAGCAAAAGCAAGGGGCGAGCTTTTGACTGGCTCCAGCAGAGCATAGCCGACATCCAAGTGTCAGTGCCGGGCGACCTGCCGGTCGGGGGGAGGTTGAAAGCTTTTCACCAAAGGTGGCCTCTCATAACCTCCGATCAGTGGGTTCTGCAAATAGTCCGGCAAGGATACACCCTCAATTTGGCCTCAAAACCTCCAAATTGTCCACCGGGAGCTCAGTCTTACAGCTTCCAACACAAGCAGGTACTTGCAGAGGAACTCTCCGCCCTTCTCAGCGCCAATGCGGTCGAGCCCGTGCCATCCGGGCAAGAAGGGCTGGGATTCTATTCCAGGTACTTCCTTGTGGAAAAGAAAACGGGGGATGCGTCCCATCCTAGACCTAAGGGCCCTGAACAAATATCTCTTAAAAGAAAAGTTCAGGATGCTTTCCCTGGGCACCCTTCTCCCCATGATTCAGCAAAACGATTGGCTATGCTCTCTGGACTTGAAGGATGCCTACACACACATCCCGATACTGCCAGCTCACAGACAGTATCTGCGATTTCAGTTGGGCACACGCCACTTCCAGTACTGTGTGCTACCCTTTGGGCTCGCCTCTGCGCCCAGGGTGTTCACAAAGTGCCTAGCTGTGGTAGCAGCGGCACTCCGCAGGCTGGGGGTGCACGTGTTCCCATATCTCGACGATTGGCTGGTGAAGAACACATCCGAGGCAGGAGCCCTGCAGTCCATGCAGATGACTATTCGCCTCCTGGAGCTACTGGGGTTTGTGTTAAATTACCCAAAGTCCCATCTTCTCCCAGTGCAGAAACTCGAATTCATAGGAGCCCTGCTGGATTCTCGGACGGCTCGCACCTATCTCCCAGAGGCGAGAGCCAACAACTTGTTGTCCCTCGTCTCGCGGGTCGAGCGTCCCAGCAGATCACAGCTCGGCAGATGTTGAGATTGCTGGGCCACATGGCCTCCACAGTTCATGTGACTCCCATGGCCCGCCTTCACATGAGATCTGCTCAATGGACCCTAGCCTCCCAGTGGTATCAGGCTGCGGGGGGTCTAGAGGACGTGATCCACCTGTCCACGAGTTTTCTCGAATCCCTGTATTGGTGGACGATTTGGTCCAATTTGACTCTGGGACGTTCCTTCCAAATTCCTCAGCCACAAAAAGTGCTGACCACGGATGCGTCTCTCCTGGGATGGGGAGCTCATGTCGATGGGCTTCACACCCAAGGAAGTTGGTCCCTCCACGAACGCGATCTACAGATCAATCTTCTGGAGTTGCGAGCGATCTGGAACGCTCTGAAGGCTTTCAGAGATCGGCTGTCCCACCAAATTATCCAAATTCAGACAGACAACCAGGTTGCCATGTACTATGTCAACAAGCAGGGGGGCACTGGATCTCGACCCCTGTGTCAGGAAGCCGTCAGCATGTGGCTTTGGGCTCGCCGTCAAGGCATGGTGCTCCAAGCCACATATCTGGCAGGCGTAAACAACAGTCTGGCCGACAGGTTGAGCAGGATTATGCAACCTCACGAGTGGTCGCTCAATTCCCGTGTGGTACGACAGATCTTCCAGGCGTGGGGCACCCCCCTGGTGGATCTCTTCGCATCTCGAGTGAACCACAAAGTCCCTCAGTTCTGTTCCAGGCTTCAGGCCCACGGCAGACTGGCATCGGATGCCTTCCTCCTGGATTGGGGGGAGGGTCTGCTGTATGCTTATCCTCCCATTCCTCTGGTGGGGAAGACTTTGTTGAAACTCAAGCAAGACCGAGGCACCATGATCCTGATTGCTCCGTTTTGGCCGCGTCAGATCTGGTTCCCCCTTCTTCTGGAGTTATCCTCCGAAGAACCGTGGAGATTGGAGTGTTTTCCGACCCTCATCACACAGGACGAGGGGGCGCTTCTGCATCCCAACCTCCAGTCTCTGGCTCTCACGGCCTGGATGTTGAGGGCGTAGACTTTGCCTCTTTGGGTCTGTCAGAGGGTGTCTCCCGTATCTTGCTTGCTTCCAGGAAAGATTCCACTAAGAGGAGTTACTTCTTCCATTGGAGGAGGTTTGCCGTCTGGTGTGACAGCAAGGCCCTAGATCCTCGCTCTTGTCCTACACAGACCCTGCTTGAATACCTTCTGCACTTGTCTGAGTCTGGTCTCAAGACCAACTCTGTAAGGGTTCACCTTAGTGCAATCAGTGCATACCATTACCGTGTGGAAGGTAAGCCGATCTCAGGACAGCCTTTAGTTGTTCGCTTCATGAGAGGTTTGCTTTTGTCAAAGCCCCCTGTCAAGCCTCCTACAGTGTCATGGGATCTCAATGTCGTTCTCACCCAGCTGATGAAACCTCCTTTTGAGCCACTGAATTCCTGCCATCTGAAGTACTTGACCTGGAAGGTCATTTTCTTGGTGGCAGTTACTTCAGCTCGTAGAGTCAGTGAGCTTCAGGCCCTGGTAGCCCAGGCCCCTTACACCAAATTTCATCATAACAGAGTAGTCCTCCGCACTCACCCTAAGTTCCTGCCAAAGGTTGTGTCGGAGTTCCATCTGAACCAGTCAATTGTCTTGCCAACATTCTTTCCCCGTCCTCATTCCTGCCCTGCTGAACGTCAGCTGCACACATTGGACTGCAAGAGAGCATTGGCCTTCTATCTGGAGCGGACACAGCCCAACAGACAGTCCGCCCAATTGTTTGTTTCTTTTGATCCCAATAGGAGGGGAGTGGCTGTAGGAAAACGCACCATATCCAATTGGCTAGCAGATTGCATTTCCTTCACTTACGCCCAGGCGGGGCTGGCTCTTGAGGGTCATGTCACGGCTCATAATGTTAGAGCCATGGCTGCGTCGGTAGCCCACTTGAAGTCAGCCACTATTGAAGAGATTTGCAAAGCTGCGACGTGGTCATCTGTCCACACATTCACATCTCATTACTGCCTGCAGCAGGATACCCGACGCGACAGTCGGTTCGGGCAGTCAGTTCTTCAGAACCTGTTTGGGCTTTAGGATCCAACTCCACCCCCCGAGGGCCCTGTTTGTTCTGTTCCAGGCTGCACTCTCAGTTAGTTGGTAAATTTTTTAGGTCAATCTCAGTTATGTCCTCGCCGTTGCGAGGCCCAATTGACCATGGTTGTTGTTTTGAGTGAGCCTGGGGGCTAGGGATACCCCATCAGTGAGAACAAGCAGCCTGCTTGTCCTCGGAGAAAGCGAATGCTACATACCTGTAGAAGGTATTCTCCGAGGACAGCAGGCTGATTGTTCTCACAAACCCGCCCGCCTCCCCTTTGGAGTTGTGTCTTCCCTTGAAGTGTATTGTCTTGCTACATACTGGACTGGCCGGCTCGAGCCGGTTTCGGGCGGGAAGACGGCCGCGCATGCGCGGTGCGCATGGGCGCGCGAGGACTAGCAAAGGCCTTTGCTAGTAAACTTTCCGATGGAGGGGGCTGCCGAGGACGTCAACCCATCAGTGAGAACAATCAGCCTGCTGTCCTCGGAGAATACCTTCTACAAGTATGTAGCATTCGCTTTATTTAAGGGAGGTAAAGATTCTGGGGTAAAGTTTAATACTTCCATAAGGTATATTTTAAAAGCTTCCTATGGATTATTTCCAAATTCCTGAGGAAAATTTAGAAAACGTAGGTTCAACCTACGATTGTAATTTTCTATTTGTTCCAGCCTACGGTGGATTATATTATTATCCTTGATTATCGAGGCAGATACACCTTGTAACTGAGAAATATCGTTTTTAACAGTATTAAATTGTTCCGCAGTTTCTTGCTTTGAAGTATTTAAGGAAAGTTTTAAATTTTCAACAGTACCTACTAAGGCTATAATCTCTTGTGCTGATCTGGCTGTCGTCATTTTGACTCTCTGGAGAGCGTCCCAAATGCTCTCCAGAGTCACCGCCATCGATCTGTTTTTCTGAGCTCCTGGCTCAGCCAGGGTTTTTCCAACTCCTGGCCTCCTGAATGGCTCGCCCCTCGAGTTCCTCGATCGTCGACCGATACCCCTTCCACTTCCGGGTCAGGCAGGTCTCGCCTGAAGGGACGACCATAGGGCGGCAGCGGTGGATGGCAATCCAGAGGGGAGAGTGAAACATCCAGCCCCAAGATTCCAAGGGTGTCTTCCCCCGAGGCTTCAGCATGGCCCCTCTCAGTAA
Source organism: Microcaecilia unicolor (assembly GCF_901765095.1). Lineage (NCBI taxonomy): Eukaryota > Metazoa > Chordata > Amphibia > Gymnophiona > Siphonopidae > Microcaecilia > Microcaecilia unicolor. The sequence continues at coordinate 98,681,711 of NC_044039.1, forward strand.
GTTGGATCGGTTGTCTCATGGCGTAGCGCTCAATTGTTTGTTGTTGCGGGGATGATGTTACTGTGGCCGAGGAAACCGCTTTAACAATCCCCTTACGCTTTGTATGGGGCATATTTCTTGAAGAGGAAAACGTTTTATTCTCCAAACTTTCGAGAGCCTGCACCAGGAGAACTTAGCGTGCCGCCATCTTGACACGCCCCCTCCCCTGACCCAGAGAGACCATTTAAATGTGTGGTAGACCTGCCCATTGTTGGCATCTTTTTGGAGATGGGTGAGTGCTCAGATCAGGGAGATACTGGGCAAGGAAGTGACCTCACACCACCACTATGTCTGTCAGGGTACTAACAAGATGTGAACTTAGAGACAAATTATACATTATCTGTGCAACTGATCCATGCTGCAAGATCCACAATTGCCACCATTTGGAAAGAGACACCCAGACTGGTTCCCTGGCACAGGCAAATAGCAGAGATCATTGTGATAATACTCGTTGAAGGAAAATTGATTTGTATAATCAAATCTGGTGCAAGTAATGGAAGAGATGAGAATGGTGAGTGTCATAGATGGTAGACTGATGGTGTTGATATGGGTAAACATAGAAATAAACAAGGGATGAGTTCTGTTGTACAGATGATTTATGTTGTGACGTGCAAAGTGGACTGTAAGATGCAAATCTACAATTCTTGGCAACAAACGACAACATACATAATAAAATAAAATAAACATATATTGACAATTATATCAAATCGTATTGTCTGCCAGATTAAACAATATTAAAAAAAAGAGGGGTGAAAAACTGGAGTTGAAGAATGGGTAAATACTGAAAACCCAAAAGAAGAAATGGCAGAGAAGAGTGTGAGATAGAAAACTACTAGGTAAGTTAAAAGCAAAAAGGAGATATTGAAGACTGCAGGGTACAGTGAAGGGAGAAGAGGAAAATCAAGCTTTGGGTAGATAGAGAGCCACACTAAAGAAGTGAAGGAAAAAATGAAAAACAATAGAGAGAAATGAGGGGAGGAAGAAAAGAAGACAGAAGGGGAAAAAAAAACAGAAAATGAAAATTCCATATCATCAAGCTGATCAATCCATAGACTGGTGGGTTGTGTCCATCTACCAGCAGGTGGAGATAGAGAGCAAACTTTTGCCTCCCTATATGTGGTCATGTGCTGCCGGAAACTCCTCAGTATGTTCTCTATCTCAGCAGGTGGTGGTCACACACAGCAGCAGCTCTGGCTAGGCCTCCAAGCTAATCCTTAGGTTTTGTTGAGGCCTGGGGTTGAGGGCTCTTTTGAGCAAGTGCAAACCTGGTGGTGCCAGGTCCCTCCTTTTCTCCCCCCTCCCGCTGGCTCCGTTTAAAAAAAAAAAAAAAAAAAAAAATTTTAAACGTCTTTAAAGGCGTTTAATTCGACGTTTCTTTAAACGTTCATTGCAGCATACTCACTGGGACACCAGTTCGTTACAGCTCGGAGCGGCAAGCAGGTAATTTTACCTTTTTATAGCGGGCAGGGGGTTCCCCGATTCTTCTCCTCGTGGCAATGGCGTCGGAGGGCGAGGGCGCAAAGGGTCGCTCCCCGGATCGCTGGAGCGCTTCTAGAGGGGATGCGGGGGTTTTACAACCTGATTCGCCCTTGATGGGTGATAGTTTAGTGACCGATGAATGTCCCGGTCGTTCCTCCGGCGTGGCGGTTTTTTCCCGCCATAACCGCCCATCCCCCGCTCCTCGCCTCCGCCATCTTGGCCGGCCACGCGGCTCGGACGGCTTCTTCGTGGGCCGCCCTTGAGGTTGGAGACATTAATGCCATGAACGCCCTTAATTTGGGCGACGGCACAAAAGCGGCTAAAGTTAAGCGCCGTTCTTCCCGCGCGGCTCCTTCACGGAGTTTCGCGCCGGACGCCATTTTGGATGCGCAGCATGTCTCTCCCCCGCTAGTGCGAGCGCCGGTTGAGAGTGCGTCTAGGGCTGTTGCCCAGACTGCGGAAGTGCACAGTCTGGGGGGTTTTTCCCCCGAGTTTGTTTTGCTGCTGCATCAGGCTTTCCTCATGCAAAACGCTGCCCCTGCTCCCTCTCTGATAAAGAGGTTGAGGTTCCCAGGCCTTGGAGGACTTTTGTCTCCTCCGATGTAGATGAGGGCAGCGTGTCTGAGGTCTCCCAACGATCCTTTGCGGATTCCTTGGAGGAGATAGATCCCCGCTCGGATGGAGCGGATGACCCCTCTGCAGCGCGGCTTTTTAGCCCAGAGGATTTGCCCAACCTGTTGTTACAGGCCATGGACACTTTGAAGATTTCCTCTCCGGAGGACGTCTCTCCCTCAGCCCCTGTTGGCTCTGCCATTATGCTGGGGACGAAGCGCCCGCCTAGAACCTTCCACGTGCATGATGCCATGCACACCTAATTGCGGCTCAATGGGATGTCCCGGAAACGAGCCTTAAAGTGGCTAGGGCTATGTCCCGCCTCTATCCTTTGGCTGTGAGTGAACGTGAGGCCTATCTGTGGCCTACCGTGGATTCTTTAATCACTGCGGTGACTAAGAAAACGGCGTTGCCGGTGGAAGGTGGCACGGCCCTAAAGGACGCCCAAGACAGAAGATTGGAGGCGGCCTTAAGGTCGTCCTTTGAGGCAGCTGTTTTAGTTTGCAGGCCTCAGTTTGCGGCTCCTATGTGGCCAGGGCGTGCCGGACTAGGGTGCAGCGGGCTTCCCCCTCGGATCATTCCTTGAGGGCTGATTGGCCGGCCCTGGAATCGGGCTTAGCCTATTTGGCAGACTTGCTGTATGATGTCTGGAGAGCCTCAGCTAAAGGCATGGCTCAGACAGTCTCTGCGCGGCGGTGGCTTTGGCGGAAACATTGGTCTGCTGACCACGCCTCTAAATCCCGCCTGGCTAGATTGCCTTTTAAAGGCAAGCTGCTCTTTGGGGTCGAGCTGGACAAAATCGTGACCGATCTCGGCACGTCTAAGGGCAAGAAATTACCAGAGGTCAGGGCTCGGGTTAGTACTCGTCCCGATACCTCCATACCGCCCGGGCAAGTCGGGTTCCTCTGCCCCCTCTTCCTTCAAGAGGAATTTCTCCCCCAAGCAGCATTCCTTTCGCAGAGACCACCGTCCCGGAGGTGCTCCCTCCGGTCCTCCCCCAGGGTCTCGTACCCAATGTCGGGGCCTTGGTCCACGCCCCAGTGCAGATTGGAGGACGGCTGTCCTCGTTTCTGGGCGAGTGGACCACTATAACTTCAGACGCGTGGGTGCTGGAAGTCATCAGAGACGGCTACAAGCTAGAGTTCTGCCAACCCTTAAGAGACGGGTTTGTACTCTCTCCCTGCAAGTCTCCGGTCAAGCTGTGGTAGTGCAGCAGACCTTGGACAACCTGATCCGCCTGGGTGCGATCGTTCCGGTGCCAAAAAATCAGATTGGCAAGGGACGTTACTCCATTTTCTTTGTGGTTCCAAAGAAAGGAGGTTCTGTCCGGCCTCCTCGACCTCAAAGGGGTCAATCGGGCCTGGAAAGTGAGGCACTTTCGCATGGAGACTCTCCGCTCTGTTATAGCGGCAGTGAAGGCAGGAGAGTTCTTGGCTTCCTTGGACATCAAGGAAGAGTACCTGCATATTCCCATCTGGCCTCCTCTCCAACGCTTTCTGCGTTTTACAGTCCTGAGACGACACTTCCAGTTCAGAGCCCTCCCTTTCGGGTTGGCTACTGCTCCGCGGACCTTTTCCAAAGTAATGGGGGTCATAGCGGCCTTCCTGCTAAAGGAAGGAGTACAAGTCCATCCTTATCTGGACGACTGGTTGATCCGAGCCCCCTCTTATGCGGAGTGCGGCAAAGCTATGGACCGGGTAGTTGCTCTTTTGAGCTCCCTGGGATGGATCATCAACTGGAAGAAGAGCCAGCTGCGCCCGACTCAGTCCCTGGTGTATCTGGGAGTTCGATTCGACACCCAAGTGGGCAGAGTGTTCCTGCCAGACAATCGGATTGTCAAGCTTCAGGCTCAGGTGGACTAGTTCCTAGTAGCCTCCCCTATTCGGGCTTGGGACTACGTTCAGCTGTTGGGCTCTATGACGGCCACGATGGAAGTAGTGCCCTGGGCCAGGGCTCATATGAGACCACTACAGCTAAATGCTGCGCTGGACTCCGATGTCGGAGGATTATGCTGTGCGCCTTCCCGTGGACCCAGCAGTGCGCAAGGCGCTGAGCTGGTGGACGCAGACAGACAAGTTGTCTGCTGGATTGCCTCTGGTGACCCCGGAGTGGATTGTCGTCACGACAGACGCCTCTTTGATGGGCTGGGGAGCCCACTGCTTGGGAAGGACAGCGCAGGGGCTCTAGTCTCCTGCAGAGGCAAGTGGTCTATCAACCTCCTGGAACTCAGAGCCATTCGGTTGGTGTTATTGGAGTTCATCCCGGTACTGGTGTTGAAGCCTGTACGGGTCCGGTCGGACAATGCCACGGCTGTGGCCTATATCAACCGCCAGGGAGGTACCAAGAGCGCCCCTCTAGCCAAGGAGGCTATGAGTCTTTGCCAGTGGGCGGAAGCGAACCTGGAGCAGCTTTCAGCGGCCCACATTGCCGGAGTCATGAATGTCAAGGCGGTCTTTCTCAGTCGCCATCCCTTGGAGCCCGGAGACTGGCAACTATCTGCTCAGGCGTTCTTGGACATCACGAAGCGCTGGGGCCAGCCGAGCCTAGTTCTGATGGCGTCATCGGCCAATTGCCAAGTGCCGCGCTTTTTCAGCAGAGAACGGGACCCTCGATCCCTGGGAGTAGATGCTCTTCTCCAGCAGTGGCCGACACAAGAGCTCCTCTATGTGTTCCCGCCCTGGCCCATGTTGGGCAGGGTGCTAGACAGGGTGGCAAAGCATCCCGCAGGGTAATCCGGGTGGGTCCGGATTGGCCCAGACGTCCCTGGTATGCGGACTTGATCAGGCTTTCAGTCGACGATCCTCTGCGGCTGTCAGTGGAGCAGGGCCTGTTACATCAGGGTCCCGTGGTGATGGAGGATCCCTCCCCCTTTGGTCTTACGGCCTGGCTATTGAGCGGCAGCGTCTGAGGAAGAAGGGCTTCTCAGACAAGGTCATCGCCACTATGCTAAGAGCGAGGAAGCGCTCTACTTCTACTGCTTACGCCAGGGTTTGGCGTATGTTTGCAGCGTGGTGTGAAGCAGGCTCACTTTCTCCCTTCACTGCTCCAATTTCTTCAGTGTTGGCGTTCCTGCAAGAAGGTCTGGAGAAAGGCCTGTCGCTCAGTTCCCTTAAAGTCCAGGTAGCGGCTCTGGCTTGCTTCAGGGGCCGCCTGAAGGGTGCTTCCCTGGCTTCGCAGCCAGATGTGGTGCGCTTTCTCAAGGGAGTTAATCACCTGCGCCCTCCTCTGCACTCAGTGGTGCCTGCGTGGAATCTCAACCTGGTGCTAAGAGCATTGCAGAAGCCGCCTTTGAACCCTTGTCGAGGGCATCTCTGAAAGACCTGACGTTGAAAGCAGTCTTTTGGTGGCTATTACTTCAGCCAGAAGAGTTTCCGAGCTCCAGGCGCTCTCATGTCGAGAGCCTTTTCTGCAGTTCACTGAGGCAGGAGTGACTATTCGCACAGTGCCTTCCTTCCTGCCCAAGATTGGTTCTCGCTTCCATGTGAATCAGCAGCTCTGTCTCCCTTCCTTTCGTAGGGAGGACTACCCAGAGGAGTACTCCGCTCTTGAATATCTGGATGTGAGACGAGTCATCATCAGATACTTGGAAGTGACCAATGATTTCCGGAAATCGGATCATCTGTTTGTCCTGTTTGCAGGTCCTCGTAAGGGTCTGCAGGCTGCTAAGCCTACAGTGGCAAGATGGGTCAAGGAAGCCATTGCAGCGGCTTATGTGGCCGCGGGGAAGGTGCCGCCTATCCAGCTGAAGGCTCACTCCACTAGAGCTCAGGCGGCCTCGATGGCAGATGCCGGATCCGTCTCCTTGGAAGAGATATGCAAGGCGGCAACTTGGGCTTCGGCTCATACATTCTCCAAGCATTACCGTTTGACTGTGGCTGCACGGGCGGAGGCCCGGTTTTGGAGCTTCAGTGTTGCGGTCAGGGATTTCAATGTCCCGCCCTGGGTGAGTACTGCTTCGGTACATCCCACCAGTCTATGGATTGATCAGCTTGATGATATGGAAGGTAAAATTATGTATAATCATACCTGATAATTTTCTTTCCATTAATCATAGCTGATCAATCCATAGCCCCTCCCAGATATCTGTACTGTTTTTATTCTGGTTGCATTTCAGGTTCAAGTTTAGTCTTCAGTTACTTCAGAAAGACTTCGTGTTCAAGTTTTTTCACTTGGATTCTTCAAGAGTTGAGACGAGTTTGTGTTACAGTGAGCTGCTGCATTCCTCTCCCCCCCGTTTTACGGGGCTGGATTGAGACATAAATTCTGCCGGCACTCCCTCCCGCTTCGTGCGGCTGTAGGGCAGTTTTGTACCCTTCCCGCTTCGGCGGTGTTAGGGTCAGTCAGCTCCTCCCGCGGTTGCGGTTGCAGGATAAGCCAGATCCCCCCGCATCGGCGGGTGTGGTGTCCCTCCCCCGCTCCGCGGGGATGAGCTGGACGGATTCCCCTCCCCCACTTGTGTGGGGATGAGCTGGGTTAATTCCCCTCCCCCGTTTCGGCGGTGGTGAGCTGGGCAGAGTGTCCCTTCGTGGGTGTAATTCTCTAAGTGCTGAGTCCTGCGGATGGAGCTTTGATATCGACATACTGAGGAGTTTCCGGCAGCACATGACCACATATAGGGAGGCAAAAGTTTGCTCTCTATCTCCACCTGCTGGTAGATGGACACAACCCACCAGTCTATGGATTGATCAGCTATGATTAATGGAAAGAAAATTATCAGGTATGATTATACATAATTTTACCATAAGACCGTTGAAAAGGATTTAGGAAATGATTGACAAGAACAAATTGGATAAAGAGACCAGGACCAATCTGATTTGGAAAATTAAAGGCTCAGACAACAAAGGTACAAGAAAGCACTGAGTTTTTAATGATTTGAATATATCAGCCTTGGGAATGTACATTTCTTTTGTCTTTGTTGTTCAGTATAAGACAATATCAGGTTAATTCTATAAACGAGTGTGTGCAGTTATGTGCATTTTGTGCACATAAGTAGTGTTTTAGGGGCCCTTTTACTAAGCTGCGGAAAAAATGGCTGGCATTGCGAGCATCTGTTTTTGGGCATGCACTGGGCCAGTCTTTACTGGGGCTTTTTATAAGGGGCCAGAAAATGTGCAGCAAAATAAAAAAAACCAGCGCGTGTCCATTTTTCGGCCAGAGACCTTACCGCCACCCATTGACTTAGTGGTAAAGTCTTACGTGCTACCCGGGCGGTAGGCATGCAGCACGTGCCCACTGCTGTTTACTGCTGGGTAAGCGCCATTCGGCAGAAAATAGAAAATATTTTCTACCGCTTGTTTTCAGCGCTTGCCAAATTCAGAATTACTGCCTGGAGCATGCAGTAGCCAGGCAGTAATTCTGATTTGACGCATGTAGGCCCTTATGCGCCTTTGTAAAAGGGCCCATTAATTGGTACAAATGCGTGCAAGTCCATTACACACTATTCTCTATGGTAGCGCATAAGTGCCTTGCTGTGTAACTGCAGTGGGGGGGGGGGGCATGCTTGTGAATGGATCATGGGGACATGGGCGCAACTCCAGCTTATATGTGTAACTTATAAAAAAAGCTGTCACATACATTGCATGGCACACTTAGATGTGTCTTTTTACGTCTGCCATTGACTTGGTATAAATGTTAACACCCAAATGTTGGCGCACCAATTGGAATTTATATTAGTATTCTATAATGGTGTTTGGCGCACAAATGCTGGTATGGAATTGGTGCTCAACGCATGACATCAGGGCACCTAATTTCAGGCACCAAGATATAAAATTGCTCCAATGATTTGTGGTTACTCATTTTCCTGTGATCCACTGCTGTAAGAGCCTAGTTTCTCAGTCTTTATTTTGTGTTTATATGTGCATTTATTTTCTACTTTACAGGGGCTTGTTCTCTATTTTTTTGGAGGTTTGTCTGGATTCTCTGTATGAAGTATTCTGGTTGTATGTGATTTCTGTGTGGGGATCTATTGCAGACTATCTTGTTCTGGTTTTCTTTTTTCAGATAACTTACAAATCAGCAAAGAATATTCTTTGTATAGAAAATTGACATGATTTTTCTTACAACTCACAATATCAGCAAAGAAAATGACAATGCCAGTAGTCCATGAAACAAAGCTAGAGGAAGCACCAGCAGCATTAATGTAACCTTCACCAGCCCCAGCTTCTTCCTTCTGCTGTGCCCTGCCACCCTTAAATAACTTTCTGTGCAGGTAACTTTAGGTGAAATGCTGCTGGTGCTTGGGAGAGGAAAACAGCCTTTAAAGGTAAACAGGGGAGGGTGGTTTGAGAGAGAAGTGGGTGCAAGACCCAGGTACAGAGAGAACTAGCCACCGTGGCAGGCTTTGGCCCCTGCAGGGGAGCAGGTGAGATAGACATTTGACACGCTGAGCCAGCCTTTCTAGTAGTTATTATTTTTAATTGTAAATAGCTTGCATATTTTAATATTTGTGGTATATTAAATAAAGTTGAAATGTGAGTAGGCTGAATAGGCCATTCACAGGAAGGCTACATTACCAGTGCTACAGGCAACAGTCCTATGGGGCTAATTTCCCTTCCTCTTTGGGAACAAACTAAAGGAGTAGGATTGGCAGAGACTGCTCCACAGAGCCCAGGTTGCTAAACCTGGTGGTGTCTGGTCCTTCCTATCCTCATAGAAGTTGTAGCTTCAGTGCCTATTGTCCTCCTTCCCCAATTGAGAGGGGGCCAGAAATATTTTCCCTGAGTGCTGACCAAATTAAAGGTTTTGGAAAGGGAAAAAAGCCTTCAGTGCAGTTTGTTTCCAACCTGCCTACTGGTTGGCTATGGTGCTGTGTTAGATTGGGACTTCATCCGAAGTCTGAAATGATCATGCTCCCCCTATCTTTCCCTCCACTTGTTTCCATTATGTCTGGGGGGGAAATAGATGTGACAGGCTGCCCAGGAGGTAAGTCATGGCAGTTCAGTGTGTGTGCTGGTGCATTTATCCTGACCTGGGAGCAGGCAGGCAAGCAAGCACCTGCTAGGTGAGTGCAATCCACTTTCTCTCCACTTGATTTCAATATGCCTGGAAACGAATGGAGGTAACATGCTACAGATAAGTCATAGTAGTTCAGCGTGCCAGCTGGTTCTATTGGCCTGGCTTAGGAGCAGGCAGGCAGTAGGTGAGCAAATATGATCTGTGGGGACTTAACACCCATCCAAAAAAGAAGGTGAAAAGTTCCCCAGATTAAGCTGTGGCCCTTGCAGTATCCATCAGGGTCTGCAAGGGTTTCAGTGAAGCACCATCCCTGCCATGACACTGTCTTTTTTGTTGTTGTTGTTTTTTTTTTTTTGTAATATTTACAGTAGCATTGCTCTCTCTCTCTCGGGTGGGCCACTTGACAGGTTTGAAGGACCACAGAGGAGGGTGGAAGAGGGAAAGGTCCTGGGCCTGGAAGAGGGAGACCAAAGAGGAAGAAGGAAAAGTGCTTGTCCCCAAGGACAGGGAGAGGTGCTGGACCATAGGAAGAGGGAGAGGAGAAGAGGTACTGAACCCATTGGGGGGGTGATATGGAGAATATTCAGATAAGGCTTACATAGGGCTATAGGTCTAGGGAATGACTAAGCCTATTACCTGGCCCCGGCTCGCTATCACTCCTCATCTGCTGATAAGAATAAATGTAACATCAAAATACTACAATATATATTGATTTATTTAGTAGAGGAAAGTAGATAAAACAGTGAGCAACAGTAAATTGTAACCACTATCTAAAATTTCCTATCAAAAATAATAATCAGAGTGCTAACGTCTCTAAGGTAATCACAGTGTAATTTAAGCCATACACATTCTCCTGGCAAATATCTGAAACTGACTTATTCCTTGATATTTGAGTGATCACAGAGCTAAACCATACATCCTGTAGATGGCAGCACATTGTCAGGAATGTTGTTGAGTCTTCGGACCATAGTACAGCAAGTTAGAAGAAAGTTGAAACTGGTGGGAGGGTAAGAGATGGATCTTGATTCTCCCCTCTCAATCTTATGAACTTGATCACTGCACAGCATATATATATATGCTGTCTGTTATCAGTTATGATCATCAAAATATGATGAAGTAGGGGATGAGAAATGGTGGACTGGCAGTTGTTGACGTTGGCAATAATGTGGGTACTGAAAAGGTGATCCTTGAAATATACACAGAGGCCCCAAATGTAAACAGTATCCCTTCTTCAAGGATTTCTTTAATGTGTCAGGCTGGATCTAGCTAATCATAGTGTCCTTGAACTGATGCAATCAGATTGAAACAATCTTTCAGCAAAATCCATTTTGATGGCTCAGGCCTTTGATACAGGCTTGGGTAGGATAAGTTCTGAGATACACATAAAATGATGGCAGAGCAGTGATGTACAGGACAGATGCTGGAACCTTGGGGAAGGGGGGACAGGAGAGATGCTAGACTCATGAGGGAAAGGGAAAGGAGCAATGTCAGACTATGGGGGGGAAGAGAAAAAGGAGAAATACTGGATTTGCAAGAAGGAGGGGAGCAGGCGAGATGCTGGACTACAAGGGAGAAGACCATGGAGAGGGGGCTGGGCAGAGGGATGGAGATATCGAACCATGGGAGGGGGGAGAGGGACTTCAAATTTGTTTGTGGATCCAGGGTATGAAGGGTGTAGGGTGGACTCAGAAGGGCTTCAAATTTTTAATTGATCAGGGGACGGTGGATTGATCCAGGGAAAATTTCTAATTTAATAGATCAGGGAGTGTTGGAGGTGTGGGGCTTGTCTGAAGTGGAATCTCATTCTTTTAGAAGGATCAGGGATGAGGTCCATTTTATAGTTTGCATGTTAACTTCCCCCAGGACACTGGACCCACTAATCACAATACAGTAAATGAAGTATCTGTCAGGTTCTTTGCAGATTAAAAAAGAATAACTAGTTAAATAACTAGGATATTATAATCAAAGTATAAAATCACAATCATAATAAAACATTCAACAAAAATTAAACATCAACAAAATAGATCTTCAAAGATGTTCCAAAGACATGTCTTTAGTTGTCGATGGAAAACATATACTTAGATTGGAGTCGTATATCTATTGAGGCATTATTCTCCGAGGACAAGCAGACCTTATATTCTCACGTGGGTAACACGGTGCCGCGTTGCGTGGTCTGGAGCTTATAACAAGCTTTACAGAGTTTTGTGGAGCGCAAGACACGCTCCACCATGAATGTGCGAGTGTCTTCCACGGTTACTGCAGTTGTTTTTCTACCGTGGTGAGGAGAAACTGCACCTGTAGTTTCTCTCCCAGCTTTTTTAGTGCCTTTTCGGCGTCCTTTTTGGCAAATTTTCACTGTGCCTTATTCAGGCCTTTGTCCCCTTCTCGTATATGTTTAGTTCTTTTAGACCAGTTTTTAAGTTTTCGTTATTTTCCATGACTTACGCTGCGTTTAGGCCTAGTCTCTGGTCAGTTCTTTCCCGTGTTTTTTTTTTGTGGGGCCTTGCCCCTTAGTTTCAGGCACCATTGTGTCTTTTGATTTGGCTTCAGAAGTTTTTCCTTCCATGTCCACTAAAGCTCCCAGTGGCTTGAAACGCTGTCCCAGGTGCAATTGAATGATCTCTGGTAAAGACACCCATTCATGGTGTCTTCAGTGCTTAGGGCCTGACCATAGCCCTGCCAACTGTGTCCTTCGTCTTCAAATGAAGAAGAGGACTCAGGTGTCCAGAAAGGCTCAACGTGGGAAGATTTTTGGAGCCAGGTCTGAGTCATCGAGGTTGGCAGCGTTGATGTTAGAGACTGCATCGGTCCATATGGCTCCATGGACACTATAAGCAGTAGTTTCTCAGATGGGTCGCCAGCTGCCGGGCAGGGCCCCCGGGACCTGCCAGTGTCGGACCTGACCCCGAGGCAACATGAAGTTTCAACGTCATCCTCCTCAGCACTGAGGAGTCGTGACACTGAGCTTTGGGCAAAGGCCAAGAAGCATCGATTGTCCTTGACACATGTTGCCAGGAGGTCCTGGATGTCGAGGGATTCGGCACCTGAGAAGCACCGAGCCTAGAGGATCGCTCCCCCTCTATTCAGGAGAAACCGATGCTTATGTCTCCAAGCAGCCAGGACCCTACTCCCGTCTCGGTATCAGAGGCGCCTACCCTCTGATACCACCTGTTGTGGCCCCGCTTGGCCTGCAGCCTCGGTGTCGACTTCCACCCATGCCGGAGTCGAGGAGGGAGCCAGTTCTTGACACCCCTTTTGGGTCCCTAGATCCTGTTTCCTGCCCTACTCAGACCCTGCTTGAATACCTTCTACACTTCTCTGAGTGTGGTCTCAAGACCAACTCCATAAGGGTTCACCTCAGCGCAATTAGTGCTTATCACTTTGTAGAGGGTAAACCCATCTCTGGACAGCATGTAGTTGTTCGCTTTATGAGAGGTTTGCTTTTATCAAAACCCCCTTTCAAACCTCCACTGGTGTCATGGGACCTCTATGTAATTCTAACCCAGCTGATGAATGCTCCTTTCGTGCCACTGAGTTCCTTCTATCTGAAGTACTTGACCTGGAAGGTCATTTTCTTGGTGACTGTTACAGCTCTTAGGGTCAGTGAGCTTCAGGCTTTAGTAACATAGTAACATAGTAGATGACGGCAGAAAAAGACCTGCACGGTCCATCTAGTCTGCCCACGATAAACTCATGTGTATACCTTACCTTGATTTGTACCTGTCTTTTTCAGGGCACAGACCATATAAGTCTGTGCAGCAGTATTTCCCGCCTCCCAACCACCAGTCCCGCCTCCCATCACCGGCTCCGGCACAGACCCCGTATAAGTCTGCCCTCCCCCATCCTAGCCTCTCAACCACCAACCCCTCTTCCCCCCGCCACCCAATTTCAGCTAAGCTTCTGTGGATCCATTCCTTCTGCACAGGATTCCTTTATGCCTGTCCCACGCATGCTTGAATTCCGTTACCGTTTTCATCTCCACCACCTCCCGCGGGAGGGCATTCCAAGCGTTCACCACCCTCTCCGTGAAGAAATACTTCCTGACATCTTTCCTGAGTCTGCCCCCCTTCAATCTCATTTCATGTCCTCTCGTTCTACCGCCTTCCCCTCTCCGGAAAAGATTCGTTTGCGGATTAATACCTTTCAAATATTTGAACGTCTGTATCATATCACCCCTGTTCCTCCTTTCCTCCAGAGTATACATGTTCAGGTCAGCAAGTCTCTCTTCATACGTCTTGGAACGCAACTCCCATACCATCCTCGTAGCTTTTCTTTACATAAGTACATAAGTAGTGCCATACTGGGAAAGACCAAAGGTCCATCTAGCCCAGCATCCTGTCACCGACAGTGGCCAATCCAGGTCAAGGGCACCTGGCACGCTCCCCAAACGTAAAAACATTCCAGACAAGTTATACCTAAAAATGCGGAATTTTTCCAAGTCCATTTAATAGCGGTCTATGGACTTGTCCTTTAGGAATCTATCTAACCCCTTTTTAAACTCCGTCAAGCTAACCGCCCGTACCACGTTCTCCGGCAACGAATTCCAGAGTCTAATTACACGTTGGGTGAAGAAAAATTTTCTCCGATTCGTTTTAAATTTACCACACTGTAGCTTCAACTCATGCCCTCTAGTCCTAGTATTTTTGGATAGCGTGAACAGTCGCTTCACATCCACCCGATCCATTCCACTCATTATTTTATACACTTCTATCATATCTCCCCTCAGCCGTCTCTTCTCCAAGCTGAAAAGCCCTAGCCTTCTCAGCCTCTCTTCATAGGAAAGTCGTCCCATCCCCACTATCATTTTCGTCGCCCTTCGCTGTACCTTTTCCAATTCTACTATATCTTTTTTGAGATACGGAGACCAGTACTGAACACAATACTCCAGGTGCGGTCGCACCATGGAGCGATACAACGGCATTATAACATCCGCACACCTGGACTCCATACCCTTCCTAATAACACCCAACATTCTATTCGCTTTCCTAGCCGCAGCAGCACACTGAGCAGAAGGTTTCAGCGTATCATCGACGACGACACCCAGATCCCTTTCTTGATCCGTAACTCCTAACGTGGAACCTTGCAAGACGTAGCTATAATTCGGGTTCCTCTTACCCACATGCATCACTTTGCACTTGTCAACATTGAACTTCATCTGCCACTTGCACGCCCATTCTCCCAGTCTCGCAAGGTCCTCCTGTAATCGTTCACATTCCTCCTGCGACTTGACGACCCTGAATAATTTTGTGTCATCGGCGAATTTAATTACCTCACTAGTTATTCCCATCTCTAGGTCATTTATAAATACATTAAAAAGCAACGGACCCAGCACAGACCCCTGCGGGACCCCACTAACTACCCTCCTCCACTGAGAATACTGGCCACGCAATCCTACTCTCTGCTTCCTATCTTTCAACCAGTTCTTAATCCATAATAATACCCTACCTCCGATTCCATGACTCTGCAATTTCTTCAGGAGTCTTTCGTGCGGCACTTTGTCAAACGCCTTCTGAAAATCCAGATATACAATATCAACCGGCTCCCCATTGTCCACATGTTTGCTTACCCCCTCAAAAAAATGCATTAGATTGGTGAGGCAAGACTTCCCTTCACTAAATCCGTGCTGACTTTGTCTCATCAGTCCATGTTTTTGTATATGCTCTGCAATTTTATTCTTAATAATAGCCTCCACCATCTTGCCCGGCACCGACGTCAGACTCACCGGTCTATAATTTCCCGGATCTCCTCTGGAACCCTTCTTAAAAATCGGAGTAACATTGGCTACCCTCCAGTCTTCCGGTATTACACTCGATTTTAGGGACAGATTGCATATTTCTAACAGTAGCTCCGCAAGTTCATTTTTTAGTTCTATTAATACTCTGGGATGAATACCATCAGGTCCCGGTGATTTACTACTCTTCAGCTTGCTGAACTGACCCATTACATCCTCCAAGGTTACAGAGAATTTGTTTAGTTTCTCCGACTCCCCCGCTTCAAATATTCTTTCCGGCACCGCTTTGTACCGCTTCCATTTTTTTAACATCCTTCGCAAGGTATGGCCTCCAAAACTGAACACAATACTCCAGGTGGGGCCTCACCAACGTCTTATACAGGGGCATTAAAACCTCCTTTTTTCTGCTGGTCACACCTCTCTCTATACAGCCTAGCAACCTTCTCGCTACGGCCAGTAGCCTAGTAGTGGATGCTCCTTGTACTAAGTTTCATCATAACAGAGTAGTTCTCCACATGCACCCTAAATTCCTACCGAAGGTTGTGTCAGAGTTCCATCTGAACCAGATGATTGTTTTGCCTAACATTCTTTCCCCGACCTCATGCCCATCCCGGCAAGAGCACTTGCACACCTTGGACAGAGCCAGTCAGACAGTCTGCCCAACCTTTACTTTTTGATCCCAATGGGATGGGGGTCTCACAAACCCTCACACCTCCCCTAGGAGTTGTCTCCTATTTTTTATTTTATTTTTATGCTGTAGTATTTAACTGCGCCTTCGCAGTGGGTGGGACGGCACTTGTGCATGCACAGTGGAGCATGTCTTGTGCTCAGCAAAGCTCTGTAAAGCTTGTTATAAGCTCCGGACTGGGCAACATGATGCTGTGTTACCCACTTGTGAGAATATAAGGCCTGCTGTCCTCAGAGAATACCTACTACAGGTAAGTAAGTTGAGAGAAAACTAACAACTTATAGCAGCAGCTTCAGAGAGCATTTTCCATCTCACAGATAGGCTGCAGAGAATACCTTCTCCTGCTTTAGACTTAGCCTGGCCTCAGAATGACATCCTATAGTATATCTCCTATCAAACTGAGCTCTCTTTTTCATCAAGCACTGCCATTTCCTCCCCTCACCCTCCCCACTGACAGTTTGAACTTCGTGGGTGTGGCTTGGATCTCTTTCAGGGAGAGAAAACTAACAACTTATAGCAGCAGCTTCAGAGAGCATTTTCCATCTCACAGATAGGCTGCAGAGAATACCTTCTCCTGCTTTAGACTTAGCCTGGCCTCAGAATGACATCCTATAGTATATCTCCTATCAAACTGAGCTCTCTTTTTCATCAAGCACTGCCATTTCCTCCCCTCACCCTCCCCACTGACAGTTTGAACTTCGTGGGTGTGGCTTGGATCTCTTTCAGGGAGAGAAAACTAACAACTTATAGCAGCAGCTTCAGAGAGCATTTTCCATCTCACAGATAGGCTGCAGAGAATACCTTCTCCTGCTTTAGACTTAGCCTGGCCTCAGAATGACATCCTATAGTATATCTCCTATCAAACTGAGCTCTCTTTTTCATCAAGCACTGCCATTTCCTCCCCTCACCCTCCCCACTGACAGTTTGAACTTCGTGGGTGTGGCTTGGATCTCTTTCAGGGAGAGAAAACTAACAACTTATAGCAGCAGCTTCAGAGAGCATTTTCCATCTCACAGATAGGCTGCAGAGAATACCTTCTCCTGCTTTAGACTTAGCCTGGCCTCAGAATGACATCCTATAGTATATCTCCTATCAAACTGAGCTCTCTTTTTCATCAAGCACTGCCATTTCCTCCCCTCACCCTCCCCACTGACAGTTTGAACTTCGTGGGTGTGGCTTGGATCTCTTTCAGGGAGAGAAAACTAACAACTTATAGCAGCAGCTTCAGAGAGCATTTTCCATCTCACAGATAGGCTGCAGAGAATACCTTCTCCTGCTTTAGACTTAGCCTGGCCTCAGAATGACATCCTATAGTATATCTCCTATCAAACTGAGCTCTCTTTTTCATCAAGCACTGCCATTTCCTCCCCTCACCCTCCCCACTGACAGTTTGAACTTCGTGGGTGTGGCTTGGATCTCTTTCAGGGAGAGAAAACTAACAACTTATAGCAGCAGCTTCAGAGAGCATTTTCCATCTCACAGATAGGCTGCAGAGAATACCTTCTCCTGCTTCCACCCACCCTACCCCTCTACCCACCCACCCCTAGAGTGACATGTCTTATATAACCTCCCTATCAACCCACTCATTACTTTACCTCACCCATTTCTATTCTTCTATCACCTTCTCCCACTACTCCAACCAGAGTTACACCTAATCACACTGACCACCCTTCAACATCTTCTGTCCTTCTGTGACTGTTCTCTTGTGCTTGACTGCTTAAATATTTTAAATTTAAATGCTTTACTTTTTGTCTATTAGATTGTAAGCTCTTTGAGCAGGGACTGTCTTTCTTCTGTGTTTGTACAGCGCTGCGTACACTTTGTAGCGCTCTAGAAATGTTAAATAGTAGTAGTAGTATCTTCACTTTACCTTTCAGTGAATAATACAATTTGCAAGATTTCTTGCAATCTGCATTATTTATTTTACATAACAAGCTACTTTTGAGAAAAATGAGCTAAATCCTAATGAAGTGCTTTTTTGCATGCTTCACGGCTCGTTATTACTTATACATTGTGGTAAAAAAAAAGCCTGCTTTAAGCTGCATTATTGGTAAATAGCACACATTATGGTCAGTTAATGTGTTAACTAATAATGTGTGTTAGTGCCATAATGCAGCTTAGTAAATAGTGACCTAAGTTTTAAGACAGTAGAGGGTGAAGCCAAGGCAAAGCTAGGAATTATCAGTGCCGGTACTGGATAACTATTCGGGCCAGAGAAATAGCTGTCCTATCTTGCCTGGATAGCTATCCAGATATTGGTGCTGAATATTGACAGTACCTGGATAGCTTTTGGTGGTCACTTAATAATACCTGCATATTCAACACTGGTATCCGGATATGGGCCAGTGCTGAATATCTGGGTATAGAAATACCCACAGCAGCCTGCATTAAAAAAAACCTCTCTGACTCCTGCAGGTTTAATATTATCCCCCAATGTTTAGTAGTTGTTTAATACCTCAGCTGAAAGAGGTTGAGCCAATTTGTGACATTAACTGGAAGATGTAAATACTAACAATTAGATTCTTCCAGACTTCCACAAGTTAGTTCGTTCTTTCAAATGCATTATGAATTCTTCATGTAAGAGAGCCCAAGGAATACAATTAAATACAATATTAGTCCATCATTATAGAGCAAAAGGTTTAAAAACAGTATTAAACATTTAAAAACACTAGTCACAGATTTTTTGGTTTTCTTTTTTTGTTATTGTTTGTTTTTTTAAGTATTAAATTGCCCTTAGTATTTATGTTTCATGAGTTCTCAGAAAAAAAGTGTGAGGAAAGGCAGCTGCCTTATTGGTGTGAGAAAAGTTCACAACTCTGTAGAAATTCTTTCATGACATCTCATTGAACTTACTCTTGTATGGACATTATCCAACAGCTCATCCAGCATTGTTATTTTTGGCACATCCACTATAACCTTTAATAAATCATAAGCTGGAAAAAGATGTTCTTAGACTGGTGGGGACCATACTGCTGTAATGTGGAACTGAAGAAGGCAGTTCTGCTTATTGACCTGTTTTAATTTTTTTTAAATTAACCTAACATTCATAATTTCTACTTCTGTTCTAAAATTCTTATACCAAAAGTAGTTTGGGATTTTAATTTTGTGCTGTCAGTAGGGGGAACCATAAAGAAACACTACAAAGCTGAAGTGCAAAACATCAAACATGCTATGGCACATGGTGGTTATTGGTGATTTCTCATTCATGAACTGAAAATCTGGACATTCTGAAGGGAAAATAGTACATGTAATTTGGTCATGACTGGGCTGTATTAGTGCAGGAAATGCTGGAGGACGTCACAGGGTTTTCTTTTATAAATCTACTTCTGGTGACAGATATCACTTAACTTGCATATTGTATATTGGCAAATTATATAAGGTGAAAAATACACTAGGGTTTCAAAATGAAATCCTGATGCACACTCTCTTACCATAACTTTATTCCTTTTCCCTATAGTCAGTTTCTAAAGGGGGAATCAATACTGCTTCTACTATATGCTAATCTCTTTCATGAATATTCATTGTGGATATCCTGAAAACCTGACTTGCTGGGGAGCCCCAGGACAGTTTGGGAACCACTGGCTTAGTGTCATGTTTTGTACATCTTCTGTAGCCATCACAATTCATCTGAACTACCTTGGCTTCCCCAACTGTATACTGTTCATCTTACTAGACTAAGGTTCAAGGTTGCATTTATTTGATTAATTGCCTAAGGCAGTGGCATCAAAGCGATTTACATACATTAAAATCTCTCAATTACTAGTCCAGGTGTTTGAATTTATGCCTCCCTCTCTATCAGCATTTGGAGACAGAGGGCTATAATATGATCACTGGTTTATAGGAGTGATGCAGACCAAGCACTTTCCAGCATTCTTTAACTCCAGCAAATGGAGATATATAAGCCATGGCCCAACTCTCATGTGTGCAGAGAGACCATAGAGCAGACATAGCAGTCAGCCCCTGCTACTGCATTGGCCCACATACCAGTGAGTGCAGCCACCATTTTTAGTATTCCACCCAATACTCCTCGGTTCCCCGGGGCTGGTGTTTAACATGTTGAGGCCCAGGGCAAAATCTAGGAGGGGATCCCAAAGCCCACCTGAAGGCTATCTCTTCCAGCTTCAGACAGGCCTGGGGCCCCTTGTAGCGTGGGATCCCAAGGTAGTTTCCCTGTTTGCACATCCCTAACATTAGCCCCCACATCACCCTCAGTTGAGCCTTGATGTGAAGTGGTTCCGGAAGCCACCAGAGACCCTCTTCCCTTCTGTCAGGGACTTTTTATTTATTTATTTATTTATTTATTTGTCTTTATTATACAGATTTTGGGGTGATCAAGCTTCAGACCATATGCATTATGCAGAGGCTTGGGTGGGAGGGAATCAAAGGTCTGTTGACCTGATATGTTAGCATTTTATTGTAAAACTTTGGCCCTGGTGATCTCCTTGAGATATGAGAAGTAGAGCTGTTCAGTTCTTCCATTCCTCCAGCAAATTTTGGTGTGTCTTGTTCTAGATTGTCTATGTCAAGCTGACTATTAGTAGGGGAGAATTGCCAGTAGCCTGGAACTGGGGGGGTTCCCTAGCACCTCTTCTCATGGGGGTTTTGCATTTAAAAGCACTGATCAGCCTGGGGTTGTATGGAACTGAACCAGTGGCTGTACCTCTCCCAGATATCCAGTGAAATCCTTGAGGTAAAGGAGTATGACACTTTTAGTCTCCTTTTGTGCATGGAAGAGATGAATTGTTGTCCTTGGAAAGGGAAGAGATTGCTCTGTGAATGAGATCAAGAAGTATCTAAGGACTTATCTCTCCACAAGATTTTTCACAAAGGCTTGGTTAAACAGGATGTGCCTGATGGAGATCTCTAAAGCAGTAAGACCAGGTACAACCTATTGTCTTCCAGTACTGAACAGGAGAGAGTTATCTAAAATCTTAGAGCCGATGCCTTAATCTAGCTATTTTGAAAAATGGACTGTCCCAGTAGAAGTGCACGTTTTCCTTAGTGTGCCCTATAAGGATGGAAAAATTGGAGTATTTTTACAATAGATCTCCTTGTCTTCTGCCATCCTTCAGAATATGAGAACCTAACAGATGTAAAATGAGGTAACAAGGCTTTCGTTAGGTATATCCAGGAAAGGAGAAAAGCAATAACTGGAATTCTGAAACTAAAAGATGCTGAAGAATGATACGTGAAAATGATGAGGAAAAGCTAAACAAATATTTCTGTTCTGTGTTCACAGAAAAAAGATTTGGAGAGGGGCTAAGGATAACTAACAAAAGCATATATCAAAATGAAGTAGAAATGGTACCATTCACAGAATATGATATTTGGGCAGAAAGTGGGCAAAGCCATTGGACTGGATGTTCATCCCAGAATACCAGGGTAGATCTTGTGAGAGAGGGGGGAAATCTACAGGTCGGTAAATGCCATCTTGATAGTGCAAAAAGTAATGGAGATGCTCCTGAAGGAAAAAAGAATACTTTTTTTTTTTTACAGCCCAGTGTGTTGCAAGATCCCAGGCAGCTTGGTTTTACTACAGGCAGATTGTGTCAAACAAAAACGGCTTTGGGTTGTCCAAAGAACCAGATAAACAGCATGCGTTATATGTGGTGTACTTGAATTTTAGCAAAGCCTTTGATATAGCTTTACATAGAATGTTTAATAACAAACTGTCTAGCCTACAGATGGTTCCAAAAGTGGTCAATTAGATTTAAAACAAAAATTGTCAACTGACAGACGACACAGGGTATAGTGGTAAATGGCATTCATTCAGAAGAAAAAAGATATAAGTTACATAGTAAATGATGGCACATAAAGACCTGTATGGTCCATCCAGTCTGCCCAAAAAGATACACTCATTTTACATGGTATGTGATACTTTATACCCAAGTTTGATTTGTCCTTGCCATTCTCAGGGCACAGACCGTAGAAGTCTGCCCAGCACTGTTCTTGTACTAAGTTCTGAAGCTAACGTTCAAACTCTTTAAAATTTACACTCCAGCCCATCCATATCTATTCAGTCACGATCAGGGCGTAGACCATAGAAGTCTGCCCTGCACCGGTTTTGCTTCCCAATTACCAGCGTCACCACCTAATCTCCGCTAAGATTCTGTGGATCCATTCCTTCTAAACAGGATTCCTTGGTGTTTATCCCACGCATGTTTGAATTCCATTACCATTTTCATTTCCACCACCTCCCACAAGGTGAGTAGTAGAGTGTCTCAGGTGTCAGTCCTGGGGCAAATTGTGTCCAAAAACTTCATGAGTAATGTCTCAAAAGGATTAGAAGGGAAATTTTTCATTTTTGAGAATGGCACAAAGATCTGCAGTAAGCTGGACAACCCAGGGGGAGTAGACAAAATGAAAAGTGATCTATAAAACCTAGAGGTGTGGTTGGATGATTAGCAGTTAACTTTTAAGGCAAAAAAAAGTGCAGAGTGATATATTTAGGTGCAAAACCCCAAAAGAAATGTATGCAATATAAGGAGAGTGCACAGACCAGGAGAGAGACCTAGGATGATAGTGTATGAGGATCTCAAGGTGACAAAAATTGTAACAAAATAATAGCTAAAGCCAGAAGGATACTAGGCTGCATAGCTGCATAGCGAGGTGCATATCAAGCAGAAACAAAATGGTCATAATGCCTCTATAAAGGACACTGGTGAGCTTTCGCTTGGAGTATTATGTTCAGTTTTGGAAGCCACGTCTTGCTAAAGGCGTAAAACGGCTGCAGCTGATACAGAGGGAAGCAATCAAAACGGTAAGAGGTCTCTATCAGAAGACATATAAGAAGAGACTGGAAGTCCTAACTGTGTATACCCTAGAGGAAAGTTGGGACAGAGAGGATAAGATACAGATCATTAAACACTTGATAGGAATTACTAAACAAATGAGTTTTTCCCCAAATGGTGAGTAGCTCTAGAACTAAAGAACATGATATGAAGCTGGTGGGGGAGAGGTTAGAGTAAAAAAAAATCAGGATTTTTTTTTAATGAAAAGCGTAGTGGAGTTCAAAAAGGAATGGGATATACACATTGAGTCCATAAAAAGCAAGAGGGTGTAAACTAAGCATTGAGAACGTAAGAATAGCCAAACTAGGTCAGACCAATGGTCTATGTGGCCAGTATCCTGCTTCCAACAGTAGCCCATCCAAGGTCACAAGTACCTGACAGAAACCCAAATAGTAGCAACATTCCATGCTACCACTCCTAGGGCAAGCAGTGGCTTCCCCCATGTCTGTCTCAATAGCAGACTGGACTTTTCCTCCAAGAACTTGTCCAAATCTTTTTTAAACCCCCAGATATGCTATCTGCTGTTACCACATCCTGCAGCAGCGAGTTCTAGAGCTTGCTTATTCATTGAATGAAAAATATTTCCTCCTATTTGTTTTATGTATTTCCATATAAATCCATTGTGTGTCCCTTGGTCTTTGTACTTTTTGAAAGGGTGGAAATTGATTTATTTTTAGCCGTTCTACAGCACTCAGGATTTTATAGACCTCAATCATATTCTCCCCCCCCCCCCCCCCAAGCCATCTCTTGTCCAAGAAGAGCCCTGACCTCTTTAGCCTTTCCTCATAAGAGAGGAGTTCCATCCCTTTTATCATTTTGGTCGCTCTTCTTTGAACCTTTTCTAATTCTGCTATATCTTTTTTGAGATACGGCGACTATAATTGAACACAGTACTCAAAGTGAGTTCGCACCATGGAACGTTCAATACATGCGTTTACACCGGCGCAGGCCACTTTTCGGCGCACCTTAGTAAAAAAGACCCCTGTGCTTGCTCCTGCACGGCCTGGACCATCCCCAGCAGCTACAGGGAGGGGTGGGAGAGGTAGCCCCCAGAGCGGAGAGGATGAGGGAAGGCTGTGAGCCAACTAATAACCATACTTTGGCGGTGGTGAGGTGGATAGAAAAAGATATGGTGAGCACAAATAAATACTAAACTTAAGTTTACTGAAAATTGGTCTGTATGAGCCTTTGTCTAGAGTGGACCTCCAGCTGGTGTGGTCCCTGGCCAGTTCTGGGGGGAAGGGGTAATCCTCCTTTTTTCTGGCTGCTGCTGTGTGCCCTTTGGCAGAGGCTGTGCAGTGCAAAGTTATGCAGCAAGCCATGAATATCTTGGCAACCTTTTCAGGTCTGTAGAGGAGCTTCCCTCCTCCGCAATGGTCAGGACATCAGAATCTGTTTTTGAGCTGGCCAAAGGTGTGGGCATTGTTATGTCTCTTATTATATTCCTCCTCTGCCTCATTTTGGGAGTGGAAAATGGGAGTCACTAGCCGGGTTTTCTGTGGGTAGCCTCTGTAACCTGTCTGGGGAGCAGGAATCGCAGAAATATGTATGTATATATATGTGGACCTTGTAGAATGTGGGTCATGGGTGTGGATTCTGGGAGCATCTTGAGGGAGGGAGGGTGTTGATGTAAGGAGGGGGAGGGTGGGTATGGAGGTTAGGAATCCCAGTACTGCTTACCTAGGAGTCAGCTGCCGGTGAACTCTCCTCAGTGAAATCTACGGTAGATTCCAGAATGCTGCAGGATATATGCATCATGGGTGGACCCCAGTTAGCAAGCACACACATCCGCAATGAAATCATAAGTATTGAATGTGATTAAACAGGTCTTTTTTAGATTGAGAATAGTAAGAAGATTGTGAGATTTCCTTAGTCCCTATAATTTTAGACTGGTTGTACAGATTATTGTAATGTCTTGTTTCGACTATTGCAATGGCCTACTAATAGGATTAAGTAAGAATCAATTGTGAGCCTTACAGACAGTTTTGAAAGACCTTCTTTGGTTACCAGTTGAGCAAAGAGTTATGTTTAAGATTCTGTTGTTAATGTTTAAAGTTTTTAACAATTCAGTGTCGCCTATTATTGTTTCAACTTTATCAGCCTACCTGTTTGCTTAGATCAGCTAGTTTGAAAATGCTTGACATTCTGTGTTTTACACAGATCAGATTAGTATAGATTCTCAATGTTCAAAGTTACTGGCCCAAAGCTTTGGACCTTCCAGTTACCTTGACCTTGAGGTGTGCACAAATGTCTGCTCAGTTTAAGCATGATCTGAAAACTTTGTTTCAGCAAGTATTCAGCTGTTAGTTCAAAGTGTAATATACTAGGATGTGTCTTTGAAGAAAACATACTTGTAATCTGGCTGATTTGACCTGAAATAATTTTTTTAGTCTTTTATTTTTTATATTTCAACGGTTTTTATTGAAAACAGTGTACACTTTTATCAACACCAAATATTCAATACGTACAACCAGTCATGAAATTCCCTTCTAATCAAACATCAAACAGATCGAGTCTACTGCTTTCACTTATTTATTCCTTTTCTCCCACCCCCCTTTCCCAGTTCCCCCCCACCCCCAAAAATTCCCCATCCGTTGACCCTTCTATTCTCTCCCTCCCCATGGAAAACTCATAATCATCCTAAAGAAGGAATTGACCCACCTTCAACTTCAATATAGTGTCTACAGCACATTAAGCACAAAACTCTTATCCTTAGCTGATAGGGTATCTATATATTTTCCCCAGATCTTCAAAAACTGAGTTTTTCGTTTTGGGGATCCTCTGGCTTCTCTTGCCTCCCACATCAGCAGCTGGTGGACCATATTCCGCCAGTGCCAAAATTCTGGTACTGCCTCTGAAGTCCAGTTTTGAAGTATACATTTCTTTGCTAGCAGACACCCCTTACGAAAAAGTAATGTTTTCTCTGAGGTGTTTCCTCTGAACGACCCATATATATCCAGTAACATCTGTGAGGGGGTTCCTATTATTTCACAAGACAGCAGGTTTGACAGATAGGTGGCCACTCTGGACCAGAAGCCCTGTATGGCTTCACAGCTCCAAAATGCGTGATAAAATGTGTTTTTTGCGATTTTACATCGCGAGCATATTAAATTTTGTGTTCCCCCAAATTTTGCTAATTGTACTTGTGTGAAGTAAGCTCTATGAAGTACTCGAAAAGCACATTCCCGATATTGGGCTCCACTAACTAAGTTTGCAATACCCTTCACTTGTCTATTGATGTCCCAGTTGGGGAGGGCTATTCCCAAATCTTTCTCCCACCGTTCTTTAACTGTTTTCAAATCTTTAATCATCCCCACTGACCCTAATGCCTTATACACATCAGAGACAGATGATTCGGTATCTGAAATTTCCTCATTCTTTCAACTTGGACCCTGACTTTTGTCTCAGTTTCTCCCCATCTAGAGAATGTATAAAGTGCTTCAGTTGGCAATAAGCAAAAGTGTCCCCCCATTGCAGCGGCTCATTACCCAATATTTGCTCTTGCGGTTTTATCTGTCCCTCGACTCCCATTAATTCTTCCAAACACGTTATTCCTCTTTCCTCCCATCTTTTAAATACTGGATTCTCCAAGCCTGACACAAACTTAGGGTTCCCCCGGATGGTCATTAATTCCGTGATTCCAGTATCCACTTTCAGACAGTTCCCCAAAAACTGCCAAGCATCACGCAGCGGCGTCAACAACAAACATCGACTTAGATATCTAGAGATCAAAGATCTCTCCACTTGCAACAATGACACCAAGCGATAGGGAGCATAGAATGCCTCTTCCATCTCTAGGGGGGTGTATTTGTTCGATTCAAAAAGCCAATCTCTAATATGTCTCAGTAAACATGCCATATTATATAGTTTCACATTAGGCAAGCCTAGTCCCCCCTGTGACCAGCCCCACCCCCCCCCCCCCCCCCCCAACAGCTGGAATTTCATTTTCGCCTTTTTGTTTAGTCTTTTATTTTTTATTTACATTTTATGTTTGTTAATTGTTGAAATTGTATTTACTTTATTTTGTATGTTTATTTGTATACCAAGTACAATGGGATTGTGTGGTTTATAAATATTTTAAATAAATAAATCTCCCCTTGGGCATCACACACAACCTACATGTTCATGGAGTGATATAATTTTCTATTCCTCTTGTGCCCAAGGGGGTCTGAGTGTGACATGTGTGCAGTTGATGATGCCAGTCACTGAGGGGAAGCAGAATATGGCATGGAGCTGAGCCATGTTCTGGAGGGCCTGGGCGGTAGTGGGGAAGGTAATATAGTGTGAGCTGTGGGTGAGGAAGGTATCGAGGAACTGGGCAAAACAGTTGGAGATGGCAGGCTGGATGAGGCCCGCATTGATTGCTAGCACTGACTGAAAAGTGCCAGTGGCAAGAATGGCGAGGGAGGCAATGACCTTAAGGTGCATTGGATTATTCCTGTGTGTCATGGCCTGGAGGAGGGGTTGTATCTGCTGACAGAGACGTACTGTATGGCAGCTCTATCAAAGTAGTACCTAGTATGGCATTCCTGGTCACCGAGGTCCATGAAGTGGGTCTTGGGCCTAAATACTCTGGGATAGGGGTATGTTCTTCTTGGCATCCCCTCCAAACTCTGATCCATATCTAGCAAAGCATCAGCCACAATAGCATTCAGCGCAGTTGTCCCAAGCCCAGTAACACCATAGTGCACTGCTCCACCTACTGCACCCAGTGAGACCCAGCACCAGCAAACAGTCCTCACACAAACTTAAGCAACACAGGTCACAGTGACAAACTGGAAGTGGACAAACAGAGGAACAATGAGACACGGCCGGTACTAGGGTTTCTGGCGCCCCCTGCAGCCTGTTAGTTGGCGCCCCTACCCATCCAGCATCTCCTCTCTCCTTTCTCCTCCCAACCCCTCCCCTACCCCTGTCTGTCATCTTCTCTCTCCCCTCAGTGAGAGCAACACAAACCCCTCTACTACCAGAAACCTGCCCCCAGTGCTTTTTTAGTAGGAAAAAAGGTACTGGTACTCATCATGGGTAATCATAGGGGCGGGATCACTATGGCTCCACCCCTACAGTTGCCACACCCCTTTTACCAGCCATGGTGCATATAAACAGGCATCATTGTATAGGAAAAGAAAAATAACTTGTTTTTCTTTTTCATTATAATTTCTGTAAGCTGTTACAGCTCTAGTATACCAAAATTGACACAAACCAAATTAGCACACAGACCAGGACTTAGGAGAACAGTCTTGCCAAATCTGAAACACAATATTTTATCAAAACCTCAGAACCTAACAAAGAGATCCCTATTCAGAAACTTGGCCTTGCAGTCACACATGCAGAACAGAGATAGCCCCTCTTCAAATTCTTCAAAAATTAACCTGAAATCCTAAGAAGCTAAACTCTGCATGCAGCATAACACCAGAAAAACAGAAAGAAACACATTGCTATACATTGCAAAATAAGACAGCAGATGTAAATTCTCAAATTGTACATATTCCAGGCACTAAAGTGAAAATAAAATGATTTTTTTATACCTTTGTTGTCTGGTGACTTTGTTTTTCTGATCACGTTGGTCTGAGTATCTGATTCTGCTGCTCTCTATCTGTTCTCTTAACTTCGTTTCCAGGGCTTCATTTCTATTTATTTCTTTATTTTCTTCCTTTCTTCTGCATTTCTTGCCCAACAACCACAAGTAAAAGCTAAGTCCTCCACGGACTTGACTGCAGGAGGTAGAGTGGATCCAGCTTTTGCCTATTTTCTCCATCCATGTTTAGTTTTTATCCTCTTCCTTTTCCCTCATCTCCATCAGTATTCATCTCCTTCCTGTCCCCCCTCCATCCATGTCCAGCATTTCTCCTCCCCTCCCCTCCATCCATGTTCATCTCACTTCCTGTCTCTTCCCTCCCCTCCAGCCATGTCCAGCATTTCTCTTCTCTCCCCTCCAGCCATGTCCAGCATTTCTCTTGCCCTCCCCTCCATCCATCCATGTCCAGCATTTTTCCTGCCCTCACCTCCATTCATCCATGTCCAACATTTTTCCTCTCTCCCTCCATCCATTTCCAGCATTTCTCCTCCCCGCCATCCATGTTCATCTCACTTCCTGTATCTTCCCTCCCCTCCAGCCATGTCCAGCATTTCTCTTCCCTCCCCTCCAGCCATGTACAGCATTTCTCTTGCTCTCCCCTCCATCCATCCATGTCCAGCATTTTCCTGCCCTCCCCTCCATTCATCCATGTCCAACATTTTTCCTCTCCCTCTCCATCCATGTTCAGCATTTCTCCTGCCCTCCCCTCCATCCATCCATGTCCAACATTTTTCCTCTCCCCCCCTCTATCCATGTCCAGCATTTCTCCTGCCCTCCCCTCCATCCATGTTCATCTCACTTCCTGTCTCTTCCCTCCCTTTCATCTCACTTCCTGTCTCTCCCCTCCATCCATCCATGTCCAGCAACTTTCCTCTCTCCCCTACCTTCCCCTCCCATCCATGTCCAGCGATTCTCCTTTGCCCCCATCCTTCCCTTCCATCCATGTCCAACGATTCTCTCCAGCCCCCATCTGCCCTCACTTGCCCGCCTTCTTCTCCTGTAACATCCCCCTTTTTATTCCTGCTGCCTGCATTTAAATCTTTTATTTTACCTGAAAGTCAAAGCGGCAGCATTGAAAGAAGCAGGCTTGCCTCAAGCTATCCCTTCCCTCTCAGTGGTATGCCCTCGCGGAAACAGGAAATTACATCAGAGGAAGGCGGAACACTTGAAAGGGAAGGCTCGAGGTAAGGCTGCTTCTTTCACTGCTGCCGCATTGACTTTGAGATAAAATAAAAGATTTAAACGCAGGACGGCAGGAACAAAAAGAGGGCTGTCAGGGAGCTGAGGGAGGGCAGATGGGGACGAGGGCTGCAGTTGTGGCTGGAACTGTGAGCCGCCAGCGGCGGTAAGCATGACTTGTGGTGCCCTCCAGAGGTCGGCGCCCCCCTGCCATGCTTACCAGGTTGCGCTGGCCCTGCAATCAGAGAGAGAAGACAAACAGGTAAGCAGTTTGTATGGGAGGAATGAAGGTTTGGTGGGGGGAAGGGGGCAAGATACAGAGCAAGGGATAGATGTGGCTGGGGGCAGGACTTGGGGAGGTGAGACACAGAGGAGGCAAGGCAGAAATGTGAGGCTCAAAAGGTTCAGATGGGGACAAAGAAACAAAGATAACAAACCACTCAGCAACTCTCCACTCTTTTCACAAGCCAACAATTCAACCTCTCCACTCTCCAACTCAGCAAAATCACAAATGGGGCCAAAGACAAGTTTGGTCTTCAGCTAGTCGCTTTTAAAATAGGTCTGAATCATGATGTTTTCTTTCCAGTACAAGGAAATCATTTTGCTATCTGTTATTGCAAAAAACGTGCTTCAGATAACACCGCCCATCTTGTGCCCATGGCATACCCCTGAAACTCCCACTCTCAAAACGGATTTCTTTCTGCACATTTTGGACTTAAACTTTTTTTTATTTTTTTTAATTATGTGGTTTAAACATTTAAATGTTCATCTGCCCCTTATGCCATTTTCTGCACATTTTTTTTCTTTTGATTGAGCCCCTTTCTTTTTGCCTTGGTCTGAGAAAAGCAATTTGCCTTTTCCCCATAAATATAATTTACTCATTGCCATATTACTCTATTTGTATTTTACAGATTTGGCCATGGATTAGTTATCTACTGGTATGGATTTATTGAGGAGCTGGATTGTCATCGAGATCGTGGAATCCTGCTGAAAGACTGTTTTCCGAGTGATATTGTAACTTTGCAGCACACCTCAAGAGGACCAGTACTCCCAGTGGCACACTAACATCACACTGCAGCACAGCTCAGGAGGAGGATGGCTAGCAGAGAATGGGAGTGAGGAAGAAGTAACTCCTTTTCCTGCCTTTCAGACATCTGGCAAAGACTGCTTTGAACTTGGATTGAACTTAACCTGCCTAAAGTCACATGGCTACCTCTTTGCACAAACAGTAAGAGGTTCTGTTTCCCTTTCAGCAGAGTGATTCAGCAAACGGGCCAACTACTCTTACTCATTATCAGTAGCTTCATCCCTTAGATGTTTAGTTTTTGTATAGTCATAATCTCTCTTCCTTCCTCAGAGTTGCTTCTCATCTGATGAAAAAGAAGAATAGCATGAAAGCTTTAAAGTGCACTTTAGAACCGCCTGTCTTACACGAGCCACTCCTCTAGCATGGTAGTCCCAATATCAAGCACCCTAATTAGCTAAATGTGTTCATTCAAAAGAATACAACATATAGAAGTGTAGACAATGTCTGGTTCTTATTTCTATGACTCCTCTCTTCTTCAGAGGAATTAGAGCAGGTGACTTCTCTCTTTTGTCCTTTGGCAACAGTGGGGCAGGTTACGGTAGCCCCTCTCCTCTCTATTTTCTGTTCTTCACAAGGTGGGTGATAGAGTCCACTTCAGATATTCTCTGCTTTGTTTTGCAGGCAGGAAAAAGGAGGCACGTAGATATTCTCCTTGTTCCTGACATATCACAATGAACAGGTAGAATGCAGACAGCCCATGCTGTTCTGCCTTTTTCTCTATTGGGTGAGGAGAAAGAGATATATGCCCTTATTTGTTTCTAATTCCTCTTTGTATCATCCAGTGGGACAGAGAAGACAGACCGGACTGCTTTCTGCAGTGGTTGCAGCATGGTTGACCCAAGGCAATGGGATGAGGGCGCCCTAGTCCCCCGGCATTCCGCACCCCACCCCCCCAAGTCCAACATCTTTCCACACACTTTCAGCCAACTCTCCCCACCTGGTATGTTCCCCCTTTTCTCAACTTCCCTCCCTGAACCTACCTTCTTTTTAATCAGCAACGGCAGCAATCCCTATATACTGCCCTGCTGCCGGCACTGCCGTCTTTTCTGTTCTGCAGCCCACTTCCGAGGAATCAGGACATTCCATCGTATAGGCGGCAGTACAGAGGATACGCTGGTGCCGGCGGCGGGGCAACATATGGGAGTCTCTGTCATCACTGCCTTTTGAAAAACAGAAAAAGAAGGTAGGCAGCGAGGGGAGTTAAGGAAGGAAGGGAGGAAAGATGCCGCTCCATAAAAAGTGCTACCTGAGGCCCCCCGCTTCAGTTGGCGTAATGGTAAGGCAGCCACTGGGTGGCAGTCTTACATACTTCTCTCCCCTCTGATATGTCTGTGCCCCCCAGGAGTCAGACCTCCCAGATTCAAACCTTATATTCTAGTATATGATTCTAAAGAAAGCCTGTGGTGTGGTATTTAATTCTGGAATCCATTGTGTGATGTGTTTTTTTTCTGTGATGTCATACCTGTGTTGTAATTCTTAATTAAAAACATTAGTAACCTGCAAATCTTTAGTTCAACAACAGATTTTCTGTAATCTGATAATTATCAAGAACATCATCATCATATAACAGCTCTGGAAAAATTTTTGAATTAAGGCTCTTGTACATGATGTAAAATATTAGACTGAAAATCTGCGCATACTTTATTTTGGAAAATTCAACAATATCCTTATGGGGCCATAACCTATGGAACTTTGTGAGTCTAAGTGCTTTGAAAATGAGCCCCTTAGGGTCACAAAAGTGTGTAAGATCACAACTCCTGATAGAGCAGAGAACTGAAGCATTTATTTAACTCGGAGATATATTGCAGCCATGATCACTAAGGAAATGGCAAAAAATATTAAAAGTGCATCAAGGTACAAGTATTGAAAGCAGGGGAGACTCGCCACATTAAATTCCTCCAACCCGGTGGATCAGTGAAAAGGAACACTGTTGGGCTGTCCGTAGTTTAAGTGGATAGATCTCTTGCCTGTACTGGTGATTGAAAGCCAGATCTGGCAAATGGCATTGAAAGAATTTAATTACATTGAGAACAAACCAAAAAGTTAATTTTTGTTGTTGTTGTTGGCTGCTGTTATGCTTTATACATTTGGGTGCTTATTTTCAAAGCACATAGACTTACCAAGTTACATAGTAACCTATGTAACTTGGTAAGTCTATGAGCTTTGAAAATGAGCCTCATAGTCTATTTGGTTTTAAGCCCTTTATGAGATACATTGCCCCTTCAGCCATATTCATTGATCTTCTGGTTTGTTTTCTGTTTATATAGGCTATAGTTCTCACAGTTACCATGGGTATTTCTTGGTTAGGTTTTAATATCTTTTGGCCAGATATGTCCTCCTTTGTTTTCAACTTTTGGTATTTACACGACTGTTGAGGATTTAGTAGGTTTATTGATGTTATAACTGCATTGAATTAGTCTTAATAGTTTACATTAGAGCACGCAAAAAAAATTCAGTCTCGTTGGGGGGGGGGGGTGAGCAGCTAGTGAGCCTGACAATATGGCTGCTTAATCCAATTGTCCTGCTACCTGCCTCAAGATGGCCCCGAATCAAAGTAGAGCAGTAGTTCTCTACCCAGTCCTTGGGAAAATCCTAGCCAGTCAGATTTTCAGGATACTCAATGAATTTGCATGGGATAGATTTACATACAATGGAGGTAATGCCTGCACATTTATCTCTTACATATTCATTGTGGATATCCTGAAACTTTCAGTGGCTGGGTGTGTCCCGAGAACCCCTGGCGTAGAATGAGCAAAAAATGCACTGAGGACAAATGGATATTGCTGTTCCAATCAGAAGTGCAAAACTCAAAGCAGGAGCAGATCTGTTCATATTGTAGAGATGGAAGCAGAAGAAGACAAATAAACCCTACGTAAACAAGACAGGTAAAAAACAGTAGGAATGGACCAGTGGTCTTCTAGTGCAATTCAGAGGACACAAAAGTAGGTGAAATAATTATTTTTGTTGGTTGGTATCAATTACATCGGGATTCTACACTATCAGGTAATTGGGGACTCAACACATAGATGGTGTGACTCCTGACGCAGGCGCAATGATACCAAAAACCTGGTCCATGTTGAGTTCCTTAACTATTAGATGGTGTAGAATCCTGATTCGGTCGATACCAACCAATAAAGATATTTATTTCATCCACTTTAAGTGTGGATTGCACTGGAACACCACTTGTCCATCCCTACTTTTTTTTCGCTCACACTGTGGAGTCACATGATTACTTTTTATGATGAATCTGTCGTCATCAATGGAGTGTTGTGAACGTTAGATCGGGATTTGTAAGGTGTTCATAATAGAGGCTTGGAACTATGAGAGGAGAGGTATATTCTCCCCAGACAACCTAGGACAGTCTCTAGAAAATATTGCAGTTTTATAGTGACTGCTGTGATTCTCAATTTGCTGTTTCTCTTTCTTTTGGTCTCCTGCTCTCTGCTGCACGAGCTCTCATTGTGGACATAGAACATCCTCACTTGTATCCTCTTTTCTCTTTGCTACCTGTGGTAACATGGAGTTGAAAGGAAGAAAAGAATAGGTTCCAGGTATACCATCGTTGCTTCCCTCTAGATGTGGGTTTTCCCACATTACTTGGGAGTAGGCTTTTTCCTCCCCTCTTCTGGTCAGTTTGGGTAGAGAAGGGAGGGTTGTGGGGGGGGGGGGGGCTTATGGAGGGAACTATGGGTTTAAGAGATTTGAGCAACCATATTTCCAGGGATATAGGAAGTTTTGGTTGCCTAGTTCTAGACAGAGATAGTGGTTAAGCTATTATCATGGAATGTTCAAGAGCTGAATTTTCCCATTAAAAAGAAGAATGTTGACAAAGTTAAAGAAAACTAGAGCTGAATTAATTTTCCTTCAGGAGACACACTTATCCACTACTGAGCATTCTAAGCTTACAGGCAAAGGGATAGAGCAGGTCTATGTCTCTTATAAGTCTCATAAGCAAGGTGTTGCCATACTGATTTCAAAGAATTGTGACTTTAAGCTGATGAAACAGACAGTGTTCAAGCAGGGGATATATATAATTGTTAATGGTATCCTAAATAAGGTGAAAATTATCTTGGCTAATATATATGCGTCCAGTGTTGACGTGCCAATTCTTTTTCCAGACCTCCTTTAAAGTTTTGAAATGTCACCTGGAGCCTCCAGTTTACTTAGTGAGGGATTCCAATTGTACTTTGCTGCCCTCAGACAGATCATAGTATAAGCCAACTAATAAGGGGGGCATACAAACTCTGTTCATACATGTCTCAACTAGGACTGGTAGATATTTGGCATTGCTTACACCCAAGGGAGAAAGATTATACTTGTTACTCAGCCATACACTAGTCCTGCTCCAGAATAGATTTCTGGCAAGTGTGTCTGTCAGCTAGGATAGGTGTGCTTTTTTTGTACCTTTAGGCCTATTCTTATATAAGACCATGCTCAGGTGACTCTTGAGTTGAAGGAAGTGGACCCTGATCCATGCTTGCCCAGTTGGTTCATGAACAGGGCTTTGCTTTCTGATCGACATTTCAAAAGCCAGCTTATTTATTTATTTAGATAATTTGTACCCCGCTTTTTACCACAGTTTAGCAGCCTCAAAGCGGCTTACAATGAACTAATGAAACAATTACAATGACAGTAGAGAGGGTAGAAGGAACAGAGAAAGAAGGGAATATAAATACAATATTTAAACAAATAAATAGGCAGGGAAAAGAAAGCAAGAAGAAGAGAAAGTAAGGAGTCCAAAATCAGGTCTTGACTGGTCTTATTAATGCACGGGATAAGTTGATACCCCTGAAATACCCTCTTTTTTTAAATTGTGGGACATCTCCAAAGTGATTTTGAGGGGACTCATTACAGCTATAATGACAGCACGCAAGCATAGGAGACAGGCTCAGTATGAAATGTTATATTCCAGTTTGGTGCATTTGGAGGAACTGTACAAGCAGCTAAGAGATGATCAAGTACTCAAGCAGCTCGTGAGAGGAGATAAAAGAACTGAATAAGATGACTACCCTTAACACAGGGGTTTTCAACCCAGTCCTCGGGACACACCTAGTCAGTTGGGGTTTTGGGATATCCGCAATGAATATGCAATAGATAAATTTGTATGCATTACCTCCATTCTCTGCAAATGTATCTCATGCATATTTACTGTGAGTATCCTGAAACTTTGACTGGCTAGGTGTGTCATGAATACTGGGTTGAGAACCTCTGCCTTAATACCATCAAATGCAACTCACAAAATGGCGTTTTTATGAACCTGCTAACTAGGCAGTTAAACAGGATAAGACTTAAGATACAAATACAAGGCATTAAGGATGAGAATGGTAGTGCTGTCTCTAAATCAAAACAAATGGTGGACTGTTTAGCTAAATATTACGAGTAGCTATACATTTTCCACAGACAAATTGTGCAGCGTTAGATTATTGGTTCAGTGCTGGACAGTTTTCTAATTTAGATGATGAGATGAGGAAAATATGGGGTGTCCCTTTAGTATCAGAGAGGTTCGAAAAGCTATTATGTCACTGAAGAAAAACAAGGCAGTTGAGCATGATAAATTACCATTGGAACCGTACAAATATCTTCTTGCCCAGTTTGTACCAATGCTTACTAGGATTTTTGGTGAAATTGGTATTGATGTACCCTTCCCAAAACATTTTATGATACTCCTATTTTAGTAATACCAAAAAAAAAAGGGAAATACCCCTAATTGCCAAGCAGTTATAGACCACCTTCTAAATATCGATTGTATAATACTAGCAAACATTGGACAGTTCATACTCCTTGACCACACTGGATTTATTAAATATCAATATGAGTTAGATAATTTGAGATTCCTTATTAATAATAATGCGGTCAAGGGTCAATATGTAGTCGATGCGGAGCAGACCTTTCATAATGTGGAGTGGCCTTTATTTGAAGTTCTCCACAGGGCAGGATTTGGGCATCAATTCTGTGCATAGATTCAAACAATCTATGCTGCTCCAAAAGCCAGTGTCCTGGTAAGTGGCCAGATTTGCCTGTTATCACCATTGCGTTTCACCCTAGCCATAGAACCTTTTATGAGTTTGAGAGGAAAAGTTCAAAGATTTTAGCATATGGAAGAGAGACCCATTTTATATTATTTTATGCCAGTGATACTTTATGTTCAAAATCCCAGCAGCTCTTTACTCATTTTGATGAGCCTGATTCAGAGTACAGTAGACTCTGGTTACATGGTAAATTTTCAAAAGTCAAGACTACTTCTGTGCAACTGCTTTGACCTCTGCCACTAAGACATCCATTGATTTTCAAATAGTGCATCAGTTTAAATACCTTGGGGTAATAATCCCAGGTGATTTATTTCTTCTCTATAAACAGAATTATGACACATTGAACAGCATTTTACAAAATGTTTAGATGGGAAATTAGACACCCAAGTCAGGACATCTGAAGTTCCCCTGTTATTTTAGAACATGATCTACCAATGTTGAACCTGTTCTAAAATGCATGGTGCCAAAAAAAAGGAAGCAGATCACAAGGATAAAATCAAAATGCTCTAATTTTTTCACCACACATATAGAAAATAAATGTGATTTTATCCCTGTGATCTGCTTCCTTTTTTTTTTGGCTCTGTGCTGGATATTGCGGATCACCTGCCTATTTGTTTCCTTGGACTTTCTAAAATGGATGTTGGCATGAACATCTGTTTGTGGCAACATGCAGCAGTAATTTCCATTTTAGAAACAAACATCTAAAATATAGGGAAACAGGCACAGAGATGTCCACTTCACAGCAGAAAACTGCTTTGGTTGTACCACGGAAAGTGGTACTTCAAGAATATAATAATGAACATCTTTGTTAATAATGAACATCTTTGTTGTGAAATAGTAATATTGACATTCATAAGGGCCTTTTATGCCCTCTGACCCCTCCCCTCCCCAACAGTTTTCCTGGACAGCAGTGGTCCTCTACTGCTGTTGCCCAGGAGGGAGCTAGGATCTAAGATGGCATCCCTGCTTCCTAGCACTACATCTTGGATTCTGGCGCCCTCCCAGGCAGCAGTAAAGGGGGACTGCTTCCACCCGGGAAAAATGACACAGGCCATCTACAGCATAGATTGGCCCCAGTGGCTCAGGGATGCTGCAACTCTTTTGTCCAAGACAGGGTTTTTTGAGTGGACTGGGAGGGGGAAGTCATGAATTTAGGGGTGCCCCACCACGGAGTAGGGGCTGTTGGGGCTTAGGCGGGAGTGAGTATGGTACATGCTCTGTGTGGTACGTGCAGGGAAGGTGCTAGGTACACTCCCTGTATGTACCATACAAGCTTTGCACTTACCCTCATTGGCGGCCCTACCATTAGACCACCTGAGGCGGGAGCCTCAGGTGGCATGCTCCAAGAGCAGCACTGTCCTCTCCCTCCTCATCCCTTTACCTTATTTGTTACTTTTCCAAAAGGCGGCAGTGGCAGCAATTCCCATAGGCTGCCTTGCTGCCGGCACCGACCTCCCACTGTAGCCTGCCTCTTGATTTAACTTCCTGTTTCATCAGAGGGGGGATACAATAGCGAAGAGGCCAAGCTGACGGCAGGACAGCCTATGGGAATCTTGCCGCCTTTTGGGGAAAAAATAAGGCAAATGCAGGGAAAGGGGGGAGTTTCTAGGCCAGGGGCTGGCAGCATCTCATCCCTGCCTCAGGCAGCAGATTGCCTTGGGCTGCTCCTACTTACCCTGTGTTATGTTTTGCAGTTAACACAGGGGTAAGTGCAGTTAGTGATCCTTCCAGCCAGGGCCACCTGGACATTCCCGGTAGCAGGTCTAACTCTTGACGTCGACCTTTACAGACATGGACATTCCTCCTTCTTTTGCAATGGGAAATGAACATCTGTATTTTTAGCCTGTCCAAAACACACCCAGACAATGCCCCCTTACCAGATGCACGTTCTTCAGTTTTAGTTGTTCGTTTGCTACCTTTGTAAAATCAGGATTTGGTCATCCATGCAATATGAAAGTCTCTGTGTCAGTTTACAAACATTTAAAATATGAACAGTGCTTCTAAAATAAGCCCCATTATTATATAAGATTCAGACTGAGCCTGGGCTCAGGCTTATTGCAACTACCAATTAGGATACATTGCTAATTTTTCAAAGAGCTAAAGAAAACATCCATTCAGTACATACAGCAAAGGAAAAGACCAAAAATTGGGTTCCACTCAGTCCCTCCCAAAGTTGGAGTGAGCTTGTGAGTCAAAGTTGTATGCCAGAGTCTTGTAATACCCTTTTCTTGCAGCTTTATTAGCTTGCTGGCTGGATATGCACAAACACAGTAGGACCTTGCCCTTTTACTCACCGTTCGCCCCAATATCAGCGTAATCCTTCATACAGCACATGGGTAGAGCCATATGTGAAAGGAAAAATAGGAGTATTGGGTCTCTGAAACCTAATCTGTTTGAGAAATGAGTTTCTTTCTAAGCACAAGTTGGTAGAATGCTAGGGTAAACAGCTACTTTCAAATATGACATTTTGAATGTGCCTGAGAGAATATCATATTCTTTACCAAATAGCCTTTATTAGTAGATACAATTTTATTTAAAAGAAGTGGTCTAAAGGGCCTAATTTCTCTTTTGCACAGAGCCAGTTTTGGTGGAGCAGAGAAGAAAATTTTGGAAGTGGATTTGAACGTGTATGGTTAAGGAATCTATCACCTTAAATATAGTAATTGTACAAAAACAGATTCTAATGCGATCTTACCTCCTTCCCTCCTGGATACGCAAGACTATTCTAAGACCTTCCCATGGTGTTGGAAAGGCTGTGATACAGTGGGAGATTTTGATCATATGTAGTGGGATCACTCTAGTGTATAATTCTACTGGAAGGTCAGTCAGGGCTTAATTTTAGACATCACTGGATTACATCTTCCATTCCAGTATAACACTTTTGTCTTAGATAAAGAGGATTTAACCTATATTTCTTGCTGGCAGCACAATGGATACTCAATAAATATTGAAAAGATATTACAACTCATATCAGAGTGGCTGAACCAAACATTAACCTATGCTTTGTAGTGAAAGCACTTAAATGTCAAGTTGCATAATCACCTTACATTTATTATTTGACATGGAGTATTACATCTCATTAGTGGAGCTTTGTGAAGCTCTGGTGATTTGAGTTGCTCATATAATGTATAAGGAAGGTATGGGGGAGGCATAGATGCTGATTATTCTAGACAACTATAGTTGACATTTTTGTTTTTCTCTGAAAATGTTTATCATATTGTTGTGTTGTGCTAACATTTCAATTAAATAGATGGAAAAAAATATTTGTTCCCATAGGCCATATGGCATAAGACCTTCTTATATTATTACATTCATGACCAATGGTGCATTTTTTATATCCAACCTATAGTTGTCACATAAGGTTGTAATACTGATTCTTGTATGGAGTTGTAGACCAGCAGACCCATGTTGCTCCATTTGGAAGAGTGACTTTGATATGAAAGAGTCCCTACTCTTTTGAAAAGTACATTTTCTTAGTTTTATTCATATACATGTCTATGTGAAATGTCAAAAAGGCATTTATTTTAAGCTTTTCTTTTTTTTGTTTTTGTTTATATAAAGGCAACATAGATGTATACGGTTGAGGGTTGCATCACTGAGACAAACCAACTCATTCAAAATAATGCCATATACTGTATCTGCTCAGAGGCTACTGCATGTTTGAATATGTATCATCCCTTTGATTTAAACATCACTGTCTTGTATTATTTAGTTTACAAATTTAAGATAATTATTTAGCTCTAAACTCTGGTCTTCCAAAATCTCTCAGATTTCTTCATTCCTTATACTTAATGAGTGGCAGATTTTATGGAGACATGCCACTGAGTAGCCACTTCTCTTATAGGTTAATATTCCAATATATTATGTTACCTTGACTTACTACTGGTGGTTAATAGTGCCATGCATATTTAGTATATTGATTGTATTAATTTATTCACACCAACATTGCAATATTACTACATATGCATTTCTGTAACCTGAAGTTTGAAGTTGATGTTCACATATCAATTTGACTTCACTTACTTGTGTTTATTAGTAGGGTTAGTGGTGAACATATATTACTTGTCAGTTATGTATACATTTATAAGGATGTGCATTCATTTGAAATGGCATAGGAAATGTCAAATGACATAGCCCATGTCATTTCATGTTATTAGCAAATGAAAAGGAGAGAAAACATAAAAGTTTGTGGGGGAGGGGTTTTCATGTGCCGTCAATAGTGCATTTTCATTCGGAAAGTGCACGCACTCTTTCAAAAGTGCTCCTGTGAT
Organism: Microcaecilia unicolor; assembly: GCF_901765095.1. NCBI lineage: Eukaryota > Metazoa > Chordata > Amphibia > Gymnophiona > Siphonopidae > Microcaecilia > Microcaecilia unicolor. The sequence goes on from NC_044039.1 coordinate 98,722,149, forward strand.
GACAGAATGAAAAAAAATGAACATTCCTAGAAACATAGAAAATGACACAGAACAAAAATTATCTGGCTGCACACCACTATAAATATACTAGTATATCCGTGTAATCTTAACCATTGTCTTATTTGATTCTGACTTGTACAATTGTATTGTTAGGTTTAAGGTGTGATATGCTCCATTAAAGCTATCCCACCTTAAAAGGGGGAATGTAGGGCTACAACCTGTCCAACCTTTTGTGTGCATCTGAGGCTTGAATCAAACCACCATGATTCCCTATTGCAATGCACTCATGACTTATCACATCACCTAAAGTCCTGCTTCCAGGGTGTGAAGAATGAATACAGATTGTTCTTTGTGAACATGGTGTTAGAGACTTCCTTAGCTTACAAATTTAGCTCAGAAGACCTTGAGCTTTAACAGTATAGTTAGCATCTCCTGTTAGCCCTAGTCTGCTACATTCCTCATTTGCCTTCTGTACCTCATCACTGAGGATGTGGATCATCTGTCTGCCACATGATAGCCAGTGTGTGAATTGGCTCTGCTGTCCTCCGTGGGTTCCAGCTCATCCAGAGATGCAGTTTCCAGTTCTCAGAGATGTGCACACTATCCTGATGACTCACAGAAGAAACTAAGAACTACAAGCTTAGACAAAGGAGAGTGCTTTTTGCCCATCTTTCTTCTGCAGGTTCTCAAGACCATATGGGCATGCTGTTGCAGTGCTGACCTCTTAGGCAACACCCAGAAGACATATAGATTATTCTGTACATTGTTTTTAAAATTTGGAATGGACTAGCTCTAGATTATACGTTACCTTTGTTGTGGTTTCCTTATAGCAAAAGATTCCTATGTTCTGGAGGACAATCCATTTTAATATTCCCTACCATGAAAAATGCTCATTCTAAAAGAATGTTTCACAAATTATTCTCAGGCTTCATTAGCATGGAATAATTTTTTCACTGAAGTATTAAATCCTTTGTTCTGTTTTTGCCATTCTCTTAAAACAATTCTATTTAAGGCATTTTTGTAATACTTTAGTTTATTTGAACTTTCTATACTGCTTTTTCTGGCAAGCAGACCAAAGCTGTGAATAGACTAGAAAAAGACTGGAAAGAAACTACAATATAAAATAGGATAGAAATCATACAAACAAGTTCACAATTCTCAAGTTCATGACAGGAACTAAATTCAACTGGTAGTCAATGATATCGGAATAAATGAGGGGTAACATGATCAAACTCGTGCATAATATAACAATTGAATAGCAAAGTTTACAGTGTTTGAATTCTTGTTAAGTTCTCTTTAGAACTCCCTGCATTACATTAATCAAACCTTGAAAGTAATAAAGCATATACAGAGTGTGAAAATTACCAGAATCTAGGTAGTTATTAATAGAACAATGCTGATGTAGAATATGGAATTCAATTCTGAAACCTGAGGAGGGCTAAAGGAGAGTTGATGTCAATAAGAACACCGAAATAGTGAAATGAGTCAATAGCTGTATTTATAGTATCAAATAGCACTAAATCAGAAGCAGGACAATAATAATGACCAGTGAGTCAACAAGTGATTGTTTTATCAGGGTTTAAAACTAAACAATGGGTGTGAAGCCATGATACAATAGAGTGTACACAAGTTTGTAGAGGAGATCGATCAGTATCATCTGGGTTAACAAAATATAGCAACAGAATGTCATCGGCATAAATATAAAAGGAAATATCATGTTCTTGAATTTTCATTGCCAGAGAACTCATAAAAAAATCTTTAAAAATAGTGAGGAGAGAATTGACCCTGGGGAACCCCACAGGAAAATTGTAGTGGAGTGGACACCGAGTTTTGTACAGCTACTTTGAATTACCAATCGGATACAGTTTATTGTGTTTAACATACTGCCTTTCCTAAGGTATAGCAAGCAGTTTACAAATCAATTATGAGCAGAAAGTGGACCACAATAGGAAAGAAAGAAAACATAGAGTTATACACCAATCATACAGAAAGTGATAACAGAATGCACACGTACCAAACACGTCAGAATATCCAAGTCATCTGGGTTACCACTTTGAACATTTTCAAGGTGAAGTTCTGGAGGTAAAGCATTCTAAAGTGAGGGAGCAATGCAGTAATAGAATCAAAAGCATAGAGGGTAATAGAGGAACAAATAAAGGAATGGTGGCATAAAAAATCTTATGAACTAAGGTGAGTATCTTAACACAATGAATAGGTAGCCAATGATGCTGAATAAACAAAGAGGTTATGTGGTCAAATTTACCAGCATGAGAAAGAATCCTAATAGCTGGGTTCTGAACTGGCTGGAATCAGCAAAGAAGTGTATGTGGAAGACCAGAATAAACAATGTTGCAACAGTCTAGATGTGATATCAAGAGAGAATCAAAAAAATCATTTGTGAAGCTATCCAAAAAAAGAGCGTACAATATGGATTCGCCTCAGAACAAAGAATAAATTCTTAACTAAAGCCGCAACCTGCGATTCAAATGAGCATTTCTGGTTGAGAATTACACCAAGATTTCTAAATTGGGTGACCAGAGTAATTGGAGATCTGTGGAGTAAACGAGGCAGTAGAGTGGGAACTTTCAATCTTCCTATCATCCAGAACGCCACAGATTTTGAGTGATTAAGAATAAGGCGGTTCTCACAAAGCCAGGAAAAAATTGTATTCAAAGTGGGTTGAAGCTGAGAAAGATCAGGAGTAAGAGAATTGGTGTAATGAATCAAAAGGAAATCAGTGAAGCAAAAAGTGATGACCAAGATATTGAATGACAGTTGTCAAAGGACTTAGAAGTATTTTGAAAAGAAGAGTGTCCAAGACTGATCCCTGGTGGATACTGTAACAAAATTGATGAACAGAAGAAATAAATTTGGAGGTGGACACAGTAAATGACCTATCAATTAAGAATAAGGAAAACCATTGGAGAAAGTGACCAGCCAAACCGAGATCTTTTAAGCGGGAAAGTAGAAGGGACTGATCCACAAAATCAAATGCAGCAGATAGATCAACAGAGATAAGCAGAGCAATTTTGCTGTTGAAAAATGCAGAGTTAAGGCCATTCAATAATGCAGTGCAAATGGTCTCAGTACTTGTCCTGGGTGAAAACTTGATTTGCAAGAATTTAAATTGTTTGTGTCATGTGTGAACTGAAGCAGCTGCTGAAATGCTAATCCCTCCACAAGTTTAGATATGAAGGACAGATTGGAAACCAACTATAATTGGACACTAATGAAGATCTGGGAAAGATTTATTCAGGATGGGTCAGACAAGGGCTTGCTTCCATGGAACTTGGAAGAAGCTATCTCATGGAATGGTACACCAAGAGGATAGAATAGGATTTAAGTTGCAGGTAGTAACCCATGCCAAACAGATCATCTTAGTGAATGTAACAAGAGAGCAGTTTAAAAGAATCCCAAGTGCGAGAACCTGCTATAGAGTCTCCTGAAGGAGAAACCTTAGAAAGTTGCAAGTAGAGGGTTGATATGAGTGATGTAATTGGTGACTGATAAGAGGGTGAGCTCTGTTACAAAAAGGACACTTTTAGTAGTATAAATCAGAGCTAATTCCATGTAACTTAATTGAGTGAATTGAGTGTCCGCTAGTCTTTGTACTTTTTGAAAGAGTAAAAAAATCGATTCACTTTTACTCAGTCTGCACCACTCAGGATTTTGTAGACCTCAATCATATCCCCCCTCAGCTGTTTCTTTTCCAAGCTGAAGAGCCCTAACCTTTTCTCATATGAGAGGAGTTCCATCCCCTTTATCGTTTTGGTCGCTCTTCTTTGAACCCTTACTAATTCTGCTATATCTTTTTTTGAGATACGGTGACCAGAATCAAGCACAATATTTCAAGGTGAGGTTGCACCACGAAGTGATACAGAAGCATAATATTTTCGTGGTCTTATTTACCATCCCTTTCATTTGGGGAAAGTACTTATCGGGAGTTTTGGATCTGGGAGAGGGGGGAGTGGTGTGCAGATGAAAGGAGAGGGTATGTTAGGAGATAGGAAAGGGCAGGGAACCATAGAGTGATGGGGGAGTTCAGCAGGGGAATAGAAATGGAATTTGAGAGATCAGGGGCATCAGACTGACATCTCTTTATTTATTTATTTGTTTGTTGCATTTGTACCCCACATTTTCCCATCTATTTGCAGGCTCAATGTGGCTTACCATATTACCGTGAGGTGTAAGCCGCCTCCGGTGATGAAACAAATACAGAGTGATGTGGTAGAGAATGAGATGCATGTGTTAGACACATAATAGAATCGAGAGAAGAAGATTTATATAATGTTCGTTGGTTTCATTGTGTTGCTGAGTCCAGACACTTAAGTTGGATCAGTAAGGTATGCCTTCTCGAACAGATCGGTCTTTAGTGATTTCCGGAAGTTGAGGTGGTCGTGTGTTGTCTTTATGGCTTTTGGTAATGCGTTCCATAGTTGCGTGCTTATATAGGAGAAGCTGGATCCGTGGATTGATTTATACTTGAGTCCTTTGCAGCTGGGGTGGTGAAGATTTAGGTATGATCGTGATGATCCAATTGTGTTTTTTTTTGGTAGGTCTATAAGGCCAGACATATAACCCGGGGCTTCGCCATAGATAATCTTATGGACCTGGGTGGAGATTTTGAAAGTAATGCCTTCTTTGATTGGGAGCCAGTGCAGTTTTTTCTCATAGCGGTTTGGCGCTGTCAAATCACGATTTTCCAAATATGAGCCTGGCTGCTTTTTTTTTTTTGAGCAGTCTGCAGTTTCTTTATGAGTTGTTCTTTTCATCCCGCATAAAGTCCATTGCAATAGTCAGCATGGCTTAGCACCATTGATTGAACCAGGTTGCGGAAGGTTGCCCTCGGGAAGAATGGCTTTACACGTTTAAGTTTTGAATGGAATATTTTCTTGATTGTGGAATTAACTTGGGCCTCAAGTGTAAAGTTGTGGTCGATTGTGATGCCCAGGATTTTCAGACTATCTGAGATGGGGAGGGCGCAATCTGGGGTGACTAAATTTGTGGGTATATTCGTGTTGTATTGGGATGTGAGGATAAGGCAGTGTGTTTTTTCTGTATTGAGTTTTAGTTGGAATGCGTTTCCCATGAGTTCATGATAAGGAGGCTGAGGTTAATTTTGTAGGTGATTTCTGTTAGATCATGTTTGAAAGGGATGTATATTGTGACGTCATCTGCATAGATGAATGGGTTAGGGCCCTGAGTGGATAAGGACTTGGCTAATGGGGTCATCATTAGGTTGAACAGGATCGGTGATAATGGTGATCCTTGAGGTACTCCGCAGTCTGCCTTCCAAGGTGATGATATGTAGGAGTTTACTTTCACTTGATATGTTCTGGTGGTTAGGAAACCCTTGATCCAACTGAGTATTGTTCCGCTGATCCCAAAGTAGGCTAGGAGTCTTAGTAATATACTATGGTTTACCATGTCGAATGCACTGGACATGTCGAATTGGAGGAGAAGTATGCTTTTGCGTGCTGCTATTTTCTGTTTGAATTTGGCCAGGAGGGTGGTTAGCACTGTTTCGGTGCTGTGGCGGGGGCGGAATCCTGATTGTGATTCATGCAATATTCAGTATTTATACGGGTCCCAGCCATATTTGGCAAGGTCCCATGTGGGACCCTCATATGTAATGGCAGTAAACTCTTAGCTGGTCATGCCTGGATATTCAAAGCCAGTGCCCAGACATGGCCCAGCACTGAGTGCTTTGTTGGCATTGTCACATGGGAACTGCTAGCGCGGCTTGATAAAGGAGGACCTTAGATTGTAAACCCCTTAGACTTACAAGTCAGAATTAGCAGTACAGCAAGTTTTTAAATAAACATATTTACTATACTGTGGGCATTGGTATGCACAGTTTTCCACATGTCCTTTTCCCCCCCATTTCTGTACAAGGGTTTACTTGCCTTGGGTTTTTACTTACCTAGGAGATTTGTTCACCCATCCTTACAGTCCTAGTTTACAGCCTTTCTCAGAAGGTTAGCCATTCTGTTCCAGAAGACATTTTTGCCTAGCAGCCCTTGGAAAATCATCCCATGGTCCAAGAAGATGAAATGTTCTCACAGCATCCACACATCTGTGAATTCATCCCCAGGATGTGAGCTGCTCTGCTTCAAACTTTATCCTAGTCAGGGAGGATTGAGGAGAACACTACTTGTGCACCTATCTGCTTGCCCCACCCCCTTCCACAGCCATAAAGGCACTTGTGATATGTTTGAGGAGATAACTAGTAGTATCATTTGTGCCAACATGGATTAACAGCATCGGCAAATTTTACGTAAAATCTTGGATCTTGGCAGCAGACATGCAGCACATCAGGACATCATGTCTGGTAATCAGCATAAACATATACAAAACATGTAGTCACAAGGCCAGTATTTTCTGATGTTGATCTCATGTTTTGCCCCTCAGAATCCTGTTTTGAATGTGCACACAGTGCTGGCCTTCAGGAGGAGGAAGAGCTATGGGGTATGGTAAGTAAAATAGGTAGGGATGGAATAATGTGGGGGCACAGGAAGGCACAAAACCAATTTGCCGAGGCACCCTTGCACCAGCCCCTACTGTCAACAAAACAAAACCCAAATGGGCAGGCTTAGAGAAAAAAGTTGCACATAAGAGATGATGACAAGCAGTAAAGAGAGAGCACAAAGGAAGAGAAAGAGTGATGGGATGAGTGAAGAGAATGGTGATTTGAGCTGGTGGAGAAAATGGGCAAAATGCCAGAGTCTGGCATGAAGATGGTATAGGGCAGTGGTTCTCAACCCAGTACTCAGGTACACCCAGCCAGTCAGGTTTTTAGGAGATCCACAATGAATATGTATTGGAGAGATCTGCAAATATGTATCTCATGCATATTCATTGTGGATCTCCTGAAAACCTGACTGGCTGGGTGTGCCCCAAAGTCTCGATTGAGAATTGCTGGCAATAGGGGATGAGAAGAGTAAGGAAAGTGAATGTTGGTTACCTGATGAGAACTGGATGGGAAAGAGCACAGTGAGAGATCATGCAAAGGGTGGTTAACAGAGAATCTAAGGTTGCTTGTCTTGTTTCCTAAGAATATGCTGCCTGGATGGAGATCGGCTTTAGGCAGCAGCTGCACTGTTTCCAATAGTACAGTTTGTCCATAGGACCCGGAGAAAAAGGGAGATATTCCTAGGGTTATAGAAAGGTCATATGTCATTCAGAGTTTGGATAATCCAAACGTGTTACCAAAAGCTACTCCCATCTTGTGCGTAGGACATATTCTGTAAATGTGTGTATGCTGCAGACCATGCCAGGACTGTGCAGCTTAAATAAGGAAGAAATAATTATGGGCCAAATAATAAACAGAGCAGCTTAAGTTCCTCTCATATTTTTTAGTTTCCGGCCATTGTTTCAGATACAGCCTTTATACAAACAGCAGTTTAGGTCATTCACTATAAATTATTATCTTTAACACAATAGTAATACACTAACCACATTTCAAAGCTTGATCAAAGAACTTCAGAGGTTCTATTTAAGTGTTTCCATATTGAATAAACATATGTTAACCACTTAACTCTTTCTCTGCTGGTTTGAGGAGCAAATTTTGTAGATCTGAAATTATAGGGAATAGTTGGGTTCTGCAGAAAAGATTGCTTTAGTTTGGTGATCACTCACATAGGGAATAGAAGTTTGCATTTATGAAGTAATAGAGGTCATCCAATAAGAAACTAAAAGCATTAAATTATTCCCCACTGAAATAACTGTTCTTTTTTGGGCTGCCAAGCACATAAGATTTGCTAAGGCAGTCCAAATAGACGCTGGAGCTTTGGGGTTTATTTTTTTTTTTTGGGGGGGGGGGGGGCCTTCTATACTGCCTGGAAGCTATTAAAGCATTGTACATTCAGGTATAATAGGTATTTTTCTGTTCCTGGAGGGCTGACAATCTGAATTTGTACTTGAGGCAATGGAGGGTTAAGGAGACCTTTTACAAAGGTGCAATGGGGTGCACCAAATCGGCCCTACTGCCAGGGTAGCGCAGGCAGGGCCGCAGAGAAGGGGGGGGGCAGGGGGGACAAAATTCCCCGGGCCGGCGCTGCAGTCCCCTCCACACGCTCCCCTCATCTGATGTAACTTGCGCGAGGGCAGGACACAGGGAGGGAAGGCCCGAAGGGAGGCGATCTGCAGACTGCCGCTGCTGCACTTCTTTCACACAGAGTGAGGTCGAGCTGAGGTACTATGATTTGAATTCAGGGGGCCCCAGCCCGGTGGTGGACGGAGGGGGGCGGGGGTTGAGCATATTCTATAAAACCACGCACATAAGTATTCACTCGGCTTCAACATGCCTATATTTTGGCGCACCCACCTGTGCCAGGTCTATTAGGGCTGGTGTAATTAGACACAACTAAATGCAGCACTTCTGTGCATATTAACAGTATTCTATAAGTTACATGTGCAAATGTTAGATCTGCCCTTGCCCCTTCTATGTGAGTGCCCTCCCTCCCCACACACACAATTTGCATGGTTAAATTATAGAATAGCACATAGCACGTTGCTAGCACTTATGCATGTAAGTAGAAACATTCTATAAAATTAAGATATAAATAGTGCTTGATTTTAAGTGTCTTGTTACAGAATGAGTGATAGGGGAGCAATGTCTTATTTTGTAAATTCTGCCAATTTTGCTGCTAGGATAATTATTGTTTAATCTCCAGCATATATTCATTCTTGTCCAGGAGGAAATAGCTCCTCCCTTATCTGTTCTGTGCACAACTAAAGAGAGTCTCTGACATAATTAATGTGAAATATTTTGTTTCCTATACACAAGATGCACTTCAATTTCCTCAGCTTCCTGAAGAAGCAGAGATTTAAATGTAAATAAAATAGGATCTATAGGTCCGGGAAGGGTCCGGGTGGAAGTATCTTTCACAACAGAATGATCTATTTTTTTTTCTGCTTCCTGATCAAAATACACCTGCGACTGTGATTTACATATAAATATTTGAAGATCTGCAAAAATGGAAAAGTATCACGGTACAAAAGGTAATCCTTTAAAAGGAACTGATAATTCTGCTGCTGTCAAATCCACCTGAGACAAACTGACCACTGCACTTCTCAGAGCACTATGAGTGGATATTTGGTCTGAAATCACCCATTATATTGTTGCCAAATTTGTTAGCGTCCCTAATTTCTGTTAACATTTCATCATCTGTTGGTTCATTCTGGCCAGGCAGATGGTAGAATTTCCCTACCATATTCTCTTTCTCATCACACATAGAATTTCATTTTTTTTTCTCTTTCTTTTTTTTAATGTTCATATCTATATAAATGAAAAAGGAATTAAACTGTCTCCTCCTCTGTCACAATGCACAAAAACAAACAGCGAAATATATCAGCCACATTAAGATAAAATGAAAAGAATTGGTTTATGTTGACTGACAACTGACTCTAGAAAAGTTTGAAAAGTTTTTGTTGCATATGTTTAAAATAGTTAACGCAGGCAATTTCTAATCCCTAAGGATGCCATGTTGTAGTTTATTTCCTGCTGAATTTTTATGATGTTAGATTCAATTCTCTCTTTAATATATAGTGCCACCCATACAGTTTGATCCAATCTATCACTCTGATATAATTTGTACCCTGGTATCACAGTGTCCCATTGGTTATCCACCTTCTACCAGGTCTCTGAGATGTCTATTATATTTACCTCTTCATTTTAATGCTATATACTCTAATTCTTCCATCTTAGTTTTTAGGCTTCTAGCATTTGTATACAGATGTTTCAAAGTATGTTTTTTGTTTGTGTCTACAACCTGCTTACCAGTTGAAAGGAATAATTTGCAATCATTACTCTCTGCTTTTTCTCTTAACGGCACCTGGCTTACTTTTACCTTTCTTGCAACCACTCTATCAGGATGCCCTAACTTTCCTGCTGTAATAGTGTCCTTCAATGATACCTCTCTTTGAGCCATGTGCTCCTGATGACTGTTAGCTTTCCCCCAGGTTCTAGCAGTAGCAGTCTGGTTCTACCCTGGTTAATGTAGAGCCAATCTTCTTTGGAACAGCTTCCCTCTTCCCCAGAATGTTGCTCAGTTCCTAGCAAATCGAAATCCCTCTCCCATACACCATGATCTCATCCATGCATTGAGACCCTAGAGATCTTCCTGTTTCTTGGTCCTTTGCATGGAACAGGGAGCATTTCTGAGACTCTGAATTTCAGGTTTCTACCTGAGAGCCTACATTTGGCTTCCAGAATCTCCGTCCCACACTTTCCTATGTCATTGCTACCCACATGTACCAAGAAAGCTAGCTCTTCCCCAGCATATAGTCTAAAATCTTTTCATGCTCTAAGATTGTATCACTTAACTTTAAATTTAGGACAAAATATTTCAAGCACTTGCAACCTAGGTCTCACCAACCAGCTTTCTTCCTCCAATACCGACCGGGGTCGCAAACTACAACTCTTTCTTTCTCCTACTCACACTTTCCACACTATTGAGTCTTTCACTCAAGCTTGAGTGTGGGCTGGGCTGGACAAAAATACGGAAAATCATGGGATATTAAGCTGAGCTTTCTCAGGAGTATCCTTTTGCAGTCAGGAAGTAAGCTCTTCACCTCCTCCCACATTCAAGAAACACTCGCCATACCAAGGAATTGTAAATTTTATGCAAATTTTACTGAACTCTGCAATGTCTGCAAATCCAAACTTCAAACTCTTTTTATCCAGTCAGCATTTGGTATAAGAGGATTTTCTGTCCATCCAAAACTATTTGGTACAGTCTTATCCATTAAATTAACCGGTTCCTTATAGCAATCCAAAATTATGTACAAATATACAACTCCTCCAGTCCATCACCCATCCTTTTGGGCTATATAATCCAAAGCTGTGTTGTCTGTCCTCTCCTCCAGAATTGCACCTCACAGGGCTGCACCCTCTGGCCTTCCAGAGGATCTTTCCTGCTCCTGCTCTTGAGCTGGGCTCCCCTTGCCCACCCAGAGCACACCTCTCAATCAGTTACTGCCTTTGGCTGACAATAACTTCCCCTTAATCCAGGTCCTGGCAGGGGTGAAGGCAACCAAAGACCATGTGTTTAAACAAACAAGAACTTTTATTACCTTCAAGCTCCACCTCTACTGTCAACCAACTACTAGAAACATTTCTCTATGCAACTTATTCCAAAAACACTCCCCTTTGGCTGGGCCTCCCTCCCACCCAGGGACATCTCTCTCCTTCATCCGAGTGACTCCAGAGAGGAACCAAAATCACTCAGTAATCCCCATTTAATGGGGAATTACACCCTGATATACCGTCTAATACAGGAGTGACAACCATGGTCCTCGAGGACTCAACTCAGTTGGGTTTTCAAGATTTCTATAATAAATATGCAATGAGATTGACATGCATGTACGGCTTCCATTGTATGCAAGTAGATCTCATGCCTATTCATTATGGAAATCTTGAAAACCCTACTGGGTTGAGGACCGTGGTTACCACCCCTGAACTAATATCTACTTTTTAATGCTTTAAGGCTATAATAACAAATTTTAACCTAATGCAAAAGAATATTAACTATTTAAACAAGCTTTTTAAATGCGATATCTTCCATCAAACACGGCTACCACATCTCTCTGCTTTTTAAATTAAATTCAAACAGATTTTATAAAAAGAAGAAAAAAAAACCCAAACAAACTTCAAATTCTCTTGTATCCCAAGCTTTAAGGAAGTAATTCTTTAACTTGATGCCTTGAATTAGGCACCACAACAGGGCACAATGAGTGCAAATGATTAGAAAAACCCCACTTAGATGCATATAGGACATTATAGAATACTAGTGTAAATCTGCTTTGGCACACCAAAAGTTAGACGGCAGAAGAAAGGGTCAAAGTACACACATAGGAACGAAGAAAAAAAAAAGCACAAGGCTATCAAGTGTGGGATAAATGAGAGTCCCTTTATGAATAGACCTGACAAAGGCCGTGTTTCGGCATGAAGACGCCTGCATCAGGGGTCTGATTAAAAAAAACATATAAGTACATACAACAAAATAATTTAAACAAAAATGAAACATTTTAGATACAAGGTAAATACATATACAAGAAAAACAACAACAACAATAATAATAATAATAAAGTTGAGCATGATCACTTATACCAGGTGGCTAGTGTGAATGGTTGCACCTAAGTACGCCATGCAATGTGCACAACCAATAGTATTCTCTAAGTTGCATGCATTGCTTGTCAAAGCACCCATATCCCGACCATGCTCTGCCCATGTGTACACCCCTTGCACTTATGTGCTGTAGTGTTTACGTGCTACTTTATAGAACAGCACGTAGTGCATTTTTGCACATAGCTGTCAATTAGGGTGGCTGTTTACTAATTTAGCACATAACATTAGTAAAATATTAAAGAAAAACATATATTGGGTTGTTTTTCTAGGGGAAAAAAAAAGCAATGGCAGCATAATTAAGAGGAAAGAATCTGAAAGAACTGGCTGCTCACTCTGCTTTGCCCTCTCCGCCATCCACAGTACTTTAATACAACAAAGGAGCATCAAAGGTAATTTCAAATATGGCAACTGTACTCTATGTGAAGTGATGTTACAAATTACTGACTTTATCCATGTCACTACACTGCAGTACTTAGGTGGTTCTGTATATAGTGATTCTGAGCAAGTCACTTAACCCTCCATTGCTCCAGGTACAAAAAACTTAGTTTGTGAGCCCACTAGGGACAGAGAAAGTTCCTGCATATAATGAATGTAAACCGCTTTAGTTGTATCCACAGAAAGGTGATATATCAAATCTATTACCACCCTGATTTAATTATGATATAATGGATAAACACTTTTTCTTTACAGGACCTTTTTTCAACTAACCTAAGATCTAAGTAGTTAAAATGTCCCTCTTTTTTTGAATTGTGCTTAGGAGGTTCATATTGTGACAGGAAAGAGAGCCAGGAGTCCCTAGCATGCCTGTTACAGGGTCAGAATCCCTTAACAGGGAATTTAGGGGAAATTATTAAGGCATGTATACTGCCCTCTAGTGTTGTAACACCCTAAAGACAATCTAGAGTAGCAGTGGTATAGTTGAGAAGAAATCCCTGCTACCCCTAGGTAGTTTCCTTTAAAGAAAGGGGGATGGGAGAAACTGGTGAGAGCTACAGGGGTGGGCTACCTGAGCTTACTGATGACATACCTTATCTCCATGAATGGTGAAGGGAATAGCCCAATCCCAGAAAAAGGGGGAGGAGAGAGATTAATTTCTTGAAAACTATTTGTACTTACCTCAGATGACTGACAAGGGGAGGAGCAGGGGGAGGGTTGCAAGGAAGGCCAAACCCAGAACTGGAAGAAGGATGTGAAGAGAAGTCCTAAGAGAAAAATCTTACAAAGATGAGGGTTCCAGGAGGAAGCCTCAGAGGTATCAGGACCTGTGTGCTGACAGCTGGGGAAGAGCTGGGACTAGAAGGTACTTAGGACTTGTAGCATGTGAATGCTGTTTGAAAGGAAGGAATGCAGTCAAACCAGGAATGCCTGGAAGTAGCATTTTTAACTTCCTAATGCAAGACAAAATTTGCAATAAGGGCCTGTCTCTCCAACATAGCATCCTCCTTCACATTTTTTGCATTGAATAACATACACTACATTTGAAGATCAGCATGTGTAGGATACCCTTATGATGAATGTTTTTCCCATGTGAGTGACTATGGGGGTCCTATGATTTGTGTTGGCATAGTTTGCAGCGTGGTATATTGCAGGGACATATGCTATTCTCTTTTTGAGTTTCTCCTGGGAGCATGGTTTTAACTATTTTTTTTTTCAGATTAAGTGGTTGTCAGAAGGCCAGCATAGATGGAGTTGGGATTAGGTCTTTCAGTGATACATCCTCCTGGAGTAGTAGTTGTACATCTTTTATGATTCTTCTGAGTTCTTCCAGCTCTGGATTGTATGCCACTATAAGGGGCCCTCTATGGTGGTTTTATTTTTTCCAACTGCAATAGTTTTTCCCTGGGTGCTTTTAGGGAAGAGACAATCTTCCTGGAGATTATTTTGGGGCTGTATCCTTTTTGTTTGAAGTATTCAGTCAGGATTTTGAAGTGTTTATCTCTGTATCCTGGGTCAGAGCAGATATGGTGGTTATTGCATGGCTTGGCAGTGTATAATGGATTTTTTGTATGTGATGGGTGGAAGGTAGAATTGTGGAGGTAGTTGCCTCTGTCGGTCAGTTTCTTGTCAATAGATGTTTGTATAGAACCATCATTGATAGAAACTGGTGTCTGGAAAGTTTTTTTTCTGTTGAGAGTCTCAACTCCCTCAAATTTCATCAATATACTGGACATATTTTAGGGGTTTAGTCTGATATTTATTTATTTATTTATTTATTTATTTATTTATTTATTGCATTTGTATCCCACATTTTCCCACCTCTTTGCAGGCTCAATGTGGCTTACATTACATCATGAGTAGTGGAAATATATAAGAAAATAGATATTTAGTATTGCATAAGGATCTTGCATTTAAAAATGTCTCCTCCAGGTCTGTCATGAAAAGGTTTGTATATTGTGGTGCCATCATGATGCCCATAGCAGTGCCCATGACTTGCAGATAGATTCCATTATTGAAACAGAAATAGTTGTACGTTAGAATAAATGTGATTAATTTTGTAGTAGTTTCTGGTGTGTATTGGTGGTCCTTGGTGGATGTTTTTAGAAAGTTTCTCAGCAGGACATGACTATTTCTACTGTGATGGCCTACATATGCCAATGGTAGTCTTTAATGAGCAGGGGTGATCCAACATATACTGGAGTCCCATGCCATGCCTAAAATAGATGCCTTGATACCAAGGCCTAAAAGAGGCTCAGAGCTGAGGTTGTCTGCATCATTGTCCATTTCCAGTACATCGGAAGAGAAAACTTCACAAAGGCACTGGGAATCCTTGGTCTCTCCACACTGATGGAGGCCTGACCATTCTGTCAGTGGTGCCAGGGAGTCAGAGACTGAGATTTCCCCAACTGATTTCTTTTGAGTTTGGGTCAGAGTTCTCCTGGGATTTTGAAAAGGAGCCAGAGGTCCACTGATCTCCCTTCAAGCCCCTCCCCACCACTTGAGAGACACAAATCCCACCAGAGGAGATATCTTTCACTGATTGTATATGAGAAATTACTCAGGCTGTGCCATTTCAGTTAGAGATGGAGGAGTAGTTGAGAGAAGAATCATTGGACATTCTCCATTCCTTCTCCTAAGGAAGCTATGACAGTACCCTTTCACAGAATCTTAAAGGATCCACAGATCCTAAAGGATGCCATAGCAACATCAAGACTGGATTACTGCAATGCACTATACAATGGTCTGACTACAAAGGGCCTGCACCAGCTCCAGTTGATTCAGAATGCAGCAGCAAGACTCATAGAAGGTTGCAAGCGATGTGACCACATCACACCATTTTTGCAAAAACTTCATTGGCTACTAGTACAATACAGATCTAAATTTAAAACTCTATGCCTGATCTTCAAGGCCCTGAAAGGAAATGGCTCTGAGTATCTAAAGAATAGGATGATCCTCCACACACCGCCAAGGACACTAAGGTCCTCCCAAGGACTTTCACTAACTACACCCTCTCCAAAAGACACTACACGATGTGATACCCGTAAGCGAGCCTTCTCCGGAGTAGCCCCCACACTCTGGAATGCATTGCCTGAAAGGCTCCGCTTAACACATGACTATCTCTACTTCAGGAAGCAGGTGAAAGCTTGGCTCTTCAACCAAACCTTTAATGGAAGAAGTAACTAACTTGTTAGTATCACTCACACACACAAGGAGTGACTCGGGCTGCACATACTGCAGCGGGACATGTTTATCCACTCCTCCATGTGCAACTTTCTTCAAATCAGTCACCTTACTTTCTAATTCTTCCTACTTTCTTACCCATCTATATGTTATAACTTTGCCTTACCCTTCACTACCAATTATAATGTTCTATTACGTATTGTGTTGACATTGCTAGTATACCATGCCATACTTTAAGCTTGCAATTTTTTATTTTATTAATTTTTAATTTTCAAATATGCATTTAAAACTTTAAAAAATGCAAAGCCACTTAACTTCAGGCACTAGGCGTTCGAGCACTTAGTTTCACTCTGGTGCTCCCAGGCACTTAGTCTCGCTCCAGTGCTCCCAACGGGGACCCATTTTGCCCTCCATCTTTCTCAAGGGAATTACACTGTCCACAGTGCCCACATATCCTCTGCAAAACAAAAACACTGCAAGCCAAGAACAACGCCAGAACTTGGAATAAGTCTTCGACATAACTTAAACATACCATTCTCAAAATGGTGCCTGCAGTTTAAAGGGACACCAATATTCTCATCAGCCAGTGAAAAAAAGAGAAATGCGTCATTGAGACTTAAAGGGGAAGAGTTTCATAAAAACACACTCCATTCAGTAGATGTGTTCAACCCCCATAGGTTCTATAGTCTTTAGCCAGTAAATCCATCGCTGCTCATGTTGTGTTAATAGATGGTCCCGATTCCCTCCCCGAAGGGAGGGTTTCATTTGTTCCAATACAAAGCATCGTAACTCTGCACATTCATGCTTAGCACGTATACAATGTGATACCAAAGGGGGCTCTTGCTTTCTTCCTCGCAGTGCATGATTTATGTTCAATCATTCTAGCATGTAGTTTCCTGCTAGTCTTGCCCGCATAGAACTACACATAAACTACATTTTTTGAATCACAAGTAGTAGTAGATGTCAAATAATAAACCTTTAAATCCGTAGGATTAGTGAATTCAGAACATTCCCAGGTGATGGTACAAGTACTACAGTGTCCATATTTAAAATGTCCATATTTCAGATGTTCCTGAAAATCTACATGCACGGTTGTAGAATACACCTGCTCCGCATCTAAGTTAGGAGCCAGTATTTACACCAAGTTTTACTTGACGTAAATGGACGTGCCTAGAGTTAGGTGCTGTGCATATTCTATAAACTGGCTAGGAGTATTGTATAAACCGCGCCTAATCTAGACGGAAATATTTTCGGCACTGATTTTTCAGGTGCCATATATAGAATCTAGTCCTATATGTATAAGCATTCCCAGTGAAGTAGGAAAGAGATTGGCTGTTAAGCATATATTTTATTAAATACTAGTAAAAAAGGCCCATTTCGGTAGGCAATGAAATGGGCGCTAGCAAGGTAATCCCCCACCCTCCCTTGCTGTCTCGCTCTGTCCCCTCCGAGACCCACGCCTCCCTCCCTTCCTTCCGAGTTCCAGACCCCCCCTCCCTCCCAGTTCAAGGCCCCCTCACGCCCCTCCCACCGAGTTACAGACTCCCCCTCCCTCCGATTTCAACACCCCCCTCTGAGTTACTGACCTCTGGACCCCCTGCTGTGACCCTCTTGACCCCCCCTTTCCACTGAAAACCCTCCCCCGCCACCGTCGCATACCTGTGCTGACGGGGAACCCCGACAGACGAAGTCCTCTTCTCGTCTGCGCCGGCGTTGCTTGCTGAATGGTCTGATCAAGTTTCTGTGTGTGCGTCTGATGTCAGACGCATGCACAGAAACTTGATCAGATCATTCAGCAAGCAACGCCGCGGCAGCCGAGAAGAGGAGTTCGGCTGTCGGGGTTTGGGGTCCCCCATCAGCACAGGTACGCGACGGAGTTGGCTCGTGCTGCTATGTTGTGATTGGGCACTGTCGCTGCTGACATACCCGGAAGTGGGAGACATCATCATTTCAGGAGGTGGATACAGAAGCACGAATGCCTCAAGGCTTATGTCCACACAGTCAGCTTCAGAACTTTGAAGGTGCGTTTATTTATATAGGATATGCATATGTACCTATCCATACTAGTGCATACATGCACCCAATTACAACTGCCTCAAAATAAATATGTGCACCAATGTTTTCTAGAGCAATTTTATATATAGATAGGTGCATATGTTGCCTTTAAAGCCTAGGCACCTTGTAATAAAATTACCCTCCACATGACTGAAACTAACAAGGCTTCCAGCTTTTTCACTATTAGTAACAGCTGTTATGTGTACCAAATATCTTAATTCCTAAAAATACTAGCGAGAGTCTTTAAAAGCTTGCAAGTTGTTTCCAAGCCGAACGTGTAAGTGTGAGGTATTCTGATGACAATCAGCCCAACTCTCTGATTTACTCAGATTTATAGGTGGGAACAGACCAGTACCAGGAGCTATTGGGAAATGTAAACATGAATTTTTCATTGATAAGCATAATCAGACTTTCTGTTGATTTTTGTTACAGCGCTGATGTTTTAAGGAGAAACAAACGGTCACTTTTCTGGCGACTAAACAACTAGCCACAATCCACTGAAAATAACAATGACGTATATTTCGATTAAGTTTATCGCTAGCTTAATTCCAGCTTACTGTTTAAGAACCAAGTTTATTATTTTCAAGACAAGGTATCTGTACAAGAAAGTTGCCTTTTGCAGCCGTCATTCCAACACTGTCCCCAGCCTGCAATTACAGTTGCATTGAATTACAGGAAACCGTTTACCTTCCAAAATTGAAAAGAGAGTTGAAATGAAAGTCTTGTCTTCAGTCATTTTTCCTTTTGGCATTACTCTACTGCTTTCAGTTCAACTTGGATTCTATGTAATATGCAAAACAACTTTGGCAGAAAAAATGTGTTTTATCACAGGTCTAGAGTTTCCTGCAAAAGTCCCTTTCCCCTATCACAATCCCTCTCCTGTCTCTGCCTTTCGATATTGCCCCGCCCCCCAATTTTAAAAGATCGATTTTCCCTTAATGAAACCCTTTGCAGAGACTTTGCAATAGATGCTATGCGTTCTGAAATTTGGAAAGCTCGGTATATCCGGATGCACACTTATTTTTACCACATCCTTTTCGCAATCGGGTTCCTAACTGTGGCCAGTGGGGTCATGCAATGTCCTGCTGCTCTGATCCTTCGGGGCTCAACATAGGACATCCCTGAACCGTGGCCCAAAACGGATCCCACCGCACAAGGAGAAATCACTTGCAAATAGAAAGTTCAATGGAGTGGCCCTAGCAGATCTTACAGCGTCTATAGGGCCCATAAGTGATATGGAGTGCTGGGCATTTAGGGCTAACTCTTCTCAACACAAATTATCCCATTGGGAAGGGGTGTTAGGCATCAGCCATGGGCATAAAAGAAAATAATCATAACGACAAATTCAAACATTTTCATATAGAATATTGTCTTTTTCTCATACCTCCTGATTTCAGAACAGGGTAACTCAGTTTGAAAGGGGCTTAGAATCCGGACTTTTCAAGGGGAGGGGTAACACAGACTATCAAAAATAAAGTAATATATTTACATAATGTAGGCTCTGCTTACACTGGCTTGCAAATTTTTTCAGGTTTACAAAAAATCACCTTAAAAAAACAAACCAAAAAACTCCCACTGGCTTGGGTGAATTACACCTAGAGAAAAAGTCCATAAACTGGTATTTAGGCAGACCTGGGGGAAGCTGTTGCTACTTTTTGGGATCCTGCCAGGTACTTTTCCTTTTACAGCTTTTTGAGCTTCAGTACAAACTTACTTATCTAAGGTGTACATTATTATTTGATTTTCCTTGAAGCCCCGGGTCCTTAACTGTGTCACCTGTCAGCTCTTTTCCAGGGCAGGCAGGAGACCCCTCCCTAGCTCATCAATGGAGCGGGGTATCCAAGAATTGCCCCCTGTCTGCTTGGCCAGTTCATTAAGGACTAAGGTCTACTTTCAACCAGGGACTGTTGATGTGCGAAACTGCGGCCTCCTCTTTTCTAAAACAACAGTACCAAAACCAGAGGGCAGAAAGGAAGACAATTTAAAGACCGTCTTATTTTCCTGGCTCTCTTTAATCTTTTATCGCTGTTGTTAATTGCTTTATTTTCCGCAACCACAATTATGTTTGTGTTGTATTTTATTTTTCAGAATGACCTGTTTTGGCTTCAACTCAAGCATGGGGTTTTCATTTCAAGTCAATGGCTGATCCACTGACTAGGTAGTTTTTAATTGTTAATATCAATAAACCGTACAAACGAACCCGTGAATCAGATGATTGAAGCATTAGGCAAGTAAAGTATAATACTGATATACGCCGACTGTAAGTGGATTTTCCAGCAAGGGAACATAAAATAAAACGCAAAACTGAAGGTAAAATATCTGAGCTTGGGCAGAAAATACATTATTTAATCGGGAGGGAGGGGGGAGAATATTTATTAATTAATTAACAGGTGATGATGTGTTTCCAGCAAAAGAATGAATCCGCAGCACAACAGAACCCATAAAACGATTCCATTTGCCCGAGAGATCCTGTAAAATCGTCAGCTCTAGCTATTTGTATAGTTTCTGAAGTCCAGGAATTCAGGGCTGTGCTCAGTGTTGCCCACGGAGTAGCATTAATTCTCCTCTCCCTTCTTTTTCCTGCCTCACACCAACCCCTTCTCTCTTTCTGAGCCGGAGGTGCTTTGTTACAAAAATAAACAATCGCTTTGGAAGAAGCACTGAAGCTAATGGTTAGGGCTCTCCATTCTTTTCAGTCAAATATTCAAATAGTTTACGATGTTAATGATAGGAGGTGCTTTAAGAAGCTGAGAAATACTCTCTTTCAAAGACTAATACGAGAAGGAATATATTTTTAAGATGTTGACAAGTCTGTCAGTATCTTAGCAGGACTCTTGTGTTTTATTTTGATAATTTCTTTTCTTACGGTTTTGTTATTCTTTATCGAATAGATTTGCAAATAAAAAAAATGTTGCAGGTCTCCTTGTCCTCGGCTACTGACATTGCTCTTTTTTTCCGTATTAAAAATAAACCATGACCTTTTTAATCCGATTGTATACGTATTATAGAGAGGGACAGGAGCATTGCATAGCAGCGCTGTGTTCATACCCATAGATGGATGTTTCTTCCAAAAGGGATAAAATGTTCATTGAGACAGCAGCCTACACAATAGCCATGGTGAAACAATAGTTGAATTTTTAAGACAATGAATCGGCAGAGGAAGGGAAAGGGGATGGGACTTGATATACAGCCTTTCTGTGTTTTTCTGCAACTACATTCAAAGCGGTTTACGTAGTATATACAAGTCCTTATTTGTACCAGGGGCAATGGAGGGTTAAGTGACTTGCCCAGAGTCACAGGGAGCTGCAGTGAGAATCCAACCCACTTCCCAAGGCTCAAAGTCCACTGCATTAACCACTAGATAGAGCCTCACTTCGAAACGACTGTGAGCTTGGCAGCCAACACTCAAATTTTGTTTTTTTAAATGTTATAAATCAAATTGAGATTATTTCTGTTAATGGCCCTATTTTCCCTTTATTGATTGTTCCTTACACTATAGGACTCATAGCGGAATGGAGTTGGCTGTTTTGGCTATTGTCCTACCAATATTTGGCCCAACACAGTATCAGCAGGGGGATGGGAGGGGGAGGGTGGACAGTGGTTTATTTGGCCTGTCCAACCAAAAAGGTGTTTCACTGCCCTGCCTACTGGTAATAACCACAATAACAATTACCAGAAATACTAACTTGCCAAGAAAAACAGACTACTAGAACCAATGAATAAAACATGAAGGGCAATAAAGATGGTGACTGTACGGTGACGATAGCTATTTTGCTTTTTTTGGAGTAGCAGAAGGAGATGGTAAATGTGCCTGCGTATCACACTGCCCTGTTACTAAACATTTCCCTTGATCTCTTTTCAAGCTAGCTAAACCTGTAGAATGTGTAATATAAAATCTCGTACCTTTTTCATCGATAGCTCAAGGTGAGTTACATTCAGATACAGTGGGTATTTGGATAGTTTTCTGTCCCCCAGGGGGCTAATAATGTAAGTTTGTACCTGAGGCAGTGTGGGG
Source organism: Microcaecilia unicolor (assembly GCF_901765095.1). Classification (NCBI taxonomy): domain Eukaryota; kingdom Metazoa; phylum Chordata; class Amphibia; order Gymnophiona; family Siphonopidae; genus Microcaecilia; species Microcaecilia unicolor. The sequence goes on from NC_044039.1 coordinate 98,743,967, forward strand.
CATGAAGTGAAGTGACTTGTTCAAGGTCGCAAAGGAGCAATGACAGAATTTGAACCTCGGCTACCCTGGTGCTCGGTCTGCTGCTTTGATCATTACGCTATGCTTCCCTTCCATATGTATATATAATTTTGCTAATTTTTGTAATAATATTTTGCTTTTCATTTATGTCCTGTAACATCAATTCTAAAATTAAATGACAAAATCCTTTCACTTGGTCTGAAAATGTATCATAATTCATATGACCTTGCCTCCTTCCGTTACACCTTCTCTGCTTACTAGTAAAACAAATACAAAAAAAGATGGAAGAAGGTTGTTTGGGGCTGGGGTGGAGGGTATGCTACAAACTGTGGCAGCCCACATCTAAGAAATGCATGAAGGGAGGGGCAAAGGAACATCATTTTGCTTGGGAGAGACAACCCCCCCCCCCCCCTCGCCGTAGTCCCCCTGGATGTTGTGTGGGCTTCAAAATTCGTGCCACTGCCTATGGAATAAGACCTCCTCGCTGTTGCTTTACATTGTCTGAAAAACCTTTCTGATGAAAAAGGGCTTAGATTAGTCTATTCCTTGACTTGTGTGCTTGAAACGCCTCATTCTCTCGGTGTATTGGAGCAAGTGCGAGTTTGTGCTTCTTTTTTTTTTTTTTTTCTAAGAGGCTAAATCTTAACTCCTTTAGCTCATAGTACCAGCAGAGGGTGCTCTAACGTTGTATCTCTGAAAAGTGAGCCAAAAGCTTTTCATTGCACAAAACCTTTAATATTAGAACCTCCCTCCTCTTGTGTTATTTATATGTCTTGAAAAATATCTTACTCTGTCCTCTTCGAATACCTGCGGGGTATTTATAGTTCGTGCGAATGCACAGTCAGTCAGTCTATCTATCTATCTAAACATTCATTTTCTGTGTATCATACATTAATTCACGTTATTAAATCCCAAGACGAATTGTCAACATTTCTTTCGCCTGTTAGTTCCGCTGATTCCTACAGGATTTATTTGCAGATTTCAGCTCCTGGAGCTATAATGCCTGATTTCTTTTCCTTAAATAAAATTGGTCAAATGTTGACAACCTTTAAGCCAATCTAACACTCAAGATTAGTGATGGGAAACTAATGAGAAAATATCAGATCAGTCAGCCTGGGGGTTCCTAATTAAATCTTAGAGCTGATTGAAAATAAAAGATGGAGAGAAAAGGGAAGGGAAGGTCCTAGTTTAAATTTAAACCCAGAATGGGGCGCGTTTTATTTTCATTTCTTTATTTCCCCGTTTTCCTCTCCAGTCGAGAAAAGTTGGAGGGATTAAAAGGGGTCCCATCACGGTTCCCTCGGTAAATATTAGGCCTTTAGCAGGGTGATTTCACTAATTAGAAAATGTGCATGGCTGCAACTCTCAGGGAGAAAAGGGGAGAAACAAATCTGTCACTCATTTTAAAGGAGACAAGCACTATCCAAGTGTGAAGAAATCGGCTCTAATTCAAAAAGGCAATCGGGCAGAAAAGGCTCTCAACATTACCCTGCTAGTTATTAATCAGAAGGTTTCAGCTCCCTGGAATGGCGAAAAAGCACAGCCTTGCAAGGATCTGGATTTCCTTTGCGCCTTAACACTAACGAGGATTATCTCTGAAGATCCACTAAGTGGGACTAGCTAGTGACTAGGAACAGCAGTAGACCTGGATAACTTAGATATGTGAGAACTTAAATGTTTTAGAAACAAATGTCACAATGTAACATACATTCTGATAAATGTATTTTAGGGTGGGTTTTTTTGGCTCGCTATTGTGCATTCATTTGTAAAAATCAAGGAATTCATGAGCACATGGTATTCAAGTAACACATTTAAATTAGTTGCATTTGTTGAATTACTCCGAGGTTCCCTAATTTTAGTCTGCCTTTCTGTAATAATCTAGTTTAAACAACTTTGCCGTCACGTTTTGAAATAAGAGAAGTTAATAAACATTGCAAGCTATTTGTACGTACAGTTCAATGCTTTTCTTAAAAACAAAGAAGCCGTTTCACACCGTTGAGTAATGGGGGTTCCCATTTTTACCCAAGTCCCCATTTTCTGTACAACTGTATTATTCTTTCTACCTGCCCTTAGATTTCATTGTCTACAATTAAACAGAAATTTACATCCTGTAATAAGGAACCGATTTTGAATCATTTCTGCAGAGAACAGATTTATGGCGAATAAAAAGCCTTTCTCGTGCACATTGGTATCTAGTTATAGTTTCTATAACAAAATCGCAGTGTTTTTCTGGCAGCACACCAGTATTACAACAACCCACCTTTCCTATTTACAGGCAAAGCTCAGGAGGCTGAACAGACCTCAGAGACGCTCTAGCTTGGATGGGTTTTTTTTTTCTCATTCTAATATTTAGGTTCGGAATTTGCACAAATTCACGCTATTCTTTCAATTCTCGTCATCTAGGAAATGTATTCATGCTGCTTAGGTAAACATCCGCTAATACACAGTAGATATTTTACAGACATACACTTTTTGTAACGTACACTGTCTAGAAGCTTTGTCTCTGGGGCATATTAAAGAGATGTTTACAAGGCACACAGTGAACATCTCTTTCTCTATTCACGCACGCAAAAAAACAGACACCAAGGGCATATTTAATTACCCACAATATATTAGTACCAAATATACAGTGCTGGCAAGGCTCATATTTTGAGATCAAATTATTATCCTCATGAAAGAATTTTAATGTGCTCATAGGCCAAGAAAACATATTTACCATCATCGGAATAAATATAAATATATTTAATGTGGTTTGGAAATGGCTGCAGTAAATCGGATCAGCGCTTTTTCTTCCATAGAATGTAATCCGAAAGAAGAGGACAATTTTTCCTTGTTACCCTTCTTTAAAAGCCTTGAGCCGGGTAATGGCAGGTCTTCCAGAAACTTGAAAAGCGGAAGAAGCTGCAAGACATTACGCTCAAATTTACAGCGTCTGTAAACACTCACAAGGAAAAGTATTAACATTCGCTTTAATTGAGAAAACATTGATTTTAACTTTTGAAATGTCTACTTTTTAATTTAAGAGCAAACGTTGAAGCCCACATTACCGATATTACGGTGATCCCTGCAAAATACAAAATCAGATAGGAAAAGGTATTTTATGTAGTGTTAAAAACAAATATAATCAGGCACAATATAAAATACATATTAAATGCTTTTCTTATTTAATTTTCGGAAACAGCACCAGAAAGATGCAAAATGATTTTAGGGTAGCCCAACTTAAAAAAAAATACTTAAAAAGAAAACAACGAAAGCAACGCAGGTAAGGAATTTTTTTGCTCCTATTGGGGTCGAAGTTTTCTTTATTTCTATGACTGGAAAAACTATAGATTGAAGAAAATAATCCCGATTTCTGTAGTATAGCCGTATCTTTTTTTATTATTATTGTGGAAGTGTGAAGAAGTTTTTGTTTGGAGTTGTTTTCATTGATCAGTCAGTCTGAGCTAATGTAATTATCTTCATCAATAGGAGGCTGCAGCGAGAATCATTATATAGGTGACATTGATAAATGATCCCCCAGAGCAGCCTTTTCTCTTGGGTACCCCTACATCTGACCCTCCCTCACACAGAAGTAGTCATAGAAACACCTTGAGATTCTCCAGCCCTGCTCAGAGAAAGGAAACCTTGTAATCAGAAAGAGAAATCCAAAGGAATTTCCTCGTCACATAGTAACAATCCCACTTCCAAGGCTATCACCTTGAATATTAGGCAAAGGCTAATGCAAGACGTTTACCAATAAGCCTCGAAAGTTAACACATTTATACACATTTAATAAAGAAAAGTCTGTAGATATAAAACATCACCCCTGCTGTGACTCCTGCACGCTTCTTGCAGCGGGAAAGTAACTGGGAACCGCATCCTCCAGGGGAGATTTCAGTCTAAGGCTACTCTAACACTGGAAATTCAGTGAGGTACACTGCAATTTGACAGAGATATAAGCCAAGAAGCTGAAAATTGCGTCTCTCTGCCTGCAATCCGGATTGCATAAAAAGAGTGCGGCATTGAAATCTATTTCTAGTAAATGGGTGTCGGCAAAAAAAAAAAAAAAAAGCATTTTCATCGTCTGACTAGTTTATTTCTAGGCAAGTAAGAAATACTGAGAGGCATAGTTGATTCCTAATGATCCCTAAATCGCTGCGTTGAGGCCCAAGGGTTCCTTTTATTTTATTTTCTTACTGAAGGAGTTCTGCTACTGGGCTGGGGGATGAAGGGCTGGACTTGTTTAGCTCTGCTGCCTCATCCATCATCTCTGTCAGCCTGAATCTGTTCAAGAGGGCCAGTTCCCCCCCCCCCCCCCCCTCTCCCTTTCGTACACCACAAACTATTAATATTAAACGCGCCTCTCAGAAAACCCTTCAGTACCAGTCTTTATTCTTCTTCTAGTCTCTTTGGTTCAAAGATTGGTTGAGAGATTTCTGCAAATCCACATCTCATCTGAAAAAAGGTTCCACAAAATCTCCCCAGGAAAGCTACTTTCACCGGGGATGTAACCAAACTGTAAAGATGATGAAAAATACAACAACTAATCTCTTCAACTAACATGAAATGCCGTTTAAAAAAAAGAATCATATTTAAAACAAAACATGTTCTGTTTAAAAAATGTGTTTTCAATTTCTTTGTAGTCACTTTTCTATTTCCCACAAGGGCAGGGACGAAAGTCTGTTTTTCTGTAGCATGCGGAATATACATGGCAGGTAACTAAAAAAGTATTAATTTCCTGGCGTGCAAGACTAATAATAGACCTGGTATAGAGATTTATGATTTCAATGAAAAAAAAATCGAGTTCCATCGTGTGACAGCTGCTAGAGAAATTTGCCACTTTTTTTTAAAACCCCCCTTTTTCTTCCTCTCTGCAAACCTGTTCGGGTTAGTTGACGTAAGAACATACTTTTCATTTCCTGACTAACGCAAAATCTCTCTCCCATTCTTAAACTTACAAATCTCACGTTTGTTATGATTGCAAAGAATCAGAAATTACTAAAAGAAAGCAAAGAAATAATAAAAATAATAATAAGAGAGAGATAAAGAAACCCAGACCTAAAAGGTTGCTTTTTTTGTTTTTGTTGTTGTTGTTGTTGCTGGTATTTTTGTAAAAGGTGTTCCATGCTTCTTCATTTTCAAGAAAATAAGCAATTTGATTCAGATCACAGTATTTCTTTTAAAACTATCGCTGTCAAAACACTTTCCCGATTTCTTAGCACTTGACAGCTGAGTATTTCTTAAATACTTAATACATCCAAAACTAGGCTCTCTACACAGTATTCCTCAAATTGCAATCGCCTACTCCCATTATTCTTGAGTTACACAAACCTGTTTGCACTTTATATATATCTGTCTGTAGACATACAGATTGTGTACAAATGCATATCATTGTATGTATAACCACATATTTATAGGCACATTCCTTGTGTATTTATATGTGAATATAAATGATATAAAATACCTTATGTATTTATACATATAGAAATACAACAAATGCACATATACATAAAATACATGTATATATTTAAACATATTGGATGAATTTTACATCAGAGACATTTTTGTAGTAAAACTCTCATATTTTCCTCCTTTCCAAATTATTTACTAATGCCTTAGTGTACTCCCATCCTTTGTAAAATCCTTGTTTCTCCTATACACAAGCAGTCATGTCTTTATTTGTATTTAGCCCTGCAGACTATGGTTTTAAGGAAAAGCGTGCCAAAAGAAAAGTATCTTCCTTTCACCCTAGACAAGGCTCTCAACCTAGTCCTCAGGAAACACAGAGCTAAGTCAGGTTTTTAGGATATCCACAATGAATATTTATGAGATAGATTTGCATACAGTGGAGGCAGCGCATGCAAATTTAGCCTATGCATATTAATTGTGGGTATCCTGAAAACCTGACTGGTTCTCAAACCAGTCCTCAGGACACACAGAGCCACTGTCCTATCTCATACAAAACAAGCAAATCTGAACTAAGGCACTAATAGAGTGTTGTTCTATATGGAAGAAAAGACCTGGCTTAGCTCTGTTCTTCAGTTTTATGAATATATTAAACTAAACTTCTTATAAAATGTGGCAATTGCTGAAATTAAAAAAAAAACACCTGTCAGAAAGGAATTTATGCATATTTAGTTGCAAAGTGTTTAAGCTTTTTTCCTCCTTAAATAAAACATACGTTTTAAAAATAAAACTACAAGCAGTCATTTTAAAAGAAGGGTTTCTTATTAGAGCTTGTCTGATGTATTCCTGAAACCGTTGTTTGCAGGAAGCCAGATGTCACCTATACCAGGACAAGCAGGGGGACAGGGAATGGACGTATTTCTTGGGTGTTGGTTGATGCAACCCAGAAACTAGACTATTTTATTCACTTGAGTAAAAACTTGTTTCTGCAGTGGAAGAAAAATGGCAGCATTTATTGATTTATATTGTTACATTTGTATCCCACATTTTCCCACCTATTTGCAGGCTCAAGGTGGCTTACATAGTACCGTAAAGGCGTTCGCCAATTCCGGTATAAACAGTTACACAGTGATGTTGTGGTAGAATTAGGCTCAAGCGGAACAGACATATTAGGGAATCATATAGAGGAAGAGTCACATTATAATTAAATCTATTAAATATGTTTATAGCACATACTTTGCATCCCTTAGGAAGATGAAAAATGTCTAACATTTTAACTGTTGGTATTGTTATTTTATGATGTAGGAGTGTTTACCTTGAAGTTTGAGAGAAAATCTCAATTTTTTCTTATGGCTAAACCTGTTCCAACTTGCAGACCCTTTGGCAGAGTTTTTTATTCTCTCTGTTGAAGCTCCTGCATTATTTCACTACCCCTCATCAGAGACAAAATACCCCACCATTTCCTTATTCCACACCTTTCACAATGCTACAAAAAAAAAAAATCCCATGTGAAAATTTTCTTTTAGCACTGGAAAAACACAAAGTACTTTAACAAAAACAATTGAAAAAAATGAAATATTTATTACCGCATTTGTGACTTAACACTTTTTTAAAACAACGTTACAGTCCTCATACATGTAAATTTGACAAAGTTTAAAGGTAACAGCAATTTTTTCTCTAATGAGGAACACGTGCTGAGAAAGGAATAATTCATGGACGTACAATATACCAATTCCACAGCAGATCTGATACTAGCAAAAAAACATTCTTTTTTTTTCTCAATTGAGGTAAACACATAGAATATCTAACATGAAACAATTAATAGACCTAACTCTGCACAGTCTGTTACAGCATAGACTCTCCGTTTCGGCCACGTACTCTTGTGCTCGCTTCCTTTCACACGCCCATTCACTCACACTGCAAAGCTTGGAGTTCACAATAAGAGTTCTAAATTTTTGGTGCAAAAAGCACGCATGAAGAGAAACTTCTTTCAGGTGAGGGTGGCTGCCTAAAGAGCGCCATCTGCTTTTCTTTTGTCCAAAGCCAAGGTAGAAAACAGCTGGGAAATGCCTCCTTGCTTTGGGACTTTTACCCTGCAAAGAAAAGGAAGCAACGCCTATAAACCATTTCAAACTGTTCTTCTGTTTTGAACATATAAAGGGCACATTTATGAAGGGAAGAAGATAAGAAGTGCAGGGCCTGTGCACTGCGGGATGAGACTCACATCCAGGATAACTTTTTTCTCGCTGCCAAAAATGTGGAAGATATCCCTATTGTCGTACGGGCAGTCATTTGGTTGCTGAAAGCAAAATACAGTCATTCTGTTGGTGAACAACACACATAGTGTGGAAAGGATCATTTTTCTCTTTTCCCCTTCTAAACTTTTTGAGGCAACACAAACTGGAGAGAGCAACATAAATGTACAAGTTAACTTAATTCCTATGTTCATACTTCAGTAGTTTTCACTCGAGTCTTTTCTCTTTCATTGTTTGTTCTAGAGGAATTTCACCACGACTTAATTATTTCAGTCAGTCCACAATTTGTGTTATTTGTAACCTTGGTCCTCTTGTTGATGAAAAAAATGACAAAAAAAGTAAAAAATAATCACAGCTGTCTGGAATTTTTCAGTTTAAGTGTGGTCAGAGTTCAAAAGTCTTCAAATATTACGTTTTCCCTTGAGTTCCCTTATACTGTTGAGCATGGATATCCGGAACTTGTCCGCCCGCATTAGGTTCACATAATTCAGTAGCGTGGGACTCTTTGCTGACATGGTCATTCCAAGATGAGGTGCGAGTCCACCATGCCTCATCATGACTAAGTGATGGGGCTGAGTTGGCAAATAAGAATGGATTGGGGTCCATGTCTTAACTGGGTTGAATGTGGGGTCATCTGGGGACGAGTGTACCTTGGCTGTGCCTACTCATACCCATAGGACCACTCCAACACACATAGTCCCCTGGGCATACCCTGCAGACCTAGAAGAAAGTAAAACAGGGTGAAATTATTCAAGATTCAAGTTTTGCTTTATCTTTTTTTTTATGTGCATGAGGTACCATTTTTCCTGTACTATGACAGTTTGCATTACACTGTTGCAAAAAGTAATTGAAGGAAAATCATAGTTAATACATAAGCTATATGATATTTATTTATTGTTGAATTTGGTACAGGCAATATTCTATAGGTGATGGGTGATCGTTAAAGTACTTGGGAATTTAAGGGGCCCTTTTACTAAAGGGTTGGCGTGTGGTAACGGACTTGCCATGCACCAATCTGGAGCTACCACAGGAGCTCGGTGGTAATTCCCACCCCCAGCTTGTGCCATTTCCGGTGCTACAAAAATATTTTGGATTTTTGTAGCACTGGAACTTAACCTGTGTTAATCACTGCCCAGTTTCCACCGGGTTAGTGCAGGAGCCGTTACTACCACCTCAATGGGTGGTGGGAAGTGCTCCCCCTTGCAATGGCTGTATGGTAAGTGGTTCACTTACCGCATGGCCATTTCTTTTCAGAAAAAAAGACAGCCACCCGCTGTGGTAAAAGGGAGGATCTTGACGTGCATCAAAAACACACACTGATGCTAGTGCAGCCTCCCCTTTACCACAGCTTAGTAAAAGGAACCCTAAGTGACCTGGTTTGAGTAAGTACATTTTATTGATCTACTCCCCCCCCCATTTACTAAGCCACGTGACAATGCCGACACAACCCCATTCAAAGTGAATGGGCTGTGTTGGCATTAGCGCACGGCAGCTGCTAGTGTGGCTTAATAAACAGGGGGCTAGTGTGATAGTATGGTCTGTATATATCAGTCAATAATATATACGGTAATATATATATATATATATATATATATATATATGTTTTATAAGACTGGATTAAGGGGCAAGTCAACAAGGTACTGACTCAGGGTGCCCTAACTCAAGGCTGCCAAAAGCCTGCCTAGCAGTGATGTGTGTTTGCCCCTTTCCTCTTGCCTCTCTATTTGTGTTTGTTCTGCTCTGCCAGCGCTGCTGGAATATTTAAAAGATGAAAAAGGAACTTTCTGTTTCAAGCTCCTGCAGCTGTGCTCCATGCTATGATGCTGCAGATACGGAAGGAGAGGAGGCTCAATGCTGATTCTGGGGAGAAGAAGAAAGGAAGGAGAAGTGGCTGATGCTAAAGCTGGAGGCTAGAAGAGTGGAGGCTGATGCTGATGTTGAGGGCTTGGAGGTGCTGTTATGATGATGTTGCTGGGAGATGAGGGGGGGCTGATGTTGATACTAGGGCTGAGGGTGGATGGAGACTGGATGAAAGGAAGCTGATACTAATGCTGGGGCATGAGGGGGAGGCTGATGCTAATCCTGGCAGCTGAGTGGGTGTTGGTGTTCATGCTGGGGGCTGATGGTAGTGCTGAGGGCTGCAAGGGGTGCTGATGCTGGGGGTGATACTAATGCTGTGGTGTGGAAAAAAGGGGGCATATGTAGAGTAAGGTGGAAAGGGAGAGGCTCGGGTAAACAAGAAGAAAAGCAGGGTAAATGAATACTGGAGAACGATGTAGGTGGGTGGATCCTGGAGAAGGGGAAAAGGTGGGGGGGGGGATTTATAGGGGCAATGGATACTGGGAAAGGAGGAGAAAACAGCTAAAAGGCAGATACTAGGGACATGGTGATACAGGAATGGAGGAATGGAGACAAATAGAGACTCTAGAACTGGATGGAAGAACAGAAAAAGATAGACTTTGAGACTGGTTGGGCATTGGGAGTATAAGTGGGCACTCAGGGCTGGGAGGGATTATGAGTAAGGACTCAGAAATTTGGTAGGGTGGAAGCATGGTAACCTGGGGACTAGGTGTGCACATAGGGCTAGATTCAGTTAATGGTGAGGAAAAATTGCTCAATGCTATTCTATAATGGGCACGCAAAGATGAGTGCCCATGATAGAATAGTACTGAGTGCCAATTTCACTGTCCAAATATGGTGCCTGGACTTATGCCTGGTACTCAATTAAGGTGCATATCCATGGTATTGTATAACACGTTGTGCACATTTTAGGAATGCCCCTGACCCGCCCATGCTCCTTCCATGGCCATGCCTCCTTTTGGGTTGCACACTATAGCATTTGGGTGCTCATTGTTATAGAATAGTAATATGTGCTCCCAGTTCCAAATTTGTGCCGATTAGTGCAAATTAGCACCCAATTATCTTCACTAATTAAATTGTGAGCTAATTTAGTTGGGCTCACATCTCAATCAGAGCCTAACGTTTGGTGCCCAATTTTGGGCACCCTATATAGAATCTGGGGGATAATGAAGAACAGAGATTAAGAGTGTATTGGGGACTCAAAGCCCTACGAGTAGGATTTTGAGACTGAGTGCAGAAATATGTGGAGGAGAGATGATTTGAAAGACACAGAGGGCTTGGGACAGTTGAAAAGAGCAAAGGTCTATGGACAGTGTGAGAGACTACAGAAGAGGATAGACCTTTTTCAGTTGTAGCTCGAGGTGAGTTATATTCCTGTCTCCAGAGGGCTTACCTTCTAAGTTTGTAGCCGAGGCGATGGAGGGTTAAGTGCTTGCCCAAGATCACAAGGAGCCACATTGGGATTTGAACCTGGCTAGCTAGAGCAGGGTTCTCAAACCAGTCCTCAGGACACACCCAACCAGTCTTCAAGATATCAATAATGAATGTGCATTAGATAGATTTGCAAATTTATCTCATGTATATTTAATGTGGATATCCTGAAAACCTGACTGGATGACTATGTCCCGAGGACTGAGTTGGGAACCCCTGAACTAGAGGGTAGAAATGAGGGAGGTAGAAAAGGGAATGGGATCCTTGATAGAGGGTAAATATAAGAAAGGGAGAGGAGATGAGTACAGAGTGTGAAAATGGGGTACTAAATAGTGGGTGAAAGAAAGGGGGAGAAAGGGGGCTGGGGAAGGACTGGGAAGATAGGGAAATAACTGTAGGAAATGGAAAGCTTGTAAGTAGGTGAAAGATGAAAAGACTGAAGATTGGAAGGGGAGAAGGGGGAATAATATCTAGCCACAGGCTATTGTTCTTTTAGGCTTCTTGAAAGGCAAATGAGAAGACTTCAAATAGTACAGAATGGAGCAGCAAAATTAATTCTGGAAGGTAAATGGTTTGAACATACCACTATACGCCAGTTCTACTGGCTCCCATTGAAAGTCAGGATTGCAATTAAAGTTCTAAACTTTCTTTTTAAAATATTGTATGTTCTAAGCCCTAGCTATTTACAAAGGGCTCCTTTTACAAAGCTATGCTAGCGATTAGTGGCGTGCCAAATATGATGAAGCCCATTCAATTCCTATGGGCTTTGTCTCATTTGGCATACGGCAATCACTGCCATGGCTTTGTCAAAGGAGCCCAAAATTTTGTTTCCTTATACCACCCATTTAAAAAATGTAGAGTTACTCAGGAGTTAAGATTTATATGCAAACTAAAAAAATTGTTGCCGCTTATTAAGAACATGTAATAGAACTATAAAGATTAAATGTCTGGAGTTGTGAAACTCCCCACCTCTGGAAATTAGAATGATGAATAATTACTTGAGTTACATGCATTTATTAAAAACGTGGTTGTTCTAGAAATGCATAGGTAAGAACCAAGTTAGAAAGTAATGAACAGTTAGTATTTTACTTTTATATTTAAAGTGCCTGTACAAAATACACAACTTTTATATTAATCTTAGTTTTTAGGATTGTTACCTTTGGTATCTAACTTGGTTTGGCAGTGGTTCAGGGATTAATGTGATACTTGTTTAAATATTAGTTCTCACAGCCAATTGATATGTATTGAACTCGTGTTATTACATTTCTTTCTAGAGGTATGACATTATATGATAAAGTTCTATGATTTATTCCTCTTTTGTAATCACCATTTTTCTTGATGTGGAAGGACATTTTTGATATGACATCTAAGTCCGAATTTGGACGTTTTGCACAAAATGTCCAAAATCCGAATAGGAAAGATGGCCATTTTCGAAAAAAAGGAAAACGTCTATCTTAAAAAAAAAAATACCATTTTGTACAAAGTTTGGTGCTTTGTACATTTTTTTGGATCACTTTTGAAAAAAAAAAAGGCCAAATGAAAAACGTAGAAAATCAAGCCATTGGGATGTAGGAGGGGCCAGCAGTTTTAGTAGACTGGTCACCCAGACATCCCAGGTACAAATCTCACCATTACTCCCTTATCTTGCCTGCTGAGCCCCCCAAAACCCACTGCCCCCAACTGTACACCACTATATTAGCCCTTATGGACGAAAGGGGAACCTATATGTGGGTACAGTAGGGTTTGGGTGAGTTTCGGAGGGTTCATGTTTTCCACCTCAAGTGAAGCAAGTAGGGGGGAGGTATGGGCCTGGGTCCACCTGTCTACAGTGCACCACACCACCACTAGACTACTCTTGGGACTTGCATACTGTTATAATGGACCAGGGTATAACATCTGAGGTTGGCACTCAGGCTGGTAAGTAATGCTTTTAATAACATTTGTTGGTGGTAGGAAGGGGTTAGTGACCACTGGGAGAGTAAGGAGAGGTCATCCCTGATTCCCTCCGGTGGTCATGTGGTCATTTAGGGCACCTTTTTGTGCCTTACTTGTTCTAAAAACAGACCTAGCTCAAAATGACTTAGTTTTAGTCCTGGATGGTTTTGTTTTATTCCATTATGGCTGAAAAATGTCTGTGCCTCAGGAATGCCCAAATTCCACCCTTAACATGTCCCCTTGAGATTTGGACACACTGCAGATGAACAGCATAGATAAACATCTAAAACATATGCTTCGAAAATACAATTTTGGATGTTTTTGTGAGAAAAACATTCAAAACCTGCTTTATGCCACTTTCAAAAATGAGCCCCATAGTATAATACAGGTGATATGAATATGTTTAGTAAATGATGTATATGTTATCTGTTGTAATTCACGTAGAGCATTTGTGGTTAATTGTAATATAAATGCCCATTTTATATTCAATTAAAAGGCAGATAAGAGAAATCAAGAAATAAAAAGAAATAGAAGGATCAATATCAGAAAAGTATGTAAGGGAGGGAAGGGGAAAAGACACTGTCATCAAACAGAAAATGTGAATTAGATCCTAAGGACTTAGGAGAAAACTAACAAGAGGAAGTGGTCATAATGAGAAACTGGGATCAACCCAACTGGAAAAATAAAATAATCAGACAGCAAAGGTACAACAAATATTTCATTGTCAGTTTTCAGATATTCTGTTTCTCTTCAGAGTTCTGCTGCTCACAGAGGGGTCCTTTTACTAAGGTGCGCTAACAGATTTCACGCACGCTAATGATTAGCACATGCTAAAGGATAAGACACCCATAGGAATATAATGGCGTCTTAACATTTAATGCCCATCTCAATAGCAGACTATGTACTTTTTCTCCAGGAACTTGTCCAAACCATTTTAAAACCTGGGTACGCTAACCAATGTTACTACATCCTCCGGCAAACAGTTCTAGAGGTTTACTATTTGTGAAGTGAAAAATATTTCCTCCTATTTGTTTTAAAAGTATTTCTAGGTAAGTTCCTTGAGTGTCCCCTAATCTTTGTACTTTTGGAACAAGTAAAAATCGATTCACTTCTACTCGTCCTACACAACTCAAGATTTTGTAGACCCTCAATCATATTCCCCCTCAGTCATCTCTTTTCCAAGCTGTATAACCCTAACCTCTATAGCCTTTCCTCAAATGAGAGGAGTTCCATCGCCTTTATTATTTTTGTCACTCTTCTTTGAACCTTTCCTAATTTTGCTATATCTTTTTTGAGATACAGCAACCAGAACTGAACGTAATACTCAAGTTGAGGTCGCACCATGGAGTGATACAGAGGCATTATAGTATTTTCAATCCTATTTACCATCCCATTCCTAATAATTCCTAGTATCTTTTTGCTTTTTTGGCCACCACCACACACTGAGCAGATGATTTCAGTGTATTATCTACAATGACACCTAGATCTTTTTTTTTGGTTGCTGACCCCCAAGGTGGACCTTATCATCAGATAACTATGATTCAGCTTGTTGTTTCCAATGTGCATCACTTTGCATTTGTCCACATTAAATTTCATCTGCCATTCGGATGCCCAGTCTTCCTATTTCCTAAGGTCTTCCTGCAATTTTTCACAGTCCGCATGTGTTTTAAGAACCTTAAATTGTTTTGTGTCATCTGATTTCCATATCATTTATAAATATGTTAAACAGCACCAGTCCCAGTACTGATCCCTGTGGCACTCCACTATTCACCCTCCTCCATTGAGAGCAATGACCATTTAACCTTACCCTCTGTTTTCTGTCCATTAGCTAAGTCCTAATCCACACCAGAACATTGCCTCCTATCCCATGACACTCTAATTTTTTCAGGAGTCTTTCATGAGAAACTTTGTCAAAAGCTTTAAAAAAGGAGACTATGATAAAATGAGAAGAACAGTAAAAAAAAAAAACAACAACTTAGAAGAGCAGCTGCAAAGATCAAAATTTACATCAGGCATGCATGCTGTTCAAAAATACCTTCCTGAAACCCCAGGCCAGATATATTTCATTAATTAAAAAAAGGAGTAAGGAAGTCCAAATGACAGCCAGAACGGTTAAAAAGTGAGGTGAAGGAAACTATTAAAGTAAAAAAAAAAATCCTTCAGAAAATGGATCTGACTGAAAATAATAGGAAACATCATACAGAATGGCAAGTCAAATGCAAAAAGCTGATAAGGAAGGTAAAGAGAGACTTTGAAAATAAGACTGCATTGGAGGCAAAAGTAAGAAACTGGAAAAAGAATCAGTTGGACCACTAGATGACAGAGGGGTAAAAGGGACACTCGGAAGACAAGGCTATAGCGGAGAGATTAAATGAATTCTTTGCTTCGGTCTTCACCGAGGAAGATGTGGGAGAGATACCAATGCCAGAAATAGTATTCAATGTTGGTGAGTCAGAGGAATTGAATTAAATCTCTGTAAACTGGAAGATGTAATGGGGCAATCTGACAAACTGAAGATTAGCAAATCGCCTGGACTGGATGGTATACATCCCAGAATACTGATAGAATTGAAAAATGAACTTGCAGAACTATGCAATTTATCTTTAAAATCAAGCATGGCACCGGAAGATTGGAGGGAGGCCAAGGTAATGCTAATTTTTTTAAAGTGTTCCACAGGTGATCTGGGAAATTATAGACCAGTGAGCCTGACGTGGAACTGGGTAAAATGGCAGAGACTATTATAAAGAGCAATATTACAGAGCATATACATAAGAATGGATTAATGAGACAAAGCCAACATGGATTTAGTGAAGGGAAACCTTGCCTCAGCAATCTACTACATTTCTTTATGTGGATAAAGGTAAGCCGGTTGATATTGTGCATCTGGATTTTCAAAAGGCATTTGACAAAGTACCTCATGAAAGACTCCTGAGGAAATTGGAGAGTCATTGGATAGGAGGTAATGTTCTATTGTGGATTAAAAACTAGATAAAAGATAGAAAACAGAAAGTAGGGTTAAATGGTCAGTATTCTAAATGGAGAAGGGTAGATAGTGGGGTTCCTCAGGGGTATGTGCTGGGACCGCTGCTTTTTAACATATTTATAAATGATCTAGAGATGGGAATAACTAGTGAGGTAATTTGCTGATGACAGAAAGTTATTCAAAGTTGTTAAATTGAAAGAATTGTGAAAAATTGCAAGAGGACCTTATGAGACTTTGAAACTGGGCATTCAAATGGCAGATGACATTAATGCGAGCAAGCGCAAAGTGATGCATGTGGGAAAGAGGAACCCAAAATATAGCTATGTGATGCAAGGTTTCACCTTAGCAGTCACCGACCAGGAAAGGGATCTAGGTGTCATCGTTGATGATACGTTGAAACCTTCTGCTCAGTGTGCAGCGACAGCTAAGAAAGCAAACTGAATGTTAGGTTATTAGGAAAGGAATGGAAAGCAAAAATGAGAATGTTATAATGCTTTTGTATAGCTCCATGGTGCGACCACACCTCAATACTGAGTGCAGTTCTGGTCACCGCATCTCAAAAAGATATAGTGTAATTAGAAAAGGTACAGAGAAGGGTGACAAAAATGATAAAGGGGATAAGATGACTTCAGTGGTGTAGCTAGATGGGGCACAAGGGGAGTGATCGCTCCCCCAAATGGACTTCTGATGATGCCAATGCCTATTTTTCACACGGTCCGTTGCGCCTACACAATCCACTCTCTGCTCCCCCTGACGTTACTACCTGGCTATGCTTATGGATGACGTCCCTACATAAGTACATAAGTACATAAGTAGTGCCATACTGGGAAAGACCAAAGGTCCATCTAGCCCAGCATCCTGTCACCGACAGTGGCCAATCCAGGTCAAGGGCACCTGGCACGCTCCCCAAACGTAAAAACATTCCAGACAAGTTATACCTAAAAATGCGGAATTTTTCCAAGTCCATTTAATAGCGGTCTATGGACTTGTCCTTTAGGAATCTATCTAACCCCTTTTTAAACTCCGTCAAGCTAACCGCCCGTACCACGTTCTCCGGCAACGAATTCCAGAGTCTAATTACACGTTGGGTGAAGAAAAATTTTCTCCGATTCGTTTTAAATTTACCACACTGTAGCTTCAACTCATGCCCTCTAGTCCTAGTATTTTTGGATAGCGTGAACAGTCGCTTCACATCCACCCGATCCATTCCACTCATTATTTTATACACTTCTATCATATCTCCCCTCAGCCGTCTCTTCTCCAAGCTAAAAAGCCCTAGCCTTCTCAGCCTCTCTTCATAGGAAAGTCGTCCCATCCCCACTATCATTTTCGTCGCCCTTCGCTGTACCTTTTCCAATTCTACTATATCTTTTTTGAGATACGGAGACCAGTACTGAACACAATACTCCAGGTGCGGTCGCACCATGGAGCGATACAACGGCATTATAACATCCGCACACCTGGACTCCATACCCTTCCTAATAACACCCAACATTCTATTCGCTTTCCTAGCCGCAGCAGCACACTGAGCAGAAGGTTTCAGCGTATCATCGACGACGACACCCAGATCCCTTTCTTGATCCGTAACTCCTAACGCGGAACCTTGCAAGACGTAGCTATAATTCGGGTTCCTCTTACCCACATGCATCACTTTGCACTTGTCAACATTGAACTTCATCTGCCACTTGCACGCCCAATCTCCCAGTCTCGCAAGGTCCTCCTGTAATCGTTCACATTCCTCCTGCGACTTGACGACCCTGAATAATTTTGTGTCATCGGCGAATTTAATTACCTCACTAGTTATTCCCATCTCTAGGTCATTTATAAATACATTAAAAAGCAACGGACCCAGCACAGACCCCTGCGGGACCCCACTAACTACCCTCCTCCACTGAGAATACTGGCCACGCAATCCTACTCTCTGCTTCCTATCTTTCAACCAGTTCTTAATCCATAATAATACCCTACCTCCGATTCCATGACTCTGCAATTTCTTCAGGAGTCTTTCGTGCGGCACTTTGTCAAACGCCTTCTGAAAATCCAGATATACAATATCAACCGGCTCCCCATTGTCCACATGTTTGCTTACCCCCTCAAAAAAATGTATTAGATTGGTGAGGCAAGACTTCCCTTCACTAAATCCGTGCTGACTTTGTCTCATCAGTCCATGTTTTTGTATATGCTCTGCAATTTTATTCTTAATAATAGCCTCCACCATCTTGCCCGGCACCGACGTCAGACTCACCGGTCTATAATTTCCCGGATCTCCTCTGGAACCCTTCTTAAAAATCGGAGTAACATTGGCTACCCTCCAGTCTTCCGGTACTACACTCGATTTTAGGGACAGATTGCATATTTCTAACAGTAGCTCCGCAAGTTCATTTTTTAGTTCTATTAATACTCTGGGATGAATACCATCAGGTCCCGGTGATTTACTACTCTTCAGCTTGCTGAACTGACCCATTACATCCTCCAAGGTTACAGAGAATTCGTTTAGTTTCTCCGACTCCCCTGCTTCAAATATTCTTTCCGGCACCGGTGTCCCCCCCAAATCCTCCTCGGTGAAGACCGAAGCAAAGAATTCATTTAATTTCTCCGCTACGGCTTTGTCCTCCCTGATCGCCCCTTTAACACCATTTTCGTCCAGCGGCCCAACCGACTCTTTGGCCGGTTTCCTGCTTTTAATGTATCTAAAAAAATTTTTACTATGTATTTTTGCTTCCAACGCTAATTTCTTCTCAAAGTCCTTTTTTGCCCTATGAGGAAAGAGTAAAGCGGCTAGGGCTCTTCAGCTTGGAGATGAGATAGCTGAGGGGAGATACAACTCTATAAGTTAATGATGTATTGTCAGTATGAAATTTTATTGTTTGTTATTGTTGGTGGTCTTTTTATATTGTGTATGTTTTTATTGTTACCCACTTTGATTTAAAGCTGGCTATAAATTTTTTTAAATAAAAAATAAAATATGATAGATGTCTATAAAATAATGAGTGGAATGGAATGGATGGACGTGAATCACTTGTTTAATATTTCCAAAAATACTAGGCCTAGGGGGCATGCAATAAAGCATTAAGTAGTAAATTTAAAACAAATCGGAGAAAATATTTCTTCACTCAATGTTTAATTAAACTCTGGAATTCGTTGCCAGAGAATGTGGTAAAAGCAGTTAGCTTAGCGGGGTTTATAAAGGTTTGGATAACTTCCTGAAAGAAAAGTCCATAAGCCATTATTAAGATGGACTTGGGGAAATCCACTGCTTATTTCTAGGATAAACAGCATAAAATCTGTTTTATTGTTTTGGGATCTTGCCAGGTTCTTATAACCTGGTTTGGCCACTATTGGAAACAGGATACTGGGCTTGATGGGCCTTCGGTCTGTCCCAGTATGGCAACAATTAAGTTCTTATGCACATCACAGTCCCTTGGGCCAATTACTTTCCTTCCCCACAACCAGCCTATGCAAGAAATAAGCCACACAGTCTGAAGCTGTCATTATTTCTCACATCCAGAAACACTGAATCTAACCCAAATGGGGATGCAATGCAATCTGCAGTACCACATTGATATCATAGGAGAAAAACTAGGATACCAACTTTAAAAATTCTACATTCCATCATTTGTATAACAAGATCATTTGCAGGTTGTAAAATGCGATAAGTGCATTTAGCAGGATGAGATTGATATTCTTACAAGAAGGGGAAAAAATGTAAATGGCTTCATCCACTAAATCTGAAAACAGTGTGTGTTATTATTTGTAATACCATTTTTTAGGGCACAAAGCCATTGAAGAGTGGACACAGTGAAAAATGGTTTTTAAAACGAGAAGACACGGTAATAATAAAAATGTAAATTACATCATGCGAAAAAGGTAACCCGGAAATTACAGTGCTGGAAGATGTGATTCAGAGATACTGAGAATATTCTTGGTAAGAAGAAAGTGCTCTGTTTTTCTCTCTGAGTGCTGATACTGAAGCAGTCATATATGATTTGAGAGTGCAGAAGATGAGTTTCAGGAACAGTACAGGAATTTGCCTTAAGAGTTGCGGATGGGTGCACACTTGAATCATAGTGACATCAGCAAATAATTGTAGCCCTGGCCTTT
Source organism: Microcaecilia unicolor (assembly GCF_901765095.1). Taxonomy (NCBI): domain Eukaryota; kingdom Metazoa; phylum Chordata; class Amphibia; order Gymnophiona; family Siphonopidae; genus Microcaecilia; species Microcaecilia unicolor. Next base: position 98,763,935 of record NC_044039.1, read on the forward strand.
CGACTGCAAGGACACAGTTCTAGTTGAACATGTACCAGAACAGGGCACGTTTTTTCAAGGGATTTCTGCACATCATGTACAAAATCATGAGGACAAAAAACTAGTGCATTCAACTGCCCAAGACCTGGAATAATCTCCAGAAAAACATAGCCTGAAATTGTCTTCCTGTTATAGCTGAAATTTAATTAGTGGAATGAAACTATGTAAAAAACAATTACCCTGATTGACCCCCTCCCTCCACCTTTATTCTGGACAGGGTTAGATGGACTGAGCGTTTTTTACTTAGACACAAAGGGGGCAATTCTATAACTCCTACTTCCAATTAGGTGCCTGGAAGGTCCATAGTAAGAGCTTATTTTATAAAGAAACCCAGGGACGGTACTAGACATAGCAGAGCAGATCAAGTAGTGAAAAATAAAAGAGGAAGGGACAGGGGGAAACTTCTACTGCAACGGGAACAAAAATGGATTCACAGGTTAAACACCGTACAATCATTAGATCTTAATATAAACGTTGAGTCTTCAAAAGTCTTTTTTTTTTAAAGATAAATAAAGGTTCTAGTCATTTTCAGCTCTTCTGATGAATGTTTTCTAAAATGGAAGAAAAAAAAAGAAAAAAATGTTCATAATAAGACCATTTAGGACCCTGTTTACTAAGCCGCACTAGAGGCGTGTTAGCATTTCTAGCGTGCGCTGTGTAGGTACCCACAATATGGGCGCCTACACTGCTAGCGTGCGCTAATTTTGTGCAAGCGTTAGAAACGCTAGTGCACGTTACTAAACAGGGCCCTTAGATGACCTGTTATTCATGGGCTAATCTGTGATGGCATCTTAGTCAAAAGATGGTGCCATTTTGAAACAGCATAGCGTTAGAGAGTGGTGATACTCAAGGAGGTAAGCCCTGTGAATTTGTAGTTATCCTTCAGAGCAATTAGGATTTTGTTACCTCTGAATGATGGAATATCTGTGTTTTCATTTTAGAATACAATGTTGGCATTAATGGCGACTCCTGAAGATGCGGAATTGTGAAACGGAGACAAACCGTAGAGCACTGCCATCTTAAAGAAGTCACTTCTCTCTCATAGTAAAAACGCTAAATAAATTTGTATAAGAAGAAAATATAAAAATTATATAAGAAAAAAAGTTACAAAATAGGATGATGGAGGTTTTTAGACTAATGATGGTATAGGCAGGTGCCTAAAGAAGACTGTTAAGTAGCAGGCAAGGCTGAAGTCTTTTCCTCCATGTTTTAAATGCTTTTTAGCATTTTTTAACACTTTGGTGTTTTACTTTAATTCAGTGTTTCATTGTACAGACATATCTGGGTTGGTTGTGTCAGAAATTTGAAGTCTGAAAGCCTATTTGTTTGAGTGGTTTCACTAGAGATATGGCTGCGGGGTCCTGGCAGACAGCGTATGGCTTTTCCACCCAAGAAGCCACCACTTTACTACAAGAATGGTCTACCTTGACTAATACATTGAAAACTATAGCAAGATTAGAACAGAATGGATTAATGTTAATTGAATACTGTAAGAAAGAAAGAATACCTAGGGGTCTGAGAATAAACAAAGGACCGCAGAAGATGATGAGCAGTTTGTACGGAAATGGAACATGATTCTTAACGGATGCTCATTGGATCTAATGTTGTTAATAATAGAGAAAAATAAAAAGGAACTTACTTTATATCGTAATAAGATAGAAGAGGATATACAGAAATTGAAAATATCAATGGGGCAAGATAAATTTGATACATCATTTAAGGATATTACAACATCCATTGATAAATATAAAGAAAATTTGAGAAACAAAAGTTAAACCTATTTGAAAGAGATGATAAAGATTGCAATAGCAATAGAGTGTACCGATGGATGCATGAGAAGGACTACAATAAGAAGCCATGTTCTATAGAAGGTTTGTCAGATTTAGCATCCAGTTCCTCTAGTGGAAGTGATAGTGGAGATGATTTTTTAGAACAAAGAGAATACAGCCGCAGAAAGGGCAGGGGCGGAAAAAACAACCGAGGACAGCGGATTCCCCCCTCCCCCCAAATGAGGCCCAAAATTGGAGGAGACAACAGTGATTAATCTTTTGTTTGTTTGTTTTTTAGCTCTAATACAGGTAGCTTACTTCACCTCACTTTTTAACCATGCCGGCTTCGTTTGGCCTTTCTTCCTCCTTTTTTAATTAATGGAATATATCTGTGCTGGGATCTAGAGACAGGAATAATTAGTGAGGTAATTAAGGGCCCTGTTTACTAAACAGCGTTATAGGTGTGTTAACGTTTTTAACACGCGTTAACCATGTACGTGTGTCAAACATGTACATGCCTACAATATCCCTATAGACGCCTACATGGTTAGCGCATGCACTAAGTGTAGGCGTGATAAAAACACTAATGCACCTTAGTAAACAGGGCCCTAAATTTGCAGATGACAGAAAGTTATTCAAAGTTGTTAAATCAAAAGAGGATTGTGAAAAATTGCACGAGACGTGAATCATTTGTTTACTCTTTCCAAAAATACTAGGTCTAGGGGGCACACAATGAAGTTACAAAGTAGTAAATTTAAAACAAAGAGAAGAAAATACTTCTTTGCTCATTGTGAACATAAGAATAGACATACTGGGTCAGACTGATGGTCCATCTAGCCCAGTATTCTGCTTCCAACAGTGGCCAATCCAGGTCACAAGTACCTGGCAGAAACCCAATTAGTAGCAACATTCCATGCTACCAGTCCCAGGGCAAGCAGTGGCTTCTCCATGCTCATCTCAATAACATAGACTTTCCCTCCAGGAACTTGTCCAAACCTTTTTTAAACCCAGATATGCTAACCTTGTCCAAACCCTTTTTAAACCCAGATATGCTAACCTTGTCCAAACCCTTTTTAAACCCAGATATGCTAACCTTGTCCAAACCCTTTTTAAACCCAGATACGCTAACCACTGTTACCAAATCCTCTGGCAAAGAGTTCCAGAGCTTAATTATTATTTGAGAGAAAAATATTCCTCCTATTTGTTTTAAAAGTATTTCCATGTAATTTCATCGAGTGTCCCCTGGTCTTCGCACTTTTTGAAAGAATGAAAAATCGATTCACTTCTACCCGTTCTACACCATTCAGGATTTTCTGTATCTCAATCGTATCCCCCTTTAGCCATCTCTGTTTAGCCCTAACCTGTTTAGCCTTTCCTCATATGGGAGGAGTTCCATCTCCTTTATCATTTTGGTTGCTCTTCTTTGAACCTTTTCTAATTCCACTATATCTTTTTTGAGATATGGTGACCAGAATTGATGGTGAGGTTGAACCACGTAGTGATACAGAGACATGATAATATTCTTGGTCCTATTTTACATCCCTTTCCTAATAATTCCTAGTATCCTGTTTGCTGTTGTTGGCCGCTGCTGCACACTGGGCAGAAGATTTCAGCATATTGTCTGCAATGACACCTAGATCTTTTTCTGGAGTGCTGACTCTTAAGGTGGACCCCAGCATCAGGTAACTATGATTCGGATTATTCTTCCCAATGTGCATCACTTTGCATTTGTCCACATTAAATTTCATCAGCCATTTGGATGCCCAGTCTTCCAGTCTCCAAAGGTCTTCCTGCAATTTTTCACAATCCACATGCATTTTGACAACTTTGAATAGTTTTGTGTCATCTGCAAATGTAATCACCTCACTAGTCGTTCCATCTTCCAGATCATTTATAAATATGTTAAATAGCACCGGTCCCAGTACAGATCCCTGCAGCACTCTACTATTCACCCTCCTCCATTCAGAAAAATGGCCATTTAACTCTACCCTCTGTTTTCTGTCCAATAACCAATTCCTAATCTACAGAAGGACATTGCCTCCTATCCCATGAACTCTTTAATTGTCTCAGGAGTCTCTCATGAGGAACTTTATCAAAAGCTTTCTGAAAATCCAGATACAGTACATGAACTGGCTCACCTTTACCCACATGTTTATTTACGCCTTCAAAGAAATGAAGCAAATTGGTAAGGCAAGACTTCCATTGGCTAAACTTATACTGACTCTGTTCCATTAAGCCATGTTTGTCTACATGTTCCGTAATTTTATTCTTTATAATAGTTTCCATTATTTTGCCCAGCAGCGGTCTGTAATTTCCTAGATCACCCCTGGAACCCTTTTAAAATATCAGCGTTACATTGGCCACCCTCCAATCCGGTCTAGGTGATTTATCACTGTTTAATTTGTCGATTTGGTTAAGTACGTCTTCCAGGTTCACCGAGATTTCTTTCAGATCCTCCACATCATCACTCTTGAAAACCATTTCCGGTACAGGTAGATCTCTTACATCTTCTTCCATAAAGACTGAAGCAAAGAATTCATTCAATTTCTCTGCTATGGCCTTGTCCTTCCTGAGTGCCCTTTTTGCTCCTTCATGATCTAATGGTCCCATGGGTTCCCTCACAGGCTTTCTGCTTCTGATATACCTGAAAAAGGTGTTACTATGAGTTTTTGTCTCCACGGCAAGTTTTTCTTTATATTCTTTTTTAGACTTCTTTATCAATGCTTGGCATCTAATTTGACACTGCTTATTTTCTTCATTCGGATCCTTTTTACATTCTGAAGGACACTCTTTTGGCTCTAATAACCTCTTTCACGTCACCTTTTAACCACACTGGCTGTCATTTGCTCTTCTTTTCACCTTTGTTAATTTGTGGAATACATCTGGTCTGGGCTTCCACAATGGTATTTTTAAACAACATCCATGCCTGATTTAAAGTCATAACCTTTGCAGCCAACCTTTTCACCTTCTTTTTAACCATTTTCCTCATTTTGTCATATTCACCCTTTCAAAAATTAAATGCTGCTACAGTAGATTTGTTTAGTGACTTCACTCCAGATAGCTTAAATTTGATCATGTGAAACTCTGGAATTCATTGCCAGATAATGTGGTAAAAGCAGTTACCTTAGCAGGGTTTAAAACGAGTTGGATAATTTCCTAAAAGCCCACAAGCCATTATTAAGACGGACTTGGGAAAACTCACTTCTTATTTCTAGGACAAGCAGCACAAATCTGAGTTTGAAATTAAAGTATTTGCCTTGAAATGCCCTGCTAAAATACAAGAAATTGTAGGATGTATCCTTCAAAGCCAGCACTGTAATCCACAGGAATATATAGTTTAGAAATTGGCACCTTGTATTCTTGTCCCATTAACACTCTTCATCATGATGTCTTGCTCATGTGGAGGACATCATAGGAAGAACTAGTCACAGTTGAGGTAACAGTACAGATTTCAAGATGTGTAAAGGTATGTACTGGGCATAACTGGCATTCCAGAGTCTCAGACTAGCAACTATGGTTCTGTAGTAAGAACAGCTGGCTTGGCACAGACACTGCCTAATGCAGACTTAAATATTTGGCTGGGCCCAGTGATTTTCATCACGCTGCAAAATTTGTGAAGTTTCTTGCTCTATTTGTGTCTGTAAGAAGAAAGTGGCACATGCAGGAGCAAGCTCCCTGCAGACGTTCTGTCCCTCCAAGGCTTTTATTGGGAAACAAGGAGAAAACAAGCTCAAGGAGTTTCCTAAAGACAGAAATTCTGATCAAAATGCCAATTAGGATCATGATGTAAGATTTAATTATGAACTAAGCCTTGCATGCAAATTAGAACCCAAAGCTCTTTAAGAACCATGATGAGCTGCTGTAATCATTCATAAAAGTCTACAACACATTAGCTATTTTATAGTCTGAACAGTGCTGTAGCAAGGGATTCTGGTGCATGGGAGTAAATGTTAGTATTTATGGAGTCCCATCCCTCTGCCCAGAGCAAGCACATCCTGACAGCAGGATTGAAAAGAAGAGTAAAGCCAAGGAGGAAATATAACTCCCTTCAAGTCATTTCCAATTCCAAGCCTCACTTATCTTCACCTACATCTCATTAAACATCAAGCAAAAAGAAGGAGTAAAACTAAGGCAGCAGTGCAACTCACTCCCAGCCACACAGTAAAGAAGTGACAGAGATAAGCAGAGATACTTTGTACAGAAAGTTCAAGAATTCACAGCTTTGAATTTCAGTCACAAGTTTATAATCCCAGTCCATTCAATGCCACCACCCCTTTACCCCACCACTATGTTTTCTGGATTTCTGTTTCTCTTAGTGCTATTTACAATTCAGTTAAAATTACTTAATAAGAAGGAGAAACCCTTAGGTTAAAATGACTTTAGTTTATTGTGGTGATCCAAAGAAGCTGAAAAGGGCAGGGGGATGACCGAAGGCCACCAGGTATAATCAACAGGGCACACCTAAAAATGACTCCAGGAAGGAAATAGATGTCTAGATACAAGAGGCCCAATTTTGTTTAGGTCACCTAAGCTGAAAAAGGAATGCCTAAGTTAAAGTTTGCAGTGTATTTTACAAAAGGCTCACTAACTGGGTGCCTTCTATAAAACAGATATAAGGCATGGGGGAAAATATGCTTATTTGGCAGAATATACTGAAGGATTAGCAATAGTTAAATGGCAGTTTTGCATACACTGGAGCGGTGTACGTGCTAATAGGGAAATGTAATATAGCAAAATAGGAAATGCATGTCTAATTTTAATGTCCACACAAACCATACCACTTTTAAATCTGTGTGTGCGGCAGTCATACACATATATTCTAAAATGATAGTTTACTCATGTGTGCAGATTTAAATGGATTTTTTTAGATATTTAAATCTTCTTAAATTGCCTCCTTGATGTACAACTTTGAATGCATATGTTTGTATATACATATAGGTATATACACTGCACTTCTATATTTAGGCATCTAGAAGGCACCAATGTGTAGAATTTAGGCATGACCAGTTACACCATTCATAGAGCTGGTGTAAATGCTTGTTAAAAATGCGTAAATGATGTATACTACAATTTATGCACATAACTGCGCACCCCACCTACCCTCTACCCTGACTCTACCCATGTGTATATCCACTTGCAAATGATGTACTATTGCATTTAGGTGCCATTTTATTGAATAGTGCAGAGTATTGGCATTTAGGGGCATATATGTTGGTATATTAGTAATTTATGCACGTTCTCTGCACATAAATTTGGCTTCTTTATAGAAATATCCCCACCTTGCTAAAACAAACTTGAAAGCCACAAACCCACAGACTGTTCAGGCTTTCATAGATTTGCTTGATGCACCCGAAGTTCTGGATCTGTTGTTGTAACCGTACAATTTACGTTGATTATCACATAGAAAAACCTAGAAAAAGATGGCCTAATTCACCTGTATTTAACTTCTTCTAAGGGCAGCTGAAGAGCTGAACCACTGTAAACTGATAATCTAAAGGCTTATAGGCCATAGTCATTTTCTTAATAGATCTGTGTACATTATTAACAGAAGTGGGAAAATCATCTGAAGACAATAACACCGATTGACTGCGATCTGTTTATTCTGCCACTGCAGCCTGCTCAATAGATGATGATGATAATTAAGTACCAAATATACCATATTGTGTGGCTGCATAATCAAATCAAGAGAGGATAATATTCTTCTATATTAAGCTATTAATGTAATTGGTCATGAAGCATAAAATATGTTATGTAATTAAATAGGCTAGAAATTATATGGCCTATATTAAGAATTATCCAAGCTGAGCAAATGTTTTCTCTGTGGCTGTTTTAGGGAACATTGCTTTCTACAGTTTCTGACTACATTAGTAAAGGAAGGAAGGAAATTGACTTCATCAGTGCTGTGGCACAATGACCACTCACTCCCTTCCCCTGAGATCTCATATAAAACATTGGCTTCTATTTACATACACTGAGTGATTTAATCAAGGTATGAGTCTTTATAATCAGCCTCATTAAACAAGGAAGTTTCAGTGTTATATGAAATTTTGCATGCTCTAGCACCTTCAGTAAAGGATATGCCTTGTTGAGAAGTCTGAATTTTTTTTTCATTTGTCAAAAACACTTAAAGCTTCATGGGTTTCTTAATCAAACTATGGCTATTCAGCCTCAGTGAAAAATCCATTGGCTTATATTTCTTTGCTCTTAAATGTCTTTCCCTTTAAATTTACTGACTAGCTTTCTTGTCTTTTCTGCCTCATGTGAAAAGTCAGTAGGCACATGTAAAAAAATAATCAAAACACAGGGACTCCCTAGTGAAGAATCCAGGGTGTCACTGCTGTCATATATCTAGACTAGGCATAATGAACTGCAGCATTTCATCTTTGCATATAAGATAATTTGGGCATCAATCGTATCCTGACAGATTTATGCCACTCACAGGACAGTTTCACTTTCCCTTTTTTACCGCATCACTGGAGCCTGCTTAATTTCACTCAGTCAACTGGTGCCCCTAAGATCCCTGTGTGCAAGAGTGGGGGTGGGGGCTTGGCTTACACATCCAAAGATTTGCATGAAGCCTGAGTTTGGGGCATGTTGGAGCTTAGAGCAGTAAATAAAATGAAAGACAAGCTCTTCTTGCCTGCCTTATGAATGACATTTCCAGCTCCATCTGCTGACCTTTGCATAGCAGAGTGTGAAGTGTTTTTTCCTTGTCACTGCCTTAGCAAGATAACTCTGTGTCATCAGGAGTCCATTCCAATGCTTTCTGCTGCCTCAGAAGGACAGGGAGAAACACAGTGCTTTATTCTAGAGAGATTTTTCCCCGTAAGCAGAGAATAGGGAACAGACCTTTTTCATTGAGGCCTAGGGAACATGAGTCAGACTGCAGTCAAGGCTTAACTGGAATTTTCTAGCTGCTGTTTCTATGTATTCTAGACCTTGTCATCCTGTATTGGAAAATAGTGGAATGCTCTGAGATGATGGATGAGACAATGGATGGACTAAAATCACATGAGGACAGTAGGAATTTAATATGATAGTGCTGTAGTTAATAGATAATGAGCTTCTAGATGACACCGTTTGAAAAAGGGAGTATATGCAAGAAAAAAGGAACCAAATGAGGGAAGGAAGAGGAAGTGGCATGTTACACATGGAAAGCAAAGTCAAGTTAATCAAAATAAAGATCCCAATTACACTTACCCCTTTTTCTGTGATTGCTTTCCAAGGTGAAGGCTACATGTAGTGCCACTGCCCATCCATGCCCATATTCATACCCATTCCACTCATAGGGCCTAGAAGGGAGACAAAATCCACAATTATGCCAGAAAATAATCAAAACGGAAAGTAAAGAGAGAGTAAAATATCACCATATCACCTATGGGTGAGGAAAACCCCACAGAGTAAAGGAGATACCATAGGTCTGAAGTTTTCCTGTGGCAAGTTAGAGCATGTGGATGGAGACAGTAGGATGGTGAGTAGAATGTAGAACAGCAGTGCTGAGGAAAGGCAGGGGCCTACCTGCAGGCCGGATTCCCATATGTTGCTGGCCATCCAATACAAAGCTCCCCATTGGCTGACCCTCAGGACTATATGCTGCTCCTTGGCTCACTGAAGGATCAAGAAGAAAACCTGATTGTAGTCAATCGTGGACACAGAGGAGAAAGAAGAAAAGACACAGCAAACAATCAGCAACTGTTCCAGTGTCACTACTGAAACATCATATTGTCACCACTGGGGCAGCCTCAAATGATGCTTTCCCCAGGTCACTACACAGCACACAAAACACTGCATTAGACTAGTGTATCCAGTTACCATGTAGAGGACCTAGGTTCAGTTCTCAGGCTAGGCTTCTCCATAGTGGAGGCAGCATTCACAGCTCTTTTGGGGTGGGATTCCAGTCATTATATAACAGTGACACATCAAGGGAAATTCTGTAACAGGGTGCCTAGAACTGAGTGGCAGGATAGTGTTTGGTAGGAGCCTATTCTATAAAACAAAACAGGTACCGACTCTCCTTTGTAGAATACTAGCATAACCAGGTATATATACACATAGGGCCCAAAATTCAGTTGGCGGCGGGCAATGGGTTTGCTGTCCGCTGCCAGCAGATATTCAATGTTGGACCGTATCCAGGAAGCAGCACTGAATATCCAGGTTTATGTTGGCCGCTAAAAAGTTAGCCGGCTATACCGATATTTAGCACTAACTGGTTAACTTTTTTGCAGTCAAAGATAGGCCTGCCTGCTATTTAAGCCGCCTATTTTGAATACGCAACATAGTCGATTAGGCGCAGATTGTCAATGACTAACCGGCTATGTTGTGCGAAATAGCCAGTTAGCAGCTAGCTGCTAACTGGGATATTCAGCAGGAGATAACTGGTTATCTTCCGCTGAATATCTGCGGTTAATTACTTAAACCCTATTTAACCAGCTAGAAGCCAGACCTGGTCAATTAAATAGTTTTGAATATCGGGAGGGATAGTACTTAATTGGTTTGAAAGATTTTTGAAAAACCGGTTCTGTGGAGTAAAAACTAAGGGGATCTCTTTCTCATTTTTGGAGTCCTGATTGTGGAGTTCCTCAGGGCTTGCCCTTGCCACCTGTTTTAAAAAATATACCTTTATGAGCTGAGTTCAATGAAACTAGAAAAGGGGGAGTTCCCATTCACTGACAACATTTTTGTTTTACAAGAAATATCCTCAGATGTTGACAAATTGCATCAACAAAATTGAAAATTGTTCCAATTGTTATTTACTTAAATTAAAACCTACCAAACTAAAATATTATGGCTAAGAGCTGAAAATGTCTTTCTTCCAACTACTATTGCTTGAAATAAAAATGATGTGCTTACAACTGACTTTACTTTGAGAGTTTTAGGAGTTATCTAAGATGACTTGCTAACTTTTGAAGTCCAAGCAAACAACGTAGTTAGGAATTGTGTTTTTTAAAAATGAAAACTGGGATTGGTTCATTCCTTTTTTAATGAGCATCATTTTGCACTCCTAGTTCAGGCCACAAACCTAGCACAACTTAGTAACATAGTAAATGAAAGCAGATAAAGACCTGTACGGTCCATCCAGTCTGCCCAACAAGATAAACTCATTTTACATGGTAAGCCATACTTTATGTATATACCCGAGTTTGATTTGTTCTTGCCATTCTCAGAGTACAGACTGTAGAAGTCTGCCCAGCACTGTTGTTGTACTAAAAGTTCTGAAGCTAACGTCAAAGCCCCTTAAAATTTACACTCCAGCCCATCCATATATATTCAATCACGATCAGGGCACAGTCTGCCCAGCACTGGTTTTGCTTCCCAATTACTGGTGTTGCCACCCAATCTCTGCTAAGATTCTGTGGATCCATTCCTTCTAAACAGTATTCCTTTGTGTTTATCCCATGCATGTTTGAATTGCATTACCGTTTTCATCTCCACTGCCACCTGTGGGAGGGCATTCCATGTATCTGTAACATGATGTCAGTTCAATTGCCAGAATTAAATATGCAGCAGAATTATTAAAATATGTAGAATTGTGCTGAATCAGATACCAATATAAAAATACAGCTTTCAGATCAGCTAGCCTGAATTTCATCTCCCCCTCCCTTTTTCCTGGGAAACCTCTGACAAACACTTAACAAAGACAAAAAGGTACTGCTGCAAGGACCTCACCTCCCCCTTCCTCCCCCTTTAACAAAAGACTATTCTCAAGTAAGAGACTGCTTCAAAGTTTTAAATTGACTCTCTTCCTCTGATCAAAAAAGCCTGGCTGATCAACACAACAAAGATCAAAGGTAACCAGTAGAGGCAAGGAGACAGGCAGGCGGGAAAGGTGTAAAATCCAGCTACTAAAGACAAAGGACACCTGCTGGCCGCCCGAGACAAATCTTATCAGAGGAGTATCTATCACAGAGAATCAAGCAGGAAGCCTTGCACTTCAATAAACCATTTGTCAGCAAAATCCAGACAGGAAGTCTTGTGATGTCATAATACATGAGACCAAGATACCACAATGCTTTGCAACTACTCAGGGTCGTGTGCAAACCAGGAAGAAAATGCACACAGGGCATGCACTCATTCTTCCCTGCAAACTAAGAGTATAAAAGCAAAAGCTGTTTCCCCAAGACACAGATTCTTCTCTTCAGCTGCAATCCAGATCCATCTCTGCTAACGCCTTGCTCCTGACCGTGTGCTCATCAATCAGCTAGACCACAGCATGCTCTGTAACAAAGACTCTCCTGTAAGTTAAACTATAACCTTAAGATTTAAGCCTGTTACTTTGTTCTATTTTATGCACAAATTCTCTGTTCTAAGATCCTTTAAAAGCTATCTCTCGTTTGCAATATTATTTATATTAAATAAACCCTTTTGAAGCTAAAAATATAGTCTCTTTGTATTCTGAGTATATGGTATCTTTTAAAGTTATACTGATAGCACATGGTCACTTTTAAAATTTAGTGCCATGCTCTGAGTACATACTTTTAAATCTTGCAGTACAGAATACTGCAATTGTTAATCTTCGGCAACTGGTGGAGAATATATATTAAAAATTATAAACATTAGTGAGTGCTCTAGAGCTATCCCCAAATATAAATTAATTCCGTGGAACATATCCACCACCCTTTCCGTGAAAAAATACTTTCTGACATTACTCCTGAGTCTGCCCTCCTTCAACCTCAATTCATGTCTTCTAGTTCTACTGCCGTCCCGTCTCTGGAAAAGGTTTGTTTGCGGATTAATACCTTTCAAATATTTGAACGTCTGTATCATGTCACCCCTGTTTCTCCTTTCCTCCAAGTTATACATGTTCAGGTCGGCAAGTCTCTCCTCATACGGCTTGCAACGCAAATCCCATACCATTTTTGTACCTTTTCTTTGCACCGCTTCCAGTCTTTTTACATCTTTAGCATGATACGGCCTCCAAAACTGAACACAATACTCCAAGTGGGGCCTCACCAACAATTTGTAGAGGGGCATCAACATCTCCTTTCTTCTGCTGGTTATACCCCTTTCTATGCAGCCTAGCATCCTTCTGACCATGGCTGCCGACTTGTCACATTGTTTCTTAACCTTCAGATCCTCGGACACCAAGGTCTCTCTCCTGAGTCGAGCTTAATAATCTCTCCCCTCCTCTCCATTATCTCTCTCTTTTGGGTTTCTGCACCCTAAGTGCATCATCACTCTGCACTTCTTGTCATTAAATTTTAACTGCTGGACTCTCAACCATTCTTCTAACGTTTAGAGATCCCTTCTAATTGTTTCTACTCCCTCCAGGGTATGCACTCTATTGGCTATCTTTGTGTCATCTACAAAAGGCAAACCTTTCCTTCTAACCCTTCAGCAATATCCCTCACAAATATATTAAACAGAATTGGCCCCAGCACCGACCCCTGAGGAACTCCACTGCTCATCTTCCTTTCTTCGAGCGGATTCAATTTACCACCATCCTCTGCCACCTATTGGTCAACCAGTTTCCTATCCAGTTCACCACTTTTGGTCCTAAGTTCAGCCCTTTCAGCTTATTCATGAGTCTTCTGTGGGGGACCATATCAAAGGTTTTGCTGAAATCCAAGTAGATTACATCTAGTGCATGTCCTTCATCCAGTTCTTTGGTCACCCAGTCAAAGAAGTCAATACAATTCATTTGACAGGATTTTCATTTGGTAAAGCCATGTTGCCTCAGGTCTTGTAACCCAACCCGTTGGCTTCTAGAAAGTTAACTATCCTTTCTTTCAGCAGTGACTCCATTATTTTTCATACCACTGACATGAGACTTCTTCCCTGTCTCCACTTTTGTGAAGAGGGACCACATTCACTCATCTCCAATCCCGCCAGGACCTCTCTGAGCTCCCTCAGTATCCTGGGATGTATCCCATCCGGCCCCATACCTTTGTCCATGTTCAGATTCTCAAGCTGTTTACAAACTCTTTCTTCAATAAATGGTGCAATAACCAACTTGACTACTATAATTCCCTCTATGGGGGTGTAACCGATACAGTATTAAAAGCATTACAATTTACTCAGAATACGGCGGCATGATTAATTTTGAAAAAGAAGTTCAATCATGTATTGCCTCTTTTTGCTGTATTCCACTGGCTTCTGTTACAAGCAAGTAATGACTTTAAACAGGCTTTCTTTTTTAAAATTTAAATGGTATGGCTCCAGAAAAACTGCTTTCTTTGATGACTTCTTCTACAGGTGTTAACACAACCAGGTTAACAGTGTTGTATAGTAACTAAGTAAATGTAACTAGTTACTGTACTTAAATAAAAGTTTTGTTACTTTTACTTGCAAAGAAGTACAGGATAACATTTGTTACTTCTACTTTTACTGAAGTAATAATTTCACCAGTTTTTACAACTTTTATTCAGTTACAATTGATGCTTGCAGTTAAAAGTAAAAAGTAAACACGGAAGGGAGATGTAAATGACAATTCCTCAGTAAACCAAATGAAACAGATAAACTGGGAACAGAATTTTGCTATTGCAAACTTCATCATGCAAACAGTGGATCATCTCATCTTAAATTTTGCTGTTCAGTGAATATAGCCTAAAAGAATAGCAGAGTTGCCTAGGTTTGTTGAACTGGTTACTGGTCTCCAGCCACACAGAACAGTGATGAGTTGGGTCCTTTTAAACTGGAGATGAAGCTGAAGCTAGTAGGAATTCTTGGTGAACAGGCATATATCTCTACCACAACAGACTGTTTGTTATCCCATGGGAAATTTTACATTGGGGTGCGTGTCCACTAGATTGATAAGAGTCTTTAGAGAGGAAGTTTGCTTGTCTGGCTTGAACACTAAAAGGTTCCCACATATTATTAGTTTTGAGTTAGTTGGAACTCGGTAAAAGGAGTTGGAACTCAAATCTGCCAAGTTATGGCTATGATTAACTTTATCTGATATAGGGGATGTAATTACAGTATCATAATTCCTGAGTGTTTTATAAAAATATTATTCGCACATCTCTACCTACCACAAGTTGGTGAATAACTGGCTATTCCTACAAGTCTCACCAGAGACATATGCAGAGGCACTTTCACTTCCTTTTTCCTGCTGGCAATTCATCTCCCTATTCATCCAAGCATCCTTATGGCTTTTGCTATCATCTTTTCTACCTGTTTGGCCACCTTAAGATCATTAGATATGATCACCCTCCAAGTCCAGCTCTTGTGCACAGAAGTACTTTACCCCCTATACTGTACCACTCCCTTGGGTTTTCACAGCCCAAATGCATGACCCTGTATTTTTAGCATTAAATCTTAGCTTCCAAATTCTAGACCACTCTTCATGCTTCGCTAGATCCCTCCTCATGTTATCAGGGGTGTCTACCTTATTGCAGATTTTGGTATCATCTGCAAAGAGGCAAATGTTACCAGACAGTCCTTCAGTAACATTGCTTACAAAAATGTTAAGAAGAATCAGACCAAGAACTGATCCAAGTGGCACACCATGGGCAAGGTCCCTTTCCTCAGAATGAGCTCCATTTACTACTATCCTTTGTCTCCTTCCACTTGAACAGTTTCTAACCCAGTCAGTCACTTTAGGGGTCATACTGAAGGCACTCAGTTTATTTATAAGTCACATATGTGAATCTGTGTCAAAGATTTTGCTAAAATCAAAGAACACCACATGTAGCACTCTCACTTGATTGAACCCAGTCAACAAATTAATCTAATTCATCTAATAAGCCCTAATTTTAATAAAAACATGGTAACTTGGTCATGTAGTCCATTGGATTCCAGAAACCTTAACATATTTTTTATTCATGTATTTAATTTCTTATATACTGCCTGGAACTTCAAAAGCTATCAAAGTGGTTTACATTCAGGTACAGTTGGTGTTTTTCTCTCCCTGGAGGACTCACAATCTAAGCTGGTACTTGAAGAAATGGAGTTGTGATACTGTCAGCAAGTGTTGAGGATGGGCCTTCAAATGGCACAGCTGGACAAGGTTGCAAAATTAAGATAAGCACTTTATTAATCCAAAACTGAGGCCTGTAACTTTATAGGGTCAGGAAAACAAAGGTAAAAGTCTTTTAGGTTCAAATGAAAATGTCGTGACACAGGCAGGTGGATGACAGGGCCCAAACCATAGTCTGTATAGTCCCTCTTCCTTTCTCATGGTTAACAGCCCTGGTCTTGAAACGGACGCTGGCTCTAGCCAGACCTCAAGAGCAAGGTATCACAAATTATCCAAATGAAAATTTGGCTTACCTCAGCCAGGTCCTGGTAGCTAGACATAGGAAGTGAAAGCATATGCTGGGATCCACTTCTTCCTTCCCTGGGCCTCCTCAGCCCCACTTTGGCCCTTCCTTTTATAATTCCTGATTCCTGCCCTCTTGGCTCCTCCTCCTCCTCCTTCTCACTTCCTCCGTGGGCGTGGCTAGTGGGTTTAAGGTGGCTCAGACTACTCGAGAGACTATTCTTAAGGGTGAGGGGCAGTGTTCTATAAAGCCTCTTACATACTCTCCCCCTCAGCTCAGCACTGCCCGGTTGAGTGCCTGCCATATTAGAGTCCACCTTCAGAGACCAAAAAGTCAGTATTAGCATGTTCTCGGTCCATTTGATAGCAAAAGGGCTGGAGGCTAAGGAAGCATCGCATTATATGTGCAATTGAGTCTTTATATCAAGCTATCCACTGAAGAAATTGATGGTCGGTGACCAGCAGGAGGTGTTGCCCCCAAAATAATATTGGAATGTTTCAAGAGCCCACTTGACAGCTAGAGCTTTATTCTCAATTGCCACATAATTTTTCTCTCTTGGGAGCAGTTTCTGGCTAATGTATGCCACCTGGTGGTCTTCCCCATCCACTTCCTGGGCCAGAACAGCCCAGAGTCCAATCTCAGATGCATCGATCTGCACGATGAAGGGCCAGCTGAATTCCAGGCTGACCATCACCAGTTCTGATCAGATATCCCTCTTTAGGGTTTGGAAGGTAATCTCCAGCTCTTCAGTCCAGCGTATCTTTTCTGGAGCCTTCTTCTGCAGGAGCCGGGTTAGCGGTTCTGCTTTCTCAGAAAAACCTGGAAAAAAACAGCGATAATAACCAATGAGCTGAGGAAGGCTCATACTTGTTTCTTTGTCTGGGGTATTGGCATCTGGGTGATGGCCTCTACCTTCCAAATCTGGGGTCTCACTTGTCCTTTCTGATTGAGTACTCAAGGTACTGGACTTCTTGTCCTCCTAAGAAGCACTTTTTTAGGATTCGCTGTTAGCCAGTATTCTGTAGACTATCCAGTACTGATTCTGGATAGTCATTCTGGAAGAGATGGGTCCTCCAATCCTTACTGTAGATGACAATCCACCTTATAATTGAAGAGAAAAGCGCCTAGATTTCGACCCAAATCGGGAGATAGACGTTTATCTCACAAAAACGAATAATCGGTATAATGGAAAGCCGATTTTGGACGTTTTCAACAGCACTCCATCGCGGAAGCGTACAAAGTTGATGGGGGCGTGTCAGAGGCGTGGCGAAGGTGGAACTGGGGCGTGGTTATCGGCCGAGGAGAGATGGGCGCCTTTCACCGATAATGGAAAAAAAAGTATACGTTTGTAGCTAGAATTTAGGGCACTTTTCTTGGACCCTGTTTTTTTCACGAATAAGGCCCCAAAAAGTGCCCTAAATGAACAGATTACCACCAGAGGGAATCGGGGATGACCTCCCCTGACTCCCCCAGTGGTCACTAACCCCCTCCCACCACAAAACATGATGTTTCACAACTTTTTATTTTCACCCTCAAATGTCATACCCACCTCCCTGGCAGCAGTATGCAGGTCCTGGAGCAGTTGTTAGGGGGTGCAGTGGACTTCAGGCAGGTGGACCCAGGCCATTCCCCCCCTACCTGTTACAATTGTGCTGCTTAATGCTTAGTCGTCCAACCCCCCCAAACCCACTGTACCCACATGTAGGTGCCCCCCTTCACCCCTTAGGGCTATAGTAATGGTGTAGACTTGTGGGCTGTGGGTTTTGAGGGGGATTTGGGGGGCTCAACACACAAGGGAAGGGTGCTATGCACCTGGGAGCTCTTTTACCTTTTTTGGTTTTTGTAAAAGTGCCCCCTAGGGTGCCCGGTTGGTGTCCTGGCATGTGAGGGGGACCAGTGCACTACGAATCCTGGCCCCTCCCACGAACAAATGCCTTGGATTTATTCGTTTTTGAGCTGGGCGCTTTCATTTTCCATTATCACTGAAAAACAAAAACGCCCAGCTCACAAATTGTCGAATAAAACATGGACGTCTATTTTTTTTGAAAATACGGTTCGGTCCGCCCCTTCACGGACCCGTTCTCGGAGATAAACGCCCATGGAGATAGACGTTTTCGTTCAATTATGCTCCTCAAAGTCATCCAAGTAGGCAGCTGCACAGTCACTATGTGGTTTAAGTAGTTGGTCGAGGCGTTAAAAGGTAGCTGGAGCTCCATGAAGGCTTGACCTGCTTAAGCCTTTTCCAAGCAGAGCTTGGCTGCCTCACCGGCTTTCTTCAGCCTCTCATGCATGGTGAACACATAATCGGCCAAGTTCCTTCCTGGGTTGGGTTGCTCTTCCCAAGCTGGCCAAACCACATCCAGGATTCCCCTAGGTCTCCTCCCATATAACAACTGAAATGGAGAGAATCCTGTAGAACTCTGGGGCACCTCCTGGGTTGCAAACAGTATCTAGGGGAGTAGAGAATCCCAGTTTTTCTCATCTTTGGCCACAAACTTCTTCAGCATCTGCTTGAGAGTCAAGTTGAAGCATTCCACTAGACCAAATGTCTGCAGATGATAAACAGACATCCGCAAGGTCTTTACCTTAAGCAGGAACACACTTGCCTCATGGCCCTGGACAAAAAGGTGGTTCCTTGATCAGTCAGTATTTCAGCAAGGATCCCCATCTGGGAGAAGACTTCCCACACAGCATTAACCACAGTGGTAATTTTCATATTATGCAGGGCAATAGCTTCTGGGTAGTGAGTGGCATAGTCCAAAATAACCAAAATATACTTATTACCAAGGATGGTTCTATCTAGTGGCCCCACAAATTCCATAGCCACTCTCTCAAACAGGGTATTGACAATAGGCATGGGCACACGAGAGGCAGGTGGAACCCTTGCAGGACTACTCAGCTGGCAGGTCAGGCATGACTGACAAAAGAGTTCAACTTTTTTGAATACACCTTGCCAAAAAAGACGGGCCAAAATCAATTTCCAGGTCTTCTCCCCCAGGTGACCTCCTAACAGATGACTATGGGCTAACTGCATAACCTGCCTATTGTAGGATTGAGGGACTAACAGTTGCTCTACCTCTTCCCCTTCCAGGGTTCCCTTAGCCACCCTATACAAGTCATTCTTTATTTTAAAATATAACAGTGCTACCTTAGAGGGGTCCTGGTTGCCCACGAGATTCCCTTCTATCAAAACAATCCTAGCTCTGGCTACTCTAAGGGACTCATCTTCTGAGTGTGCCTGTTTAAAATTCCCTGTAACTTCTTCGCTACTCCATTCAGGTAGGCTGTCTAATGGGTCTGAGTTGCCAAGACTGCCGTCTTCCTCCGACTCTGGATCTCCATTCACTCTGGCTCCTAGATTCAGAGAGAAATGCAGTTTCTCTAACTGCCACTGGCAGCGAAGTTTAGGCAATTTTGGACTTTCAATATACAAGTCAGCGTCCTTCAGCGGGAAGATCTCAGGGAAAGAATCCTCCTCCTTTGGACCAGCGATCAGCTGGTCCTAAATGCCACAGAACTTTGGGAAATCCCAGCCCCAAACTATTGGGTAAGGTATCCAAGGCAAGACTTCTACTTCTAACTAAGCATGCCCAGCAGGTGTTTAAAGGATACTTGAGCAGTTGGATATTGCCTCTGTTCCCCAAGTACGCATGCCAGGGTCACAGTCCACTCATAATTCAATTGCAGATAGTTGAGTATCTCTCTTGAAACAAGGGTCTTGACACTGCTGGAGTCCACTAGTGCTTGGAATGGGTGTCCTTCCGGCTCAACTTGTAAGTCACAATTTCTGCTTTCTGGATGGAAAGCGTCCACAAAATTATAGTCATGTGTGACTACCAAATTCATACCATTGCATTTTCAGTTAGATCCTGGCAGTCTCTAACTATATGTCCACTTCCCCCACACCCGAAACAGGTAGGGAAGTAAGGATCCCATGACCAAGCCAAAGGTACACGGTGCATTCATGGGGTTGAGGGCTTCCATTGTTCCATCCCGTTCCTTGATGACCCTGAGCTGGAGGGTGGTTTCTGATCCCTTGGGTTGTCCAGTCCAGCCTTTTCTCCTTTCCTCCCAGGACTTCCAGATGGCTTCTTTTCTTTGTAGAGTTTTGAATCTGGTTGTACTTGGTGGAAAGGCTTCAGCTGCTTCTAAAGCACTCTCTGGGGTCAATTTAGGGGGCCGTCTCATCTACTGTTTATCATAGACGGGGTAAACTTTCAAGGAACTGCTCCAAGAGGATGACTCTTGTGATCTCTGAGCCCATCTTGCCTTCTGGTTGCAGCCATCTCCAGGCCACCTCAATGAATTGTTAGAAGAAACTCCAGAGGTTTTTTTTTAACTTGCAGGGACCCTTTCTGGAAGCATTGATAGTAGGCCTATTGAGTGCAGCCCGCCCTTTCCAAAATAGCTGCTTTTATTTCCATATAGGTGGCTGTCCCACCAGGATTGACATCTTGGAATGGCGGTCTGGCTGCCACTGGCGGGCGGTTCTTTCAAAATTGGCCAGGAAATAGTCTGGGTTGTCCATCAGTACCATCTTCAGTAACACTGGAACCATAGAGTGCAACCTGGGAGACTGCAAGGCTTGTGTCACCTGAGTCATGGAGCTGTGCTGGGCTTCCACAGATCTTTGGTGGGGGGAGCTCCCGTTGCCTCTGTACTACTTTCTGCAGCTGCAGTTGCGGCTGGCCTTCCACTAGGGCCTGGAGTAGCCTGTCCATATTTTTGCTTTAGCAGCCTCACCCAGAAACGTGTACTGAGGAAAACAAAAATAAAACCTGCCTGTCTAGCACTAACTATATGCCCCCCTCCCCTAACTAGGCAGGCTATTCCCTTTTGCCTGATGTCCCGGCATGATATCTTCAATAGGCTCAGAGACCCAGAGGTCAAGGATTCGGCTTCCTCCGGCAGCATAAGCTCAAATATTCCACTTCTGATACCACTTGTGATACTGAGAGTGAGGGTGGGTCTTCAAATGACACAGCTGGACAAGGTTGCAAAATTAAAATAAGCACTTTATTAATCCAAAACTGAGGACTTCAGAGAGTCAGGGAAGCAAAGGTAAAAGTCTCTTAGGTTCAAATGAAAAAGTTATGACATAGGCAGGTGGATGACAGGGCCCAAACCACAGTCTGTATAGTCCCTCACTCTCTCAAGGTTGCCAACTCTGGTCTGACTCTGGCCAGACCTCAAGAGCAAGGTTTCACAAATTATCCAAATGAAAGTTTGGCTTACCTCAGCCAGGTCCTGGCAACTAGACATAGGACGTGAAAGCATATGCTGGGAATCCACTTCTTCCTTCCCTGGGCCTCCTCAACCCCACTGTGGCCCTGCCTTTTATACTTCCTGATTCCAGTCCTCTCAGCTCCACCCCTCCCATCTCACTTCCTCCCTGTGTTTAAGGTGCCTCAGACTACTCAAGGGACTATTCTTAAGGGTGAGGGACAGTATTCTATAAATCACATCACAGGAAGGTTAAGTGACTTGCCCAAGATTGCAAAGAGCTGTGGTAGAATTTGAACTGAGCTCCTCTGGTTCTGTTTTTTGCTCTAATCATTAAGCTACTCTTCAGTCTTAGAAGCATTTCTATTAATTTGCTCACCTCAGAAGCCAGACTAATTGGCCTGTAATTTCCAACTTCCTCCTACTTTTGTGGAGAGGATCCTCATCCACCTTTCTCCAGTTCCCCGGTACTACTCCCAACATTAAAGTAGCATTGAAAAGATAAGACAGTGGTGCTGCCAGAACTTCCCTAAGTTCCTTCAACCTCACTATCCTCTGTCTTAGAAGAGTTTCCATTAATTTACTCACCACAGAGGTCAGACTAACTAACCTGTAGTTCCCAACCTTCTCCTTACTTCCACTTTTGTGGAGAGGGATCATATTTGCCCTTCTCCAGTCCTTTGAGACTACTCCTGACTCTCTAGAAGCATTGAAAAAGTCAGACAGCAGAGCCACCATAACTTTCCTAAGTTCCTTCAGTACCCCCAGATCCCATCTGTGCACATATGTTAGTATTCTAAACATTTATGTGGGTAACGCTCACGTATTAGTGCGTATTTTATACAATTGTCTCCCTTGTGCCTAGGCTTAAGCCTTGTGATTGCAAGGTTCCATGCTGTCACTGTATTGAGTTTGGGGGTAAATGTGCTACAAAATAGGAGAAAATTACTAGGTAGCTTTGAATGAAGGTTTGTTGTGCTGGAACTTAGCTTTGGTCCTCATTGAACTGACAACCAATATGAGTAGGAGAAAACTGCTGGGTCCCCTCCTCTTCCAAAAAAAAAGTAGTGCATCTAGTTTTGTGTCAGAAGTAGCTTTGCAAACATGCTAATACTAATTTTCTTCTATGAGGGAGGAAAGAGAAGTGTCACACACAAATATCGAGAGCAAAAGCTTGGATACATCTTTTATCCAGTGAACTAAACTCACATCGCTCTGCTGGCCAATTAGAAAATGCCTATTGCTCCTAATTTATTTTAGGCTGTGCTGAATGATTCAGAGTCATAATGGTGAATGGAGCCCTCCTGAGGAGGAATGATCATTTTTAATTTATTCTTTGTCTCCAGTAAGCAAGTTTCTGGAGCTTGGCAAATGTTGCCCAGACTCTGAAGCTGGCCTTTTTAAGTCAGCTTATCCTGTCTATATTTATGATCATGAGGTATGTAGACCCCACGCTGTAATGCATAGATTTGTTATGTCCCGTTCATTGTCTTGGTCTGTGTACTAATGATGCCATCTAGGGCCATTACTAGGAGTTTTTTTTTGCCACCATAATTTTGCACTATACATTTTCTCTGTTGTACCTTCATTCCCTCCCTCCCTCCCTCCCCTCTCTTGATTTGTGCCTGAGACGCTCCACAATCTGTTGATATTAGAAAAAGCCTTAACTCTGTCAGTGAACACACTGTGAATTAGTATATACTCAAAAGTTCCCAGTCGCATCTTCCACGTCAGTTTTCTTTTCAAACAAGAAGCCTGCACCTAAGGGGGCCTCTAAAAAGAGGATCCTCTTTATCTTTCTAACTTTTCATTTAGGAATGATATTCTTTTCCCTTGCTTTTTCTGCGAAACCCTATAGTAGCACCATTCCAAGCTACCAATCCCAGGACAAGCAATGGCTTCCCCATGTCTATCTTAATAGCAGACTATGAACCTTTCCTCCAGGAACTTGTCAAAATCTTTTTTTAACCCAGATAAGCTAACTGCTGTTACTACATCCTCCAGCAATGAGTTCCAGAGCTTAACTATTCTTTGAGCGAAAAAAAATATTTCCTCCTATTTGTTTTAAAAATATTTTCATGTGGGGTTCTCCAGGGGTCTGTGCTGGGACCGCTGTTTTTTAAACATATTTATAAATGATCTAGAGATGGGAGTAACTAGTGAGGTAATTAAATTTGCTGACAACACAAAGTTATTCAAAGTTCTTAAATCGTGAGAGGATTGTGAAAAATTACAAGAGGACCTTACGAGACTACGAGACTGGGAGACTGGGCGTCTAAATGGCAGTTGACGTTTAATGTGAACAAGTGCAAAGTGATGCATGTGGGAAAGAGGAACCTGAACTATAGCTACTTAATGCAAGGTTCCACATTAGGAGTCATCGACCAAGAAAGGGATCTTGGCGTTGTTGTTGTTGATGATACGTTGAAACCCTCTGCTCAGTGTGCTGTGACGGCTAAGAAAGCAAATAGAATGTTAGGTATTATTAGGAAAGGAAGGAAAACAAAAGTGAGGACGTTATAATGCCTTTTTATCGGTCCATGGTGCGACCGCACCTTGAATATTGTGTTCAATTCTGGTCACCGCATCTCAAAAAAGATATAGTGGAATCAGAAAAGGTACAGAGAAGGGTGATGAAAATGATAAAGGGGATGGGTCGACTTCCCTATGAGGAAAGGCTGAAGTGGCTAGGGCTCTTCATCTTGGAGAAAAGACGGATGAGGGGAGATATAATATTGGTCTATAAAATAATGAGTGGAGTGGAATGGGTAGACGTGAATCGTTTGTTTACTCTTTCCAAAAATACTAGGACTAGGGAGCATGTGATGAAGCTACAAAGTAGTAAATTTAATACAAATCGGAGAAAATGTTTCTTCACTCAACGTGTAATTAAACTCTGGAATCCGTTGTCACAGAATGTGGTAAAGGTGGTTAGCTTAGCGGGGTTTAAAAAAGGTCTAGACGGCTTCCTAAAGGAAAAGACCATAGACTATTATTAATTTGACTTTGGAAAATCCACTGCTATTTCTGGGATAAGCAGCATAAAATGTATTGAACTTTTTTCAGGATCTTGCCAGGTATTGTGACCTGAATTGGCCACTGTTGGAAACAGGATGTTGGGCTTGATGGATCTTTGGTCTGTCCCAGTGTGGCAATAGTTATGTACTAACTTCACTGAGTGTCCCCTACTTACTTATTTTCAGTGATGTGCCAGTCCAGAGTCAGTTAAGTACAGGGGTTGCTGATTTTTTTTAAATTTTAAATGAATGTAAAAACTTGCTTATTATAAAAATAAAAAATTAGAAGATCTATCTCAGAATAGGAGACAGATGATTAGTATGTATAAAGTGCTGCAGATCTGGAATAGCTTTGTGCTATAGGAGATTGCATAGCCGATTCAATTGCTCTATGATGCCTTAAAGCTGTATTTATGCCAGAATGTTTTGCTGGGTAACTTTATTTGCATAATTTGCATAGTTCTATATGATTTTTACCACTTTTGCTTGGTTTGGACACTCCTCTTTATCTTTCTAACTATTAGGGTTTCTGACAGGTACTTGTGACCTGGATTGGCCACTGTTGGAAATAGGACACTGGGCTAGATGGACCATTGGTCTGACCCAGTATGTCTGTTTTTATTATGATTTGCACTGCGCCCTAGACACTCATCTCTAACTCAGTAACATAGTAAGTGATGGCAGATAAAGACCTGAACGGTCCATCCAGTCCGCCCAACTTTCACACTCCTTATCAATTCATGATTAAATCAACAAGTAATTTGATGTAAAATACTTGATCATGTTCCTTTTTTGGCATTTCTAGTATATAGACCATAGAAGTCTGCCTAGTCCTGTCCTTACATTCCAACTACTAAAGTTGCTGTAGAAGCCAACTCCAGCCTATCTGGCTTGTCTTTTGTACGACATAGACTGTAAAAGTCTGCCCAGCACTGTAGTTACTGTCAAAGCCCTTTCCAGCCCATCCTAAACCAGATTGCCATATATGGGACACAGACCATACAAGTCTGCCCAGCACCAGTCCCAGTTCATCATAGCTGGAGTCGTAATCTAAGCGACAATTGTCACATCCACACATATGCAGCCATTTATGTTTAGTTGTTTTTTTTATACCATCCATTTTCTAATTAGAGATCCTCTGTGTTCATCCCACGCTATTTTGAATTCTGTCACCTTTTTTGCCTCTACCTTCTCCTTCGGGAGGGCATACTAGGCTTCAACCACCCTCTCTGTGAAAAAGAATTTCCTGACATCACTCCTAAGCCTACCGTCCCACATCCTCAATTCATGTCTTACAGTTTTACTGTTTCCCCTTCTTTCTATATTAATACCTTTCAAGTATTTAAATGTTTGTATCCCTGAATAAGAGTCTTCCATATCTGTGCATTCTTGTATTCCTGTGGCAGTCTGTGGTACATTAGGTGTAGTGTCTCCATTGAAATGGCCACATATAATTAGACGAGGTCACAGGCAACATTTTCAGGTCAGTCATACTACTGTAGGGGCTACAGTGGTGGGAGAGTAAGTGTTAGCAGATGGTATGTGGTTTCCAAACACTGTACTCAACATGCATTACCCCACCTGGCCACCAATTCTAAACACCTCCAACTGAAAATGACAATGCATTTGTATTCAATCCTACTTTAGATTCCCTGTCCTAGTTTTAGCTTTCATGCAGGAGATAAGGGATAAGGTCCAAGCCAGCTGTTTTTCTCTTCCAGGGATCAACTACTTGCCTAATCATATGCAGCTGTCCTCTTTTGCTGCCTCAGTTCTGTGGATCTTGCAGATTATCTTACCCTGTGCTCTTTTCTTCCTCACACATATCCCTCCAACATCTTACCCTTCCTCATCTCTTAGAGATGCTCTCTTCCTGCTCCTTTCAGACATCATTCATCTCTTCTTCTCCTTCTTCTCATCTTTCCTTATTACATTTCTGCCTCCTTTTCCATCCTTCTCTCATCCTCTGCCATCCACTTCTTTTCCCTGCCTCTTATTTCTCTCCCTTCCTCCACATTCTCACCACTCATCTCTTCCCCCACATTAAACTTTTTTTCTCTTGCCTCCAATTCAGCAGTTATTTAAGGGGGCTATAAGACTTCTCTAAGATTTGCAGTGTTTAGTGTGGCTTTTCTTGTCTTGCTCTCAGTGAACAACAGTCCCCCATCTTCTCCTTTCAGTCCTTCCGCACCTTTACTTGTTTTTTCCTCTCAGCCTCCCCCCTCAGTGCTCCTTTATCTCGCTGTTGCTTCCTCCTGAGCCTTATTCATCCCTGTAGTTTCACTCATCCTCTCCTGAGTGGTCCCCCAAGTTTCGCTATTATTTCCTCAGCCTCACTCATTCTTCCCCCCAAGTTCATCCCTAAGCCTTACTCATCTTCACTGTGCACCTCATTGAGCCTCCCCAGCCTTCCTCATCCTCCACCAGTGTTCCCCATACTTAGTCATCTTCTTTCTGGAGCATACCACACATCCCAAAGCCATTCCTCCTCCCTCAGTGCTCCCCATCCACGTATCTACCAATACAGCCTCAGCCACTAATAATTTATCTGTTTGGCTTAAGCCTGCTCAAGATCAGGCCTAAAATAAAGCAATAGGAGGTAATTCCATATGTATGGTAGAAGCCTGTTCTATAAAGAAACATAAGCACCTACTTTTCTTCATAGAACGCTAGCATAACTGCAAAAATACATGCCTATCGTTTAGGTGAGAGCACTTATACTAGCCATAAAGCTGACATAAGTTCATACGCCAAGATGCCAGAGATATGCATGTACATAAATAAGAATCCCACCCTTGCTATGCCCAGAATCTGCCTACCCGTAAACTAGACTTTATGTAGGCAGAAGTTTGGCATTACTCACATATGTGCATTCATATGCATACATATACCATTAGTCTAATGATTTACACACATAATCAGCACATAATTGTTAACATATACTTTATAGATTGACAAAAATGGCTGGAGATCTTTTATTGACAATTCTTCAATCGGACTCAACAAAGAGCATGTTTCGGCAATAGGGCCTGCGTCAGGAGTCTGTAATTGTCACACAGAACATCTGATGTCAAACAAGATCAGTAACAGTTGGGTCATCAACCCAGACTTGACAATCAGTATATGCTGTAAATGTCAGGCTCCAGCCATTTTTGTCAGCTCCGCTGTTTCCTTCGCTTGTTTGCTGAGTGCAGGATCTGGACTCTTGCTTTTTTCTTTTGCCGTATAGAATGACCCTCATAGTGCCAATATAGTCACCACAGTATTCATATATTGAGAGCTGCCACCTACATAGACAGCAGAATTGACTCCTTACTACATCAGACCCTTGGTTTCTATGTCACATAATTTCTGTATTTCTCAATGGTTTGAGATAAACAGTTAATTATTTATTTCATTTTATTTTCAATGGTTTATGAGCAATAAATTGAAATGTTGCTTAAGAAAGGATTTATAACCCTTTCAAAATATTAGGGAGAAAACAGTAGGGGTAATCAGTGTCAAAATAATACCCTCCCCTGACCCCAGGAGTGATCAGACTCCCTGTCTGATGGAAGAAAGGGAGGGGGAAGGGGGATGGGACTTGATATACTGCCTTTCTGTGGTTAGGTTTATCCTGGAACCTCCATACAGAAAAGCACAGCTCTCTGGCAGTGGGAGTGAATGCTTGTTACTGGGCACAGCGATTAGCATTTCACCACTTGTATTGTAGCTTTGAACAATAAACACATCACCAATGGTTAAGCAAGAGAAGCTCCAATTCAAAACAACAGCAACAAAATATGTACCCTGTCATGCAAATAAATCCATAAATAAATATTTAGAAAGAATAGGTTTAACATGGTATGTAAGCGTGATATATTTTGGACAGAAAAAGTAACAACCTGTTAGTTTAAAAAAAAAAATCCTGCTATGTAAGGTAGACGTCAGCAACATACTGTGAATAGAATGGACAAATAATGGATACAATGAGTTGCCCAGCTCGCTCTGCA
This sequence comes from Microcaecilia unicolor, assembly GCF_901765095.1. Lineage (NCBI taxonomy): Eukaryota > Metazoa > Chordata > Amphibia > Gymnophiona > Siphonopidae > Microcaecilia > Microcaecilia unicolor. The sequence continues at coordinate 98,792,173 of NC_044039.1, forward strand.
GACCTTAAAGCCATGCATGCATCCAGGAGTTGTGGAGAGCAAGAAAGTGAGATTGTCCTGCTGATTGGACACAGACAACACCAAGCAATTCAAGAGTTCATAGTCAAACAAACTGTACCCAATTACCAATTCAGACAGAAAATAAAAAGCCATTTCAGTAGAGTCAGGGTGGGAAATCTCCAATTAGCACCAATTAGTGGAGTGTGTTTCCTACAGTGGAATTCTGGGGCCATAAAGCCCCCTTCTCCCAGCATGCCTTGCTAAGCCTTTGTACAGCAGGTGATGAACTGGTGCTGAATAACTTTGGATTTGGAATTTAGATTTAATTACTCGCCTTTCCAAATGCAAGCTCAAGGCAAACTGCATTCAGGTACAGTAGGTATTTCCCTGCCCAAGAAGGCTTACAATTTAAGTTCTGCTGTATGTGGGACTGGAATACAGAAATGACTTCAGAACTTGCCTGCACGATTTGACTGATCAATCATTGGCTGAACTATCCTTCTCCGGGCATTAATAAACCTGAAAGAGAGCAGAGAGAAATACAAGGTCTTCATCAAACAGCTAATGTACATTTAGAGACCCTCTCTCTCCTATCTGTACTACCATATACTGCAGCATAAACTTAATTTTAAGGTTTCCTTTCTGTGCTCAAGTCACACAACAGGTTTAACAATAAGGGCTTGATGCTGAGCCTTACCACCTCCACAAATGAGTTAAAAACGCTAAAGGAAGTGCAAGAAATAGTCCAGTCCTTCTTATAAACTGAAAGAATCCTAGTTTAAAGTTCTCCAGAAGTTGTTCAAGTGACCAATCTAGCTAGTCCTAAATGAGGAACAGGCTTTGCCACTCTGTTTTCACATGGTATTGTTAAGTCAGCAAAGCCATTAATTAGGCTGTATGAAGTTTTATCACAAGGAGAGCAGTAATAACTGAAGACCCAGAAGGGTTCCTGTGTCTCTGGAACTCCTGCTGGCTGAGCATGTAAAGCCAGGGGTCGTTTGGAGGTCATGTTAGCTGAGGGGCAACCTTTATAAATTTAGGTTACCAAGGGCAGAGAGCAAGAAGCTGCTGACCAGAGCATAGGATATTTTCCTGACTGGACTTGCCTTCCCAGAAGCTACTGAAAGATGGTCAAAAGGGCAAACAAATAGTAAGAGATATATCCCTACCTCCATTAAATTCCAGGTAATGATAGTGGCATACAGTGCCTGAGAACATGATCCATTAACTGTTTAGCTAAAAAAAAGCTGCACTTAATTTGCTTGATTGTTTCATACTATCTGGTATTAGTCCTTGTCAGTACTTAACATTCAGCGTAAAATAAACACATTTGGGGGAAAAAAAAAACCTGAAAAGAAAACCCTGGCTCAATCTAGTTTAGATAATCTACCTGCCCCCCAATATTACATGACCCCTGTCACTAGCAAGAATTCATCACTATAAACACCAAATTCTATAAGTGGCATCGTAAAAATTGGTGCTGAAAAACCACATGCTTAGCGCAATTCTCTAAACTACGCCTAAAGTTAGGTGTAATTTATAGAATATGCTCACGTGACGTTCTTGTGAATAAAATTTAGGTGCATCCATTTAGGCCACCTAAAACCAGGCCTAAATACCTGCGCCTAACTTAGGCATAGATTGGGTGTATTCCATAATAGTGCGCATAGCTTTTTTTTAGACACCCATGCCCTCTTTTCAGCTGCGTGCATTAGAATTTACGTGCACCATATTGTAGAATATGCACAGAAAGTTGTGGCATATATTCTAATTAAAGCCAATTAGTGCTGCTAATTGGTAAGTAACAATTATGGCACTGATTGGCTTGTCAATCGATTAAGTTGTGCGCACAATTTGGCATGTGGCCAAATTAGCGTGCACAACTTAAGGCGCTCTTTAGAGAATATGGAGGATAGTGTTTTCACAGTGACCCTGGCTTGCAACCTCAAGAATAGCCACATGCTGGAATTTTACCAGGAAAGGGGGTGGACATGGAGACTTTGGACTTGCCCTTAGAAACTTCATTTTTGCAAACTCTGTGAGAACATGATTTCATCCCAGAAATGTTGGAGTGGTATAGGTCACTAAAATGGTTAATTTATTGCCTAATGTACTTGCATAATATATTTTGTGCTGCAGGGGGTATCACTTGTCCTGGTAGATGTATTATAGGTATGAGGATATGCAAAGGGATTCCCCATTTGGAAGTCAATGGGAAGAGAGAAGGTGATGTCATAGAGGGCATAAGAGAGTGATTTAGGAGGGAAAATTGTCTTTGGGTCTCCTTTCTGCCAAGAGCTCATAAGGGAGCATAAGGCTGTATCCTGGGTACTGGCCAATCCCTAGACAAAGGAAAAGCTGCTGGCAGTTTCTTTCTCATCCTACCATCCAGGGCCGATGCAAGTGTATTAGGTGCCTTAAGCAAACATTCAGCTTTGTGTCCCCTTCAATTAACTTCTAGCCACCTATCTCCCTTCCCCAAGAAATGAATAATTAAACTGAGCAAGCATGAGCAATACCACCTGTCGCAGAAGAAACTTGTAAAAATGCATATCTGGGCTTTAACTTTTAAATATTAAACTATGTTTTTATATACAATATATACAAAATAAGGGCAATTTCCAAAAGGCATTTATCCAGGTAAATGGGCTGTTTCAAAACTGCCCACACTCCTTCTAGATAAAAGTATGTGTTGATGCTTTTTGGGGGGGGGGTTACTGTGGTGTCAGGACCTATTGTTTTGTTTTCAATGCAGCTGCTCTTTACTGCCTCCTAGAAGATGCGGCCCTAGGCACTTGTCTGTGCTACCTAATGGTTAAGCCGTCCCTGCTACTAAGGTAACGCAGGCCGAGAGCCATCAAAGTTCTGGGCCTGTGATAAGGCTGTCGAAGAGAAATAAGCCAACGAAGTCCAGGTGCAGAAGAAGAAATATGTTTGGGGTCGATATTCAAAGCAATTTAACCAGCCAAGAGAGGCTCCTGGCCAATTAAATCACTTATGTATGGCTATCTGTTGATATTCAGTAGCATTTTACCAATTAGTACCACTGAATATCAGCACTAACCATTAAAGCCATAGCTGGCTATTTTGTGGGCAGTCTGGGGGTGGAATCGGCACTTTCTTATACAGTTAAGTAATAATATTCAGCACTTACTGCCTAGCTTAATCAGACAAATTGGTCCACATAAGACTCAGTCCTATCTTTATCCAGTTTCATTTAGGCAGTTAAGTGCTGAATATCACACTTAAGGGACAGCCAGCAGCTCAAACCCGGATATTCAAATCTGTTGCCCGGACATGGCCCAGCATTGAATATCCAGACATCATTGTCAGTGGTGACCAAAAAACACTGACTGCTGGTGGCTAAATATTTACTTTGTTTATTTACAACAGTGGCCTTTGCCAATTTTTAAGTCGAGGACACTCTGGGTCCTGAAAGAGAGACGACCTATACCATAACGCCAACCGGTGCCCATACTCATTTCTACCAGAACATGTGGCCTTGGTAACACTTGCAGAACACAGATAGCACCTCTGCAAATATAGGATATGTGATCACAAACTGAAAGTACTAATGTAGACAAAAATTAGACTGAAACTCTAAGAGGCCAGACTCTGCATGCAGTACAATACCAGAGAAACAGAAAGGAAATGCATTTCTCCTGTACAGTACAAAAACAGCAGATGTAAATTCTCAAAACTGACATATCCCAATCACTAAACTGAAAGTAACATAATTTTTTCTACCTTTGTTGTCTGGTGATTTTATTTTTTTTTCTAATTGTCTTGTTCCCAGTATCGGTTCTGTTTCCCTCTGCATTTATTTACAGTGGCCTCCTGTCCATTTGGTATTTCTTTTCTCTTCTCCTTTCTTTACTACCTGCCCTTCATTCATCTTTGCCACTGTTCTTTCATGTTCAGGTTTCTTCCATTTTTCTGCCTACTTCTTAGATCTATCTAGTTTTTCATATCTTCCCTTCCCTCCATCCATGTGCACCATCTCCTCCCTCACTTCTCTTCCCCTGCCCTCCATCCATGTCCAACATCTCCTCCCTCTCTTTCCTTCCCTTCCACTCCATCTATATGCACCATCTCCTCTCTCCCTTTCCCTACCCTTCCATCCATGTACACCCTCTTTTCTTTTCCTTTCTCCTCCATCCATGTACACCATCTCACCACTCTCTACTTTTTCAATTCATTCATATGCAGCATTTCCTCCCTGTCTCTTCTCTTCTCCTATATCCATAATTGCTCCTCTGTGTCCCTTTCCCTATGCTTTCACCCAGTCCAGCATTTTTACTGTCACATTGAGGTGTATTTTCAAAGCACTTAGACTTACAAAGTTACATAATAAGCTATGTAAGTCTAAGTGCTTTGAAAATGAGCACCTCTATATACATCCCTCCCTGTGTCTAGCTTCTCTCCTTTCTTTTGCATTCTTCCCCAACTTGGGCCAGTATCTCTCCCTCCCTGTCCCATGACCACCCCCCTTATGGTGTGGCATATCTCCCTCCCTCCTTGGGTCCAGTGTCTCTCCCCTTCTTGGCCCAGTATGTCTCTCTTTCGCCACTCTCTTCTTGTAGATCCAGCAACTCTCCCTCCCTCCTTCCCTTCCTCTCCCTGCCCTCCTCTAGCCAACCCTGGAGTTTTCCTTCTGCTGAGTCTAACCCATGCAGCAACTGGAAATTTCAACAGGCAGAAGGCCCCCAGGGCTAGTTTGGAAGAAACCTGGGTTTATTGCTCTTGGTGAAGACTGCAACTTTATAGAACTGCAGGTTGGGGGCCTATGAGGCAAGGAGGAAGAGCAGCTGCTGGACCCACAAGAGGATGTGTGGGGTGGCGAGAGAGAAAAGAGAGCGACCAGACTGGGGAAAGGGGAAAATGGGGGAGAGAAACCTGGACCCAGGTAATGTTCTCAATGCAAGGCCTGTAATCTTCATCCAATTTTAAAAACAAAGAAACAAATAACAAAAAAAACCCAGAATGACTGTGTGTGTGGGGGGGGGTGGGGGGGGGGGGGGCTGCCAAAGAGGTCCCAAGAGAACATTACTATCTTGTTAGCCATGCACTGAAGAACACTGATTTACAACAACCTAAAAAACGATATTTGGCTTACCTTACAGGCTCAACAATATCAAAATAGAGTCATTTTCACATACATGCTGCAACTATTATTTCTGAAGTCTTTCTTCCTTCAGTCTGTGCTTACACCCCTCACTCTGGGTCTGGGGTTTTAAATTATTTATGTGGACCCTGCTCTTCTCCCAAGGCCCCCTAGCTCTCATCATTTAAGAAAACTAGGACTATTTCTCTTTACATCCTCTCCCTCTCAGTTTGACCTTTTTAGGGTCAAGCACCTGCCTCTGGCAGGGTCACCTCCCAGGATAGAAAGTCCATGTTCTTGCTCTGTGTTGCTCTCCATAGTTGAATTTAATTTAATATTACTTTTTAATTTAATTCAAAAATTTATAACCCGCTACTTTCAACAAACATCATACAGTGTGGGGTACAACAAAACAATCATAAATAATCCCCTTACCCCTCTCTGCCCTGAAGGACTGGAGGCTTAGGAAACACCCTATCCCCAGGCTATATAGTTCCTTGTTCTTGGCTATCTATTTCAGATAGCAGGTAGTTTCAGAATGCCTCCAGTATCAATTTTATTACCAGTGCCTATTTCTCAATCACTAAATATGCTTTCTCTTGGAGAAGAAACTTCCTACTTATAAAGGCAACTGCTCCTGGCCATCCTTCTCCTGAGACTACTTGAAAATAAGTGTTCTAATCTTTTCCAAAAAATATATTCATAAAGATTTATTTTCAAAAACATGTACAAAATTGTGCAACATAACTTCTAAAATCATTCATATCTACACTCAACCCTATGGAAATTACATATACTATGATGTGCCACAAAAACACCCCAACATATTCCTCTTACAAATACCCCTCAATCGGAGCAATCTTATCCTAATTTCTGATTTGTCAATGCTGCAACACTGCATGAATGGCTCAACGCCAATAACAATAATCACTTCTCATAGTCCAACGTGGTTCCAATCTGTAGAAATCAATAAATAGAGAACCAACAGTTCACAAATGTCTCAAAGGAACCATGAGGTAGGCTTCGAGTTTGGAGACTTCATTAATCCTTCTGAAAGACTTCCATCTGACTTAAGCAGAAATATGATAGGAAAAGACCACTTATTACTGGACTTTTAATACAATGCAATACAATACAAGGTCTAGATCTTTGGTTATTTAATTTTAATTAAAAGCATCTGCTTGGATTTTAAATAATCTTAGAGTTTTGTGAAATTTTATTCCTGTGACATCCCAGATATGACTGGCTCTCTTTGAGTATTCTGCAATGAACTAGGTTGCCGGTAACTGTAATATATAAATGTGTTGCATTGTAAGACATACCCTTTAGCAGACTGCAAATTGACTGAAAGACAGGAAACAGAGTAAGACTAAAATGGACAGTTATCCAATGGGCTTGATTGACTTCTTCTGCACAGGGTTGGCATTGTGGGAACTCCATCGGTTCTATGTTGCACATGTTATTTGAATGCCCTGTTAATCCATGTCTTCTGGTCAGCAATTTGATCTTATCCGTTTAAATTATACCTTTGCCAAATGCTCATGCTTTACCATTGGTGATTTTTAGATGTTTGTTAAATGAATTGCACTTAACATTACATAAAATTACTCTCTTTGGCATTGCAACAAATGTTAAGTACCTGTATGGTTGTAATGTAATATTTTATTTATTTTTGTTACATTTGTACCCCGCGCTTTCCCACTCATGGCAGGCTCAATGCAGCGAGCAATGGAGGGTTAAGTGACTTGCCCAGAGTCACAAGGAGCTGCCTGTGCCAGGAATCAAACTCAGTTCCTCAGTTTCCCAGGACCAAAGTCCACCACCCTAACCACTAGCCACTCCTCCATTTGGAATACTTTTCAATTTTGTCACAATTATGAAAGTGTGGGTGTCGAAATTCAAAGCGCAGTTCAAAAGACCAGGATAGACTCCTGGCTGTTTAAATCAGTTGTGCTGGGTTGTCCAGGGATATTCAGTGCACAGCCAGACAGTGTTACTGAATATCCACTCTAACTGCCCATGCCGAAACTGGCTAGTTTGTGGGTAGTCTGAGGTGGAGTTTGGGTGAAGCAGAAGCTTAACTGGTTAGCGGCAATTTTCAGTCTGCTAACTAGCTGAGCAACCGCATAAGATTAGGACAGCAAAAAAAGCTGTCTTAACTTTATGTGGAGAGTTAAACAAGCACTGGTCTGAATATCGGTTGGTGCCCAGTTAACTTCTAGGTCCTGGCCTGAAGTGGGGCCAAACCCCTCCCTCTCTCCAACCCCCCAAGAACATGCAGATGATCCACCCCAATCCAGTGGTGTAGCTAGGGGGAGCGGCTACTCCCCTAAACGGACTTGTGACAGCGCTGGTGCCTATTTTTCACGTGATCTGTCACATTTAAAACATGCGCCATTGCCGCTGGAAGTCTGCTCCCCTGGCGCCTTCAACCTGGCTACGCTTCTGCCCCAATCCTCCCTCCCTCCCTCATCGAATACATGAACCCCCCCCCCCCCCATCCAATCCTCCCTCCCTCCCTCTCAACTCTCAGAACAAGATGAAGCCCATTTATTCTCCCTCCTCCTTCCCACCTCCCTGGAACAAGATGAAGCTCCTCCTCTGGAGTTTTTAATTTTGTTACCTACCGAGAATGGTGAGATTGAGCGAGATATAAATAATGTAAATAAATAATAAATAAATAAATAAGAAAGATATCCACTTCCAGTCCTTGCCCCCCCCCCCCCCCCCCAGGCCTACCTAAAGTCCCTGGCGGTCCAGTGGGATGATGAGGGCAGGAGCAAACACCCCTAATGGCTGCCTGATGTAAATGGTTGCGAAGACTTCTCGCAGCAGCCTTCAGGTACTCCATGGCTAATTCTGCCCACAGCAGACGGTGTTTAAAAAAAAAACACTGACTATCATTAGAATATCTACCAGGTATTTGGTAGCAAAATACATCATGTAGAGAATGTTTTTAAAAAATGACATTTTTTTGTCTCAACTAGTTTAAGATATAAATGAGTGCAATGTTAGCTTTGCAAAATTATTGCTGAGATATTGAGCTGTATTATGGGCCTTGCCATGGGAATAAACAGCATGGAATATAGCTACATTTTGGGATCATACCAGGCACTTATGACCTGGACATTCTTACCATAATAACTAACTGAACCTGGGTATGGCATGTGATGGCAGTTCTTGCAAACTGTTTTGCAGTTCACAGATTCAAACCTGAGGCTCAAAGAGTCTCCGTATTTGGTGACTTAGCCCCATGATCAGAATGCAGTGTCTTGAACAAAATGATTCTTTCTTCACTGCAAGTCAAGCCATTGTGTGACCCTAGGAAATCTGGCTGCAGAAAACTAATCTGCAGGTCCTAAAAAGAGAAATAATATCCATAAGTATGTGGAAGTACATTTTGTCATGATCTATGCCTATGTGCCACTGAATGTGATATACCATGTGGGAGTGGATAGAGATAGATGTTTGCAAAAAAAAAAGTACTGAGGAAACTGTATGAATACCCCTTCTACAATGATTTCCTCCCAGCGGAGTACGGAGTTCAAAAAGGACAGCTTCAATTCTCATATGTGGAGCACAGTATCCATATATATACAGTTCAGTTAATCAGAAAAGATGGAACTAGCTGGATTTACCAGGATGAAAAGGTGTTGCCTGGAGGAAATCCTTTCTTTAAACTCCTTGTTGAATGGTACAGCTAAATATATGCTGCTTGCCAATAGATGGGACTAGGAGACAAGTTTACATTGTGCTGTCCTCCTCAGTCTGTTTCTACTCTGTTGCAAGATTTCCTGGATGCTCAGAGTCCCAGTCTACTGGCTGTATTTTGAAAGATGGACTTGTATGTAGAACATTACTCTTGGGGGAATTCTTCACAAAAAAAATACAAAATTATATGCCAAAATTTGGGAAATTCTTCATTATTTATTTGTATTTTTTGCATAGACTATCCCCCAGCATAAAAGCTGGCTTTTCCATGCTATGGTACTGACACATCTAAGCTTTCTCTCAGCGCAGACTGAACACCCCCACCCCCCCCAACTAGCCTGAACTCCTCCCTGTTTGATCTCCCTTTCCCCCTGACAGGTTCAATCCCCAGTTTTCTCTGCTCCCTCCAGTTCCTTTCTTTCTCTCGCTATTCCCAAGCAAGATCCCTCTCCAATTTTGTCTCTATCCCTCCAAGGCCCCACATATCCCATACCTCTGTGTCAAATGCCCACCCCCTAGTAAAGACACCGACAGCCTTCTCTCATACCTCCCCACCAAATCACAAACACCCTAGCTCTCTTTTTGAAATCACTCTTGACCCTAGCATACACTTCCCCTCAGAATCCTACCCCACACACATAAATCTCTCTCACATTTCCAGCCTGCACCCCACCATAGTCATCTGTCAATCCTCACCCCACCTCCAGGTGCGCATGTCACCATAATTTTCTCAACCCACCGACTCAACACTCACAGCATCATAGCTCTCAAAACTACCCCACTAGACACAGGCTGTTCATATATTCAACTCCACTACCTGTACAGATAGGACCAAATTACATATGTGGCTCCGGATTTACACCAACTGAAAACTGGTGTAAATGCCTACTCTTAAATTAGGTGCAGATCTGCCGTATTCTATAACTCTGTGCACAAATTCTTGAAATGCCCATGGCCACACCCCTTTTTCAGATCCGCACACACACACAATTTATGCGGGCATCTTTATAGAATTGCGCCTAGCAAAATGCGCACATAAATTCTAATTATTGCCAATTAGCACCAATAATTGATTATTAGCACCCAAGTATCAGTGCTAATTTGTTCGTTACTCAATTGTGCATGCAATTTGGGTGTATGCCCAAATGTGAGTGCATGATTTTGTGTGCCATATATAGAATCCAGGGGATAGTTGATTAAGAATGAACTTAAGCCAGTGACTACTAAATTAGCTGAAAATGTACTCTTATTGGGGCAACCCATACTGCAAGATTGGCTGTAATAAGGGGGCAAAAGAAAACAAAAGTTGGCTCAGGACACCACAATCCCCTGAGTCAGCCCTGGTAGCAGCCTTCACATGAAGCATCCAGCAAACATAAGACCTAGAAGTATTAATTAGTTACTTAGGATAACCCCATGAAGGGACTAGACAGATTCGCTTAAGTATACTAAAATTCACCTGAATTTGCATGGGTTTATTTTTGGTATTTATTTGTGAATTCATATACTGTTAGTGAACAGGACCAGTATTAGTGGGACCAAGGACAGAAATTTCAAAGCTACATCAGCAGGCTGCACATTCTTCTACTTTAGGCAGATTTGGGGTCCCTTGTAGCATGGGGTCCAGGGCAATTGTTCTGTCTGCACTCCCTAACACTAGGGTTACCATACGTCCAGATTTACCCGGACATGTCCTCTTTTTGAGGAAATGTCTGGGCATCTGGGCAGGTTTTGCTGGTCTGCCCGTTTGTCCGGATTTCTGGACAAACGGGTGGGTGGGCGGCGGACCTATCCTAGCTTCCCCTTCCCTTACTTACTATCTATTGCCCTGGTGGTCTAGTGACCTCTTAATTGGGACAGGAAAGAGCCCCCTCTTTCCTGCCTGGAGTGCTGCCCTTGCCTGCATCCTGTTGCTGTGTGATGGTCTCGGGATTCAAAATGGCCGCCGAGAGTTGAAGCGGCCTTACGAGACTTCAACTCTTGACAGCCATTTTGAATCCCGAGACCGTCACAGCAAAAGGATGCAGGGCAAGGGCCATGCTCCGGGCAGGAAAGAGTGGGCTCTTTCCTGCCCCGAAGAGGTCACTAGACCACCAGGGTAGTAGATAGTAAGTAAGGGGAGGGGAAATGACGGGGGGGGGGGCAGGGGAGGGGAATATGTGACCCGGGAGGGGAGGTGATGGGGGGAGGAGAATATGTGACCCGGAGGGACGGGAATATGTGACAGAGGGCGGGGTGAGAGCAAGAAAGGGTGGGGTGAGGATGCAAAAGGGGCGTGGTGTGGGCAGGGGCGGGGAGGGAGGGCATGACGTGTCCTCTTTTTCAAAATATAGTAACCCTACCTAACACCAACCCTGTTGGTAAAAGTTCTGGCAAAGTGGCTGAATTATTAGCACAGTTTTCACAAATAAGCTCCTGAAGGAAGTGATCTTCCATGCTGAGACTTCCCTCTCTCCCGGGTGTTAAAGGAATTTTGGCTTGCCTTTCAGCGAACCTTTTTCAATATTCTCATATTGTGCCACCCCACACATATGCCAGCATAGGAATGCAACTAAAATGTTTTCCGTCTGTGGCTCCTAATCATTGCTTTGCTGGAATCATCAGACAGCTGCATAAATGCTAGAAATAAGAGGGGAAGAATGATCTGAATATTGGTGCTTGAAACGAGCAAAACGCCTCTACGAGAGAAGAAAAGCTGTCTTGTCAATATTCAGTTTCAGGTGCAATTATGAGGACTTGAGGCACCCAGCAGAGCTGATCCCATAGCCTTTTCTCCATTTCTCAACATTTCTGTAACCAGCAGGAATACTCCTTATGACTTCAGGAAGTCATTCCACCCTCCATGGCCTGAAGTACAAACTTGCAGCCTCACCTAGTAAAACTGTTGTAATAATCAACATTATATTTTAACACAATTTCTTTTACCTCTATGCTAATTTTCAAATTTACATCTGATGCAATAAGCTAATTATTATACATAAAAAAGCAAAGTAAAACCAGCACAACCTGGAACTAACGCATTAAAACAAAAGCAAAGTTAACTTTGAAGGAAACTTTCTTCCATTTTAACCTCACTGCTAGAACTTACCTGGTCTTGGGGAGGCATCTAACATCCTTCTCGTTACATTGTTGTCTTATTGAAAAATGACATTAGCTATTTTCCAACAAGGTGGCAGTTTGATTGGTGTCAATGACGTCAGCTTAACCTTAGCCAACAGTAAGAAGAGGAGGATGTTGGCCACCTCCCCGAGACCAGATAAGCATTACTGGTACATCAGGCAGAGGATTCTGGAGGTTTGGGGACTCTCTGGTTGAGAGTTTTTTTGTACCAAGGGCCTAGGCTAGGGGTTCCCTGGCTTGGGGTTCCCAGGCCAGGGGTATCCTGCCTCAGACGACTGGGCCAAGGGTGCTCTGGGACTTGTGGGTCCCATTCATAGGGAAACCAAACTTGGGGATTCAGAACTGATTTTTTAAATTTCCCATGGACTCCAATTGAATTCAAATCTTTTCTTTACCTGCAAAGCTGAAAGCTTCAGTTGTACTCAAGAGGTAAAAACCTATGATAATCTTTAGTACAGTTTACTGCATCGGAAATAAATTCTGCATGTAGGTCCCTTGCATGCATTTCCATGTTAACAATGCAATGATTAGCAAAATGGTTTGTTTCTGAGGTTTTGTGAGCTATGAAACTGCTATATCAGAAGTAATTTGCAGCAAATGTAAAATCAGTACTAAACCAGAAGTAAACCATCGTGCTGCTATTAGCACTGTTTATTGCATCAGGATATTAGATTGTAAACTCTCTGGAGCTGGGAAATACCAACTGCACATGGAAGCCTAATGCCCTGAAGTTGTGTTTAAAAAGGGAAAAAAGCAGAAAACACAGGAGCAAAACCTCTACATACGTATGACATGAGTCCAGGAAAGAGTAGCGGATGAAACGACGATCAGCCGTGGGGATGAGGTGTTCAAATCTTTATTAAAAGCAGCAGTGAAACCAGATCCAACACGGGTCATCGTGTTTTGGTGGGCACAGCCACCTGCCTCAGGGGTCACAAGTATAACTCTACACTAGTATCAGCTGAAAGCAGTACCTCTGGTGCACAACGAAAACTGGACTTGGCTTTACTGTGAACTCGATACATAGTGTATCTGGAGAGAAAGTGCTGGAGACACCGTTGCAGAACATCAAACATAAGTAATCATGTTCAAAACCAGCTTCTACAAAACCATCCTCCTCCACCCAGGTTGAAGGGCTCAGACAAAGCTTCCTTAGGGGAAAATATTCAGCCGGCAGCAGACAGTCATTCTTTCACCACCACTGGCTTTACGCTGGATATTCAATTCTGGGCCTTATCTGGCTGCTGGCACTGAATATCCAAGTATGTGCGGATGGCCAGCACTTAACTGGTTAATGGCCAGTATTCAGTCTTTAATCGGATAAGTTCAACTGGACATAAGTAGGATTATGTTTTATGCAGTCTGAGCTGTCTGGTTACTGACTCCACCCACGACATACCCAGCTTCGGTTTAGGCAATTAGAGAGGATATTCAGTGTTTGTATTGGTTAGGGGGCCCTTTTACTAAGACACGTAGGTGCCTAAGCGCGTCCAATGCACGCCAATTGGGAACCACCGCCCAGCTACAGCGTGGCCCGGGCAGTAATTTCATTTTTATGCATGTGCACTATGCGTGCCGGAAAATATATTTTATTTTCTGAAGCGGGGCGCTAACCAGGCTGTAATCGCATTGTACGATTACTGACCGGTTAACGCGTGAGACCCTACCACTAAGTGAGTGGCTGGTGGTAAGGTCTCAGGCCCAAAATGGACACGCGCCAATTTCATTTCGCCGCGTGTCCATTTTTGCCCCCCCTAAAGACCTTTTTTACAGGTGCGCTGAAAAATGGACCTGCGCGTGCCCAATCCACTGTCTGCACCAGCGCAGGCCACTTTTCAGTGCACCTTAGTAAAAGGACCCCTAAGGGCCACTGAATATCACCACATAGCCCCGCAGAGGTGATTTAACTGTGCAGGAGCCTCTGCTGCTCAGTTAGATTGTTTTGAATATCAGCCCTATAGATATCTCCCAGCAGTGAATAAATTTGGGGTCTCACCTGAACTTTTCTCCTCTTAGTTTTTATCAGCCTAACCTTAAAGCCAATTGGATTAGATCCCCAGAGCTTTCTTTTCTTCTCCCAACTAGTGCCTAACCTGGTATGTGAAGATGGAAAAATTTGTAAGATTCTTCATTTTTTTCTGGCCTGCATCAATTTATTTGTCCAAAGTTTCCTCACTTTTTTTTTTTTGCTTTTAACAATCCCAGTTTACTTCCATCTAACTGCTCATTAAGTTTAACTAAATTGTTTTTTTTATCTACCTTCCCAACCACTTTATTATTTACATCTGCTGTTTGTTTAAGCTCTGATGTGCTCCCCTCTAGTGCCTCAGATACACTTTTGACTCCTAAGGCTACAAGTTAGTAACCTTCCTCAGTCCCCAGCATGAGAAGGCCAGGCAGCCTCTAAATCTAAATTAAAGGCAGAGCCAAAGGGTCATCCAGAGGTCCTTGCTTTGATTACTATCAAGAAGTGTTTACCTTACAAAAAAAGAAAAAGAAGAAGAGGAACCCTTAGTGTTTCTGAGAAAAGTTTAGAAAACCAATTTTCAGGTCCTTATATTTTTCCCCAAACTTCACCAGGCCTACAGCAGCCCAGTTTCCTAGAATTCAGTGGTACATTTCTCCACAGTTACTATGCATAGCCCTTTTGGCAACAATGGCCTTACTTTAATAGCTCTTGTTTAAACTGTGGGAGATGCTAAGCATGGCTGTAACCAGCAGGAATACTGCTGTGCTTTGTTCAGAGTTCAGAAATAAATAAGCAATGAATAATCTGTCCCCTTCAGTTGATTTTCCTAGATGATGCCAGACATCAGAGAAAAGAAATGGGACCACATATCAACAAAAGTGCCACTGGTGTTTCGGCGACTCATCACTTGTATTGGCCAGCCCAAAAGCATATGATGCCCTAGGCAAACCCTCAGCTGTGTGCCCCTAGGGATGGCTCAAGGCTTGCCTCTCCCCCCTTGTAGTTCAGCACCAGTCTTTCCCCTCACTCTCTCTTAGGTAGTCAGCATCCTCAGCTGGCCAGTTTCTCTCTTTCCCCTCCCTCCCTCCTCCCAGGTCCAGTATCTCTCCTGACCCGCTCTACTTTCATATCATGTCCAGTATCTTCCCTTCCCTACCCCCTTCTCCAAGGTCCAGCATCTCCCCTTCCTTATCACAGTTCTGTGCCCAGCATCTCCCCTCTTTTCCCTTCCCCTCCCACTGTCACCTTGTCTACTCCAAGACTGAAGCTCCAAAGGTACTCATGGCTGGAACAGGGCCCTTCAGTGGAGGCTCATGTTCAAGTGCTGCCACATCTCATCCTGCCCCTGATGTAGAACTTCTTGTTAGGTGACTTCTACTGAAGGTATTGAGTATCTTTTGAACTTTGACCTGGGAAGAGAGTGCAACAATGGCAGCAGCAGGGGGTAGGAAAGGAGGGGAAGATGCTGGACACAGGACTAGGGTAGAGGAGATGAGATGATGCTCTCCAGTTGTGCAGTTGCCTCCCAAATGCTGCTGCCAGCAGCCACCTTGTCCACCTAGTGGCAGGACTGACCCTGATGAAGGGTCACTAACCATTCCCACCCCTACCATCAAGCACCAGTTCCCTTCTTCCACCCCGTCACTGCCACATTCCAGCATCAGCACCTTTCTCTCATCTTCACCTGCAGCATCTGTCAGCATCAGCCTACTTCTCTCACCCCCACCCCACCCCAGCACGTTCTGATGCCATGGGCCTAGCAAGGTGCAAAGGTGACAATGGTGGCAAGAGGTAGGTTTCTGGGGAGATGCTAGACTGGGGGGAGAAGTATGAAGTAGACAGGAAGATGTTAGACCATATTAAGGGAGGGAGAGGAGCAGATGCTGGAGTATGGAGGGGAACAGAGTTACTGGTTAAAGATTTTATCTACGTTTCGCTGTGTCTGCTTCTACAATTTCTTTCCATAGGAACCTAGCAGGCCACTTGCCTATCTGTCTCTTGGGACCTTCCTTGGTTAGCAAGATATCCTTCTCACCATGGAAGGATGCTCTTAATTTTCCAGATAATCAACTCAATGATCTTCTTCCTTCTGAACCCTTTTTCAAAGAAAATGATGGGTTTGAGTATTACTTGGAGCACTGTGAAGAATAGATCAAACTAAACAAAATGATGATCAGAATGCCATCAAAAGAAAAGTGATGGACAAACCTCTGGTATCTCATTCAACAGAAATGAATCACTCTTTCATAACTTGGAGTAGTGCAGGCAAAAGCACGGGAGAATGACTATCTCTTGCAACGACTTTATAGATGGCGATAAAAGCAGACTTAGATCCATGGAACACAATGAATAACAAAGGGGCCCTTTTACTAAGCTGCCTAGGCGCCTACACATGCCAAATTGGAGTTACCGCCCAGTTACCACGTGGCCCTTGCGATAATTTCAAATTTGGCGTGCGTCTTACGCGCATCTGAAAAAATGTTTTTATTTTCAGGCACGCTGCAGCTACACGCATCAAGTGGCATTTGATGTGTGTAGACCATTATCGCCTGGTTACCGTGTGAGACGTTACCGCTAGGTCAATGGCTTGCGGTAAGGTTTCAGATCCAAAATGGACACGTGGCAATTTTCATTTTACCACATGTCTGTTTCTGGCAAAAATTTAAAAAAGGCATTTTTTGTAGGTACGCTAAAATATAATTATGTGTCCACCCAAAACATGCGTCTACACTACTGCAGGCCATTTTTCAGTGACTTTAGTAAAAGGACCCCAAAGATTGTAACTGTGCAACATAGTTTGAAAATAGTCAGGAGAAGACTATGCAAGGATTTGAAAACAATCTTGAGAATCAAAATTTCATCATCCACTCAATGGGCCAATGTAATTTTGACAATAAAGGGTAACATGCTTGAACTTTGGAACACAAAGGTGCTCATTTTTAAAGCACACAGACTTACAAAGTTACATTAGCCTCTAAATATCAAATTTGCAACAGAATTCTACAAAAGTTACATGCTTTAAGAGCATTAGCTGGAAGGCTTAAGTAGACAGAATTGCAGTAATCTAATGCAGAAATGAGTAATGACTACACAGCAACATGAAAATCACAGATATCTAAATAGGGTTTCAAATGATTCAACAAATGCAGTTTATCAAAGGCAGGCTTCACCAGCACAGCCAACTGTGATTTTAAAGATAAATGAAAGGATGCCCAAATAACAAACTTCAGCCTTGATGGTTTAAAAAAATAAATTAAATCCGTAGAAAGTCTAGAAAACTAAAAGTAAAGTCATAATTCACTAAGAAATATTTCAGATTTACGTAGATTCAAAGCTATTTATCATCGCTCAATCAGTGAGAAATATCAATTACACACTACAGCTCCTTCATTCGCATAAAAATAAAATATATTAAGCATAAATATGATACACCACATCTAACATAGTCAAAAGCTACACAATGGGACAAGAAAAAACATTAAATAGTAGAGTAAAGAACCTTGAGGACTCTTCTCGTATTGGTAATTGCATTTGTGTATGTTAGCGCAAATGGAAGGAAAACAAAAACCCCCAAAAAACAGTGATTTACCAATATTGAGATCATGAAGGTAGGCAACCAAAATACCATAAGAGAGAATATGAAAACAGCCATGATACCAAAGATATCATCCAATATTGGCAATTTGCATCTAGCCCTTTCAACAACACATCGAATGATAGCAATAGAGTTTCAGAACTATCGGGCAAAACACATAATTGATGCTTATCCAGACTATCATTAGCAACAAGGTAATCATAAAGTAGAGAAAACACTATTTGGTCAATATCAGCCACCACAGTTAACGTTTTTTAAATCCTGGATACAACTATCCAGATAACGACCAGCACTGAATATCTGGATAAGGTGGTCAGCATCAGTACTTACCTGGATAGTGGCCATATTTGGATTGCTATCGGGATAAATTATCTGGATAATTTAGGACAGCCTTTTAATTGTCCAAAGATATCTGAATAGCAAACTGAATATGGCCACCATCCAGATACATTCTAGGACTGCCTTGGCTCTGTCCTGGCACTATCAGCATTGTGCTGAGGCAGTCTGTAAGGATATTCATAGGGATTATCCAGATAGAGCTGCTGAATATCCCGATCAGCAGCATTTATCGGGATAGCAGGTACTGTTATCTGGGTAAGTGCTTTTGAATATTCACCTGTATGTGCTCAATAAACTTATTTAAAAATGGAATGCTTGAAACAGGTCTGCAGTTAGAAAGCTTATATGAATTGTTTTGAACAGATTTTGATAATAGGAAAGACATGCACGTGTATCAAAAGTGGGGGTAAAAAGTCATCACTCAACGCCTGCTTTATAACAGTTTTAAGTAAGGAGCAAATAAGTCCTTTAGGGGTCCTTTACTAAACTGCATTAGGCACTAATGAGCATCTAATGTTACAAAAATGGCCCAATGTGGGACATGCAAAGTTTTCAAAGTTAGTTTTGTCATCTGCGTGCACTAAGCATGTGGTAATTGTTTAAGAAAATTTTTTTGGACGGGGTATGTAAGGGGTAGAGAATGGTCATGGATGCGCTAATCAGCTAGCGCGTTGATATTACTGCCATGCTAACTGGTTAGCAGTCCATTACACGGGAGCCCTGCAGTAATTTTTTTAAAAATAACTGCGAGATAATGTTAACATTAGCACACGGCCAGAAATAAAACAAATAGGAAAAAGCTCTTTTTGATGGCTGCACTAGAAATGGGCCTAGCACATGGGAAAGCCCATTTCTTACCGCAGCTGAGTAAAAGAGTTCCTTAGGGCCCTGCTTACTAAGCCGCGCTAGAGGTGTGCTAGTGTTTTTAGCGCATGCTAAGCATTAGCACGCACTAAATGTGTAGATACCCATAATATTCCTATGGGGGTCTCCATAGTTAACATGCACTAATTTTTAGCACACGTAAAAAAACACTAGCACACTTTAGTAAACAGGGCCCTAAATATCTTAACTATCGAGTCCCATCAATTCTGTTCCACATTCTCTCAGGGATATTGCCACAGGCAGAGTAGTTAGGCTGATAGTTGCACTGGAAGATCCAATAAAAAACAGGGTCCAGTCAGAGCATTTTAAAGAGGTAACTTGATGCGTCTGGTCCTGTGTGCTTGCCATAGGTGAGTGATTGAAATTATGAATACTGCACCACCTTTTCCCTTGTCGATGAAGAACTTTTGGGTTGAAGGTCAGTGTAAGTACATGGAGATATGTGCATGTCAGTGTGGATAAGGGAAGTGTGTCTATCAAAGTTCATGTATACAATTATGGGCTGTGTTCATGGTAATCGTAGCTAGATACGGTAAATAGAAAACTGCTAGCAGTATGTAATACAGACAAAGAATCTGACTACTGACTCTGTGTCCAATGCTGATAAAAAAGAAAGAACATTTATTGTTCTAGGGTTTCTGCTTGGTTGGAATTGTGGAGCTCTTGAGTTGGATCTGAAGGACCACCCGCCAATACCGACAATTGACAGTTCCTGGTAAGAACATTCTCTTACTTTATACAGCTGCCATAAAGATGGGTTGTCTGATTTCTTCTTTTGTTTCCAGACTTCCATTTTTATAGTCCTGGATGATGGTATTACAGAACTTTTATGTATTTTTATTATTCATATATTCTTGGCTGAATAAGGGCTCCATCCAGGGAAAGTATTCTCCCATGGCTGGCAGTCAATCCCTTGTACTTGTAGCTCTTCTAGTTCTCTAATTTAGAACTAGGCAGGGATTCAGAGCTCAGGAAAGTCTCTAATCTAAGCATACAGGGAGAACACCCGTTTCAGAGGGGAGATAAGCGTGTAGAAAGGGACAGAGGTAAGGAGCCTAGTGGGTAGCACGTTGCCGTTAGAGAAGGGACAGAGCAAGGGAGATGTGCCTATGAGCCCTCCAATGGGAACACGTTAGATTCATGTTTGATAAGTATGGAGTAAAATCAGTGTGGTACCTTTCTAGTGGAAATTTTACACCCAAGACAATCCAGAATTGCAGTTTCCTCTTACAGGCACTTTTAGCATGCCCAGTTTAGTTCATTTGAGTGTTGACCTCACATGCCTGCAAGACAAAACAACCTGAATGAGAAATCCACTTTTTGTGGTTTGATGCAGCAGATGATGAAAAGGTTCCTACTATGCAGATGCCTTTTAAGACTGTTGTTATTCCTCCTGAAGAGCAGGACCCCCCACAGACATTTTATATTCTCCCCTTAGACTCCCACAGTATGTGCCAGGTGTTGTGGGTTCGCTGACCCCCAGGGAGAATGTTGCTGTACAGGTTGCTTCAGACTTCATCTGAATCCCATCAACTAAATTCAAGAGTCCAAGCTTCCCTGTACTCCTCAGTGAGCCCCCAGTTGTATCTAGATTTAGTTAATTTACTTTGTTTGAAGTTCAGCCTTTTTCTACCTCTGCTAGGGCCCTTGGGTCTACTCCAGTAGAGTGTGGGAGACCCAGACTACCTCTAGTCCTGTCCCCAAATCTGCAAGCATCAGCTTCTCAGCTTTCTGTTAGAACAATTATTATTATAAATGGTCAGAATCAGATTATTACTATACCCATACATGTCCTATGGCAGTGGTTCCATAGTCCTGGAGACACCCCAGACAGTCAGGTTTTCAGGATACCTACAATGATATTCATGAGAGAGATTTGCATGCAGTGGAGGTAGTGCATGCAAATCTCTCTCATGAATATTCATTGTAGGTATCCTGAAAACCTGACTGACTGGCATGCCTCCAGGACCAGGTTTGGGAACCACTGTCCTATGGTCTGCTGCAAACTTGCACAATCTAGCACAGAGTTTCTGCAGATGTATAGCAGGATACATACAAGTGGTTAGAGGAATTTGATCTTGCCCTTGTGTAGGACTACTGTATAAATGGTAAGAGTGAACAGGGCAATTAAAACCCCTTTCTCTTTACCTGTGTCAGTACACATAGGCTCATTGTCAAAGACCCACAGCTTCCTTATTTTGTCCTTTCTGCCTATGAATTTGTTAGGCAGGAACTATTATACAAGCATGGTAGCTGGCAACAAATTCAGTCTGAGCTATTTGAATTTGTATCTTTTTCTCTCTTATCTTTTAAGAGCTCTATTATTTTAGGCAATTTTAATCTATATTTAGAAAATCTACAGGACCCAAGCATTACACATTTACTATTTCTATTGGATTGCTTAAAATGTAGTTTACAGCAATCTAAGATAATGCACATTAAGGGACATCATTTAGAAATGTTCTCATATATATTTGATTCTTCAGGTGTCTTATTAGTTCCACATCACAGCTGGCATCCTGTTCCTTGGTCTGATCATTTTTTGTTGGATTTTACACTAATTTGAAATTTAAAATACCTACTGCTATCATTTCTCATCACAATTATTTGTCTAGAGGGAAGATTGATAAAGACAATTTTTAGTCTTAAATTAAACTTCATTTTAAGTGGGAAGAAGACAACCTTTCTAAAATGTTATCAGATTGGCATTCTGTTACTCTATTACATCAGTGCTAGTACATTGCATATAGGTGTCCATTTCTCATCTATTCTAGAACAGCATGTATGCCAGCAGATCCTGTTCTAAAGCACATGACTATCCGTGTGCTGGTGACATTCAGTACGAACATCCATTTTACAAACTGAAATGTCCAAACTATGAATGGGGCAAAAGAAGGAATATGGAAATCATTGTGACAGCATAGGAACGTCCATCTTATAAAACAGCCACATACAGATCCATGTGGTGGAATAGCCTAATTATTAGAACAGCGGGCTGAGAATCAGAGAACTGTGGTTCAAATCCCAGAGTGGTGCATTGTGATGGTTTTTTTTTTTAATTTGAGCTCTTCAGGGAAAGCAAAATACCTACTGTGACTTTCCTTAATTCGTCCAGTGGAGACCTGCTTAATTGGAGCACCTTTCTGAAACCTGGATATGCCAAGTACCAGGTATTTGGCACCATTTTGTGGACATAGCCATCCCTTTGCCTTCTGGATTTGGAGTTAGATGCCCATATTTTGAATCCTACCTAGTCCCACCCAAAACACGCTCAGACCATGCTCTTCCCCATAAGGGCTTATTGCTGTTTTAGGCATCCATATCCCCTCTTTGTAAAATCGAGATTTGTATCTCCGTGCATTATGGATGTCTAAATGCTGGTTTTCAGACATCCAAACACGAATGGAGCTTCTAAAATAAGGCCCATAGTATTAACACCTATTCCAAAAAATTTAAATGCTATTTAAGTTTAACTTCTAATTATAGACTAGTAGTTAGTTTATCTTATTTTATAAGGATTTTGGAAGGGACTGTTACATCGCACTTAGCAGTTTACTTAGAAAATTGTAACTGCTTACGTTCAACACAATCAGTATTTCGTAAAATGTATAGCACAGAAATATTCCTACTGGTGTTAATAAGTGAAATTAAATTATTATTTAGTAGAGGAACACAGGCAGAGGTGTAGCTGGGGAGGGGGGAGCGCATAAGAGCAGCAGCCGCTCCTCCAATTGAATTTTGAATGCGATGGTGCCTATGCAGATCAGCTCTTCAGCAAAAGACCCAACATTTGTTCAATGCATGACTCACTGGCTATGAGTTTGCTTTTCTGACTTGTTCTAACATTACCAGAGATGGTCAGTAACTCAGCTCTTTGGGAAAGCTAAAATGGAGTGGGGCTAAAGCAGGACTGGGGAGGTGCTAAGAAGGAGTGGGTTGAGACATGGCAGGGCAAGTTAAAATCCTTGGAGTGGGGGGTAACACTTATGTCTGCAGTAAAGGGACAGTAAGGGCACTTTTGAACACAGCAGGGAAGGATTCTTTCACTATCAATCAGGCTTATTTTCGAAAGAGAAGGGCGCCCATCTTTCGACACAAATTGCAAGATGGGCGTCCTTCTCACAGGGTCGCCCAAATCGGTATAATGGAAAGCCGATTTTGGGCGTCCCCAACTGCTTTCCGTCGCCGGGACGACCAAAGTTCCCGGGGGCGTGTCGGAGGCGTAGCGAAGGCAGGGCTTGGGCGTGCCTAACACATGGGCATCCTCGACCCATAATGGAAAAAAAAGGGCATCCCTGACGAACACTTGGAGACTTTACCTGGTCCTTTTTTTCTTATGACCAAGCCACAAAAAGGTGCTCAAACTGACCAGATGGCCACCGGAGGGAATCGGGGATGACCTTCCCTTACTCCCCCAGTGGTCACTAACCCCCTCCCACCCTCAAAAAAAATGTTTTTAAATATTTTTTGCCAGCCTCTATGCCAGCCTCAAATATCATACCCAGCTCCATGACAGCAGTATGCAGGTCCCTGGAGCAGTTTTAGTGGGTGCAGTGCACTTGAGGCTGCGGACCGAGGCCCATCCCCTCCTATCTGTTACACTTGTGGTGGTAAATGTGAGCCCTTTAAAACCCACCAGAAAACCCCCTGTACCCACATCAAGGTGCCCCCCTTCACCCATAAGGGCTATGGTAGTGGTGTACAGTTGTGGGAGCTGGATTTTGGGGGGCTCAGCACACAAGGTAAGGGAACTATGTACCTGGAGATTTTTCTGAAGTACACTGCAGTGCTCCCTAGGGTGCCCGGTTGGTGTCCTGGCATGTCAGGTGGGACCAGTGCACTACCAATGCTGGCTCCTCTCACGACCAAAAGGGCTTGCATTTGGTCATTTCTGAGATGGGCGTCCCTAGTTTCCATTATCGCCGAAAATCAAAACGACTAAGTCCTAAGGACGACCATCTCTAGGGACGACATAAATGGGCGTCCCCAAACGTATAGCGAAAAGGAAAGATGACGCCCATCTTGTTTCGATAATACGGTTTGCCCCGCCCCTTTGCCAGGTCGTCCTGTGAGGAAAATTTGGGCGCGTCCTTTCGATTATGGCCCCTCATGTGGCTCTGATGCAGTTGCACCAGCTGCTTCCTCCCAGTACCGCAGTCTTTTACTGATAGTAATATTCATACTGACTATACTCCAGGTATTCCCCTGGATCTATATAGCGCGACTTAGTTGGTGTGTGCAACTCTGGTTGTATTGTGGATTTACGTGTGCAACTTAATTAGTTAACAAGCCAATCAGCACAGATAATTGCCAATTAGCAAGCAATTATTGACACTAATTAGCATTAATTAGAATTTATGCACACAGCTCTGTAAGCGTATTCTGTTAATGTGATGCTTGTAAATTTAAGTCGTATAGGTTGAAAGAGGGTGTGGCAATGGATGTGGAAAGGACGGGTCGTGAGGAATTCTAAAATCTTTGCATATTGTTATAGAATACACCTGGTCCATATGTGTCGGCATTTACACCAAGTTTTTAATTGGCGTAACTGGCCGTGACTAAATTTAGTTGCGTGGACAGGCGCTCAGCATATTTTATAACCACATGGAAATTTAGGTGTATTCTATAAAGTATGCCTGAATTTAGGAAGACTTATATAATACATCTAGGCATTGTTTTTTTGGTGCCAGTTTCTTTAGGTGAGATGTATAGAATCTAGCCCATTATGTGCAAAACAAAAATCAAAATAACATACCAAAATAATACAACATATTAAGCAAAACAATATTTGCAGTAATATGGAAAAATATGCACATACTATGGAAATATATGCACATACTATAAAAAATCCTGGCTCCCAGTCAACCCTCACCCATCTATTGGCCATGTGAACATTAATGTTCAGCAGAACTAACAGAAATCCTGTGGTCATAGACCTTCCAAGTCTCCTGCATTCAGCATGAGACTCTTGCATTGGGGAGCCATCTCCCAATGGTGAAGCAGAGTTTTCCACTGATGGATGGAGCACAATCTGGACATTTTCCCTCTTTTCAGCCCCTTCTCATTTAGGCATCTCCCCGTCTTGCCCCCCTCTCCTATCTTGGTCTGCCCCATCCCCTCAAACCTTATCATTTGCCATAAGAGCACCAAGACTTTGAAAAGAAACTAATCACAGAGCCTTGCAACTCTTGCACACATTGACCCCTGCCAGGGACCCGCCCACAAGCAACAGGAAGTGTGCATCAGAGGGGGCGAGACCCAGCAGGGACTTGACATTGCACGAGTTTGAGGCTCCATAGTATTTAATTTTGACAGTCCTGACACTGTTGCTGAAAAAAAAAGCCAAGATAAGAGGTTTGAGGGGATGGGGCAGATCAGGGGAGGAAGGGGGTAATAAGGAGAGATGTTAGATGGGGAGGGCTGGAAGAGATGAAAGAAGGGGACAGGCTGGATTGAAGAAGAAGATAATAGGAGACAGGAGGAATATGTTGGATGGAGAGGATATAGAGAGAGAGGGAGATGGAGAGGCTAGATCACTTTGGCGAGGGAGAGGGGATAAGGAAAGATTCCAAGACAATTGGGGGGGGGGGGGAGCAGGGGGAGGAAAGACAAGAAGGGGGAAATGCTGGACAAGAATTGGGAATGGAGAGACATAGAAGAGAATCTTGGGTTGGGGAGGGGGAGGGGGGAGAGAGTCATAAGGAGGCTGATACTGGGAATGATAGGGTAAAAGAGGGGTCTGATGATAGAGATGGGAAGAAGGGGCAAGCTGACTGGCAGATGTTAGGGATAAGAAAAGGAGACTAACATTGGGGCTGGGTGTTGAGCTAGAAGGAGGGGGCTGATGCTTAGGGATGGTAGAAGGGCTGATTCTGGCAGATGCTGGAGATGGGAAAGAGGAAGAATGATGCTGGCAGTGGTGGGGATGGGAGCTCAGTTGGAAGAAAGATCTGATGCTGAGACTGGGAGAAGGGGGCTAGACGTTGATGCAGGACTGATGGGGATGGAGAAAGGGCTGACTGGCAAATACTGGAGATGGGAGCAGGGACTTGATGGTGGCAGATACTGGGGCTGGAGGTTGAGTTGGGAGAGGGCTGTTGATTCAGAAGAAGAGTCTAATGCTGGAGAAAGGAGCAGATGCTAGTGGATGGCAGTGGGAGAAAGGGAAGGGGTAAATGCTGGGAGAGTGATGAAGAAGAGGAGGATAGACATGGGGGCGGCAAATCAAGGGCATCTGCAAGTGAAAGGTGGAGATGGAAGCGCAGAGGGCTAAATGCTGGAGGCAAGAAGAAGGAAAAGCAGATAAAATGTAACTTGGAGAAAGAAGGAAGGTGAACAGAGGAAAACAAGCATCTCTTGAGAGACAGATGAGGGGGCGGGTCAGCCAATAGTGGGTAGGAGAGAGGGAAAAGGAAAAAGAGTCTATGGCGAGAGTGAGGGAAGGGAGAAGGAGAAAAGTGTATCTGAAGGGGATGTGGAGAAATGGTGTGAAGGATCAGGAGGCTGGGGGTTTAAGAAGCAGTATTAAGAGATTGAATTATGATAGGTACGGATAACATGAAAATGGGACTGGACAGAAGTTTAAGAGGAGGAATGGGAAGCTGGGTAGAGGAAGAAGAGATGGCCTAGATGTCACAGAGGGTTTAGTTACAGGGAAGGAGCTGGGGCGGATGAGCAAATGAATCAGAGGAAAGTAGATGACAGCTTGGGAGGGGGTGAATACAGAGGATGGGAATGGGGGACTAGAGAGTAAGTGAAAAACAAAGGAAGACTAGGCTGTGAAAGCAGAGAGAGAGACTGGGATAATGGGAAGTCAGGAAGAGAGAAAAAATGGAAAGGTGATGCTGAAAATAGAACAAATCTACTGCACCTCAAGGCAATTCACCTTGAGCTACCACTGAGAAAAGCATGAGCTAAATCCCAATAGAAACTCCTGTACCAAGTACATTGTGAAGTAATATAAAATCTTACAAAAGTCCCTCAGGACCCGTGCAGCAATTTTCCATATCATAATAGCACTAACTTCCAGGCATTACACAAAAGGTGGCACCAAAAACACTGCAGTGGGCACCACAATATGAATATCAATACATCTATTGGAAAACTAAAGCCAGATTAATACAGATTGATCCTACAGACATTCAGTGCTAGCAAAATATCTGACTTCTTTCACACATGCAGGACATAGTGTAGCTTATAAGTACCTCTACTTTAGGAAGTTAGCATATAGTCCTACTATACCCTGAAGAGTGCAGTCAATAGCCTATTACCTCAGACCAAAAGCTTTTCCTAAACAAAAGTGTAAAATACACTAACCTCATCCATGTTATTCTAAAAAACATAGAGGAAAGCTAAACTAAAGGATTTGATGCTTAAAGAATCAAGTTATTACAGAGATTTGTATTTTATTTTCATCCCAAAATTTAGGGCCCTGTTTACTAAGGTACGCTAGCATTTTAGCGCATACACAAAATTAGCGTGCGCAGTGTAGGCACCCATAGGAATATTGTGGGTGCCTACACAGTTAGTGCGTACTAAGAGCACTAACGCGCCTGTAGCGCAGCTTAGTAAATGGGGCCCTTAGAATATTAAATATGTGCAAAGCAGTAATATCAGCACAGATATTATTTAAAAAAATGAGTTAAAATATAACTGTATTAATTAAGTGGGTCTTTTACTAAAGTGCGCAAATCAACTGCAGCTAAATGCTGGGACACCCATAGGACATAATGGGCATCTCAGCGTTTAGCACCAGCTGATTTTTAGTGCAAAGCAAAAAATGCTACTGCACCTTAGCAAAAGACTCCCTAAAATATTTTGTTAAAAACAAAGTTCAAAGTTTTCCTACTTTCGATATGCACACTCTAAAAGAAAGGGGATTGTTAGAGCGTTACCCTCTCCAGCTTGAACATCTTCCCCAAAGCAGCTTACGTTGGACAGTTTTGCGCTCCGGCGCCCACCGATTGAGACCGGAGTTGAGTTTCCGCTTGACGCCGGGAAAGGGAACCCGATGTCTCTGGAACACGAGGTAACACTCTCTCCTCCGGCGCCTGGAAATCCACCATGTCCTGCTATAGCGCGAGAGGAGAATGCGGGTACACAGAACATGGAAGTCTTGACTACTGAGGCCCGTGGAGGGGGCTCTGCCTCGGAGCAGTTATTGTCAGTTAATGAGAACAGAGGAGGGGAGGGTTTGTTGAATCCCCCCATGGTGGTTACACTTGACACTCTTTGGCAGGCTATGGAAGGCATGAAAGCTATGATTACACAATCAACTCAACAAACGATGAATCTGGTTTCCACGGTAGACCAAAATTGATGGATAATTAGAAGCAAGAATTTAATGAACAGGTACGGAGTTCCCAAAATGACATTGTTAAAATTAAGGAAAATGTTTCAGCGATTATCAAAGATAATTCAAATATCTGACAAAAAATTGAACAAATAGAAAATTATAATAGATGATTGAATATGAGGATTTTGAATTTTCCGAAACCGATAGGTATCCTTCCCTTGGAACTATTTAAAAAATACTTAGTTGAAACTTTGAAAATTTCCTCTCAAAATATTCCCCCAATAAACAATATATTTTTCCTTCTGATAAAAAGAATCAAGATGGGATCCCTGAAGTTTTAGAACAAGAGAAACTTGAAGATTTGAAAGATATTTCTTTAATTTTGAAGGACTCCCTGATCGAAGTAACCAATAGGGCCATGCTTTTAGTCTCATTTGTTTTGAGCAAGACTTTAATGCAATATTAAAATTATACTTTAAAAATATGCACCAAAAGTTTTGTGGCCAGAAATTATGGATATTTCCAGATGTTACTAAAGTCACCCAAGAAAGAAGAAAGAGATTCCTGGAATTAAGAGAAGAGACACGTTCACTGGGAGCAACATTTTTGATTGCATATCCGTGTAAATGTATAGTAAAGTATGTGGGAATTAAGTATATTTTTTTTGTACCAGAACAGCTGAAAGCCTTCATAGACCTGAAAAGAGTAACTGAGTCATAATATCAGAAAGGCATTATAAATATATAGGTGGAAGGGTATATTGCCTTTCTTTTTCTTTTTTCTTCTTATTGATTTCCCTGATCATTTCTCTTCCACTCCCCCCCCCCCCCACCTGTGATTATTGTGGTCTAAGGAAGGGGCAAAAGAATATGTCTTTATTACCTATTATTCTCTATGAAGAGTATATATTTTGAATTTAATATATTTGACTTCTTTTGTATCCTGAGTTACATATAACAAGCTTTATGCTTGTGTAAAGTTATAAATGAATAAATAAATTTAAAAAAACAAAAAAAACTAAGTTCAACTGAACTCTTCCAAATATGAACATACTTTAAAATCTTCCTTTGTAGCTAAAGTGCATTATCTAAACTTTGAAACAGCAATTCTGTATTACAATAATAGTTGAATAAATTTGATATACCACCCTACTCAACAAAGGTCAGAGTGGTTTACTAAAATATAAAAACAGAAAAGAAAGCCATAAATTATAGAACAGAAGAAACACACACTAAGAAACAATCAACAATAAACACCAGCTGAAAGCATCAGATAAATATTCATGATAAATTTCTTTTACCAAATGTTTCTGAACTATAACTTAGTTCTAAGATAAAAAGAACTGATTCCTTATATTTTTTTCTTCTCTTTTCAGGTAAACCTTAAGGAAACCAGGAATAAATCCAGGATCAACACCTATCTGATAAGTATACTTCTAGGTATTCTGTCTCTGCCTTTTCTTCTGTCTCTTTATGTTTACTCTATATACTGGATTCTGTATTGGTCACTCAAAGTCGGGCATGCAAATTTGGGCATGGATTGCAGATCTGTGCATAAACTAATTAGCTAACTAGGTAATAACAATTATTGGAGTTAACCAGTGGCGTACTAAGGGGGGGGGGCGGTGGGGCGGTCCGCCCCGGGTGCACGCCGCTGGGGGGATGCCGCGCGTTTGCTCCCTCTGGCCCCAGAACGGGTTATTTCCTGTAACAGGGCAGAGGGAGCAGGGAACGAGCGTTGCTGACAGACGCGCGCCACCCCCCCCAGCAGGTAAAGATGCACCGGGGGGGGGGGGGTGTCGTTTTGCCGCGGGGAGCTGCCCCTTCCACGTCCCCTGCCCCGCCGCTTTCACACCCTCACCCACCCCTGGCGCATATTCCCCTCCTCCCCCAATCACCTTGCCTCCCCCCTGTCATCTCCACTCCCCTCCGTCACCTCCCCTCCCCTTACTCTACTATCCCTGGTGGTCTAGAGGTACCTCTTTAGGGCAGGAAAGAGCCCCTCTTTCCTGCCCTGAGCTGCTAGCTGCCCTGCATCCTGTCCTGTGGTGAGTCCAGCTGTCAGCGTTTCAAAATGGCTGCCGAGAGTTGAAGTCTCGCGAGGCTGCTTCAACTCTCGGCGGCCATTTTGAAACGCCGAGAGCCAGACTCACCACAGGACAGGATGCAGGGCAGCTAGCAGCAGCGCTCCGGGCAGGAAAGAGGGGGCTCTTTCCTGCCCCAAAGACAAAGAGGTACCTCTAGACCACCAGGGATAGCAGAGTAAGGGGAGGGGGGATAGTCGCGTTTCGCCGGGGGGGGGAGGGGGTCACGCTGTACCCGGGGGGCAGGGGGCACTGTACCCGCGGGGGGGGGGGGGGATGCATCGGCGATCCACCCCTGGTGTCAGCCCCCCTAGGAACGCCACTGGAGTTAACAAGCAAGTTTGGAAAGTATGGGCCTTCTGCCTTTATTTTTTTGGCCCTTACTATCTGGAATAATTTGCCCATTAACCTTTCACAGTAATTTCCTCATTGAAAGATTTAAAACTGCACTAAAAACCTGACCAGGGAGTTGGGTGAGGGCTTTCACTTTTGGGCTACAGCATTCCTGCAATTTTAGTCTGTTGTTGATGTAATTTTTGTTCTTGTATTCATGCTATGGTTTTGGATGTGATCTACTTTTTTTTTTTCTTGTGTGCATGTTTCTGTACTATTACATATTGTAGTTCTTTTCTATCTTTGAGTTCCTATATTTTTTGTACACCGCTCAGTTCTACTAGTTAGTTTGGGTGGTATAGAAAGTTTAAGTAAACCATAAACCGCTTAATTGGCAGTAATTAGCAGTAATTACTAATTAGTAATTAGCTTAATTGGCAGTAATCGCTGCACCCTATGCCTGGAATAAACTTCCTGAGCCCCTACGTCTTGCCCCATCCTTGGCCACCTTTAAATCTAGACAGAAAGCCCACCTCTTTAACATTGCTTTTGACTCGTAACCACTTGTAACCACTCGCCTCCACCTACCCTCCTCTCTTACTTCCCGTTCACATTAATTGATTTGATTTGCTTACTTTATTTATTTTTTGTCTATTAGATTGTAAGCTCTTTGAGCAGGGACTGTCTTTCTTCTATGTTTGTGCAGCGCTGCGTATGCCTTCTAGCGCTATAGAAATGCTAAATAGTAGTAGTAGTAGTAGTAATTAGGAGTTACACATGGATCTGTCCTACAGCCATTCTGTAACATGCACATTTAAATTTCATCTTCAACTTCCTAACATCCAAAGCGTCTTCAGAAATCTTCAATCTTATTATAAATCAATATAGATGTTTCAATACCCTCTCCATTCGTTTCTTCACCACCCACCACCCTTGCAGGATTTACATGGCGGTATATCAAACTAAAATTCAATAAGTGTATAAATGAAATATAGTTTATAGTAGTGACCTATGAAGAGGTTGATGTTTGATATACCGCCTTGTAAATCCTGCAAGGGTGGTGGGTGGTGAACATCACTGAGGTCACTTTAAGAGACTATATGATTGCTTGGTTAATTTTTCTCACTGAAGAAACGAATGGAGAGGGTATTGAAACATCTATATTGATTTATAATAAGATTGAAGATTTCTGAAGACGCTTTGACTGGATGTTAGGAAGTTGAAGGTGGAGTTTTTGATCTATATCAGTCTAAATTGTGTGATTTGCCATTTAAATTTCATAGCATATATCTTCAAAGGAGGTGTGGCAATTTCTTGTCCAGCATTTCCCCTTTCTTGTCTTTCCTCCCCCTGCTCCCCCCCCCCCCCCAATGGTCTGGCAATCGGAGGGACATGGGAAATTAGTGTCATTCCCAGACATTAGGGATGATATTATACTATACTGTGATTTATGTGCCTAACTATCATGGCCTCTAGTGGTTAGAGCACTGGTCTTGCAATCCAGAGGTGGCCAGTTCAAATCCCACTACTGCTCCTTGTGATCTTGGGCAAGTCACTTAACCCTCCATTGCCTCAGGTACAAATTTAGATTGTGAGCCCTCCTGGACAGAAATATCCAGAGTACCTGAATGTAACTCACCTTGAGCTACTACTGAAAAAGGTGTGAGCAAAATCTAAATAAAATAAAATTAGTTGGGTACGCATATTTACTCCAGCTTTTGACAGGTGCAAATGCCTGCACCCAAATTTAGGTATGAAATGTGTGATAACCTAGTATTCTGTAAAGGTTGTTCCACGAAGAGCGCCCTTTGCAGAATATTAGTTTAGTGTGGATCATCCTGGTGCCTAACTTTGGGCACCATTTATTGACTTTTCCCTATTTGTGTATGTGCCAGACACTGAACTTTTTTCTCCCATAGAAATAGTAGATCTTCAATACTGTCTCTACTAATCTGACTATAAAAACTAAACAACAGATACTGACTCCCTATTTGTGTGCAACAAATGTAGTTAATTACTTCACTGGGAACACTAGTCAAAATAAAGAATAATTTTTAATTCCCTATCTATTCTGAATGCTTATTTCCCTAATCTAAAATAGTTCTATTCATAGTTCCACTTTCAAGTCTGCCTCAGCAACACCAAGCATGGTACACAGTATCACACACACAGAGCACAGTTTATAAATGCATCCTTGCAGAGCACAGCCTCTGGCTTTGAGGCTGACATACTCCAGAGAATAGAATTTTACTTTTCTTTCTTAAAGAACCTAACCCAAATTTTTAATAAGCCAGCAACCTTCACAGGCTTGTACTTTGCTTAACGAAGAACCCAGTCTCAGGTCCACAGCTTCCTTTCTGACTCGAGCTCATCACAGACTTTAATCC
Source organism: Microcaecilia unicolor (assembly GCF_901765095.1). Lineage (NCBI taxonomy): Eukaryota > Metazoa > Chordata > Amphibia > Gymnophiona > Siphonopidae > Microcaecilia > Microcaecilia unicolor. Next base: position 98,824,994 of record NC_044039.1, read on the forward strand.
CATGTGCTCAACCAAGGAAATCAGTGGAAATTCTTTCAGATTTTCACCAGTACCCTCACAATCTCTCTTTGACAATAGTTTTCCAAACTCAGAAATAGTTGCCAATAGCCTTCAAGCTTTAGAAACTTTGCACTCAGTATACACTTAAATTCTCACAGGATCAATTCTTTCATTCACCAAATACAATTTCCACATTATCTCCCACAAACTCACTTTTTTCTCAAATTTTACACTTTACAGAAGAGCCTGTCACAAATGTCTTGCTATTTTCATGCCTTCAGCCTTTCTCCTTAAGAGAAACAACTTTCTTCTCAATAGCAGCAGAGCTTGCCTGTATAACATTCTCCTGCCAGAGTGTAGGGCAGTCAATCAGAAGCTTCAACTTGTTTAGACACATTATTTTTGCATGCACGCTCAGACTTGCTTGCAGATTAATTCAAATATGAAATTAAAGTTCTAAATAGCCTTTTACCATAAACTTACATTAAATAAAAGTACTTTCCCACAGTATTTTCCCCAAATCCTGCAACAATTCAGTTTCTTCCATAATAAACCAATTTTTTGGGATTAAAACTTTCTCAGCAACAGACAGTATTTTAACTCAACTATAACAACTTTAAGCTTCTGTTAGACCCCATGTCACCACAATTTCACACACAATACCCAGGCAAATAAATAAAATATTAATTTGACACTTAGCACCTACCTTAAATTACTGCCTCTTCATTCCCACATGACAGATCTTGCAATTGTCCTTGACCACACATTTTCACATATTCAGCTAACATAACTTTTACCACAAAATAAATATCACCAGATGTGACACTCATCTTAAACTACTTCTCAAACCCCCATTAAACCCCTAAGTATTAGTTTTAAATGTGTTTCTGCCAACCAAAGTCCTTTTTTTAAAATGAATTAAAACTAACCCAAAACTTTTAAAATTATACTCCCCAACCCCAGGCACCAACTCACTTTAGTCCTTTGACTTCTCTGATATCTCCTCTGACCCGCAATCAGGTCCCATATAGACTCCTCTGCACCCAATTCTAGCCACTGTTTCTAACAGCAGACCCGCAGGGCAGCTCAAAAATCGAGGCCCTAGCTTCATTTTGGGCTTACAGGAGACTCCAGAATACAACTGCACTGCATGAAAGTCTTCCCATTCTCGTTTTGTTCTAGCCTGGTCCAATCACAGCCCTGATCTCCCTGGACTAGTGGTCAATGAACTAGTGCTCCTCTCACAGGCCCCCATGCACACACAACCTCTGGGTCACCTGGGAACTGGCAAACCACAGGCCCACCTTTATAATCTGGGTCACCTCCATTAATCTCCAAGGTGGCCCAAATTGCAGGATGACCCCAGCAAGATTAAAAAAAAAAAAAAAAAAATATATATATATATATATATATTAACTCTTAGTTACAATAGATAAGCACATAAGCACATAAGCTGCCACACTGGGAAAAGACCAAAGGTCCATCAAGCCCAGCACTCCGTCTCCGACAGCGGCCAATCCAGGCCCCAAGAACCTGGCAAAATCCCAAAATTTAATAACGATCAATGGACTTTTCCTTCAGGAATCTGTCACCAAGTACAGAATAAATAACTACAAAGTAAAGATAGGAATATGTAGGCAAATGTTAAACTGAAATCCTAAGTAGATGGGCTCTGCATATAGTGCAACAAAAAAGGAACAGATACAACAATGCATTTCCCCCAGTACTGTGCAAGTTATAAAGATAGCAGATATAAATTTTAAAACTGACTTATTCCAATCACTAATTAAAAATGAAATTCTTTCTTCTACCTTTGTTGTCTGGCCATTTAATTATTCTAATTGTGTTGGTGCCAGGCTCTAGTTTCTGCTTTGCTCTGTCTTCACTTTAATAGTTTATAAAACATATATTTTGGAGAAATAAATTTTGAAAATTCGAAATTCACAAGTTCAATCCCCTCACAGAAATGTCCAAAGTTTATATTTTTGGTGAAGAATTAATCTGTCTTGAGCAATTGCGCTTAGTCTGGCCAACTTAAATTTTCCAACTCAACCATTTTAGAGTCTTGAGTCACAGATTGTGACTTTAAGTCTCAAAGAAGCATAGTATTATCAAGGGAAACAGTGATAAAAGAAGAACACACATTTTGTAGAGCTTCTAGCATTGATAAAATTTAGTCCAGAGTGATCTCTGCTAGTTTTTGAAGAGGCTGTAATGTGGCTCCACAAAGGTACAATTCTTCTTTAGGAGTATGTCTTTTCATCTCTGTTCTGATGTCTAAGAACCAAGCAGCTCCCATAGATAGTGCTGCCTCATTTATTTATTTATTATTTGTTGCATTTGTATCCCACATTTTCCCACCTCTTTGCAGGCTCAATGTGGCTTACATGGTACCGTAATCGGCGTTGACCGATTCCATCATACGTCATTGTTCTCTCTACTATCATGGTGGGTAACCCTCCTTAAGCAGAATCACTCTCTGGCAGCTGGTGTCCCTCCATTACAGGTAAGGCAGTAAACTTCCTATTCCATTCTCCTGCACAGTGATATCAAGGCTTTGTGGATCCAGAAGCTTGATTGAAATTTCACTTTCCAGCTTGGGGCTCTTCCCAGCCCCAAGTGCAGCAGAAACGCCCAATGTCATCTGTCTTCTTTTAACTCTCTTTCCAGGGTCTCATGACTATTTGTCAGTTTTCTCTCTCTTCCTGTCTTCTTCACTTTCTTTACTACATCTGGCTCTGACATTGTTCTTTTCTTTTCAGTTTTCTTCCATATATTCTGCTTCTGTATCATATTTCAAAAGCAAACTTAACTAGTGGTGCCCACACCCCTAAGAGGTGCAGGAAGAGGTTAAATAGGGTACAGTGAAAGGTCTTGATATCTGAGGCAATTTATTGAAACTATCTAGACAGAGTGGATATAACAGTGTACTACTGTAATTTTAGTGACATTAGCAATGTTAGTGGCTTTCAGCAACATTCATAGCTGTCAGTTGTCATTAGTGGACATGTGTTTTAGGAAAGGGGTCCAAAGGTTTCATTGATCAGTTAAAGGAGTGTGGGAACCGAAAAAAGTTAAGAACACCTGGCCTAAGCCATTAAGAGAACACCTGAGTAGTAGATAGTTCAGCAGGGCCTAAATGTTCTGCCACAGTTTTAAACTTAACTATTAGAGCCTAGAGCATTAAACGATAGCCAACAGATAGCTGAGCAGGGCTTAAACTTTAGGCCTTAAAAAGAAAAAGGTATTTTCTGTTCTTTGCCAGAAACTGAGGAAAAGGTGCTACTGACCCAAGTTAGGTGTTAATTAAGGTACTGTTAGTAACTTAAAATAGCTCAGAGGTCACTGGGACAGACAGATTACTTATCAATGAGGCTGTTGGAAGCATTTCCCCTAGAAACAAAGTTATATAGAGAGGAAGGGTCCCAAGTAACCTTCTTTACTGAGGGAGTTCTGAGAGAAGAGGACATGTCTTTGGGTAAGTGAACATTATTTTGCTCTGTGCTTTAATGATTTAAAGCTTGGGATAGAAAAGAATTTGTAGGCTTATTGATAAAAACGGTTTGAATTTCACGAAAAAGCAAACTTCATTTATTAAGGGATCCTTTTACCAAGCTGCGGTAAACAGTAACATGTGCTTACTGCAGCTTAAAATAGTGTACCGCGGGGCACACTGAGTTGCCTGCGGTACTTTTGACATGTACACGCACTACCGGTGTGCTGAAAAATAAAATGCATTTTTCAACAAGAGGGCATGTCCGGGGTGGAGTGGGTGTTTCTGCATTCATCAGTTAGCGCAGCTACATTATTGCGTGCCAACTAGGTAGTGCAGGATTAGCATGTAAGCCCTTACCACCTACGAAAAAGGTGGTGATAAGGGTTCATGTGCTAATTTAATTTAAAGCTGCTCGCTAAAGGCAATGTTAGCTCATAGCCATTAAATCAAGAAGTGGAAAATCAATCTTCTTTTTTTCCACTGAATTTCTCCCAGTTTTGTTATTCTTCCCGTAAACACTGATATATTTCCAGGAAAAACAGACTACAATAAGAACTGAAAACAAAGGTCCCTACACAACCTGTACTCCAACTGCCCTGACTAGCTTGTCATCTGCTATGAAGAAGATGTAGTCTGGTTCTTAGATGCCATGCAGTAGGCCAGCTGTTAGCTGTCTATCAAGTACCTTTAGCAGACAAATAGTCCAGGAGCAAAAATTTCACTCCTTTGATCCAGCAAGAAGCAGATGCTGATTTATAGAAAAGGACTTTGTTGTTCTGTTTCTATTTTACTTTCTTTCCTAAGGCAGAAACCACAAAATCCAGTAGGAAAAAAAGACAAGTGCCTTACTCTTGCAAAGTCAATAGACTCTGACAACTGCAGAAGAGTTTTCTTGGCCTCAACAAAGCTTGCAGGCATCTGCTTTGATGCACATTTAACTTTTTTTTACCCCCTTTTTAATGTGACAGTTTTTGTTAATTCAGCTTCTTTGAATAAAATGGAGTGAGCCCAGTGAGCTTGTATGAAAGAAGCCGGCACATACATCAGTGTAGCCTCTTACTTTAGAAGCAAGACTTATTCTCCTCTACTATAATTGATTCCACCTTGAGTGAAGGGTTTTTTTAATACACAGAACTCACTGATGTTGACCTCAGCATATTTGAAAATCTTTTATGATCGGGTCAAGACTTGCAAGTGCAAGGACAATTAGCCTGGACAATACACATACCCCCCCCCTCATTCTATAAATTTAGTGCCTAAATATAAGTGTCATTTGTGTCATAAAATTACAGAATGTTAGCACTTATGCGGGTGACTGTACATTTGCATGTGTCAGCTGAGCATTCAACATTATTCTATAATACAAGTGCACAATTCACTTAGGGGCCCTTTTACTAAGCTGCGAAGGTGCCTATGTACACCCAATGCACGCCAATTTGGAACTACTGTCCGGCTACCATGTGGCCCATGCAGTAATTTCATTTATTACGCACGTCCACCATGCGCGTTGGAAATTTTCCGGTGTGCAGCACTAACCGGGCGGTAATCAGCAGTGTATGTGCACTGATGATTACCGCCTGGTTAATGTGTGAGACTTTACCGCTAAGTCAATGGGTGGCAGTAAAGTCTCATCTCAAAATGGATGCGCACCAATTTTAATTTTGTCGCATGTCCATTTTTGGCCCCCAAAAAGGCCTTTTTTGCAAGTGCGCTGAAAAATGGACCTGTGCGCGTCCAATACATACGTCTACACCAGCACAGGCCACCTTTCAGCGCACCTTAGTAAAAGGACCCCTTAGCACTTAAATGCGAGGAGTGTACATGTAGGCGGAAAACAGGAAGGGTTAGATTCTATATATGGCACCTGAAAAATCTGCGTGGAAAAAAATATGCCTAGGCGTATTCTCTAAAGTATGCTTAAATTTTATAGAATAGGCTTAAATTTCCACATGGTATTTAGAATACGCCGAGCAGCTCTCCACATGGCCAAATTTGGTTACGTCCATTTAGGCCATGTATTACTTAGCGTAAATCCTGATGCCTATATTAGGCATGGAGCAGGTGTATTCTCGAATAATGTGCATTGATTTTAGAAAGGCCCATTCCATGCCCATAACCACGGTCCCTTTTCAATTATGTGACTTGGGAATTTTCACGAATCACGTTACAGAATACGCTTAGCGAGCTGTACGTATAAATCATAATAAATAATGCCAATTAGTGTTCACAATTGCTTGTTAGCATCCAATTTATTTCCTTGCGGATATATAGATAGATATAGAATTTGTGGGGGAAGGGCATAGGCAAGGATCCCAATTATACATGTAACTTACTCACTACTGTAAGTTACATTCTGAAGTGCTGCATTTAGGTTTGTGCATTTATGCCTGCTCTTGACAGGGCATAAGTGTCTAATCATAGTTGAATAGATGCTGGTTTACACTAATACCAGTGCTAAGTCTTGGAATGACCTGCCGAAGCAATTAAAAGGAATATCAGACCATCAATTATTTAAGAAGTTCTTAAAGACATTCCTATTTACGAAAGCCTATTCCATACCGAATCCCACTATTTGACTCTCCTGTTGTCGTTTGAATTGGGACACTAACCCAATTGCTCTTGTTGGACAGTTTCTTCTTTTCATGTCTTTTCTGTGAATTCATCCCAGCTCTGTCATCCTATGTTTATACCTTTTTTTATTGTAATTTTGCCTGACCTACTGTAAGCCACATTGTGCCTGCGCTTGTGGGAAAATGTGGGATAGAAATGCACTAAAATAAATAAATAATATTCTATCATGGAATCTTGGTGTCCAGATATCATTATAGACTTTGCACTCTCTGTGCTACATCTAGGTGCCTAACTTTGGTACCCAGTTATAGAATTGTCCCCATATTACATAAGTACATAAGTAATGCCATACTGGGAAAAGACCAAGGGTCCATCGAGCCCAGCATCTTGTCCACGACAGCGGCCAGTCCAGGCCAAGGGCACCTGGCAAGCTTCCCAAACGTACAAACATTCTATACATGTTATTCCTGGGATTTTGGATTTTTCCAAGTCCGTTTAGTAGCGGTTTATGGACTTGTCCTTTAGGAAACCGTCCAACCCCTTTTTAAACTCTGCTAAGCTAACCGCCTTCACCACATTTTCCGGCAATGAATTCCAGAGTTTAATTACACGTTGGGTGAAGAAAACTTTTCTCCGATTTGTTTTAAATTTACTACACTGTAGTTTCATCGCATGCCCCCTAGTCCTAGTATTTTTGGAAAGCGTGAACAGACGCTTCACATCCACCTTTTCCACTCCACTCATTATTTTATATACCTCTATCATGTCTCCCCTCAACCGTCTCTTCTCCAAGCTGAATAGCCCTAGCCTCCTTAGTCTTTCTTCATAGGGAAGTCGTCCCATCCCCGCTATCATTTTAGTCGCCCTTCGCTGCACCTTTTCCAATTGTACTATATCTTTCTTGAGATGCGGCGACCAGAATTGAACACAATACTCAAGGTGCGGTCGCACCATGGAGCGATACAACGGCATTATAACATCCTCACACCTGTTTTCCATACATTTCCTAATAATACCCAACATTCTATTCACTTTCCTAGCCGCAGCAGCACACTGAGCAGAAGATTTCAGTGTGTTATCGACGACGACACCCAGATCCCTTTCTTGGTCCGTAACTCCTAACGTGGAACCTTGCATGACGTAGCTATAATTCGGGTTCTTTTTCCCCACATGCATCACCTTGCACTTGCTCACATTAAACGTCATCTGCCATTTAGCCGCCCAGTCTCCCAGTCTCGTAAGGTCCTCTTGTAATTTTTCACAATCCTGTCGCGAGTTAACGACTTTGAATAACTTTGTGTCATCAGCAAATTTAATTACCTCGCTAGTTACTCCCATCTCTAAATCATTTATAAATATATTTAAAATATATTGTCTTGTCTGTAACTATATAAGAAAATACACATGCATATGTTGGACGTAACACACATTCATCCTTTTTGTATGTCTTGTCTGTAAAAAAACAAACCAAAAAACCCCTCAGATATTAAGCAATCAGATCTTGATGCTAATATTTCTGATTATCCAAGGCAGGGGCATAGCCAGACTTTGGCGGAAGAGGGTCCAGAGCCCAAGGTGAGGGGGCACATTTTAGCCCCCCCATGGCGCCGCCGCCACCCCCCGCCGCCACCACCACCACCAACAACAACTTTAACCCCCCCACTGACGACCCTCTTGACCCCCCTCCCGCCGTCAACCCTCCGTCGACATCGCCTACCTTTGCTGGCGGGGGACCCCAACCCCCGCCAGCTGAGGTCCTCTTCTTCCTTCGTTCTGTTTCCGAGTCTGACAGAACGAAGGAAGAAGAGGACCTCGGCTGGCGGGGGTTGGGGTCCCCCGCCAGCAAAGGTAGCAGACAGCGACGGCGGGTTGACGGCGGGAGGTGGGGTCGAGAGGGTCATCGGCAGGGGGGTCCAGGGCCAAATCTGTGGGGGCCCAGGCCCCCGTGCCCCCAAGTAGCTATGCCCCTGATCCAAGGTCAGTTGTTTTTAATTAATTAATTATTAGTTTCTGGCAGTGGTGAGCAGGGGCAGACTGACAGGGATCTGGGCACCCAGGCAATAAGGGTAATGCCCCCCCAACCTCCAGATTACTGGCTCTGCATCTATCGTAATATTTCTAAAATACACTTTAAACAAAAACCTGATGTAGAAATATACAAAATCATTAAATCATGCTAATGGTGCATCCAGGGTATACATTTGGAATGATCTGCATGTTTTGCTTTCTAAATGCTGCTGAGGCTCAACCTTTTTTCATTTGGACACACCTGAAGGCCGATACTCACATATGTGACACACTGCATACATGACCCTCATGGACCTTTGGTCTGACACAATATAGCATTTCTTATAATTTAAATATACATATGCTCTGCATCCACAAAATCCAACCTCTCCCCAACAAAAGATGCAAATCAGAACTAGGAAAGTTCTCCATGACAGTGACTATACAAAAAAAAAAAAAGAAAAGAAAAGAAGAAAAACCAAAAACATATTCTGATTCTCATGTCATCTGAGGAACAGCAATATAAATCTCTCCACTTCCAGACACATTGTGAAATATAAAACCTGAAATAAATCCTAACTTAACATAAATGAAACAATTCGCCAGTAATGCATATTTCAATAACACAGACTCAGCACTAGCTATGAAAATGACAACTGGGGCAGTGTAACGGTACAACATTCACCTCTACACAGACCCTGCACCTTCCCGATTACATTCCCAGCACCCCACCCAGAACAGTCCTAATTCCCACAATCCAGGTTCTGACCTCCCTGATCACAGTCCTAACCCCCCCCCCCCCCAAATCCTGGTCCCGACCTTCCCGAAAAAGTCCAGAATCTTCACATACCTTTCTTGGTACTTAACTCCTTATGCTCCCTGTAGGACACTCCAGTCATTTCAGGCTAACTTCTTATAGGTTCCCTCCTTCTGACAAATACGCTATGGCTTTGTCCACATAAAAACCTTCAGCATGGTGGGTCCTACTCCTTGGAATGCTGTCCTCTCCCAGCTGAGATTGATAAGCGTATATTCAGAGTTTCGCTGTACCTTGAAGACTCTTCTATTTAAGGAAGCTTTCAGCCTTTGATCCCTGTTCTGCTGCCCTTTCTGCTCTTTGACCCTCTTTGGCAGCCCGCCTCGCCCAACGCATACTTAATAGCTTGCCTTTTCACTTTCATTCCTACATTGTTCTTCCCTGTCCTATATTAAATGGAGTTCTTCTTTCTTCCCCCACTTTTCCTCCTCTCCTTATCTCTTTCCTTTCTCCAGATTAATATACTGCTATATTTAATTACTTGTGATTGTACACCATTTTGAAGGCTTTCACCCTAAGCGATATATCAAATACCTAATAAGTTTGAACTCATAGGCGGTCGGTGGCCCAACTGTTTGGGGAGGCTAAAAGGGGTGGGGTTAGGGGCGGGGCTTACATCCATAATTGTCTGACAACACAGAAAAAAAATAAGTAAAAATAAGTCACAATTAATACCTTTTATTAAATTTAGATATTAAATATGGATCATATGTCAAAGAATAAAGTGGTTGCTCAAAGCATGTACTAACCACAGTTGCTCAACTGCAAAACACTATGCACAAATTTGTGCAAAAACACACTCATAAACCTTACTGTACCATAACACTGGGCAGACCCTAATAAACCAATATACCACCCATACGGAAAATGCAGACCGTCAACAATATGAAACAAGGGATCATAATATCACAATTCTCATGTAGAGCCACAAAACACCCTTTTATGGTGGAAAGTGTTCACAATGAGCTCCTTTTATGAACGACTATATGTAGATCCTTCAAGAGGTAGTGTGTCATGATTTAGGCTCTAAAACCATTTCTGATGATTTGGTGCCACCTCAGTAAGCCCAATACACAATCTCTCCACTGCAAAACACTATACACAAACTTGTAAAAAACCACACTCATATAGCCTTACCAAACCATAACAGTACTAATTCCAAGGACAGGACGAGCTAAACCTTATGCGTGGAAAGGCAGCACTGTAATTACACCGGGCTCTAAAACACCAGTACACAACCTAGTGAAACAAAACCAAAAAGGGCTAAAAATACTACACGCTAGCAGAATACTGCACCTTGATCACACATGAAAAACACATGACACAACAGATATGACAGCAAAATACTGAACTGGAAAGTTACCTCAAGAAGTCAGACTCCGCATGCAGCAATACTAGAAAAATTGAAATTTACATGCAAAACATCACAGATGCACATTTCCAAAAGCTGACATATTCCAGTTAATAAATTCTGAATAAAATACTTTTTTCTACCTTTGTTGTCTGATCATTTAGTTTTTCTATTTGCTTTGGTCCCATTGTCTTCTGTTTTATGCAGTGTCTTCTTTCCATTTGATACTTTTTCTCTCACCATGTCCACCATCCTCCTGTGTCCTTATGCATCCTGTCTACCATCTGTAGCCCTGTCCCTATCCTTCAGTATCCCGATCCAGCTCTTAAATTCAACAGTTTCCCTCCATCCATATCCAGCATTTCTCCTCACTCCCCTCCATCCATGTGCATATACTTCCCTCCCCTCCATCCATGTCCAGCACCTTCTCTCTTTCTCTCCTACCATTCCATCCAGTGTCATCCCTCTTTCTTTCTCCATCCTTCCACCCATTATCCTCTCCCAATCCTTCTGTCCATTGTCTTCCTCTATCTCTTCTTCCTTCTAGACAGTTCTCTCTCTTCACCCTTTTCCATTCAGCATGTCCTCTCTCACCCCATCCTTCCAGTGTCTTTCCTCTTTCCCTCCCTACCAGTTTCTTCCCTCCTTCCAGCATTTTTCCTCTTTCTCCCTCCTTTCATCCAGCCAGCATTTCTCAGTCTGACAGCTAGGGTCTCCCCCAGTTTCTCCCCAGCAGCTTCTCCCTCTCTCATGCCCATGTCCCCTCTTTCTCTCCCCATCTCTCTCTGGCTCTCCTCTGCTCTTTTCCATGTCCCTGGCTCTCCCCTGTTCTTTTCCATGGCCACTGTTTCTGTCCCCATCTCTTTATGGCTCTCCCCTGCTTTTTTCCATGTCCCTGGCTCTCCCCTGCTCTTTTCCATGGCCCTCTTTCTCTCCCCATCTCTTTCTGGCTCTCCCCTGCTTTTTTCCATGTCCCTGGCTCCTCTTTCTCTCCCCATCTCTTTCTGGCTCTCCCTTACTTTTTTCCATGTCCCTGGCTCTCCCCTGCTCTTTTCCATGGCCCCTCTTTCTCTCCCCATCTCTTTCTAGCTCTCCCCTGCTTTTTTCCATGTCCCTGGCTCTCCCCTGCTCTTTTCCATGTCCCCTCTTTCTTTCCCTATCACTCTCTGGCTCTCCACTGCTCTTGTTCATGTCCCCTGGCTCTCCCCTGCTCTCCTCCTACCGTTTCCACACATTCTCTTCTCTCCCTCCGGCCCGGGCCTCTTTACAGCAGTGCTGACAGAAGAAGAAAAAGAAGCGCGGGGCCGCAGCAGCGTTTAGACATGCGCTGTCGGCTCTGCCGGTCCTCTGCCCCCGGAACGGGAAATTGACGTCACGGGGCAGAGACCGGCAGAGCCGACAGCGCATGTCTGAATGCTGCTGCTGCCCCGCGCTTCTTTTTCTTCTTATGTTATGCTGGCTCCGAGAGAAGCGGCGGCAGCGGATGAGTGTAGGTGTTATTCCTGGCTGCCGCTGCGCTGCTCAATAGAAGCGGCGGCAGCAGAAGATTTCGTCATCGGGAGTCTCGGGGTACATTTGGAGAGGGAGGCAGGCGGGGCCGCCGCGAAGCTCATAGCTGGGCTAGGGAGGCTTAGCCTCCCCAAGCCTCTTATACGGGGCACCTATGTTTGAACTTGAACTCCTAACCTCCTTGATCACAGTTCTACCCTCCTCACAGTCCTAACCCCCCTAATCCAGGTCCTGGCCCCCCAACTCTCCCAATCAAGGTACTGACCCCGCCATCACAGTCCTACCCCCTGATCCAGGCTCTGGTCCCCCTGAATCAACAACCCTGTCCCATCAAATATACTGCCCTTGACAGCAAACACTCCTCCCCCCACCTCACCCAGTTCCCACCCACACCCTCCAGGGCTTACCTATGGGTCTACATTGGTGACACAGTGGTGTTGGGCAGCAGCCATCCCACTCTGCTGCCACCTAGTCAGCACCTCATTCCCAAAACTGCACTGATGACCCTAGTGGTGACCTCGCAGTACTACTAGGGAAAGGGGCCTACTGCTAGGGTAATTGTCACCATTTTGGAGTCAGGTTCCAATTGATCAGCAGCTGAGGAGGATCCCTGCTGCCCAGCACAACTGCACCACCAATTTAGACCCCTGGGGGGGGTAAGATTGGGAGTTTGGGGGGAGGTGTTTGCTGTCAGAGGTAGGGCTGTTGATTCAGGGGGCTGTTCTGGATTGGCAAGGGTTAAGACTGTGATCTGGGGAGTTGGGAACTAGCTGGAGGGGGGCTGGAAATGTGATCAGGTGGATTGGGAGGGTATGGGTTTGCACAGGGAGGGCGATAAGGTTCTCTGCCACCACACAGAATGCCAGTTGCACCTACTGCTTTCTCTTGTGGTGGTGTTAAGTTCAGCTGCACTGTAGGCAGTTGTGATGGCTAGTGCATGGTAAAGCCCCTTGCACTAGCTGTCACAGCTGGCTACACTTTTTCCTGCCCAGACCTGGTCCCTTTCTGCACAAGGCAGCTAACGTGACATTTTTATCGCAAAGGCCCTGCTTTAGCGCAGTAGACAGTAGAACGGGCCTGTGCTATGAACAACACACCTCAATGGAAACAAAAATGTGACAGGAAAACTGATGACACCATGATCAGACCTTTTTTTGTTATATGTTGTTTTACCTATATATATGAGAAAACAATTATTGACATCTGAAGGTAAGAGTTTTCTTCTAAGGGCAGGATTGCTAAAGAGACATTTTGTTTAGGTGTGTATTCCCAATTGTCACTGGATATTAGGTATCCAGAGGGTTTATTAGACAATTGGAATATGGTTATCTCAGATACCATGAATGTAGAAGCCCCTTTAAAGCAGAGGAAATCCTCTAAGAGAAAATCATTGACCAGGTATTCCCCACATTTGAGATCAAAGAAAAGTGAATGTAGAAGACTAGAAAGAAAATGGCGGAAATCTAGGAACTCAACTGATAGAGAAGTTTGGAAACACCATTATGTTTTATATAAGTATGAGGTTAATGATGCCAAAAAATTGTACTATTCTAATTTAATTGGATCAAAAGATTTAACCTGATCAAAATAGTTTGTTCAAGTTAGTCAATGATTTCACAGCACCTAAAGATCTGACAATGTCTTTAATTCAGCTGAATGCAACTGGACTTGCAAAATAATTTTCAGAGAAGGTTTTATTGTTAAGGCAGTCCTTAGCTTTTAATCAGTCAAACCAGAAATACTGTCTGTCAGTTACCTTTCATAGATAAAGTGGATAGTGTACCTACGGAAAGATTCTGATTTACTTTCACAGATGTAACTTCTAAGGATGTAGGATGTCTCCTTGGCCATCTTTCATCCTTGATTGTTCTTCATCTTTCCTACTATGTAACTCTCCTCAGGAAATTATAGATTGGTTAGTTTATTTTGTAAATTGTGTCTTGGAGTTTGGTCCCTTTTCCTCTGTCTATGGGTGAAATATTTTTGACACCTATTCCCAAAAGTACCCATTTAGATTTATCATTAACCAGTAGTTTTAGATCTGTAGCTAGCATTCCATTAATATCTAGACTAACAGAGCTGACAGCATAGAATTGTCTGAAATTGTGGAGGATCACAATGTTATACATGGGTCACAATTTGGTTTTAGAAAGCTACATAGAACCAAAAGTCTTTTATTATTGCTGATACTGAAGTGAGGGAATACTGAATCTTGATAACCAAGTCATTCTTCTGCAATGTGACATATCAGGAGCTTTGAGGGATGACTGGGATAGTATATGATTGTTTTTTGAAGTTTTTGATTAAAAGAAGAATAATAGTGAATTAACTCATTCATAGATGCCATCTTCTGGGTTTCCTCAGGGCTCATCAATTTTTGTCCTACATTATTTAATATTTTTATGAAATATTTGGGTCTAATCAAGTTAGTGGATGATGAAATCTTGGTTTCTTATGTAGATGACATTTTTGTCTTGTTTCCTATCTTTTGTAGTTTGAATTTGACTTTTTAGAAAATTATAAATTGTATAAAAAAATAGAACTCTGGACAAAATCATATTTACTAAAATTAAACACAACTAAAACCAAAGTCCTATGGTTTAGTAACCATCAGGAGACAATACCAAATAAGATCTCAATTAGGGCCAGATTAATAGGTTTTAGTTGCTCATACTTCTAAAGTTTTGAGTACTATTTTAGATTCATTTTTATTGATGGAACCTCAAGTGAATAATGTTAGGGGACACTCTTTCCTCTAATCTGGTACTGACCCAATGGCCCTTCATAGTGTTAGGGGCCTCATTTCCAACATGATTGTGGGGACACTTTCCTTTCTGAGAAAGTACAACCCTTTATCTGAACACAATGGTTTTTTTTTGTTACATTTGTATCCCGCGCTTTCCCACTCATGGCAGGCTCAATGCGGCGGGCAATGGAGGGTTAAGTGACTTGCCCAGAGTCACAAGGAGCTGCTTGTGCCGGGAATCGAACTCAGTTCCTCAGTTCCCCAGGACCAAAGTCCACCACCCTAACCACTAGGCCACTGTTGCATCTGATGGAGGGCTATCTAGCATAGTTTGATTTAAACGTGATTTTGACAAGTTCCTAGAGGAAAAACCCATTATTAGCTATATGGACTTGGGAAAGCCACCTTATCCCTAAGAGAAAGCAACAAAGAATGGATCTAGATCTTGGGGTTTGCATAGTTATGGTTATCTGAATTGGCCATTGTAAGAGACAGGACCTGCACTCACCTTTTAGTTTGCCGTAGCATGGCACATCTTATGCTCTTAATAGGCTAAATTCAAGTTCTGTTTAATATGAAGGCATTAAAGATCCCAGCATAGTTTTTACAAGTGTCAGTGTATTAATTTCCATATCACAGCCAAATTCAGTTTGCACAGTCTGCCACCTGCCAAAATTCCTTCTGAAAAATGAGCCAAATTAGGAGCTCAAAATGTAGCAGTCTCGTGTAAATGCATATACATGTATGTTACATGCAACTTTACTAAACTGCATTTGAATAAAATAAAAATAGAGGATGCTAAATTATAAATGTTCAAATGCTTTTAAAACCCATATATGGATCTTTAGATTTGATTCAGTTGTTGGGTTTATTGACTCTGTGGAGGGCATTTACCCTATCATTATCATAGCACACAAATAGCTGGAGATCTGTATTGGTCCAGTTAAAAAGTACTATTTATTGTGAAAGGCTGGAAAAGCTATTCTTAAAATGACAGGGGGTGAAAGCAGAAAAAGCTCTTTTGTGCATTCTTTCTTTGTTTCTGGGGAGAGAATTAAGCACGGCTTGGCTTGCATCTTTCTCAATCTAACCCACCTATTATTTGTTCAATTCTCCCATTTAACATTTCTTAATGGACTAGATGGAAATAAGACAGACAAACAAAGAGAACCATCTTTGATACTTTACCAAATAACTACAACACAGGGATTCATCATGGGACAGGAAATATAGAGAAGAAATTTGCAAAATGCATATTTTCATCAAGAAAAAACAACTAGGTGTGATTCAAATAGGACTAATATGTTTATTTGATTTGTGTATATCAAAAGAAGTATAATGATGGTAAGCATTTGGTTTCACACTGTATATTTCATTCATAGATGGATTTTGGAAGACTGTTCACGTCAATTTAAATGTACTGTGATTTGCAATAACTGAGAAAATATTGCATCTGGGTAATTTTAGAAGGCCATATTCAAGATTTCCACATGGAAACACTGGCACTTACATGTATGTATGTTGCATACACATATAAAAACTGATTTCAGAATATTGCTATTTACATATAGAGATGCACACTACATAGAGATTTCAAGGGGGTATGGTTTGGATGGGACTAGAACCTACAAAGGGAATACACATATGTTTCAAATCATTATTATTCAGGCACAAAACAAACAAGGCTTGAAAGGCAACGTACCAAGTATATAGAATCTTCACCCAACACTTAACCTACCACCCCTGCCACAAATTCAACAGTTGACTGCAAGCTACTAGAAATAGTGTAATCCAGAAATTCAACGAGATGCTCTGGAATTGCAATCTCCTGGGGGAGGCAATGTCCCAGATGGCTAGATGTCCCATCCGCAATAGCAGAAGCATCTGGACGCGCCACTGAGTCAGAGCTTGAGGAGTAATCTAGTTCAGTAAAATAACTTTCTTTGCCATAAGTACTGTCCAAATCACAAAGACAGTCATACCTCGTGGTACAGGAGGGGAGATCACATCACGATGAAAAAACAAAAGGGGATCATAATACAGACCACAAGTTCAGGAGGGCATTCCAAAAACTCACAATCAGGGGACAGGTCCAGAACTTGTGGCCCAGAGTGACATTAAGGGCCCCACACTTTAGACAAGTGCCCGTAGTTGAAAGGCCCATATGCCACACTCAATGGGAAGCCACATGGAGGCACAATGCAAATTTGTATTGCAGTTCAAAGGGAATACACATATTTGGGGAAATATAATATTGGGCAAAAATTCCACTTCAGCTTTTACACCTAGTCTACAGCATGTATGAGATTTTTATTTGATGATTAATGGTTTGGAATTCCTTACCTTCTATATTAAGTTTAGAGATATTTTATATTGTTTTTACAAAGAGATTGAAAACGTTTTTATTTGATGATTAATGATTATTCATGTTACTGTTCCATTGTTCTGTCTTATAATGAGGATGTTTTGTATTGAATTGTTGTAAACTGTGGTGAACCCTCTTTGGGGATACAACAGTATATAAACAATAAATTGATATTGTTATTGATGGGTTTTAAAAGTGCTTCTTCCAGGGCTATACATGAGGGATTAACATTCTCCTTAAACTGGTGTAGTTGATTTTTGCATCCAAAATGGCTTTATCAAAATTGTGGTCTGCTACTTAGGGGGGAAGTTATCAATATGGTGTACAGCGCTGTGTATGCCTTGTAGCGCTATAGAAATGATAAATAGTAGTAGTAGTAATATGGGCTACTGTTAATATGTGTTATTTTACTGTTAACCACAGCTATTAGTAACTAGGTCTCATTGCATAAAATGGGACCACAGTGATAAAACAGAACTTGAATGCTATTAGAGACTGGAAAGGTTATTAAACATGGAAACACAATAATAAATAAAGGGTAGATATTTTAGAACTAGTTCTCATTGGAAAGCAAGATATGGTGCAAGGGATAATAGTGGTGAAATTGCTTTGCAGTAGTAATCATAATGCAACTAAATTTGGAGAAACATTAATAAATAAAACTACTTCAGAAAAATATAACTTTAAAAATAAACTAATTAGAAGGACATTACAAAAGTAGTTACAAGCATTAACCCCCGGATTCTGTACATGGCATCCAGATTTCCACGCCCAAATTTGTGTGCGTGCAAATTAATTGAATAATGAGCTCTGAATCATCAATAATTAGGTACTAACAACCAATCTGATGGCTAGGAGTAGATGAATGGGTGGTGCAAATATACTAATAAATAGGGTAAGCGCAACCAACATTCACCAACTGTCACCTGATCTCATGAATGCAGTGTCATACTGGCTGATATAATAAATCTTCTGAGAAGGATGCCAGGCTCAAGTCCTCTAGTTCAGTTTTGTTGCCTGGCTTGTTGTCCACCTCAAGGGTATGCGAAGATTCGCAGATGAATTTAGTTGGTCTTGAGTCCATTTCCCAAAAGCAGTGACAGTAGCAAAATAGTACTGAGAGGCAGGTGTGTATAGAGTAAAAGATAGTTTATCTAGTAGGTACGCTTGTCACAAATATAAAACATTATGCAAAGAAGCTGCTATGGTATGCATGATTTAGGAAGAGAATGAACCTAATGGAAGATGTGGTCCTTACCCTGACCATCCCCTCTTCTGAATCATTTGGCTCTGTTAGATCCTCTTCTTCTTCTGCTGCTTCCCTCCTGCTTCATCTTAGGGATCCTTCTGAATACCCTCTTCCCCCGTTCTCAATGTTCCCTGATAACTTCCTTTCACTTTCCCTCACTGACATGTACTTTTGCTGGAATCAGGTTCTTAGTTCCTTCTCCTCTGATCCTTCTACCCCAGAGGTTTTCAAACCAGCCCTCAGGACATGCCCATCCAGTCAGGGTTTTCAGGATTTCCCCACTGAATTCAGTAGGGATATCCTGAAAACCTTGACTGGATGGGTGTGTCCTGAGGACTGGGTTGAAAACCTCTGCTCTAACCTCTCACTCCCTAAACATCAAGAGAGTTTCCAACCATGGTTTCATCCTGGCCTGAGGCTGCTCAAGCAACAGTGCCAAAAGGCTGAGCAGATATGGTGTAGGCAACCCTCTTCCAAGTCATGCCTCGCTTTCAAAAATATCTGCCATTCGTATAATTATCATGGGAAGTGAGCTAAGAAAGCTTATTTTGCAAAGCTCATTTCAGGTTCCCATAATCCTACTAAAAAACTCTTCAGTATTGTGTCTCACCTGACTTCCACTACTTCCCCAGGGACCAACTTACCATCTCCTGATAATATGGCTTCCTTTTTCTCTACTAAGATAGATACACTTCGTTCTTTTTTCACACTTACTCCCTCTCTTCCCTCCTTCATTTTGAACTCTCTTTCTTCTAGTCCTCCCCCTTCCACTGATTTGGTTCCTCTTTCTGATTCGGCCTCCGCTTCACCTAGCCTTACATCGACCGGGTCATCCTTCTTGGTTTCCCTGACTCAACTAGCACAGCTAGTGAGCTCAATGAAATTTACCACATCTTTCACAGATCCTCTTCCTTCTCAACCAGACATTGCGTGTTTTTCTTTCTTTCACCTCACATCTGGAACACTCTTCCTCTTTCCCTCCATAGCAACACATCCTTTAAAAGGTTTAAAACCAAACTTAAGACTTAGCTTTTCATTCAGGCTTTTGGAGTATCAGATACATAAAGGTTTACTAGTTACCCTTCTCTCCTTGTGTTTCCCATTGTTACCTATGATGTTCCACTTCTCCAGTTCCCTGTCTTCTTCTGTTTGTCTGCTTTCCTATCAAACAATGGAGTTCTTTTTCTTCTTCCTTTATGTTTTATAGTATGTACACCGCTCTGTCCTGCGTAGTCAGTTTGGGTGGTATAGAAAGCACTAATAAGCTATAAACTCTAACCAATCTTTTTCTGTTAAAACCCACTAAGTCTGTTCTTCTTCTTACTTGCTCCTGTGTGGGGTTATCCAGGGCTCTCTGCTGTCCCTGTTACTTTTCAATATCTTCTTGAGCCCCCTAACATTAATTATCCAAGTCTTCAATATTTGTTTTTTCATTTATGCAGATGATATTCTTTTAATTTTCCAACTACTTCTCCATATTCTATTAACATTCAACCTCTCCAACAGTATCTTTTCACCCTCTCCAAATGGATGTGTGATAGTAGACTTGTGTTAAATCCATCAAAAACCATAGCATGCTGGGTCACAGGCATGCTGTCTTCCCCATCCTATACTCCTCTTCTTTTTTTATATTCTTATTCCTACTCTTTCCTCTTTCCATTATCTTGGGGTAGTTCTCAATTCTCAGCTTTCTTTCACATATCAGATTTTCCTAGTCCTTAAGTGAGGTTATCTTTTGCTACACTGTCTCTATTTTATTCGTAATTTTCTTGTCTTTCAATCTTTTCACTCATAGATTCACACTTTTGTGATTTCACAGATCGATTGTCACAGCTGTTTACAGAGGTATTTCACACTCCCAAGTCCATTACTCACAGCCTTTATAAAACTCCTGTGCTTGCTTTCTTGGCAGAGCTAAAAAAAATACAGTCGTGACTCCCCCCTCTTAATTCATCTCCACTGGTTACAAGTTGAATTCTGTTCCTGTTTCAAGGTACTCTGTCTGACACATAAACCCCCCCCCCCACTTCGGGATACCCCTCTATTTGTGTTCATTAACTATCCTTTATACCTCTGCCCGAGCCCTGTGTTCCTTAGATTCCAATCGTTTGACCTACCTGCCCTAGACTTGCCCGTTATAACTCCATCCGTAAATCGGCTTTCTATTTTGTGGCCCCCAAGCTTTGGAATGACCTCCCTCTGGAAATTTGTTCAGAGGTTTCCTTTATTAAGTTTAAATCTTTACTTAAGACTTATTTTTTCCAATGTTTTTTTGGCCTCCTACCATGATCTGTCAGCTCTGGGATCATTGAGAACTCCCGCTGTTCTCTATTTGTTTTATTTATTGCTTTTTGAAATCTTGGTCATGGGTTCTTTTCTATCATTATGCTGGCATTCTTTTCTATTTGTTGATTGCTATTTTATTGATTGTAACATCTAAATGATAAGCATAAGCTTTGGCACACTGGGCGGTGGAAAGCGGTTTCTAAGCTGCTCATCGCTGCAGGCTAAATTAATCCTGAATATTCAATGCTGGGGGACATCCGGTCTCCGGCACTGAATATATAGGTTTGTGCACAACATGGAAGATACTGAACACCTGCCGATATTGAGACCAGTGCCAGTTAACTTTATGTATTTACTTACCCGGTTAGCAAACTGAATAGTGACGCTAACTGGATAAGTAGCGGGTCCTCCCAAACTCCGTGCCCGGACTGCCCTAACCTGGCTGATTAGAGCCGATATTCAGCGGCACTACCTGGTTAAGTGCTGCTGTTGACTAGCCAGCTCAGTGCGGTTAAACCCCTCTGGATATTGACCTTATCATGTCTATCTACTTTGACATCACCTTAAGAGTGAGACCAGGGGTAAGGGCTTCTGATTTTTTAATACTTTCCATAAGCCTTAGTCAGTAGGTTTACTAAACCACACTGTGCAATGCCGACAGCTGACACCTGCAATGGTATTCTGGTCATAGGTGGCCAGTACTTCCTTCTCAAGGGCAGTGAGGGATATGTAGCTGCCAGGGCCCTTGTGATGTCAAGCATCATTCTTCTTGTGGGCTCTGCCATGCAGATCTATCCACTTCTTTTTTCAAGTCCTTGATATTGCAGTTTTGATGGTACACTGCAATAAAGTGTTGGCATATGGTCCCCATGGGGCAACCTTTTGGTTGGCGGTGACCGTAGTCCCAGTAGCCCCGTATTGTACCTTATAGTGCCTTCTCACCTCCCTCACGAGGAGTTTCAGTTTTCTCTGACCACAGTTAGCTTTCCTAAATCTAGCTCCCCTGTGCTGTGCCATGCTGCAGATTATACGATCTAAGTATATGTGCACACACCTATTTTATAAGGGTGTGCATACTTTGCCATTAACTCTGCATGCATAATTCCAGTCAACACATGCCCATTATTTAGTCATTCATAATTATAGAACTGGCCCAAAAATTGGGCACCTTTTCTCTGAGTGCCCATATATCTGTGTGACGGGTGCCCTTTTGCAAAATCAATCATTATGATTCTACACACCCGCAAAGAGATACTGCCATGCCTCTTCATATGACAATTGGCCATATTAAAGCTTGATCCTTTCACTTAGTCCCAGATGCCACTGGGCTTCTCTGATTGGTCATGCCTATTCTGGCAACAGGCTGGATGGATGTTGCATCTGTGTGCACACACTCTGGCTCTCACTCCTATGGGACCACCCATGCCCTTATAAACGGCTCCAGCTGCCCCCTTGCCCTTTCTTCTTTGCCCTCCAGTTAAACCTCACATCGTAACAAGCCTATGCACATATGACCCCTATGGCTCCTATCTACTCTCTGGGTTGGTGAGATAACTAATAGTTATGTCTATGGGCGTAACAGATCTGCTTTCCACACTGGGGGGGGGGGGGGGGGGGTCATCTCTGCCCTTCTATTATACCTGGTGAGTTAGTCTTGTTGATCATGTTTGTCTCATACCTATAGTATTCACTGCATAGGGGCTAAATTCACTCTACTTTTGGCACACGATGTGATGACAGAATCTTATATATGCCCTGCTGGAATCCTTTGGCTACAGATATTTCTCTTTCACACACACCTTTACATTTGGCTCCCACAGCCCTTCCACTAGCATTCACACACAGGGTTCTGAGGGCTGGATTGCAGTGACTGACAGCCAGTGACTGTAGGAAAAGATAGGTGTTGAGGTACCTGTATAGGAGCTAGGTGAGCACCATGGAAATGCTCTCTGCCTGGGATATGGTCCACATGCATCATGTGTGGCTCTTGCACACTCTGAATACTGCTTGTGGATTTCATTTGCATTGGTTCTTATTGGAACACCTTGAGGGAGGAGAGGGGAAAGAAGTGGGTAGGTTAGGAAAAGGGCTATGGCATTGGCCAAGGCCACAAGCTCAAGGCCCAGCTCACACCAGTACAGATATATCTGCAAATGTTCTAAGTGTCATACTAGATGGCTGCTGCTATGACACATTACAGTCCCACTTAGCAGCATGGGTTGACCTCTCATTATATAATCCATCAGTCCTTGAACCAAAGGGATGGCCATTTGCTGTGTGCTACTTGTATTAGAGAAGGAACAGAGGTTTTGTTGTTGTTGTTGTTACATTTGTACCCCGTGCTTTCCCACTCATGGCAGGCTCAATGCGGCTTACATGGGGCAATGGAGGGTTAAGTGACTTGCCCAGAGTCATAAGGAGCTGCCTGTGCCTGAAGTGGGAATCGAACTCAGTTCCTCAGTTCCCCAGGACCAAAGTCCACCACCCTAACCACTAGGCTACTCCTCCATGTCATTCAACCTAGACATAGGCTCATGCAAACCAGGGCAGAAGTGAGGATGGGTAAAGGGTTGACCTGTAGGATCTGGAGAGGGCAGAACTATAGCAGGCTTGGGTTGCCTCATATCCAATAGGTCTCTATCAGTTATCATTGCAGTAGGGCATCTCTACTAGTGTGAGTGTATGTTAATGTGACAGACAGCATGGGATATTGTGTGCAAGCAATAAATACACTTGACAACTGTGATCACAGATGTATAGACTATTTATTTATTTAAACTGCAGAACATTTTTTTTTAATTTTCAGAGAGGGGACGGGTCACAGGGAGAGGTAGGGGAGGAGGACAGGTGGCAGGAAGCAGTAGGGCTAAAGGGCACTGGAAGACAGCAGCTGGAGGATGCCAGCACATTCAAAGGCAAATATCAGAATCATGAGTGACAGCAACATTTGCTCTAGAATGCACTCCATCCTCTCTGTACTCTCTTCTATGCCCCTTAGCCTCTGGCCCTGGACCTCTAGCTGCTGAATCATCTGCTGCACTGTAGCACCTGGGGTGGTAGATTAAGCTGTATTCCAAGATGTTGCAGGGGTCGGTGCATTGGGTACCTGTGGAGCAGCTGGATGCCCAAGACCTCCTTAGCTTTGGACACCACCATCATCATCTCCTGTATATCATCCTCCCAGGAGTGGGACGAGGAAGCAGTCAGAAAAGTTGAGAGGATGGGGTGGGGGAAGAGGTGACATGGGCTAAGAGGGATGGTTGGGAGGGAGCGATGGAGCAGGAGGTTAGGTGGGGGAGCTGTGAGGGGTTGACAAAAGGGAGTGCTTCATTGGCTCCCAGCAGGCTCTGGTGCTTTCTCTTCCTCCTCCTGTTTCTCCTGCTGAGGATGCAAGCACTAAGGCCAGGCTGCACCTGCATGTACAGCATGTTGCTGGGCTGTAGGTATCAAACATTGAAACAGCTGTTAGATGTGTGGTCCTGGTGAGCAAATCACAGAGATTGCCATCACTGTCTATCCGTGTTTTGGTTACCCTACAAATGGCATCATTTCCATGAGAGGGACACATACATGTGTTGTATGCACTCACTGACAGATATCCCACTGTATTCAGAGGTGATATTGGAGAAACCTTAAGTATTGGCGGAATGGGATAGCAGGTAGGTGTAGTCCTGCAGCAATGGAACCAGATGCTGTGAGACCTGCCTCACCAAAAGGGTGAGCAGTGTGTTTGGGTTCTACGGACAGGTTTCCCAATGTTTTTGCTTGGTAGAAGCACTAATGCATGCAAGGGACCAGGGAGCAATCAATATATTGTGCATCAGCAACTGGGGAGCTTTGGAGAGGAGCAGGGGATTGGATTGTTTGGCCACTCCAACTCTAAAGATGTTTCCCTGCCCCGGAGCATGGGGGTGGGGGGAAGGGGGTGGGGAGTGAGGAAGAAACAGTGTTGTGTTAACCCTAGAGAGGGATCTGAGGTAAATTGGATGCGATGGCTAGAATAAGTGGCTTGTTGTGGCTGCTGTGTACATTGTGCTTTAGCTGGCATACACTGGAAACAGGCTCTCACTGTGGCAGGTTGCGGTTTCATATCCCTATGTGAGGCATTGTATATGAGACTGCTAGTTCCCCTTAAAGAAACTCCCTTCCAGGTCCACATTAAGGAGCTAAGTTCAGGGTTCAACCAAGGCAGATAAAAACCCAGCCTAGAAACAGGTCAGAAAGGCCCTAGGAAGAGAACAGCAGCCCTTAAGCTTGTGCCTTCATAATCAATGGGTAAAGCCTGCCAAAGTAGGAAGCTATTTTCTTGAATCATTTTGAGGATCCTAATACTGTGTGTCCAGGCTGAAGCCAGGCCTGGGTTTGTCTTTGACTGTTTAGAATTGCTGCACACTATGCTTAGGCCTGGCCAGAAGCCAGCCCTAGCAGAACTTTGTCCTTTACAAGAGACTTTATTAGCACAAGCCTGTGCTAATAAAGCCTATGAGGCAACAGACTTCTGTATAAGTTAATATAGCAATAAAGAGATTTCTATTTACTCATACCCCCTGTCTGGCTGTTTCTATGGGCCCTGCAGCTACCTCTCGCTTAATTCTACTATATACAGTTCTGGTGATGGGATATGAGTTTCTCTGTTTAAAAGAGGCTGAATTCACTCACCTCCAGGATTTGGGGCCTTGTGCCTGAACAGAAGTAGGAATTTGGGCTAAAGACACTAGCCTTGCCTTTGTTATGGACTGGAAGAAGTGTGGTCAGAGCTGAACAGGCATGGTTTTTTTCTTTTTAATTATGGTCTGCACTAGTGGGAAGACTGTGATAGTCTAATCATGGAGAAGCTGCTCTAGGCCATAGTAGATATCCAGCAGCAGCAGTTTAAGCAGCAACAGCAGCAATTTATGCAGCACCAGCAGCACAGGAGTTTAAGCAGCACTAACAGCAGCAGCAGCAACAAGCAGCTTTGCAGAAACTGTTGGACCTGCAAGAGAACTTGTTGGCTCAAGTGACTCAAATATTGCAGAGGCCAGTGCCTCATGCAAACTCACCATTTTCTGGTGTTGCTGAAGATGACCCCAAGGCTGTGCCCGAAACCTTCAAAGAAAGTGAACTATCCCTGAGTCCAGGAAGACAGAAGGGGAAACCAGAACGCATCCAGTGTCAGCCCGAGAGGGGCCTGGGTTCTCCCATTTGTTCCAATTGTGGAGATAGGGGGCATTTCTCCAGAGACTGCCCTAATGTGGGAAAAGATGCTGTAGGGGTGAGTCTAGAGGGTCAGGATGCACATTCCTGCAATTCCATGTATGCTCCTCACTCCGAGATGCAAAACTTTGTATTTGAAGTGGATATGGAAGGGACTTTCCTGCATGCATTAGTAGATTCAGGGAGCATGAAGACTCTCATTTGGAGGGAGACCATTGAATGGCTTCAGGTGATTATTCTTAGTTTATGAGGACTAGAGGCAATATCCAACTGCTCACA
Organism: Microcaecilia unicolor; assembly: GCF_901765095.1. Lineage (NCBI taxonomy): Eukaryota > Metazoa > Chordata > Amphibia > Gymnophiona > Siphonopidae > Microcaecilia > Microcaecilia unicolor. Next base: position 98,850,866 of record NC_044039.1, read on the forward strand.
TCACTATTACAATACAAGCCACAATAGGTAGCAGTGTTATATTGGCTCCCTTACTTTACAGTTACTTAGACTTTACAACTGTATGGACTCAGCTACATGCCTCACCTAGAAAGCTAAGAGAAAAACTCTTCCATGAAATCTTCCCACTGGAGGATTCCGACCTATATGTGAAGGTCTCTAATGTACCCAAACCCTGGCAGCAATGTCAGGTAGAAAAGTTAAGCTTTACTCATAATTTAGGGGGGACTCTGGTATAGAGGAGGGTGATCAGTATAACCCAGATCCTTTAGATAGCCTACCTGAGTGGAGCAGACAGGAAAATCTAGGGAATTTCAAGAGAGACTATTGAAAGATGATTCCCTTAGAGAGGAATAAGCTAAGGCGCCAATGGTAGATGGGAAACCCATAGGCAACCAAGATCTCTCTAAGGCAGGTCCCCCTATTTTATAATAAAATATGACTTACTATTCAAGGGTGGCCAAGGGAACCTTAGAAGTGGAAGAGGTGGAACAATTGTTAGTATCTCAGCCTTATCATAGGCAAATCATGCACCTGGTCCATAGTATTTGTTAGAGGGCCATTTGGGGGAAGAGAAAAGCCGAGAGTACATCCTGGCCCAATTTCTTTGGCCAAGGATATATACAAATGTACTGCCAATCATGCCCGACCTGTCAGTTGAACAGTCCTGCAAGGGTTCCACCTGTTCCTCTTGTGCCTATGCACATCATCAAGACCCCATTCAAAAGAGTGACCATGGATTTTGTGGGGCCCCTAGAGAGAACCGCATGAGGGAAAAATGTATTATGATTATTGTGGACTATGCAACCCATTATCCAGAAGCCATTGCTCTATGCAATATGAAAACCATCACAGTAGCGAATGACCTGTGGGAGATCTTTTCATGAATGGGAATACCTCCAGAGATCCTCACCGACCAGAGGACACCTTTCGTGTCATGGGCCATGAAGAAAGTTTGTGCTTTTTTGAAGGCAAAGATGCTGTGATCCTCGGACTAATGGCCCGGTTGAACGCTTTAACAAAACCTTTAAGCAAATGTTGAAAACGTTCATCGCTGAGGATGGGAAGGACTGGTACACCGCACTCCTCTATGTGTTGTTCACCATTCAGGAAGTGCCTCAGAATTCAACAGGAATTTCTCCTTCTGAGTTACTCTATAGAAGGCAATCCAGAGAATACTGGATGTCATCAGGGAAATCTGGGAATAAGAACCCAGTCCAGGTAAAATTCTAGTGGGCTACATATTGCAAATGGGGGAAAGGCTGAAGAAAATAGGAGAGGCCTCCACACTTTGCCTGGAGAAGGCACAAGCAAAGTAAACCTAAGCATGTAATCGTGCGGCTGTCCAAAGAGTCTTTCAGCCTGGAAATAATGTTCTGATACTCCTGACCTCATCAGACAGCAAGCTGCTGGGCAAATTGCAAGGGCCCTATGAAGTAGTTGAGAAAGTAGGATCCATCAACTATAAGGTAGCTCAACTGGATAAACAAAATAAAGCAAAGATCTTCCACATGAATTTATTCAAAAATTGGACCCCCAAGACTGTGGCCCTGGTTCAAGATGATGACTTTGGACCTGAGATTCTGTCATAGTCTGATCCCCTTCAAGTCCCATTTGAGGACCAGCTCACAGTCATTCTGAAGGCAGATTTAAAACAACTGGTTCACCAGAATATGCATGTTTTTTCCAGTACCCCAGGCCGAACAAATCTTGAAATTCATGACATTATCATGGACCCTGGCGTGGTGGTCAGACAGCATCCATATCAAATCTTGGAAGCTAGTTGAGAGGCTATGGCTAAGGAAGTGGAGGAGATGCTCAACCTGGGTGATAGAGAAGAATCTACCAGCAATTGGTCATCCTCCATTGTACTGGTTCCTAAGTCAGATTGAAGTATTTGCTTCTGAATCAAATTCAGAAAGGTGAATGTAATGTCCAAGCTTGATCAATAAGTGGATGACAATTAAAAGTCTTGAGGCACCAGTTTATTTCAATGTTGGATCTGACCAAGGGGTATTGGCAAGTACCCCTTACTCCATCTGCCAAGGAAAAGATAGCTTTTTCTACACCTCAGGGGATGTTCCAGTTTATAGTACTGCCCTTTGGACTTCATGGGACTCCTGCTACATTTAGCATCTGGTCAAATGCTTGCTGAGACCTCATGGTGATATAGTAATGATTGGAAGAACCATTTGATCCAGATAAGAGGCAGTCCTGGCCAGTCTGAGAGCAGCTGGGTTGACAGCAAACATGAATAAATGCTTCCTGGAAAGACAAGAAGTCCAGTACTTGGGGTATTCCATTGAAATAGCACAAGCAAGGCTCTAGGTCTGGAAGGTGGAGGCAGTCACTCAAGTGCCCATCCCTCAGTCCAGGAAGCAAGTCTGTGCATTAGTTGGCTTAGTCAGTTATTACTGATTGTTTATGCTGAATTTCACTGAGAAGGCGGAGCCATTGACTTGCCTCCTACATAAAAAGGCTCCAGAGACAGTCTGCTAGTCGTCAGAGAAAGACATTGCTTTCCAAAGCTTGAGAGGTACCCTCTTCTCTGAGTCAGTCTTGATGTGTCCTGACTTCAATTGACCATCTGTGGTGCAAATGTATGTATCCAACATCGGCTTGGGTACAGTCCTGGCCCAAGAAGTTGATGGGGAAGAACACCCCGCGGCTTTGTTCAGTTGGAAGTTTCTTCCTTATGAACAAAAACTATGCAGTAATTGAGAAGGTGGCCTTAGCTGTCAAGTGGGCACTGGTGATTTTTTTTAGTATTATTTACTGATATGCCCCTTCACCCTAATGATAGATTTCCAGCCTCTCAAATGGTTGGCCTGCAATAAAGAACTTAATGGCCAGATCATGTGATGGTTCTTGTAACATCCTTTACAGTATGAGGTATGGTACTGGGCTGACCGAGAACACCAGAATGCTGACTTTCTTTCTCAAGAGGTCGTCCCTATAGAGGCACATGGTCAGCAGAGCAGGGTTGAGCTGAGGAGGAGGGTATGTGAGGGAATGTTTAGGAGACTGTTGGCCCCCTTAAAGAAATGTCCTCCAAGGGCCACATTAAGTAGCTAAGTTCCACACTATAGAGGGCGAGGGTTCAACCAGGGCAGATAAAAACCTAGCCTAGAAACAGGTTAGAGAGGCTTCAGGAATACAGCAGTAGCTTTCAAGCTTATGTCTCCACAATCTATGGGTAAAGACTGCCAAGATAGGAATCTCTTTTCTTGAATCATTTGGAAGGTCCTGATACTGTGAGTCCAAGCTGGAGCTAGGCCTAGGTTTGTCTGTGACTGTTTAGAACTGCTGGACACTATGTTCAGGCCTGGCCAGAAGCCAGCCCTTTACCTTTGATTTATAAGAGACTTTATTGGCACAGTACAAAGCCTGTGGGACAACAGGCTTCTATATATGTGAATACAGTAATAAAGAGCTTTTCTGTTTACTTTTACCCCCTGTCAGACTGTTTCAATAATGCTCTGCAGCCACCCCTTGTTCATGCTACTACAACCTGTTGCAGCTGAAGCAAATGCTGGGCTTGCTGTGGCAGCATATATGAGTGCTTGGTACTGACCTGTATCCTTCTACATCTTTGTCTGGAAAATCTCAAGCCATTCCTGGTAATGCAGGTGCAGGAGCCTGGCCCTCTTCTTCAGATCCTCAATCTGTATAGAGAGAGAGAGGGAAAGAGGATTAACTCACTGTTTACCTAGAGAGGTTCCTTCTGCCACCTTGCTAGGCCCAATGTGGACTCTAAAGAATGACAAGGGGCACTTCATTCCACTGCATGAATATATGCTCAGCCCCTTGGTGATGTCTTCTGGGGGTCTTGAGTGCATATCTGACACATGGATGGATGGCGGTGTAGTGCCCTGAAACATGCTTTGCACTTACACTTTCTATTTCATCTACTTCAGTATGTTGCTTTCTAATGTGGACCCTATTTATGTCTCTAACATGATGGTGGAGGCAGAGGGAGTTACAATGCTGGATTGAAGAGTGGTAGTGTGGCCCCACTTTATATATATGGTTCCTGTGAGCATGTGTGTTTTTCCCTTCATCCACACTTCATTAAATCTCCAAGGTGCTACCACCTCCATACCCCCCCTTTCCAGAGCTGGTTATTGGCACTCATTACATGTATATCATGCAGGTTGGTGACTTTTTACCCACTCCCCTTCCTCTGTCACTCCTTGGAGCTACTGGACCAGTGCTTGGTTTCACACATTTGTGCAACTAGAGAGATGTCTGGGCATGGTAATAGCTAGTGGACCAGGCAGATGGCTGACTTCAGAGCACAGCTTCTAGAGTCCTGGGTCTCCCCTTTCATGAAGAGGTATATGTGCTGTCAGACTGTAGAACATATATGTTGTCAGTGTATGTAGAGACATATGAGTTTGGGTCGCTGAGGTAGTTTTATTTTTTGTGAGTGTGACAAGGTCATTTGTAACCTGTCCTTATACTGCCACCACTCTTTATCCCTTTACCAGCCTATATATGATTCTTCTCTTGGAATGACACCTATGCCATCTTTTTGTAAGTTTCTGAGGCCTGATTTAGACCTACGAATCACACTATAAACCATACTGTCATGTCTCCTGATAATTCTGAATTCTGTATCCTGTGCATCATGCAAATGACATGTCATTTGTGTAAGACACTGAATGCTTCTTCGTTGTTTCTTACTGTGAACATGGGGAGAGACACTTTCCCAGCTAACCATAGCTTGGATGTCCTTGGTCTGCAATATTGTATGTGTACCAGTTCAGACTGGACAAGATACTATAGCTTGCTGTCTGAGCTTTGTCCATCACCACCTGTATTTGTGGTTCTCATGGGTGTAGTAGGGAGGAATTTCTCTGGGGGAGGGGGGAGGAAGTAATTTTTGCATTACTCAAAAGGGCATTTTGGACAACAGTTGTGATCTTTTTTGTTCCACTATCTTTAAACAATTTGCAGACACCATCACAAATAAACATTGGCATCCGACATGCTTCAAATTTCAAGTTTATTCATTACTTGATATATCACCCATTGGGTACCTTCTGAAAGGTTTGCAGTCACTAATTAAATTAAGGTATAGAAATTAGAAAGAAAGTGAAAAACAGAGAAGAAAGACACTTAATTTTTCACAGGAAAGTCGCAGGAAAGAAAAGAAGCTGCATTGCTGTGTGTTTCAGACCCCAGCTATCCAGCGGTACCCTTCTGCCCAGGAAGAAGGGTTAAAGTAGCAAAACTGAGTGGATTTATATTATTAGAAAACGCCTTGAAAGAGAAGTTTTCAGGTCAGTCTTAAATTTCAGAAGAGACGTCTCTAATTGTAATTCGGCTAGAACAGAGTTTTACAGACCGGAACTGACAAAATGAAAGATTCTGTGTCAAATATGGTCATATTTGATTTGCCTGAGAGAACTACGATTAGTTGTTGTCATGATCTATGTACCCAGCTGGGAGAGTATGGGGTCAGTAATTAAGAGAGGAAAAGTGGGTGACCCGACTGTTGAACCTTATAGACAAGTATCAATATTTTGTAGGTGTTTGAAAGGGACAAGGGTTGCCAATGTGCTTGTTTCAGTAAAGCGATGAAGCGATGACCTAGTTACATTTTTTAGTTCCTGTGATAAGCTTAATTACTATATTTTGAATCAGTTGAAGCCATCAAATAATGGAGATTTTGATACCTTGGTAAAAAGCATTACAGTAGTCTAGGTTACTGATAACTAGACCTATGGACCAGTATCTGAAGCACAGACTGATGAAATAGATGTCGAATAGAACGGATCATTTTCAGTTTGTAGAAACAGCACTTTATTACAAATGAGATGTGCGCCTGAAAATTGCGGGTATCATTTAGTGTGACTCCAAGTATTTTGAGAATAGAGACAATGGGGGAGAGTCACAGGGCCATGTTCTGTGATTATAAGGGTTTTTGACTTGGCTGGATTTAGTATCATATTGTGGTACATAGTCACTTCATTACAGTATCAAGTTTTTGGCTGAGAGATTGCATTTCCAGAGGATCAGTAGGGTCCAGACAGATAAGAACTGAAGTCCAGTTTAGACCAGTAATTACTGCAGTCACACTTCTTTGTGTCCTCTCTGCTACAACCCCTTCATATTTACAAAAATGACACAGTGTAAGCACAGGCAGTTTTCTATATTTCAAAATATTAAAGGAGGGAGAGAAGGGGGCTGGTGGCCACGAGGAACATTTTTAAAGATGGAAAGGAAGGGGGTCCAGCAGCTCATAGAGGTATTTTTGTACAGTTAAGATGAAGAGGGAGGGAAGGCAAAGGACTGGCGACTCTATAATAGCTCAGATGAGTTACATTCAGCTACACTTAATGCTGCTGAGGCTCTACTGCAGTGGTTCTCAAGTTTTTCAGTTGGTACACACCAGATGGATGATGCTGGCATATGTGACACAGCGCATACATAATCCTCACAGATCTTTTGGCCTGACAAAATATAGCAGTTCTTATGTATTACAGTACAATTCAGATTATCTGGACTATCCTCGGCAGGGGGTGGTCCAGATAATCATAAATCCAGATGATTGTACAAACTTATACCCGATGCAGGAAAAACTAAAAAACAAATAAATTAATTAACCTCACATAAAACCATGAGTGCATAGACTCGCGGTGCTTCACTCTGTCCCACAAACCCCCACGCTCCACATTACCAGACCGACCCATCCACCTCTCGACATGCAACTCACTGCAGCGGCACCAAAGCCCACCAGTCTATATAATTGGATATCCAGTTGATCGGCGTTCGGATAATCAGCATTGTACTGTACCTCCCCCCCAAGTCCAACAACAGGTGAAGATGAGAAGTAAGACATTTCTCCATAGAAGCCACCCTACAACAAAATATTCTGATTTTCATATAATCTGAGCCAGTGATTTTCAACCTTTTTCATCTTGCAGCGTACTAACAAGGCACAATATCAAATTTTAGAATATATATATATATTGTCATTTTGTCATAAATATATATATGCTGACATTTAACAAGTATTAAGATTGTGTTTAAAGCTCAATAATTAATTTTTTAAACATTATGGTATCTTTATAGTTGAATATTTTTATCAAACACACAATTTGGCAAGAGGGCAACAATATACTTGAAAGACAGTAAAATTAGCCATAAAAAACATGCATTGAAAAACAACAATTTTAAATTGAATACCCCCCCCCCCTCCCCAGTGATGGTGGTGATCACATCACTTCACTGCATCTGATCTGTAGGCCTAAATTCCTTTATAATAGTCTTCCAACAGGCACACATTTATAGAACTATCTCTTAATGACAATGTAATGAGATCACACCAAATGGACACAATCTGAATGTCATACAGTTTTCACTATGTAATAATCTGGTTAAGATTTGTGATGATAACTAGGAAACTGCCACAGGAACACACACATCAAACCCAAGGACTCACTATTAATGAGCCAGTTAACAATGTATGGTCAAGTTAAAAATAGATTTAGTATAAAGGTTCCATTAACTTCCTCATGGTATTAGGATACACAAATTGGAGAATTTAGCCTGTCTGTTTTTCTCTCACTTTTTTTCCTCTAGCAGTCAGCAGCAGTGGGCAGTGATTCAGACAGCCTGCTTGCACCAACCCAAGCCCTCTGATAATTTCTACCTATATGGAAGTGGGAAGTTATGTCAGACAGAAGACTCGGGGGTTGGTACTAGGAGGCTGTCTGAATCGCTATCTGCTGCCACCACTGCTACAGAAGATATCTTATAATGCCGGGTCGCTGGCTGGGGACGGGACAGGTATGACAGAAAACTCCCATAGCACACCGGTTGAAAAACGCTGAGCAATAGTAAAATAAATCTCTCCACTACTAGGCAAAATGTGAAATAATACAAAACCTGAAAAAATATCCTAATTCAAAATACATGTGGTAAACATGCCATACAACAGTAGCACTAATCTTACGATTCAAACAGCAAGAGCCCTACCTATGAAAAGGCAGCACTATACATTTTACACTGGGCCTTAAAACACCAGCACACCTACTACAGATAAAACAGAACAAATGTGATCTCCTCACAGAAACTACAGGCAAACAGAATACAGCACCTCTGTCAAACACAGATAGACCCTAACCAAATACAGAACAAGGGATTACAAAATATGAAGACAAAAATTGAACTGGGAACTCCATGAAATCAAATTCAGCATAGATTGCAACACTGGAGAAATAAAAACAGAAAAGCATTTCCTCTAGTACTGAACATAATACAAATACATTTGCAATGTACATTTCCCAAACTAACACATTCCAGTTAATAAATACAAAATAAAACACTTTTTCCAATGTTGTTGCCTGGACATTTTATTTTTCCATCATACTGCTCCCAGTTTTCCTTTTCAGATTTCCTGTCTTTCTGTTATCTTTCCAAAAGCTGCTGTCCATTTGTCATTTCTCTTCTCCATTTTTGTTCCATTCAAGTCAATGGAATTAATACAAAATATCATCTGCCTAAGAATAACCAGAGAATCCTGATGAATCCCAAAACCAAACCCAAAGAACTCATAAAAACATTAAATCAGAGAGAGCGTGAACCCTGTGGAACTCTGAATTTCGGATTCCAACTAAATGAAAAATAATTATTTTTTGACACGATAATTTAAAACCTCCCCAAACCCTCCAGACATGTCTGAACTGCACCTGAAATGCTAAGCTCACTCAATTTACTTAATAAAAGTTCGAGATTAACTGTATCAAATGCACCAGATATATCAAATTGAAGTAAAACAGTTTGAGTGCCATGACTTAGATACTCCAAAAAAGCAAACAGGATGCAAGGAATTATTAGGAAAGTAAGACCAAAAATACGATAATGTCTTTGTAACGCTCCATGGTGCGTCCGCAACTTGAGTATTGCATTCAGTTCTGGTCGTCGTATCTCAAAAAAGATATAGTGGAATTAGAAAAGGTTCAAAGAAGAGCAACCAAAATGATAAAGGGGATGGAACTCCTCTCGTATGAGGAAAGGCTAAAGAGGTTAGGGCTCTTTAGCTTGGAAAAGAGATGGATTACGGGAGATATGATTGAGATCTACAAAATCCTGAGTGGTGTAGAAGGAGTAGAAGTAAATCGATTTATTTACTTGTCCAAAAGTATAAAGACGAGGGGACACTCAAGGAAGTTACATGGAAATATTTTAAAAACAAATAAGAGGAAATATTTTTTCACTCAACGAATAGTTAAGCTTTGAAACTCTTTGCTGGAGGATGTGGTAACAGTGGTTAGTGTATCCGGGTTTAAAAAAATGATTTGGACACATTTCTGGAGGAAAAGTCCATAGTCTGCTACTGAGACAGACATGGGAAGCAACTGCTTGCCCTGGGATTTGCAGTATGGATTGTTGCCACGATTTGGGTTTCTGTTAGGTAACTGTGACCTGGCTTGGCCACTGTTTGGAAAACAGGATACTGGGCTAGATGGACCATTGACCTGACCCAGTATGGCTACTTATGTTCTTATGAACATTTTGATACCACAGTTAATAGCAGGGATTCTGTACTATACTTTGCCCTAAATCTGAACTGAAAATTATGTAAGCAATGAAAAGATATGATGTAATTCGGAATACAATTATTGACTCCAGTAATTTTGCCATCCAAGGTATACTAGCCACTGGCCAAAAATTTGATACAACAGTCAAATCTGCACCTGCGATTTTGGAACTGGTGTTAAAATAATTTTCCCTAAAGGCAAAAGGAAAATTCCATCCTGTAGGAAATTGACTAAAACAGTTAGCCAATTAAAGTCAAATTGAATATTACTCAACAAGTAAGAAGGACAAATATTGAATAAGCATAATTTGTGTGATACATTTTTCAATAAAGAGCATACCATTTCTTCACTAACCATTGAAAAAGAAGATCAGATCAGATCCGCTAGTAATCCATTAAAATTTTCACATCTTAACGGACCAAGTTTATTTAATGGTCCAGGTGGACTTGAGAGTGATTGCCTAATGAGATTAACTTTTCTAGTATAATATCATGCCAGATCAGAAGCAGATGGATGCATTGGCTCAGAGAGATCAGTTACTACTGACACCTGTGTGAGTCTGTTAAAAAGTTTGAAAAGTAATTTTTGGTCTGGTATATCCATCCCAATCAAATTCCCATAATAAACTTTTTTAGCTTCTGAAAGAGTTTATCAGTAGGATCCTTCGATTTCTTCCAGAGTCTTTCTAACTAGCAGCATTGTCTATGTTTTAAAAACTTTTCAGAAGAATATTGTGATAAGGCATCAGTCACTTGAAAATTCCAATCTCATAATATCAGGATTAGAATTATGACTAACCAATTGAGATTTAACCCATGTCCAAAACTGATCAACAGCATCTGTTCTTCTCAATGATTAACTTTAGATTTTCCAGAAACCTTCCTCTGTCGACAAGGAAGATACAGAGTAAAATCAGCTAAGTAATGATCAGATCATGGTATTGATGACCAAGTCATTTTAGATATCATTTGAAATATATCTTACTTAGTGAGTGATGCAATGAAATCAAGAGCATGTCCCTTCTCATGTGTCAGTTCTATTTTACCTACCTGAAAACCCAAGGAATTTAGATGGATAACAACAACATCAAAATTATCATCCAAATGCAAATTCAAATCTCTCAGTAATAATAAATGTAGTTGAATATTGAGAGATAAAAACCAAGAATTGAGTCTGAATTAGAGCCAGTTCCCTGGAGGCCTATAAACTAATAAAATACCCAGAGAACCCTGCATTGAATCATCCTGTAACTGATCTAACATCAATTCTAATCCTGAAATTATTGATGAATTCAATAATTTAAGCATAGAAAACTTTTATATATTATTCCAATCCCTTCTTCCCTTTTCATAGAACATATACAATGCATAATCTTATAGCATGGAGGACAAATATCAAGAATCACTGGACTGTCCAAATCAGTTAACCAGGTCTCTGTAATAAATGCTAGACCAACATCATTACCTCCAATCAAATCTCTTAGTATATCTCTTTAATTACAAAGAGATCTGGTGTTAAAATAGAGACAAATGTATTGGCTGGGCAATAAGATTCTCCCCTTGTGTAAAAGAAGTTTATGCTACTCTCTGCAAGTTTCTAAATTGATTTCTCCTTAATTAGTAGAAGACTTGGGCCTATTTTCTGTAATAACTTCCAAATGTGCAGGAAACAAAATCCCATTCCCTAGTTTATTATTAGGGAATCTATATAAACTATCTTTTAGATGAAATTTCTTAAAATTATAATAAAAGGATGCATTAAAACAGTGCTCAAAAGCAAATCCATTAAAACTGCTTGCCATATCTCAACAAATAGAACAATAACAATAACCATTTCATTTTCCTAATCTAAAAGTCAATTATTTAAGACCAACATATCCCTGAATGATTCATTCTAATTGGCCTAAACATTAACCCCCCCTGTTTACTAAGCTGCAGTAGCGGCTACAGTGTGCTAATGCTGACACAGCCAATTCACTTTGAATGGGCTGTGTCGGCATTGCCACATGGCAGCCGCTAGCATGGCTTAGTAAACAGGGGGATTAAGCAATCTAACATCCTAATATAAAGCATCCAATTTTGTTAAATTAGTTAATACTACCAAAATTGCCAGAAAATTGTCCACAAAAGGAGCAAACTAAGGGGCATACCATACCTTATGCATGCCCCTTTTGTGGCACACCTCAGACTGAGCTTGCTGAAGTACTCCCACAATGGGAGATGTCGATGACATCAGCAGTATCACTCAGGGGCAGGGCCACTGCCACATAGCAAACAAGATGGAAATGCAGCTAGTGTAGCACAGTCTGTGGTGAAAAAGATGTTAGCAGGTAAAATTGAAAGCTCTGTGATGACAGAGTTCTTTGCAGCCTCAGGCTGAGCTCACTGAAGTATTCCCACAATGGTGGAGGAAGGGGGATAATAAGGCCAAGATTAGATTGTGGGTCTGAAGCCAGAACTCTTATTGAGGGTTTCAGAGTCCCTGGACATTATGTTGTATGCTAGAGCCTCTAACCTGAGCAGGTTGTTTTCTTGCTGCATGACAATGGCTAGCTGGAATAATTGATCTTTCCCTTGCTCAGGGCCACTGATCCACACTCCATGATGCTCCCTACCTCCACCCTCCTTGTCTGTCTCCACCATAAGCCTTCCTCATTCTCTACCTTCTCTTCATCAGATGGTATATCATCATGCTGTTCCACTTGGGACTCTTCCTCTTCTGCTTTTTCATCATGATTCTTATCCTCTCCAGGTATCCCTTCATCTGTAGGCTCTTTAGGCACAGTATCCTCCAGGGATGGATTCTGCTGGCTGCCATGGCTAGGCATCATTTGCATTTGGGCTTCCTGCACCAGGAGAGGGACCAGTCCCTCATCCCTTATGGCCTCCTATTCTAACCTAGAGATGGAACACAGCAGGGTATATGTAAGGAAAGAACTTAAGACAATATACAGCTCAGGAGACTTTTCACTGCACATACAAAGACTGGACCTATGTATCCTAGCAGCACCTAACCTGCTTTCATGCTGTTATGTGACAGATTCTATGCCAAAGAGCCACATACAAGGAAAGTGACCCTATTGTGAAATAATACTTTCAGTGTCACACACAGTGTGGGAGAAGAGAGGCAGACATGGAAGCAAGGATAATGCACTGTGCAGGTTACAGGTGATGTAGTACATGCCTACGGTGTGGTCATCAACCATGTGCTATGTACATAGTAACAGACTGTCTAATGTGTATATAGGGTGTATGCCTAATGGACAGGCTACTTAGTATTTAGTCATGAGCAGTGTCCATGTTTTAACCTTTTATCGTGTTTTATATAGGATATATCCTAGGTAGGTGGATGGGAACTAGGAGAAGAAGCAAGGAACTGAGACCTATGTAGGCAGGATAACTATATAATAGTAGTATGCTGGTGTGGTTGGTTTCTATTGCCACAAGAAGGCAGGTGAGCAATAGCAAGCCCCATGTCCTCTTATCACATTAAAGTTCTATAATCATAGTATGTCAGGCAACATGGAGGGGAGGGAGTAGTGCAGATCAAACATCTTCTAGGTCTCCACAACTATCAATCAAAGAGGCAAAAAAGGGGGCTACAAAAGCAAGACTTACCTGATCACCTCCTTATAGAGTTATGTTGGCTGACCGTAGTAATGTTTGCCTGGCTGCAGGTGTCCAATGCCTCATATTCAATGGGGTACGAGCTTTGTAGCTTCTAGTGCTTTCCCTTACACAGTCGGCTATTTTCTTGCAGGATTTTCCTCACATATCTCACTATTTTTTTCAGTTCTTCAATATCTCTGAAACAGAGGGAGGTAGGATACCCCAGGTAGAGGAGGTCAGGTGTCAAGAGGTGGTAAGGCTAAGAGGCACCATGATAAGGCATCTGGAGGATACCAGATTGTTCACAGGTGAATGTCATGAACATAAGCATCTCAAGCATTTGCTCTTGAACAAGTGACATCCTCTTTATCCAATCATTGATGATCCTTGGCCTTTGGTCCATGGCTTCCAGCTTATGGCCCATCCACTGAATCACTGCAGCTAGAGCCCTGTCTCAAGTGGCGACTGTGGTGGCAGGCAAGGCTGCATCCCCAGATCCTGCAAAAGATGTTGGATTGGCTGGTTGAGGGGTAGCTGATGGCAGCAGCTGGACGTTGGGAACCTCTTCTGTATCAGACATCATCACCTCTTCCTTACAATCAACCTCCTATTCCTGAGGTGACAGACAGTGAGGAGAATTGGGAGGAATGTGTGGCTGAAGAGGTAGGAGGGGCAGTGAAGTGGTGTGGGAGGGAGGGAGGGGTGGAAGAAGAAGTGACAGAGTTCCTGCTGTGGCCACTGGGGGGTTCCCTGGCCTGGGGTGGTGAGGCCAATTCTGCACCTGATTCTCCCCTTCCCCTCTCTTTCTCTTTCTTTATCCAGAATCTCTCCCTTTTCCCTCCCTCTTACCATGCCTGCTGCTGCTGCCCGCCCACTTCCAGAAGTGCAAAGTAGATTCAAAAGTATTCTAATGCCTAGAAGAATGGGCCCACACTCATACACTATTGTGTCCCTCCCTTCCCCAATGCAAGACTTCATCTCAGAGAATTGGGGCCAAACATAGCAGGCCACGAGGGTGGCCTTGTTCATCTAGGTCCTGCAGTAGCATTGAATCCACTTTGGTCTTTGCCTCCAAGATAGGGGAGGGTGGTGGCAGTGATTGTGGCAGTAGCAGTAGGAAGTGAAAACAGGGAAGGTAAGATGTACCACTCTTGTGCGTCTTTAGCTCTAAGCAGATGCATAGTCTCTAGTAACCAGTGGGTTAGGCTTGGCTTATAATTTTGGTAGGGCCATGGCCCTTGTGGCCCACACCCCTTTCTGATTCTAATGCTCCAGCCAATCTCTTTGATGCAGATGCAAGTATCCGGCCTGCTTGTTTAGATCCTCAGACTGTACTGAGAGGGAGGGGAGGAAGAGAGAGAGAGAGAGTTACAAAGTTACACATATGATTTCAGAGGTCCCTTCAACCATCTGTGGACTCTGCTAAATGATTGGTGGCACTTCCCTTCAAAACGTATATGAATGATCAATATCATAGTGATGCCTTCTGCGATTGCTATGTGCATCTCAAGCAGCAGGATGGCTCTTGTACCTATCCCTTGACCATTTCCCTTTGTTGTTCAAACATGCATTATTACATGGCAGACACTTGCACATCCTTTTCTGTCTCCTACTTTGTGATGCCATGTGATTTGGTCACAGGCTATGACTCCTACATGGTGCTGAGGACAGGTGGTATTGCAATGCAGAATTTAGGTAGGCAGCTGTGCATTTTATGGAGCAACTGTGGTGGCCCTTTCATATGTCTTCTTCCTGGGAGTATATCAACTTTCCCCTTTACCTACCCTTCCTTGTGTCTCAGGGGGCAAACAGACCAGGCAACTGGCACTCAGGAATGTGTTATGCATATTTGGGACCTATCTTCAACTCCTACTCTTTCAGCCACCTCTCTTCCTCCTCTGATGATCAGGGCTGTTTCATTAAACATATTTGAGTGACCTGTCTGAGCCTAGTAAAGGCTAGTGGGCAAACCAGTTAGTTTGACATCAGAGAACACCCTCCCTTGTCAATAAGAAGTGCGCTATCAGATCTATGCACATATGTGTAACCAATGAGTGAAAGGAATCATCTCTTTGGGAATATGAGGTGTACCTGGAACCTATGAAACTTGTCCTTATATAGCCTCCACTCAATTTCCTTTCACCAGCCCCAAATGAGATCCTATTGTCAGTAAGTGGAAGTGGGTTTAATGTGGGCTACCTGTCCATCACTACTATGTAGGTCTTTTTATACTATGGACACACTGTCAGACACATCTGTTTACCATGCACTTCTGGTCTAGTATCCCCTTCCCATATCTGCCCCCTGTTGACTCTTACCTCTCTTGTTGAAGCATCCAGTCAGCCTTTCCCAGGCCCTGAACATTTTTTGTGCTGTCCTTCCTCTTCTGGCCAGGAAGAAGGTTGTCTATAGAACAATAATTTGTCTTTCGTTCTCTAGCAGCCATTTCTGGAATGTCTCTGTGCCTGCCACAACAGTGTGTACAGCACATATAACTATGTCTGGATGTGGACAAGTGTATGGGAATATACTTTTACATTTGTGCATATGCCATTTTATAAAATGTTCACCCACCTATGTGTACTTTATAAAATATTGGCATACATCTGGGCTGGGCAATTCTGTGGCATGCCCAGATATTTGGATACTCTTCATAGAATTACTCTCTATATGCACTTTGCTGAAAACTACTCTTTCAAAACCCTGCTTGGCCCAAACTCCTTCTGGGTAGAACTACAGTGGTCCTCTGGTTCAGTTCAATCTTTTCTCCTAGTCACTGTGTGAAATCTGTGCAAGTTACTTCTTGTTAGCTGTAGGGATTTTTTTTTTCCGTTGGATGTTCTTCTGTGACTGGCTTTGCTCTCGGGCAGGCTATAGCTCAAATCTGTCCCTAGAGGAACCTTTGTCTGTAGTTCAGGCAAATATCTACTGTCCTTTCCATTGAAGTTCTATGGTAGTCCAACTAATATTTCCTATAAGAAAATCCTTCTGCTTGCTTTAGTCCTAAGAAATCAGGGACTTCTCAGGCCCAGCTCCAGTCTGGGTCTTTGTTCTCTCTCTCTCTCTCTCTCTCTCTCGGGGGATCATAGTCCAACATAAGATAAGTGGAGGGGCATTTTCAATATCACATCTAAGTCCAACTTTTGATGTTTTGCTAAAAACGTCCAAAATTCAAGTGGGGAATATAGCCATTTTTAAAACAGAAAAATGTCTTTTTTTTTTTTTTTTTTTCAAAAATGGCTATTTGATAGATGTTTTTGTGTTCTGTAACTTTATCTTTTTGGTCTATTTTTGGAAAAAAAGAAACATCCAGGTGAAAAATGCACAAAATCAAGCTATTGGGAGTTGCAATCTTAGTAGATTGGCCACACAGACATTCCCAGGAGAGCAATGGGGCACCCTAGGGGGCACTAAAGTAGATTTCAAATAAATGCTCCCAGGTAGACATCTCACCATTGCTCTCTTATCTGATGAGCCCCAAAAACCTACCTAAAACCCACTACCCCAAACTGTACACCACCTCCCCTTTTATTCCCAATCTTTGGATTACAGAGTTGCTCAGGAATAGAAATCTAATCTGTCCCCACTGGAATTTAACCCATCCCCACCAGAATTTAATGGTACCTAAAATAAATTCCGGTCAGCTCTCTGTCTCTTTCTGGGTTTGAGCTGCAGCACTGCAGGCAAGGAAGGAACAGAAGTTGGAACTTGGAAAACTCTGGCACGCACATGGAAGACTCGTCTATGATTCACTGGCTGAGTGGTCGACCATGCACACACCAGTAGGGCAGGTGACTTCTGATGCTTGTGCCTTTGTCAGAGCTGAGGCCTGTGCATCAGCCTGCAAGCAGAGAGAGTTAATGGAAGACTTTCCGCATCTGCACTGTTAAATCAAGGAAGAGGAGGAGGAGGTACTCAAAGAATTTGGTACTTGGTAGGTGAGAGGCCGGCACAGGTGCAGCTTACACGTCCATGGGAACAGCTTCCATCCCCACAGGAACTCTGCAGAATTGCTTCCATCCCACGGGATTCCCACAGCTCCAGAGGGGATTCTCGAGAACCCCGTTCCCGTGCAGGTCTCTACTTTGGATATCTATGATCAGATCTTTTTTGAGACATTTATCCTCAGCTGTAAAGGATAATAACCTAGTATTATCTGATGAAAAATGATCTGGGATGAAACCAGTCAAACCAGTATCTGCAATCAAATCAGGCAGCACTTTGGCCATACACTGTGCTAAAATGTTGAATATATCTTACAATCAGCATTAATTAACAAGACTGGATGATAATTTTTCACATGCCTCAAATCTCAGCCTGGCTTCTCATGGACTACAATTGTGGCCACATGTACTGTACCATCTAGACGTTTTAAAAGTCACAGGACATTATATAGTTGGCATAATTTTGGATGGAGCTCTGTCCCATGCAGCCCAGGAGTCTTATGATAAGGTAGAGCTTTGATAGCAGACAAGATTTCCTCTTTTGTAATAGGATTATCCAATTGAGCCCTTTGATGGTCTGTTAGATCAGGATGCTGCAGCTCTTGTAAAAAGCAATCCATATTGTCTACTGACTTATAGAAGAAAATGTAATACTCACAAAAACGTGATAAAATTTCTAAATTATATCAACTGCCTATTAGAATCCAAAATCTCACGTGTGTGCTGACTTTATTTTTTTTCAAGTTAAGTATTGGGCCAGCAAATGACCCGCCCTTTTATTTGCTTCATAGTAACTAGCTGCTCTTGCAAAGAAGAAAGATTTTGCTTGAACACTATAAGCCTGACTACATGATAGTTGTTTTTGCAATTGCAACAAAATGGCATTATCTCTATTGCTTACACTGACCTCTTCTAGTCTATATACTGATTATCTTGGAACTAGTCAGCAATAGATTATTTAATTTGACACTGAAATTCTACATCATCCAATAGGCTAGTGTTTAACTTCCAATGTTCATGTACTAACTCAGCGGTTTACAATAATTAAATGCCCATAGGAGAGGCATAGTATGAAAGGAACTACAAATCTAACAGTACAGAAGAAAAGGAAACAAGCAATACAATTGTCATATAGGAGAGCGAGTGCAATAGAGAACTACAGTAGAGGGTACAGGCTCAGTGCTCCAACACTGGGCCCCAGCAAGACAAAACAATCAAAGGAAAATTGTCAGTTGGGCTGCTTATATATTTGCCTAAACAAATGGATCTTAAGAGTTGCCTTAAACTCTTGGTGTGGCGATATCTTATGTAGGTCAACAGGGAGGGCTTTCCACAAAGCAGGACCCACAACATTAAACACAGATGACCGAAAGATATTGAAAAAGATCTGGTGAAACGAAGGAATCATCAGCAAGGTTGGTTGTGAAGAGCGAAATGGTCATCCGCTGACATATGGAATCAAATAACAGGAAAGATTCCTGGGTTAGCCTGACCAGGGTTTAAAAAAAAAAAATAAAGATTATTTTTTTTAAAAAACACTTTTTTAAAATATGTACCTCTATGGGGGAGCCAGTGCTCCGATCTAAAAAGAGGAGTGACATGATCATATTTGCACTGACCCATTACCAGCTTACTGGCCACATTCTGAATAAGCTGCAAGCGTCAAAGCTCTCTCTGACTCAGTCCTATAAAAAATGTACTGCAGTAATCAAGATGTAAAATCATCAATGCATGTTCTGGGATGCGAAGTGCTTTGGGTTCCAGAAAAGGACAAAGAGATCTGATCTGGAAGAATTTGTAAAAACATTTACTAACTGTAGCAGAGACATGGGAATGAAAAGTAACTCCTGCCTGAACTTGGTGTTTTTCTCAGTGCTGAAAGAACTGTTTAGTTCTGGTAAGTGTTATGGTGATTGCCACCACAAAGCTTAAACATGCAGCTGGTAATACTAGTATTGACTAGGTTTTAGGAAATATGTTTTAGTTCCCGGGCTGTTTATTTGGGGTCATTCATTCAAGGTATCTTGTGGCCACTTTGAATCAAACTTTAGCTTACACGTTTTGAAAGCACATTCTTTCACTGTTACTTCGGCCCGCGCTAATTAAAATGCACTTTTAAATGATCACTTGAACATTCTTGTTTTTTGCGATGCTTTAGTTGCTGTGATTTGGGCATAAATTCCTGTTTTTACGCTTTCTCATGTCACTAGGTTGCCATTTTCAGTGGCATTTAGGACTCATTAATGTCACCACTTTTCACTAATATAGTATCAGACTTCATCACATTCACTTGTACAGCACTTCACATCTGTATATTTTTTTCCAATATCCTTAAAGTTAATTTGTCTGTGAATTTAGCCTTCAGCAGATTTGTCTTTTTCAAGACGAGACTGTTTTCCTCACCGGATGTTTTGTTACCTTGGAATTAGATACCATCATTAGGTATGAGTTAAAGGCAGCTTCAATTAGTCTACATTTCTTAAAAATTGTTTTTAGGAGAGTATGTAAATTAGATATTTTTTAATGTTCATTTATGATATGTGGCGCTCTTAATCTTTCAATTTTGTACATTTTGCTTTCTTATATGATTGATATATTTTCAGTTATTTATGTACAAGACAATTATGGTTTTGGTTTATTGTTTTTATTGTTTTTCTTGCTTATTTATTGATGTTCATTTGTCCAGACCCCTGACGCGTGCATTTAATGCTGAAACATGTTCATTTGTCCAGACCCCTGACGCATGCATTTAATGCTGAAACACGGACCGTGTCGGGTCTGATAATCACTAAAGTAAAGTTGAGATGCCCCCACTCTTGAAGGCTTCTTATGCTTTTTTTTTTTGGCTATTTGTTCAGCAGCACTGTAACAGAAATCTTGTGGTTAATAGCAAATATAAAATTATTTGCCTAACAGGGTTTTTCTTTTTTTGGGGGGGTAAGTTGCTGAATGGCTACTAGGCTTCATATATGCTGTCCTTGAGCATATATGAAGCCATGTTTGGAATGCTTTATATGTATTACCTGTACCTAATAGAGCAGCAGTCTGAGAACCAGGGAAACCTGGGTTCAAATCCCATTACCGCACATTGAGATCTTGGATAAGTCACTTAACCTTCCTTTACATCAGCTACAAACAGATTGTAAGACCTTCAGAGATAGGAATATACCTACTGTACCTGAAAGTAACAACTGAAAGAGGAGTGAGCTAAATCCAAATCTGAAATCCAATACCAGGCATACTGTGCACTAATAAAAAAAAAAAAACCCTACAAAATCATACCATACCATAACAGTATTAACTTCCAGCAGTCACACAACAAGGGCCTTCCTTAGAAAAGGCAGCACCTAGAACATCAATACACCTATTGGAAAACTGTACAGACTGGATTAGTTCAGATCAATCCTGCACATTTAGTTGTAACAGAAAACCCAGTCTTTTTCACACATGAACACAAGTAGACCCTCATCGTGTATAATAAATAACCATAAACTAAAAATAGAAATATGTAGGCAAAAATTAAACTGAACCACCAAGAAGCCATATTCTGCATACAGTGTGACACCAGAGAAATAGAAATAGTGACAAATACTACCCCTCTGTACTGTGCAAAATATAAAAATAGCATATTCCAATTGTTATACACAATAACTACATGAAGAACAAACGGTAAAACCACCCATATTACAGGGTTCCTTCTGTTTAAAATTTGTTATTGACATTAATTCTGCTAAATTGCGCCCTCTCCGATATGTGAATTTTGGAATCTTCTGAAATGCTGCATGTATTTTCAAAATATCCCAATATTTGAGAATCACTTTCCGTAATTCCACAGATTGTGATGAGTATGGTAATATACACACTGTAGTCTGTTGTGATGTAGACCTCCGGGAATCCTGAAGTAACCATTCCTGTTGAGCATACTTAATTATTTTTAATGTTTTTTTGTTTTTCATGTAGTTATTGTGTGTACGTGGTAGAAGGTAATAGTATATTTTAATCATCATTTACAAAAAAACATTTTATCTGAAAAGTCAAGTAAATTGCCAATCTGAAGGGGTAGTGTATGTTATAACACGTCCCTGCAAAAAATGGTATGTGGGTCAGATCAGTAGAAAAATTAAGTTTAGGATTGGTGAACATTTAAGTAATATTAGAAGATATTGGTTAGAGGTGCCATTCAAGTCCAAACAGGTATAGGAAATAGAGATACTTGGCTACTCTAGTCAGGACAATCAAACAAAAGTGCCTTACTGCTGTGAAAAAATAAGGCCAGGTCTGAGCAGGTGTTAGGGTATTGGAAAAGAGGCCTTTGAACTGGTTGTGCTTTCCCCTCATGTGCAGGTTAGTAGACCGGGGAGGCAAAGAATCAAAGACAACTATTTGAATTGAACACAGGGTTTTATCTCTGAAGGATCTCAAAGGCCACTAATTCATGGCCAGGAGCAGAGTTGGAAGGACAAAAAAAAGCAGATCAATCAAAGAAAATAGTTTATTGAATGACACCCAAATAAACAAATCAGCCCAACACTGGCCGTGTTTCGCCCAACAGGGCTGCGTCAGGGGCTACACAGTATTCTTTAAAAGTCGAGATGACAAAGTTATGGAAGTCTAAAATCATGAATCTTCCAAAATACAGTAAAAAAACAGCATGAACCGAATGAATCATAAAGATAGTGACGTGAATAACGTCCTGAACCTTCACAATTCTAGAATTTTACTTTTAGGAAATGATCCAAACCTTTTTTAAACCCTGCTAAGCTAACTACTTTTACCACATTCTCTGGCAATGAATTCCAGAGTTTAATTACACATTGAGTGAAGAAACCTTTTCTCCTATCTGAAGGTTAGTGATCTGTAACCTGTCATTAAAATTGTCCATGGTACCTGAAGATTGGAGGTTGCCCAATGTAATGCCAATTTTTAAAAAGGGTTCCAGGGGTGATCCAGGAAATTACAGACTGGTGAACCTGACTTCAGTGCCAGGCAAAATAGTGGAAATTATTATAAAGAATAAAATTACGGAACACGTGGAGGGGCATAATCGAACAGGGCGCCCAAGTTTTCCTGAGGACGTCATCGCAGGACGTCCCGGCGAAGGGGCAGGGAAACCCATATTATCGAAACAAGATCGGAAGCCATCTTTTGCTTCGATAATACGGTCGAGGACGCCCAAATCTCAACATTTAGGTCGACCTTAGAGATGGTTGTCCTTAGAGATGGTCGTCCCTGGTTTTCGGAGATAATGGAAACCGAGGGTGCCCATCTCAAAAATGACCAAATCCAATCCCTTTAGTCATGGGAGGAGTCAGCATTCGCAGTGCACTGGTCCCCCTGACATGCCAGGACACCAACCGGGCACCCTAGGGGGCACTGCAGTGGACTTCAGAAATTGCTCCCAGGTGCATAGCTCCCTTACCTTGTGTGCTGAGCTCCCCAACCCCCCCCCCCCAAACCCACTACTGTACAACACTACCATAGCCCTAAGGGGTGAAGGGGGTCACCTACATGTGGGTACAGTGGGTTTCTGGTGGGTTTTGAAGGGCTCACATTTACCATCACAAGTGTAACAGGTGGGGGGGGGGGGGATGGGCCTGGGTCCACCTGCCTGAAGTGCACTGCACCCACTAAAACTGCTCCAGGGACCTGCATACTGCTGTCAGGGAGCTAGGTATGACATTTGAGGCTGGCAAAAAATATTTTTAAAGTTTGTTTTGAGGGTGGGAGGGGGTTAATGACCGTAAAGTATTACAAGCATATGAAGTGACTCTGTAACTCAGATTTCTAGAAAAGTGTGCTCAAAAAGTGGAGAAAAACCCTCAAAAACCTGGGACTGACAGTCGCAGGTTTTGGAGCGGGGTTACTATTATTATAAGTAACACTCGCCCAAGTTCTATCATTGGGTGAAAAAAACTCCACTTAAATTTGAATACTATCTTAAATAGTTGTGTTTTTAAACTGACAGCATTGCTTGGCTTAAAGAAATTTGATTTAAGACGTTTAGATTAAACACTCTCTTATGTTAACATCCAGTTTGATTTAAGACGTTTAAATTAAACACTCTCTTATCTTAACATCCGACGGGGGCCACTGCCGTTTCACTCTCACAACAGAGCTTCCTCTAAACGTCTTAAATCAAATTTCTTTAAGCCAAGCAATGCTGTCAGTTTAAAAACACAACTATTTAAGATAGTATTCAAATTTAAGTGGAGTTTTTTTCACCCAATGATAGAACTTGGGCGAGTGTTACTTATAATAATAGTAACCCCGCTCCAAAACCTGCGACTGTCAGTCCCAGGTTTTTGAGGGTTTTTCTCCACTTTTTGAGCACACTTTTCTAGAAATCTGAGTTACAGAGTCACTTCATATGCTTGTAATACTTTACGATCTTTAGACTCTCAACAATACTGTATCTTGTTTTTTCGATAGGGGGTTAATGACCACTGGGAGGGTAAGGGGAAGTCATCCCTGATTCCCTCCGGTAGTCATCATGAGTGTGCACAGCGACTGAAAACAGGACAGGGCGCCAGACAATGTGAGACCAGTGTGGGACAAACACTTTAGCTGGCGGGGGTTGGGGACCCTGCCAGCCAAACCGGGGGCCCAGAGCCAATTTAGGGGGGCCCAGGCCCCTGTGGCCCCCGTATGTATGCCACTGTTCTGCCTAGCCACCCTATTTGAGCACCTCTACTTTGGCATGGTGATAGGCAGCACAGCACAGAAACCTTGTTCAGGTTCCTCTGTCCAGGTGTCCTGCTCCAGCAGCCCTATCATCTTCTTGTTTAAATAGCTCTATTCTGGTGCTCCAGACTACTCAAGGAATGCTGCTTATTTGCTCAACAATATTGCTCGGCTCTAATTCTTGCTAAAGTTTTTAAGCTAGACCAATTTTCTTTAATATGAATGTTTGTGACTGCTTTTAGAGAAAGAAAAAAACAAAGCAGAAGCAGAGTGCTTTTTAAGTAGAAAAGGTTATTATATGATACAAGAGAAAAAAGGGAAGGCAGGGAAGAGGAAAGTGTATATAGGATATTCAGTGAAATATAAGCAGCTCAAATAAACCTCTCTGTCCATTTTAATTACAAAATCGTTGGAAGGATGCAAAAGGAATGAATGTCACAGAAAAATCAGCCTTTTAAATCCCTTTTAAAGCTCTGTGACCTGTAAACCAATCTGCAATATGGACAGCAGAGCCTTTCCCAGAACAAATACTTATGTTTTATGTACACTGTGCTTATTAATCTCTAGTTTATATGCGAGAGCAGATACATTGTATGTTATAAATATGATAGGAATGTAAAACTGAATGAGCTGTCTGGCTATTGAGTAATACAGCTAGCCAGAGACCAACACTGAACTGCTGCCAGATACCAAAGACACAAACAAATAATTTGCCTGGGGACCCAGTACAGTTCCATTTTGTTTTATTTCACAATAGTGTGCACTATTTTGTTGAGTGTGTATTAGTTTTAATGCACCCTCTGCCAAAAGAGTGTGCAACATTACAAAACAACACACACCATTTCAAAATGAAAAATAAAATAAAAATAACACATAACAAATCAAAACTTATACATTTCTACAAGTCCCCTGAGAGACGGATGACCACCAAATAAGTAAGTACCCACAACCTGAGCACTGCCTACTCGCCAAGTGAGGCTAATTCGTGTAGATACACATTCTCTCTACTCTACCTCAACTGGTTTCAATGTGGTTTACAAAATACACAAGTTAAGGGTAGGGAAGAGAACAGAGAGGAATACACGAGTAAGAAGATATCATGTGCTAGGAAGTAGGAAAGGCGAGAGTAAAGAGGTGAGTTTAGAAAGCAGACTTGAAGGTCGTTTAGGATTCCAATCAAAGGTGAAGGGGAAGGGAGTTCCAAAGTTTGGGACCTGTATAGCTGACTGCAGATGTGCATCCAGATGAATAACTGAGGGAGAAGGAATCATGAGCAGACCTGAGTGGAGTGAACAGAGGGTGCTAGGAGCAGTGTATGGGCTAAACAACAAATGAGGAAGATAATCGGGGGCATGAGAGAAATGACCCTTGAACACAAGTTTTAAACTGAATGCATACTGAGAGAGGGAGCCAGTGTTCTAGCCGAAGAAGAGGGGTGACGTGATAAAATGGTTTCAAATTGTGAAGAAGATGAACAGCAGTGGATTGAACAATTT
Organism: Microcaecilia unicolor; assembly: GCF_901765095.1. Taxonomy (NCBI): domain Eukaryota; kingdom Metazoa; phylum Chordata; class Amphibia; order Gymnophiona; family Siphonopidae; genus Microcaecilia; species Microcaecilia unicolor. The sequence continues at coordinate 98,876,164 of NC_044039.1, forward strand.
AAAACACTACAAAAGTCATAACAAATTAATCAATAATTTACACACAAAAATGGCTGATGAATGTTGGCGATATTATAGAGAAAGATATGACAGGTTTTAGCAGAGAAAAAGAGGGAGAAGCCAGTGACCCCAAGTTACCAGCTAAGGAAACAGGCAGGATGACAGTGTTATCCACACTAAAAGAGAATGGAGCGAGAAGTAGGTTGAAGAAGAAAGATGAGAAGCTCAGTCTTGGCCATGTTGATTTTCAGATGACAGTGGGACCTCCAGGCAGCAATGTCAGACAAGCAGGCTGAGACTTGGGCCTAGATTTCTGGTGAAAGTTTTGATGTAGAGACTTAGATCTGGGAGTCATCAGCACAAAGATAGTACTGAAAACCATGGTTGGAGATCAGCGCACCAATGGAACATATATTAAGAAGCAGATGATGATCAACACTGTCAAAAGAAGCAGACAGGTCAAGAAGGATGAAAACTCAATAAAGGCCCTTGGATTTGACTGGGAACAAGTCACTGGAGAAGAGCTGTTTCTGTAAAATTTTGAGGGTAAAAGCCAGATAGTAGAGGATCAAGGATAGCTTGAGATGAATGAATATCAAGACAGTGGTGGTGAACAGCATATTCAAGTACCTTGGAAGCTAGTAGAATGTCTAGGCAATAATCTGCATAGAGCTATGTAACTTACAAAGTGCATATTTGGAAGTGGCCATACACAAGGGAGAAGCATGGATAGGACTTAAGTGGAGATCCCAATTATATGAGTAATTTGTAGAATACTGTAAGTTATACGTGTCGCTGCCATATTTAGATGCCCGCACTTACACCTAAATGTTGTGTGTGCCAATACCAGGTTATGCTAGGTTCTGCTATAGAATAGGCTCCTACCATGTGGCCTTGGGGCACACACTTATAGAACTACCTGTTTATAGAATACTCCATCCTCAATACACATACACAAACAACAACCCGAATAAGGGGCCCTTTTACTAAATCGTGGTAAAAATGTGCTGTTACCACACATTGGTTGTAAAAAGAAACACCAGGTAATTGAAACCCCTTTGCACTAATTCATCTTTTTATATGGTTAATGCAGAGAAAAACACTATTTTCCACACATTAGCTCCCTCATTTTATAACAGGGCATGTTATGTAATGTAATGTTATGTTATGCCAGTTCTTGTATTCTGCCTATACCTATTCAGTTCAAGGATGGATTACAGTAATCAAGAGTTGGATCAGTTGATCCAGGAGCTCCAAATCATTAAAACAAACTAATAGCATAAACTAAACATTAGATAAACCCGCCTTGCAGAATAAAAACGCTTTTAAATATTTTCTAAATTGAAGATAGTGAGTACAAGACCTCGGAAACAACGGAGGCTGGTTCCACAAGTTTGCTGATATTGAATAGACAATGTAAGATGTTCGATTGATTTTAAATTCTTATACATTGGAAATCTTAGCTGAAGAAGATTACAAATATTACATCTGGAAGAAGACCCTTGTAGCAAGGATACTAAATTCAGCATATATATTCAGAAATTTCCCTCGTGAGAATCTTAAATGTGGTAATATAGTTTAAGGGCCCGTTTTACTAAGCTGCGTAAGCGTCTACGCATGCCCAACGCACGCCAAAATGAACTTACTGCCCAACTACCACGTGGCTCTTGTGGTAATTTCATTTTTGGCGTGCGTCCGCTACACACATATGAAAAATCTTTTTTATGTTTTGGCGCGCGTACCGGATGCATGCCAAGTGACATCTGACACGCGTAGGTCATTACCGCACAAATTCTTTACCACTAGGTCTATGGCTGGCGGTAAGGTCAGAGACCCAAAATCGACGTGCGGCAATTTTGATTTTGCTGCACGTCCATTTTCGAGGGAAAAAAAGAGGGCTTTTTTTTTTGTTACATTTGTACCCTGCGCTTTCCCACTCATGGCAGGCTCAATGTGGCTTACATGGGGCAATGGAGGGTTAAGTGACTTGCCCAGAGTCACAAGGAGCTGCCTGTGCCTGGTGGGAATTGAACTCAGTTCCTCAGGACCAAAGTCCACCACCTTAACCACTAGGCCACTCCTCCACTTTTAACAGGCACGCTGAAAAATAATTCTGTGTGAGCCTAAAACCCACGCCTACACTACTGCAGGCCACGTTTTACCACGGCTTAGTAAAAGGACCCCTTAAAATGTATTCTCTCAGTAACTGGTAACCAATGGAGCTTAAGATAATCCAAAAATCAGTCTAACAGTAGAATTTTGTACCAACTGTAAATGATGAATCAGTGATCTAGAACAAACAGCTAATGTTAGACCATAATAGTCCAGTCTAGAAAGAATTAAAGACTGGACCAAGATTCTAAAAACCTCCAAATTGAAATATTTTCTAAAGATCAGCAATCTCAACATTATAAAAGAGTGTTTAATGATAGCCTGAGTATTTTTATTTATTTATTTATTTGCTGCATTTGTATCCCACATTTCCCCACCTATTTGCAGGCTCAATGTGGCTTACACTATATAGCAATGGCATCACCATTAATAGAGTAAGAGGTTCAGCATATTGTTACAATTAATGTACAAGAATAACAGGTAGGTAGGGTAAATAAAATGATAATACATAACATACAAGTGAGAGTAGGAAAAAATGTAATGTTCAATAATGATAATATGATAAAATAATGAAATCAGATGAGATCAATATTGGTTGGTTCTGGTATAGATTAGGAAACAAGTCATTAAGGAGGATTCTTTTTGTAAGTCTCTTTGAATAGGTACGTCTTCAGTAACTTCCGGAAGGTTGTCAAGTCATGCGTAGTTTTTATAGTATTCAGTAGTTTATTCCATAATTGTGTGCAGAGGTAGGCGAAGCTAGATGCATGTATTGATTTGTATTTAAGACCTCTGCAATTGGGGTAGTGGAGGTTTAGGAAAGTATGTAATGAACTTTTGGTATTTCGTGTTGGTAAGTCAATCACCGCCATTAACACACCAACTCTAAACCTCCCTATTTCAGAAACCCTAAAAATTCTTGGAGTCACCATTGATTGACACCTAACACTAGAGAACCATGTGAAAAACATAACCAAGAAGATGTTCCACTCTATGTGGAAATTAAAAAGAATAAGACCTTTCTTCCCAAGGAGTGTTTTCCGTAACCTAGTACAATCAATGGTGCTCAGTCATTTAGACTACTGCAACGCACTATATGCCGGCTGCAAAGAACAAATAATCAAGAAACTCCAGACAACCCAGAATACAGCAGCTAGACTCATATTTGGCAAACCAAAATTCGAAAGTGCCAAGCCCCTACGAGAAAAACTACACTAGCTTCCACTCAAAGAACGCATAACGTTCAAAATATGCTCACTAGTCCACAAAATTATCCACGGAGACGCACCAGCATACATGTCAGACCTGCCACCTAGGAACGCCAAATTATCATCTCGCACATTCCTTGATCTGCACTTCCCCAGCTGCAAAGGAATGAAATACAAAATAATGCACGCGTCAAACTTTACCTTCCTGAGCACACAGTTCTGGAATGCACTACCACGCAGTTTGAAATCGACATTCGAAAGAACGAACTTCCGCATCCTACTGAAGACACATCTCTTCAATAAAGCGTACCACAAAGATCAACAAATGAGAAAAGGCACAACTCGCATATACACTTCAGAACTTGATTCTTAATATCTGCTTGTACACTATGAAATCGTTTATTCTGTATGTTATACCATCATCAAAATGACCAAAATCCTGTAATATCAAATGTTTACTTATTAACTTTCTTCCACTAATCATGATGTATTGTAAGCCACTTTGAGCCTGCAAAGAGGTGGGATAAGGTGGGATACAAATGCAACAAATAAATAAATAATAAATAAATAAATAAATTAGGTCTGACATATATGATGGGGCCTCTCCATGAATGATTTTATGAGTTAAGGTGCAGATTTTGAATGCAATTTGATCTTTTAATGGGAGCCAATGTAATTTTTCTCTAAGAGGTTTGGCGCTTTCATATTTTGTCTTTCCGAATATGAGTCTGGCTATGGTGTTCTGGGTAGTCTGGAGTTTCTTAATGGTTTCTTAATGGTATGACAATGCATAGACAATAAATGGTCCATCTCTACCCCCAAAAGTTTTGAATGAAGGCCCAAAGAAAACTGATTAAGAACATAAGTAAGAACAAAAGTATTGCCATACTGGGACAGACCGAAGGTCCATCAAGCCCAGCATCTTGTTTCCAACAGTGGCCAATCCAGGTTACAAGTACTGGCAAGATCCCCAAACAGTACAATACATTTTATACTGCTTATCCTAGAAATAAGCAGTGGATTTTCCCCAAGTTCATTTTAATAATGGCTTATGGACTTTTCTTTTAGGAAGTTATCCAAACCTTTTTTAAACCCCGCTAAGTTAACTGCTTTAACTACATTCTCTGGCAACACATTCCAGAGTTTAATTACACTTTGAGTGAAGAAATATTTTCTCTGATTTGTTTTAAATTTACTACTTTGTAGCTTCACTGCATGCCCCCCATAGTCCTAGTATTTTCGGAAAGAGTAAACAAGCAAATCATGTCTATCCGTTCCACTCCACCCATTCCGTCCAAAATCTGAATAGGAAAGAAGGTCATGTTCAAAAAAGAAAAACATCTATCTTTTTAATTTTCCAAAAATATTGTCTTGAGCAAGGTTTTGGATGTTTTGTTTTTTGGTCCATTGTCAAAGAAAAAACGTCCAAGTACAAAATGCACAAAATCATGCCACTGGGATGTAGGAGGGGCCAGCATTTTTAGTAAACTGGTCCCCCACACATCCCAGGAAAGCAATAGGGCACCCTAGGGGACACTGCAGTGGAATTCATAAAATGTACCCAGGTACACATCTCACCATTGCTCCCTTATCTTGTCTGCTGAGCCCCCCAAAACCCACCCAAAACTCATTACCCCCAACTGTACACCACTACCGTAGCCCTTACAGGTGAAGGGGGCACCTATATGTGGGTACAGTGAGTTTCTGGTGAGTTTTGGAGAGCTCACAGTTTCCTCCACAAGTGTAACAGGTAGAGGGAGGTATGGGCCTGGGACCACCTGTCTGCAGTGCACTGCACCCACCACAGCTGTCCTAATGGACTGAGGCTGGCAAATAATGTTTTTAATCACATTTTGGGGGGTGGGAAAGGTCAGTGACCACTGGGAGAGTAAGGGGAGACCATCTTTGATTCCCTCCAGTGGTCATCTGGTCATTTAGGACACCTTTTTGTGCCTTATTCATTACAAAAACAGGTCTAGTTTTAGTCTTGGACAGTGTTGTTTTGTTCCATTATGGCTGAAAAATATTCAAGTGTTAGGAACGCCCAGATCCCTCCCTTAACACACCCCTGACATGCCCCCTTGTGATTTGAATGCACTTTTGATGGCCGTCATAGAAAAACATCTAAAAATTGGTTTTGAAAATACTAATTTGGACGTTGTTGTGAGAAAAACGTCCAATGCAGATTTATTCCACTTTTTGGACATTTTTCTCTTTTGAAAATGAGCTCCATAGTAATCTATTTAACTTTGTAAGTCTATGTGCTTTGAAAATGAGCCTCCTTATGTATTATACTGTCAGTTCTATGGTATGATTGTTTACCTTGCCAGTACTATGTATGTAATTGTTTATCATTTGCTTGTTTGCTAGTGTATCTGCTGTTTTGTTTGTTTGTTTGTTTATTTACCTGCTCCTGTATTTATCCATGCTCTTGTGACTATGGAAACCTTGCAGAAAGCCATCCAAGGTTTGAACTCGTCTTTATTGCTTGCTGGGAAGATGAATCAAGGAATCAAATCACTGTGTGGATAAAATGCAAGATGAAGTGTTCAGGCTGGACCAGTAGTCTGCCAGAATGGATGGAGTGAAGGGGGAAGTGAGGGATCTGCATTGTCTCTTTTGAGAGAGATGTTTTGGCTTGCAAATGGGAATATTTGGAAAATCAAGAAAGGAGGAACAATGTGATCCTCTTGCAAGTCCAATTGATATGGTTAAAACCATATCTGAAGGAATTTCTTATAATACCAGTGGAGAACTTGCCCCCAATTGTCCAGGCCCAATATCTGGGTGGTGGTTGGACTTCCTTTTGGCACTGAAGATCTTGGGGCTGCTCAGAGAGACTTGAATCCTACTGGTTTTCTGTGTAGTTCCTTGGAAGTTTTAATTGAAAGTACTACATTGATGATGGGCTTTGCCCTGGAACAAGATTGAAATATGGTCCATAATATATGATGAGTGAGGAATTTGGGGGGGGGGGGGGGGGTGTCAAGAATACAGATTTTTGCTGATTTTTCTCATGAAACCTGTAAAAGGTGTAAGGATGCCTAGCGTTCTGGCCTTAGGTGCAACTTTCCTTGTAGATGTTTTGTTCTTTTGAGAGCTAGTCAATTTCTTTTCTTTCACCCTAAATAATTGCGAGATTTTGTGATTGCTTAGAGGAGAATTTGGACTGGCATGAGGGATACTCCTGCATGATATATACTCTTGGCTAGCTGCATCAGTTATCTCTTTTGCTAGCTTCTCACTTTTTTTCATTTTAGTTCTTTTCCAAGTCTTGACCTGGCCTAATTATATTTTAATTTTTCCTTCTATGCAATTCATTTTGTCTTATTTGGTTATGCTTGGAAGCCATTTTTCCTTCATTCTATTTGAACTGAATGATTATTGTATGATGTTAATAAAAATATAATAAAATGAGCTTCTTAAATTACATTAGATAGATTAGCAAATTGTACCATACAGTAAGCATTCCACACATTAAAGTGAGCACTAATAGCATACCATTCTGCCATTCATGTTTTCCATAGACCTACTAACCCAGCACTAACAACTTTGTCCTATCACTTTACAAATAAGAAAGTCTGACAAAATAAAAATGCTTTTAACTGCTTCCTAAACACGGTTAAACTCGATCATTCTAAATTCCCATGGCAACTACACAAGACTGTTTGTTAAATCCTGCAAGCTCTTTGCTGACAGAGACCTAGTTCCTTATGTTAGGTAATACCAAACAAAAAAGGAGGAAAAAACACCTTAGACAAAAAGAAGGGGTGGGCCAAAGAACTTCCAGCAGCCAACTATAGATGAACAATATTTGTCAATAAAATATTGACTGCTGGGCGTTCTTTGGCCCACGCCTACTTTCTCTCTAAGGTCCTTATGTTAGTGTAATCCCCTGGTAAACTGAGTTTGAGTTTGGAAATTTCCCCAGGGGAGATTACTAGACTGCTGTAGAAGTCTCCGGAGTCGCTGGGGGGGGGGGGGGGGGGGGGGGAGATCAGTGTGGATGGGACGGGGGAGAGCCTAGCCCAGAGGGAGGATTTGCAAAGAATAACTGGCAGTAGGTGTCATAGTGGGGTGGAGTTGGAAGGTAATAAAAGTGATAGGCTTAGTGAGCACAGGGTCTTTGGTTGCCTTTCCCCTCACCAGGACCCTTGAGGAGAGGGGGTGTTCTGGACAGGCCCAATAATCTAAGGCTGAATAAAGAAGAGGAGTTTGTCAACAAAAGCATTAACTGGACTGTAAGGAGTGTTCCAGGTGGGTAGAAAGGGATAACCCAGCCCAGGCGAAGAACAGAAAAAAGACTGTTCGTTGCCAGAGGCAGTAGTTCAAGGAAGTACACCTCTGGAGGAAGGACAGGCAGGGAGGTCTGGTCTGGAGTGGGTGTCACAGCTGGGTACAAGCCCAGCAGGACAGGCTGCTGCAGGAAGCAATGAAAGCACAGATTTGGATTGTTCTCCCAGAAAGGATGGGAATTGGAGGACTGCTGGTGCCGTAATATGTAAATACCCTAACATTTATAAAGAGACTATAAGAGCTGGAACTTTTATACCAAAAGTCTTGGACTGACATAAAAACTTCTTTCACCAAATTGAACTGTTTGATGCAGATTGAACTGTTTATTAAAGAAACGTATCAAGTTTGGACATCTGCCTGTTGCAGTAGTCTGGCAAAGTTTGGATTGCATAAAATACAAATCCTGGAGTAGAGAGTTTCTTTGGAGGCAGAGTGAAGTTACTTTGCTCCAAGACTTAGAAAGAAATAAGGTAAAAGTGAGGCTTAAAACCCTATAGCGTACTAGGATCAAGCCAGGCCCCCGGTCTTCGCCCTGTTCGAGTGCTGAACTGAAGAACTAGCTGGTGCCCAGAACATTATGGTGAGACTAAGGTTACATTAGGTACCTTGTTGCTATTTAAATTGTATTTTTAATGTCAAGAACTTGAGAATTCTCTAGGGGTCAGTTTAGGAAACAAATGATAGCTTTGTAAGGCTCACTTGGCTTCAGTGATATATGCACTAATTGGTAAATAAAACACCTTATTAACAGGAGTTGACTCGGATGGTAAACGCAAAACCTCAGTTAAATACTTTTTAACTGAGGAGTAGCCTAGTGGTTAGTGCAGTGGACTTTGATCCTGGGGAACTGAGTTTGATTCCCACTGCAGCTCCTTGTGACTCTGGGCAAGTCACTTAACCCTCCATTGCCCCTGGTACAAAATAAGTACCTGAATATATGTAAACCGCTTTGAATGTAGTTGCAAAAACCTCAGAAAGGCGGTATATCAAGTCCCATTTCCCTTTAAAAGTATCCAATGGTTGTAAGCCTTTTGAAAATTAAGTACCCGGAGATTCAGATGTCTAGATTGATTTTCCAATTGCTCTAGTTTATCCTTAATAAGAGTCTGCACTACTTCCGTATTATCTTTCAAAGATTTCTCCATACTTTCCAGCTTCTCACGATGACCAACCTCTAATGTATCAAATTTTTGCACCAAAGTTTCACAGGACAATTTAAGATTAGCAATATCTGATGAACAACTTACTATAGTGGACTCCAATTTGGGGAGGAGGCCCAAATAGCTCCAAAAGTCACCTCTCCTGTTTTGTGAACTGCTTCACTCCTTGATGGTAACTCAGACTGCTCATCCGATTAAAAATTGGAGATCCCAGACACAGAGGTTAATGGCCCCATAGGCCTCTCCATTGGAGAAACCTGAATGGCTCCCTCTGTGTTAAGCTGTGATTCTACCTGTCTCAAGGAGGGAGGAGGAGGAAGGCTCAGAGTAACACTAGAGCTGGATTCACCTGTTCCACCCAAGGCAGCACTCTCTCCACCGAATCCAGGAATCCCAGTTGAGCAGGCTGGTGTCGAGTGCTTTCGAGGAATGACGGAAACCACACCCCCAACGGGTCAGCATTTCCACTAATGGTGCCTGTAGCAGGGTTTTGGCCATCGCTAACACCTCCTGTCAAATGCTGAGTCAGAAAACTGTCTATCCGTGATTGTGATGCCAAAGGTATGAGAGGCGCCAAGCCCATAGAAGGTAGGACTCTGACTGTCCCCTTCCATTTAAGAGGCATAATTTTCAAAGTAACAAAATAAGGGTAATACTTTCAATAGAGTTCACTCTCACTGGATTTTAGGACGCCAGACATGCTGCCATCTTAATTCTTCCCTGCTTTGCTTTAATGTTGGGATGGTGTTAGCAAGGTGATGTGCTTTGTTTGGTTTACACCACAAATTCTATACATGCTGCTAAGAATTGCATGTGCAAATTTGGGCATGTACCCACTTTCAATGTGCAATTTAATTGAATAACAAGCCAAGCAGAACCGATAACTGGGTGCTTATAATAAATTATCTACGCTAATTGGCATCAATTAAAATGTATGCATGCATTTTTAGGCACCAGGATCTGAACAAATAGGTGGGAAAATGTGGGAAACAAATGCAAACAGAAAAAAGAAACACTGGGCCTCTACTAGCGCCAATTGATGCAACAAAGGCTTTGTTGTTGAGCCTCGCTTCCGCCCATGTGGCCATTAGCAAATATCCTCTATTAACACTTGAGGCATTGAAGTTATACCACGTGTATATTATCAAGATTTTCTTTGACCCCTGAGGCAGGCGTTGTCTAACGCCGAAACACGGCCCGTGTCGGGTCATCAATAAAGAATTTCATGTGTCCCAGTCTTAAAGGCCCAGTGTTGCTTTTTTCTGTATGCTTGTTGTGTATGCTGTTGTACCCTCTCTATTTGTGGGATACAAATGCAACAAATAAACATAAATTTTATATATGGCTCCTAAAAGGGGTGCGGTCAAGGGCGGATCAGGGACATTCCTTCAATTTATGGGTGCTGTGCCTAATTTAGTTGCAAGGATTTACACCAGGGTTTAGTTGGTATAAATCCTCACGTCTAAAGTTATATACGGATCCTGGCGTTAAGTGCTATTCTATAAACAGCATCGAACTTTGAGCACCGTTTAATAGAATAGCACTTAGAAAGTTTTTTTGTTTGTTGTTGCCATTTATATAATTTGGTCCATATTGGTTAGCATTGAAACCAAACTTCCCCTCTGGTCTCATCAGACCACAAGACCTTTTCCCACATGTGTGCACTGCCACCTAAGGGGCCCTTTTACTAAGCTGCGTAAGGGCCTACGTGCGTACAGTGTGTGCCAAATCGGCACTACTGTCCGACTAGTGTGTGAGCTGGGCAGTAATTCTGAATTTGGTGCATGCCGAATCCCACGGTAGAAAATAATTTTCTATTTTCTACCGTGGGCTGCTTACTCGGCAGTAAACAGCTGTTGGCGTGTGCTCCATGCTTACTGCACGGGTAGCATGTCAGACCTTACCACTAAGTCAATGGGTGGTGGTAAGGTCTCAGACAAAAAATAGACGTGTGCTGGTTTCAATTTTAGCACACGTTCATTTTAAAAAAAGTCCCTCCTTCGTAGATGCGGTTAAAAATGGCGTAGCGCGTGCCCAAAAGATGCGCTTGCACTACAGCAGGCCACTTTTTATTGCGGCTTAGTAAAAGGACCCCTAAGTGTTTTTTTTCACAAATGGTATGTGGCATATCGTATGGCTTTTCTTTAGCAGTGACTTAATTCTTGCCACCCTTCCATCCAAGCAATGTTTGTGGCATAACCTTAAAATTGTTTAGCAGTCAATATTTTTCCTAGTCTCAGCCAGAAACCTCTATGGTTCTTTGAAAGTAATCTTAGGCCTCATAGTGACCACCTTTAGCAAGGGCTACCGACTATGGAGAGATGGTCTGATCATGATGTCAAACTATTTTGGCTTTTAAAATGATGGGTCTGGAACTAATTTGGGTTTGCTATAACAATGGGTGTGAAGACTTTTGTAAGCATAATTGTTTGATTTTTGTTATTCTTAATTAGTTTTTGAATATTTCTATAATTGCTCTTTCATGTTGAACGTGTAGAGATTGTTGCATAGATCAATGAAGAAAACTCCTACTTGAATTCATCTCATCTCATCTCCCATCCTTATTGCTTTATTCTGTTTCACAAAGGCAGGCCAAACTCAAGCAAAGATCATTCAGATTTCACCTCATCACTTAAAACATCATATTTTGTAGACTGCAGTAAACCTCTGCTATACTTTAATTTGGTTTTAATTTTATAGGCTCCGTCTTAACTGCAGCTTTCCAGATCTTTATTTCATTTGCAGCGCTTACCAAAATAGTAGCTCATAAACACAGGTTCTGCTATATAGACTTTGCATTTTAACCTAAAGTATTTCCTTTTTTATAGCCCTGGCCTTTCCATCTTAGTGCTCTGAACCTGGGTTACAAATCTCACTGCTATTCCAGTGTGTGACACCTTCACTCGTTTGCCGCTGCTCATTAACAAACAATACTGCTGTGAAATTGGTTTAATGACAGAGTAATAAAATTGCTATTCTGCTCACAGCTTGCCTGAGGCACTCTGAGCTTCTACAAGGCTTACTGTGGGTGCCAAGATATATTAAGCTGCTTATTCATATAAACTGCATCATCCCTTGGTTTCTTTCTCCTTTTTCATATATAGCCCCTGCTTCCTTTCATCTTCAAATAAAAATAGATTTTTTGCTTGTGAACCGCACTGCACATCCAGTTTTTACTTGTGTGAATACTGAAAGGAGCATTGTCTCTATAAGACTAGGTTTCTTCCCTACTGCAAATTCTCAGAATCCAGATGGCTTTATATTCATGTGTTAAGTCATTGGGTTGCAAGCATTTTGGGGAGGGGGGTGGAGTGAAGGGACAGAAAACTAACTGCTATGCATAAAAGGGGATAGGATTCCAGACAATTAGTGCAATATTAAAGTGGAGTTTATAAGATTAAAAACAGTCACAGACAGTAGTTACTCTTCAGTTGGATACTTCCGAAATAGTGAAAGACGCCAGTGTGAAAAAATCTGTTTCTTTTTCTTTCCTACAGGCACATGCTTCTCGTAATGAAGTGTATGTTTTGAAGGGAGCTGCCTTTTCTCCTCTCTTCTGGGGCCCTTAGTGTTTGGGAGATGGCATGTTGCTAGCCAATGGTAATATGGTCCTGCCTCCCTCTGACAAGCATCTTGGCAGAGCTCTCAATGCCAACCTGAGGTGCAGTGGCGTACCAAGGGGAGGCGGTGGGGGCGGTCCACCCCGGGTGCACGCCACTGGGGGGGTGCTGCGCGCCTGTTGGCGGAGTCCGTTCGTTCCCTCCCTGCTGCTCCCTCTGCGCGGAACAGGTTACTTCCTGTTCCGGGGCAGAGGGAGCAGCAGGGAGGGAACGAGCGGACTCAGCCAACAGGTGCGCGGCACCCCCCCCAGCAGGTAAAAATGCACCTGGGGGGGAGAGAGGGTGCAATTTTGCCGGTAGGGGGGGGGGGTAATTTCACCGGTGAATGGGGGGCTGCGCTGCACCCGGGGGGGGGGGGGGTGTAATTTTGCCATTGGGGGGGGGGTGTAATTTTGCTGGTGGGGGTAATTTCACCGGTAGGGGGGCTGCGCTGCACCCGGGGGGGGCGCATTGGTGATCTGCCCCGGGTGTCAGGCAGCCTAGGAACGCCACTGCTGAGGTGATCAAATCTATAAGTTAAAACAGGGCTAATCAATATCATTTTCTTCAGGATACATAGCTAACAATAACACAAAGATCCAAATACCAACAAGCAAATTATTTATTTATTTATTTGTAGCATTTGTATCCCACATTTTCCCACCAATTTGCAGGCTCAATGTGGCTTACATTATGCCGTGATGGCGATCGCCATTTACGGGTACAGAATTACAAATGGTAATGCATTAAGGTGCATACATATATGGTAAAGAAGAATATATTATGATATTGCATTGAGGTTTCTGAGTGAGAAGTCAAGTGACAAGAGTTCGGTTTTGTCTATATCGTGTAAAGTCTAATGATTTTGTAAATAAGATTATTTTAACTAACTGTGAAAAAAGCTCTCTCTCTGGCATCTCTGGTTTCCTTGACTGTAAATTTGAACAAATGCATATTTCCTAAAGTGACCCCAATGGCAAGGGGGAGCCTCTGGATCAGTTCTCTTAGTTTAATATAACACTTTCCGAAATATTTTTGTATTTGAAGTTTTATATTACCTAACTTGTCTTGAACTATTTTTAAAAAGGCACGAGTGAAATCCAAATAAATAAAAAGAATGAAAAAGTTTAACATAGTATGTGATTGAACCTGGAGTGGAGAAATAGCCTAGTTGCTACAGTAGCAGGCTGGGAAATTCCACTACCACTCTTTGGGCAAGTCACTTAATCCTCCATTATATCAGGTTCAGACTTACCCCCCAATATTCAGCAGGCGGTGGTGACTGTTAAATTCTTCCTGTTGCCGGCTAAGTTAGATCTCAATAATGAGCCATGTATAGACACCAGAATTGACTATCTGGACCTGAGTGGATAGGAGGCAGCCACTGGTATTTATATGAGTCCTGGCTGATAGTCAGCTGGGACTTACATAAGAAACGTATCCAGGTCCTAGTTGAATATTGGTTGGGGCCCGGATACAACAATACTTTAGTCAGCCCCCCACCCCTACCATTTCCCTGATCTTTCTGATCCTACCCCTTTCCAAAGCTTCTCCATATTGATCCCCTCCCTTTTCAGTTCCCTTGATCCATTCCCTCTTTTCCAATCCTTTGTCTGATCCTGGCCCTCCATCCACCCCAGGACATACTTGAAGATGATCCCTTGTGTCTAGTGGGATAGGGCTAGAGCAGTCCCCCTTTCAGCTCCTGTCCCTTAAGCTCCAGAGCTCAAAATGGTGACACTGATTTCTTGTGGTAGACTAATGGTACTACTGCTAGGGGCTAGCCTTCCATAAAAGCACCCTGAAGCTGCTGCTTGAGGTCGTGGCAGCCATTTTGAATCAGGAACCACAATGAGCAGGAGCCAGTGGGAATCATTCCTGCCCCTTGGACCCTAGATCACCAGGGATTTGAAAAGTAGGCCCAAGGGAGAATTCAGGGAGTAGAGGGGTTGTAAATTTTGGGAGCAACAAGGCTCTTGGGGAGGGAGACTGAAGGGAAGTGGATCAGTTTGGGGGGGATTTTGTTCTTGGAGAGGGGGGAAAGGGGATCAGATTCATGCTGGCCTTTGCTCTTCTGGGACACATAGGTGCAAATATGTTTGGATCCATAAAGGATGGATATGGTTGAATATCATCTTCATTTAATCTAGCAACAATATTATGAATATAGGAATAAAATAGAGCAATCCCTGACCAAGAAGTTAAGTAGGCAACAAGCTAGGAATACTATTATGAAAATTAGAGGGGGGAAAAGGGGATCTGATATTTAAGGAGGACATTCAAGGCAGGTTTTTAGAATGTTTTTTTATTTTTATTATTTTGCAAGTTAATTGTAAGAACTTTACAATAAGAAATGATTTTAAAAAATCAAAAGGAAAATTATCTACTTATACCAATGACTACTAATTTGATCACATCACGGAAGTCAAATGCTAAGAGAGAAAAAATATCTTAACTCAAGCACTTCTAAATGCTAGTATGACTGTGATATCTTTAGAATTCCTACATTCTTCAACACTGAAAATTATTAGGAAACATTATCAGAAAGTACAGGTTTATCATTAAAACCTTTTTCCAAATGCAATGGATCCAGAATCACAAACTTATTAGTTCCACACATGATCAAACATTTGCAGGGAAATCTGAGAGATATGGAGGTATCCACAGTTAACACTTTTGTACTTTAACAACAAGAAAGTCTTCCATCTCTAATGTGTCTTTCTGGGTACATAAGGAAAAACGGTTATGGGTTAATCACAGAACAAAACATTTTTCTTAGAGAAATACAATTTCAAAATGTATTTTTCCACCTTTGTCTAAAAAGTAACTAACAAAGGGCCCCATTTACTAAGCCGCTTTACAGGCGCGTTAGTGCTTTTAGGGCACACTAACGATTAGCGAGCGCTAACTGTGTAAGCGCCCACAATATTCCTATGGGCGCCTACACAGTTAGCGTGCACTAATTTTGTGCACGTGCTAAAAATGCTAGTGCGCCTTAGTAAACAAGGCCCAAAGTAGCTTGTATAGAGATAACATTTTGTGAAGTCTCAAGAAATTGTGAAATATCAAGGCTGTCTGGATTAGAAATCTGATCATGTTGTCCTTCTGCATCAACTGTCCTCCTAGGTAAATAAAAATATTAGCCATAGATTGAGTATCACCTTGAGGATATTGAACAATATCCTTCAGATACATTTTAAAAAGTTCCACCTGGAACTCCAAATAATGAATAATAGGAAAAGTCAACAGCCTGAGATTTCTATGACATGAGAGATTTTCAATTGCCTCCAAGTGGGAATGAATCATTAAACTATCCTTTACACTTGATGCAGCTGCTGACTGCAAATTAGTAACCAAAGATTCAACTTTGGTTACTTGTGCATCAAGCTTAATTAAACTTTCCTCATGCTCTGACAACTTTACTGCAGTATCCTGTGAAAATCTACAAAGTATAGATATAGCATTCTGTAGCGCTCTTTATATATGAGAAACAATTTGACAATCATCTTGCATAGTAGCTTATCTTTCCTGAGAGGAAGAATCAAAATTAGTCTGTATGAAAATATCTATATTAATCTGTACAAGCATGGAGATAGGAACCCTAAAAGGACTACTAGTTCCAATAGGAATTGAACTAGCATTTTTATTCAAAAGTTCAGGGGAGAGTCACCTGAGAGGAGAATACCTCCCTGTCCAGAAAATTCCTTCCTGGTTGAGGAGGGGGTGTTGGTGCCTGAGAAGATTGGGAGAGCTATTACAAAGAACTCACAATAGGGAGAAAAGCGGCAACCAATAAAAATCACACATACTGGTCCATTGGGCCTTTCACAGAAGGATTAACAGATTGCCCTCACTGTTTCCTCTTCTTTCCCATATTAGAGCAAAAAGGTTGATACTGACTCGCCCCTTGCTCCATGGTGCTCCAAAGCGGCATGTTATGAAGTACCTCTAAGGACTGCTCAACTGGAAAGATGTCTGTGGTAATGCCTGCTCCATTCCCACACACCAGCAAGATGACTTCACTCATACTATAGATGAGCATATACTAATGAAGCAGCTCTGAGGATTGCTCAGCTGGAAAGGTGTCTGTGGTAACGCCTGCTTTGTTCCCAGTCAAAGCACTTATATTTCTATGATTCTATTGTATGAGTGAATTGTTTTCCTTTAATTTAATGGTGTTTTGTTCCTGATAAACTTTATTTTGTACTGTAAAAAAGGTGATTTTAGAAAATACAAATAGAAATGATAAAAATGCTCAGCGAGTTGTTACGAGATACCATCAGAACTGCATTGGAGTTGGCTCACATGATAAAAGAATTATCTATGGGTAAGTCCCCTGGTTTGGATGGCTTCCCCAATAGATTTTATAAAGTCTTTGCCTCCACTTTAGCCTCAGTGTTAGTAAGGCTATAGAACTCAGGGAGGGAGGGAGGAAGGAAAGATTCCAACAATGATGAACACAGTGCCATCACCATATTTTGCAAGCCTGGGCAGGATAGCACAAGCTGTATGTCAAACTAATCAATATCACTGTTAAATACGGATGTCAAAATCTTCAGAAACGTTTTGTCCAACATGCTGGAAAATTCCCTTGCTTCCAACATCCACCCAGATCAAGCAAGGGATATCAGACTATTGACAATATAAAGAGGGTACTGAACTTAATGTGGGTGGTGAAGAAGGAGGGAAGACCATCCATGCTCCTGGAAATTGATTCTTAGAAAGCATTTGACAGCGTACACTAGGATTTTATATTTGCAGTTTTTCAGAAGACTGGAATTGGCCCAGGATTTTGCAAATGGATATCAATATTTTGTAATGCTCCTGAGGAATGTATAATGATAAACAGGGCTTAAACAGCAAATGTCTCCTGTTTCCCTTACACTTCACTTTGGTGATGGAGCACATGGTACAGAGGATTCAGAATAATATGAATATTAAGGGGATTAAGGTGGGGAAAGCAGAGCACAAAACCTTCTTCTTTGCAGACAAAGTAATCTTGTCCTTATTGAAACCATACACATCCTTTGCAGTAGTTCTTAAGGAGTTGAAAACCTATGGGGTGGAATCTGGTTTTAAAATTAATATTGATAAAACTGAGGCCCTTAATGTAAAGCTGAGGGATGAAGAGCTAGTGAAGGCAAAAGAGAACCTTCCCTTTAAATGGGTACAAGGGCACTTGAAATACTTGGGAGTAAGAGTGACAGCGGATCCATCTTTATTATATCAATATAATTATGTACCACTGATAAAAAAAACATTGAAGCTGATTTGGAATAAGTGGGGAAGAGGAGATTTATCTTGGATAGGAAGATTGGCCATCACAGAAATGAATGTCTTACCTTCGTTTTTACATGTATTTCAAGCTCTGCCAGATAAACTGAGCCCAGGAACACTTAAGAATTAGTAAAGTTTTGATTAATGCTTTTGTTTGGGAAGGTAAACATCTTTACATTATTAGGGGGTTACTGTATGTTGGAAACAGCAGGAGTTGGGAGGTATTGGCTTACCAGACCTGTAAGCATATTATGAAGTGGCTCAAATAAGTCACCTATGGGAGTAGAGAGAAGAAACAGCAAAGAAACTTACAGTGGATATAGAACAATAATATTTGTCACACCCTTGTTTGGAATTTGTCCTATGGACAAAGATGGGGGTGGAGGAATTAGTATAGGCTGGATAATCAATCCCTGTACAGCATACACATTGAAGTATGGCAATTGGTTTCTACTAGATAGCTGGGAAGAAACTGGGGATCACTTTTAGCTCTCATTAACCACACTTTAGAGCTTACGCAGAAGGAGCAGGGGATTAGAATCTGTATGTGGTCTAAGATGTGCCATTATAGGCTATGGCAAATTATAAAGGAGGGCCAAATTATCTCTTTTGAGCACTTTAAATCAGGCGTATTTAATGAGTTCTTCAGAGTTTTACCCCTATTTACAATCGAACATGAACCCTGATAAAGAATTAAAGCAAATTACATAAAATTCCCTAGAATTGTTATGGCTTACTAAGAAAAGAACTAAAGGGCTCATATCGGTAGCATGGAGGAGTGGCCTAGTGGTTAGGGTGGTGGACTCAGGTCCTGGGGAACTGAGGAACTGAGTTTGATTCCCACTTCAGGCACAGGCAGCTCCTTGTGACTCTGGGCAAGTCACTTAACCCTCCATTGCCCCAGGTACAAATAAGTACCTGTATATAATATGTAAGCCGCATTGAGCCTGCCATGAGTGGGAAAGTGCGGGGTACAAATGTAACAAAAATAAAAATAAATAATGAAATAAAACAGACTAAACTTGTAAAGTTCAACTACATGAGGGAATGGGAAGAGAATATACATAGAGAATTGGAGGATAAGCAGTGGATAGAAATAAATCAGCTCATAAAATATCAATATCAGCAAAAATAAATAAAAGTAATTTAAAAGTACAATTTAGGGACATAGCTATCAATGTAGCTACCATTAAGGTGTGTTATTTTACCACTAACTCATGCTATTTTACCACATGTCCAGTTTTATTGAATGAGACCTAATTACTAATAACTGAGGTTAACAGTAAATTGACACATCTTAATGGTAGCTCCCATTGATAGCTTCCTCTCTTAGATGGTATATGATGTCCTTGAGGCTCCACAAGATCCCCAGCAAACCCAATGGAGTGTTGACGAGGCTGTGGAATTCCAGGCCCATATTTCCATATGTGGTAGGAGTGTCCAGGGGTAAAAACATTGTTGAGTACATACTGTATTGAAAAAGAATTACACACAATATTTGGTATGGATTTACAATTGATACCAGATATATGTTTACTCTAGTTCAAGTTCAAGTTATTTTTGATATACTGCAAAATCATAATAAAATGCCTAAGCAGTTTACAAAGTCAATTTAAAATAAGAGTCACACTTAACAAACTAGACAAAGTAAAACAAATCATTGGACAAAAGGAAAAACATATAAAGGGAGGGAGAAGAACAGGACATGAGGTGGCAGGCTGTTGACTACAAGCAAGCATCAGTTCAGCAAAGGACAACTTATCAGGTTTGAAGAAAAGCGTGAGTGAGGTAATAAGTTTAAGGTTGCTTTTGAAATTCTGAAAAGAGAGATCAGTCCTGAGTTAGAGTGGACGGTTATTTATGTTTAAATGATTTTTATTGAGTTTTTTCATAAAACATATACATTCAACATTATGCAACATACTCACAGCATTGTAAGTCTCTGCAACTAACAACTGATCTTCCAACCCTTTAACCTTCCTTACCTCCCATCCCCTTCCCCCCTCCCCCCTCCCTGGTTAATCTACTGCCCACCCCCTCGCCTCCCCCCCCCCCTTGGAGGTAACTCAGTCTCTTAACCTGTTAACCAAGTCCGTGCTTTCCTTTTCACATATTCAATAAATGGCCTCGTGCTCTAGGAGTCAATGTGTCCAAAAAGGGGCCCCACCTGCGGTAGAATCGTTTCTCTCTGGTGGGGGTTTGTTGTTTTGCTTCCAACCTTTCAAATCTCATAAGCTGTATCATCTCCCCTCTCCAAGACTGAAGCAAGGGGGCTTTCATGGACAACCATGATTTTAAAATGTTTAACTTGGCCACAATTATGGCTCGAAGCGAAAATTCTCGCATGCCCTGTGGGATTGGTTCAAGTATTTGCAGTTTTCCAAACAGCATCTCCGGATTGGGTTGCCAGCCAGCATGCCAAACATGTGAGATCCATTTCAAAAGTCGGTCCCAGAAGGTACGTATTTGCGGGCAGACCCAAAACATGTGTCCAAGAGTGGCTCCTACAGCCCCACTTTTTGGGCATGCCCCATCTGGGGATAACCCCATATGAAAGGCCCGCCTTGGCGGTATATGAGCTCTGAGCGCTACCTTGTACTGCATCTCCCAATGTTTTGAGAATTGGGTTATTTGCCTCAATCCCAAAATGTGGTCCTTTAGTGTTGCAGCTTTTATAGTTACACCCAGCTCCGCACTCCATGCCTCTGCCAGCTTTCCGGTGTCAAGTTCTGTATTTGCATCTTTAATGTGTCTATGATGGAACTTCAATGGTACCTTCTGCTGGAATCTGATGGTGTATGCCTCCGCCAACTCCTCCCGGACATCCTCAGTCAAGTCGTCCCAGGGTAATCCGGTGATGTAGTGTTTCAATTGATAATAATAAAAAATGTCCAGCGGTGGTAGCTGATAACTTTTTTGTAACTTCCCAAAGGGTTGAATCTTTCCTTCCACTGTCAACACTTGTGCTAGAAAAATCAGACCCTGTTGTTTTCACCTCCGGTAAGCGCTATGTAGCTGCCCTGGTGGAAAGTCCAAATTCCCACATATGGGCAGGTACGGTGTCATTTTTGCTGAAAAACGGTGTAGTCTGCAAACCCATCTCCAGACCGCTCGTGCAGATGTGAAAATTCCTGTGTCCACAAACTCCTTACTTATTATCGCTTTTGAAGCATGCAGCATGTATCCAGGGTGTACTTGTTGTAGCGCTGCAGTTTCTATTTCTGTAGCCGAAAAGTAGCTCGTTCCTCTGAGCCAGTCATTTATATGGCGCATGCCACTGGCTATTGTTAGAGTGGATGGTTATTTATTTATTGCCTATCACTTAAGCAGGTTACTGATATAAACATACATAAGTAAAATAAAACAAACAAACAAAATAACAGTTAACTCATCTCCAGTCCTATTAGATTAGTACATTAAGTGTTGGGGTAAAGACACTGAAACAATTGTTTCTGATAACATCATGCCAGATATGTCGATGAGATGATATGTTTAGAAGACTTTGTTGGGAAGAACGGAGAGTCTGCTTAGGAGTGTATGGGATAAGGAGATTAGAGAGAAATGTAGGGAGTTCAGAGTGTATGATCTGATAAACTATTATCAAATATTTAAAGGGAATTTGATAGGCTATGGGGAATTGGAAGGTAATGAGCAGATGGGGAACATGATCGTATTTCTTTTTGCCAAATAATACGTTGATGGCCATATTTTGAATAAGTTGTGATTTTCTGATTTGTGTGAAAGGAAGGAAATTACAATAGTCTATTTTTCAGATGACAAGTACAAGAAGAATGACACTGATGGTGAAGGGCTAAAGCATTGGGTGAATGGAACATATCTATCTCAAGGCGAAAAAAGTCTTGCTAATATTAGAAATCTGCTTTCTATAAAAAGTGTATTATCAAATATAATGCAGTCATGACGAAAGGAGATGATGATATTAAGCAAGCCATCATTAGCTGCCTGGCATCAAGGTGGTATGAAATTACATATAATTGGAAAAATAGCAATTCCCTCAGTGTGGTGAAGTGGATACAGAATATGTTATATTAATGGAACAATTAACGTCTTTAAGGGGGATAGCCTAAGAAGTTTGAAAAAAGACGGGGTAATCTCCGGTCTTAACTGAGCCAATGAATATAAGCTCAAACCACTGCATACCTCAAGACCACATTGCCCACTTTCTGCTTTCATCATATCACCATCCATTTTGTCTTCCACCTTCTCAGCTTTCAAGCTTCAATATTTTCTTCCTTTCATTCAACCCTTTCCATTTTGTTTGAGTGCATCTCATCTTTGTCACAGTCATTTTGCCTCCCCTACTCTTCTCTATACTCTCTTGCTCCTTCTCCTGCTCTCTGCTGGAGATATCAATCCCAATCCTAGCTCTCCAAATCAAATCTCACCCTACCTGAAGATGCCACATCACAACCTCTCCAATCTTATTTCTGTTCCTCTCCTTCCTCCTTTTTGTCTGCCTTTCTCATGTACCCTGTGGAATGTCCACTTCATCTCCTTGATCTAACAGACTTGGCTTTTCCCTGAAGATTCTGCTTCAGCTGCTGCCTTGTGTCACAGAGGTTACCTTTTCTCCCATATATCTCACCCGGTTAGCCACAGTGGTGGTACTGGACTGCTACTCTAACCTTCTTGTAGATTTCAACCTCTTTTTCCATTTCAGTCTTATTGCTTTTCTTCCTTTGAAGTCCACTCCATCCACCTATGTACAGTAGCAGTCATTTATTGACACCCTGATAAGTCCCTCTCCTCCTTTCTCACTGACATTGACTCTTGGTTTTCCTTCTTTCTTGGACCAACTTCCCTCATTCTTGGGGATTTTAATGTTCATGTCAATGATCTCTACGGCTCATATGCCTTAATTTTCTTGCTTTAACATCCTCATTTAATTTTCATCTGGTTTCCTCTATCCCTACTCACCAGCATTCTACATATACCCAGATGATATTCTCTTGGTTTCCACCCAGAACCCCTATGCTCCTGACTTCTACACCCTGCAAACCTGTCTTGACTCTATTAATCGCTGGAACACCTCCAACCACATGGTCCTTAATTCTTAATCAACTGCACTTTGGATATCCGATCATACAACCTACCCTTTGCTGTTCCCTCAGTCTGTAATACCCCTCTTCATTTAGTAGAGTCCTTTAAGTACTTGGGTTACTTTTAGATTTTCAACTATCATTTGCATCACAGATTGCAGCTGTTGTACATTCATGTTTCTTCTCTCTTCGCATTATACACTCTATCTGTTCTTTTCTAGATGCAGGTCTTCCTACTCTTCCTCTTTAGAAACTACAGACTGAGCATAACATGGCCATCCGTGTTCTTTCCAGTGCCCATCATTTCAATCAAATCTCACTCCTATTAAAATAGCACCACTGGCTCCCAGTTTCTTTCTGAATACAGTACAAAATTCTGAGAATAACCAACAATACTAGTATTTCCTCCTATTTATTGGCACTGATCGTTCCCTACAGACTTGCATGCTACCTACCCTTTTCTACTAGAAATCATTTAACCTCTTGTTCTAGACTTGAGTTCAGTAGATACTCCACTTTCTTTTTCACTGGTCCCGCTCTCTTGAACTCTTTCACTAGACCGTTGAGAACTATTATATCCCTGATTTAAGGCTTCCCTTATGATCCACCTTTTTTCCAAGGCTTTTGATGGTGTTTAGTAGCCTGTGGTGGGCTAGCAGCGTGGCAGACATCCAAGCTCTCTGTTCCTTCTATACTTTACCCTCCTTTTTCCTTTAACTTTCCTACAGTTATTGTATTTCTTTTCTATTTCCTATTGTTTTAACTGTAAACCGCTTTGAGTCATGATTTGAAAGACTGTATGCCAAGTGCAAATAAATTAAACTAAACATTTCTTTAGCAGGGTTCTCCTCTTTAATATGATAACTTTCACAATTAATCCCCCTCCTCCTCAGTCTTTTCTAATTGCCACAACACATTTAGGAATCTTCAGGCTATTGACCCTTGCACGCTCTCCAGCTAGAACAATACTAGTGAAAAACAAAATCAATAAACAATGACAATACATTTAAAGACTCCAGATTACATCATTAAAACATATTTCCTAAACAGAACAGTTTTTAACTGTTTTCTAAAAGACTGGTAGTGAGAGACAAGTTGTAAATCCTCTGGAAGATCATTTCACACTTTAGCTGCCTAAAGAGGCCTGAAATAAAATCAGAGATTTCATCCCTTTAGGGGAAGGTAGCGAAAAAACAGCTTTTTCTTCGGTTTCGCCCTGTCATCACAATTTGAAAATGAGGGTACATATATGGAGATAAGGAGACCCCACAGGTTAGACTGGGGTTTTTTTTTTTTACACTGACTGAGCCAACCAGGAATAGAATTTTGGAGAAATAGATTGGGAGGGGTTGGGGCAGTGGCGTTCCTAGGGGGGGGGGCTGTAGGTGCGGTCTGCCCCGGGTGCATGCCGCTGGGGGGGTGCCATGCGCACCTGTCCTCCATTGTTCCATGCTTCTTCTCTGCCCCGGAACAGGTTACTTCCTGTTCCGGGGCAGAGAAGAAGCATGGAACAAAGGAGGACAGGCACGCGCGGCACCCCCCCCCCCCCAGCGGCGTGCACCCGGAGGGGTTCCTTCTCGGGGGGTGTCTCTTCACTGGGGGGGGGTCCGCACTGCATCCGGGGGGGGGGGGGTGATGCACCTGGGAGGCTGGGCGCATCGGCGATCCGCCCCGGGTGTCAGCCCCCCTAGGAACGCCACTGGGTTGGGGGATGGGGTGAGAGTGTTGAGTGACGGATAGGGGTGGGAATTGGAGAGAGAGAGAATGTGGGAAGGTGAGGAAAGTTAAAAGTTAGAACTTGCAGGATAGCAACAGGTATAATAGGCTGATTGGTGCAATAGGATTAGGATTGGTGATGTGCATGGAAACGGCTTGGGTAAATATTAGTGTGTTTTGGTGGGCGAATCAATGGGTGAGTAGGAGCGGGTGAGGGTACATAAGTACATAAGTAATGCCATACTGGGAAAAGACCAAGGGTCCATCGAGCCCAGCATCTTGTCCACGACAGCGGCCAATCCAGGCCAAGGGCACCTGGCAAGCTTCCCAAACGTACAAACATTCTATACATGTTATTCCTGGAATTTTGGATTTTTCCAAGTCCGTTTAGTAGCGATTTATGGACTTGTCCTTTAGGAAACCGTCCAACCCCTTTTTAAACTATGCTAAGCTAACCGCCTTCACCACGTTTTCCGGCAGTGAATTCCAGAGTTTAATTACACGTTGGGTGAAGAAATATTTTCTCCGATTTGTTTTAAATTTACTACACTGTAGTTTAATCGCATGCCCCCTAGTCCTAGTATTTTTGGAAAGCGTGAACAGACGCCTGTTCCACTCCACTCATTATTTTATATACCTCTATCATGTCTCCCCTCAGCCGTCTCTTCTCCAAGCTGAATAGCCCTAGCCTCCTTAGTCTGAGTCAGTCAAGAAATTTTGTCCCCTGGCTCTTTTTTTTCAGCTTGCTATCCTTCCATCACCCACTCTATCCCTTATTTCCATTCTCTGTACCCACCCTCACCCAAATGCTCATCTATCCTATTCGCTCATTCCTTCTCCAGCCTATGCTCTTTCTCTGTCACTCAATCTCTCCTGGCATCCAAACCCAATTTCTTTCCTTCTCTTATTTCTACCAATCTTCAAATCCTTATCTCTCTGTATTTCACCACTGCCCAGAGGAAGTTACCCGATTGCTCTTAGAAAACCGAATGAAACCTAATCCCCACAAATCTCAAGTGATATGCTCAGTTCCTTCCCTAGCTCCATGACGCCTAAGTCAATCCATTCTCCTTGCTCCATATTGTCATGATTTTAGGTTATCACTTTGTTCCTGAATTACCATTCAGAACACATTTCTCACCAATCAATCAAGCTTTTCTCTTTTAGTTCACTTCATTCCTACTCAATGCCAAGGCTTTACAAATACTGGTACATGGTCTAGCCCTGCCCCATTTCAGCTATTATAATTAATTACATAATGGTCTAATGTTATCATAAATTAAAAGATTATAAATAACTTAAAATACTGCTGTGACATTAGATAACTATATAACTCCAAAAGAACAGACCATGTTTCAATATTACCATACTCTGAGCATTATTTACCTATTTCATATAGGATTAGAATTACGATCTTATTATTAACATTTAAAAAGCAATTCTGTACGTGGACAGAGAAGCAGAATTTGCTCAGTCAGGCCCTATAAGCCCTGAAGAAGTACCACAAAACACTGGCAGCCATTGACAAGGGACCTTCAATCTCAAGAGATAAGCACATTTTCAATCTCAGTAATATTCAAAATATGTATTTTGGAATATTCTATTTTGTTAAGACTTGTTTTGTAGTGCCTATGATAGAGTTCTGTGATTGCACAATAGTGCATTGAGGGGCCCTTTTACGAAAAGGTTGCAATGCGGAACTACCAACAGGCCCAACGCAGCCGCCGGCAGTAATTCTGCCTTGAGCGTGTACCATTTCTGACACTATGGAATTTTTTTCTATAATTATTAGCACAGTGGTAACCCAACGGTAATCGAGCAGCACTGTATGCTGCCCGGTTACTGCGGGATCTCTTACCGCCACTTTAATGGGTAGTGGTAGTGCTCCTCCCACATAGCCACACGGTAAATGCAATTTTACTTGCCATTTTGATTTTCAGCCTTTTTTACCTGCTGCAGTAAAAAAGGGTCCTGGCGCAAAAACGGCTGCCGCTGCTACCACAGGACCCTTTTACCACAGCTTGGTAAAATGACACCTGAGCAAGCACATTTCTAACTGAGGCTTTTCCCCCACTAATATGTAGTTGCCGGTTTAATTTAATGAAGTAGCAGTAGCAACAGTTTATATCTTAAATGAAGAGTATATTTTGAAAATTGTTTAGTTACATGTGTCCATTTACACGCATAAAGGCCCAAAATTCTGCCTGAGTTATTCTGTCAATATGTGATTCTTGCTTGAGTGAGGAGCCAAGCTTTCACCTGTTCATCTATTAGTCTTCCTTCCACCCTACTCATGCAGAGAGCTACTCTCTTTATTCTATTACCTTTGGCAAACACAAAAGAGGAATAAGACGTTATTATTTGAACAGGCATTTGAATGATGGCCTGAGGATAGCTAGTAGAGCCATCACACATATGTTTATTTTATTTTCTTCTTTAATTTGCTTAATTAGTTTTAATTACTTTAGGGCTTCTTTTACAAAGACTTGCTAGCGATTCCTGCACAGCAAATGAGAGGAATTCCTTAGGAATTGAATGGGCTTTCTCTCATTTACCACATAGGAACCACTAGCGTGGCTTTGCAAAAGAGGCTCTTAGTTGACTATTGGAAACTACTTTGATGTATTACTGTTAAAAACAGTTTAGAAGATTGTAATAAACTAATCTAAACTAAATTAACTAAACTTCCCATTCTCTCTTTCAATTTCTCCCCAGTGCCATTTCTGCAATCTCTCATACCTTCTTTCACAGTTCCCTTTCCTTTGTTACGCCCTCTCTACTCCTTGCTAGCAATTTTAGATCTAGTATCTATCTACTCCACCTCTAACCCTCTCCTTTTCTCATCCTCCCTCCATTTCTAAAGATTATTTTCCCTTCACATCTACTCACTTCTCCCTCCACTCTTATCCTCTTTGCTTCCCTTCCCTCTAGACACTCTTTCCCCATTCACACGTACTCCCTTTCTTCTTCTAGATGCTACTCCCCCTTCTCACCTCTTCTCTTTGGATGTAATGGTGGATGCATGGAACAGCCGCCCAATGGAGGTGCTGGGGATCATCTGAATTCATGAAGGCATAGGACAATTACAGAGGATCTCTGAGGGAGAGGAAGAGATTGTGGAGCTCAGTAATTAGTTTTGGTGTGCAGACTGAATAGGCTTTGTGATCTTCATCTGCCATCATTTTCTACATTTCTCTATTTCCTTTTTTCACCCCTTCCATCTAGACACGCTCCCGTTTTTCTCATCCCTTCCTTTTCTAAAGGCTTTTCTCCTCTTTCTTACAATCTCCCTTTCCCCCTTTCTCATCCCTTTCCATTGAAGATAGTGTCCCTATCTCAACAATCTCTTCACACACAATTTTGTCCCTTTTCACTCCTCCCTCCTCAAAATATTCCCCTTCTCATTCATCCTCTCCATCTTGAAGATAAGCTTCCTTGTCAATCCTTCCCTTATTCCTTCCCACCTAGTGCCCGTCCCTCTTTCTCATGCCCCTTTGTCCCTCCATGTGCTATTCTCCCTTTCTCAACCTGGGCAGTCCTTCCCAAGCTCTTTCTCCTTATTCCTTCTCCTTCCCTCGGTCCTCCATCTTTCTCTCCTTCTTGGTTCAAAATCTCATAAGATTAGCTATGCTTGATCTCCCTTTTCACCATGCATCGTTATAGACTGGCAGCAGCAGATGTGCTTAATCAGACTTCATCTTCTGCTGCCTCGGGACCAGTTTCATGATAAGAACACAATGACACCTGATAAAATGCTTTTCTTGTTGTTCACTGGGGAAATGTATGGTGGGCAAGGGGTTTAGAACAGGTAGTGCTATAGTACAGAAAGCAGCTTGAGGACACTTGCCATGTCATGTTCAGGAACATTTCCCTATTACTTCCCCCCCCCACTCCAGCCCTTGAAAACCTTCAATTAGACACACACTTTTCAAACACATCCCATATGTACATCACCTACTCTCATTCTCCATCATGCCCCATTCACTTATGTTCCTCATTCACACACAAATACCCCACCCACTTTCACTCCTCACTGAAACATACACATCCCGACAGGTCATGAACCAGTCACTTAGACATCTCTCTCTCTCTCTCTCTATCTCATCCACTCCCCCCACCCACATACTCAGTCCATCTGCTCACATATCTTACTTACATACACTCTGACACATCTCACTCATGCACACATGCACTCCCCCCCCCCCCCCCACACATACACATTCATTCCCCTTGTATCACCTAGAAACATGCTCATTCCCCATCCTTTTACATGTTTCATTCACCCACAAACATCCCTGGTGCAAACAGCACATCTACCCACTTATCTCGCTCACTTAGACACACCAACAACTACTTCCACCCTTTTCCAAACGCACTTACATACAGCCTTACCCACAGCCTATTCATTTCATTCTACTCTACTCACACAGTACACAGTATGTGAGTTTAGTGGAATGTAAACCCACCGCCAGCTATGAAGCCCTTGGTAGGGACATATTGGGCTAGATTCAGTAAATGGTGCTTGAAGAAAATCGACACATTCTATAATGGGAACTCAAAGATAAGCGTCCATTATAGGATAGCACTGAGTGCCAATTTTGTCACTCAAATATGGGCACCCGGACTTATGCCTCTTGAAACCAAGTGTATTTCCTGGCACACAATTTGGTCGACCATCCCCAGTATTCTATAACACTGCAAATTTTAGGAATGTCCCTGACCCACCCACATAATTCCCATGGCCAGGCCTTCTTTTGGGTTGTGCGCTATTGGATTTGGGTGCACATTGTTATAGAATAGTGTGTAGTAAGATGTGCGCTCAAATTCAAACTGGTGCAATTAGTGCTAATTGTTATCTTGCCAACCACTGTAAAACACAGCATCATACAACTTTGTAAATGTAATTGAATCAATGTTATCTCTAACAACTGTTAAATGTAAGCTACATTGAACCGAAACTCATGTTTGGCTAATTGTGGGGTACAAGTATGAATAAATGAAATAACTAACCAACTAACTAAATAAATTATACCCAGTTTAGTTGGGTGCACATCTTGGATCGGCACACAAATATCAACGCCCAATTTTGGGTGCCATATATAGAATCCGAGGGATTAGGTGTTCTCTCCTCATAACATGTTCATGTGCATTACTAGATAGCCACCTATACCAGCAGCCCACATCTACAAGGAAAACTGTTTTCTTTTTTAAATTTAAATGGTTTATTGCAAGAATAAGCAAAACCATGTAGCCAGATTATCAGACTCAAATTACTGCTGGCACTGCAAATCACAAATTGGAACACTAACTCATACGATCTACGAATGCTCACAAATTCAACTTTTCTGGTCCATGATATGGATCATAATCTCAAAAATCTTGAAGCTTGAGATAGCTATCTCCATTGAAATTATGATCTTCAAGTCCTGCTCTATTCAAAATAGTCTTCCTGAACTTCATAAAACACTCACGGACATCTTAATAACTATAGGACATCAAAAAGCAAAGGCTATGGTCCCCTGTAGAAGATTGCCTGAGGAACCAGACTTCCAATAACTCATCACAAATCCCATGTCTCCTTTGAACATCCAGTTTAATAACTTCCTGTATTTTGTACTCCTTGTCCCTAATATGTATTTGACTCTGGATGTCCAGTGCTGTTTGCGCTTACTTGTTTGTACTTTTACAGTTGTATTTTTTTGCCTATTATCTTTTATCATCTTGTCTACAATTGCATTCTTGTTATTTACTTATAAAATCAATAACATTTCAAGGGAACCCCCCTTATAACTTACTGCATGCAGTAACAGGAACTCAGAAAGCCCTTTTCCCAGGGCAGGAGAGTTATTAAACTGGATATTCACAATTGCTAGCAAACAACACGGCAAACGGTCTGCCAAATCCAACGTGGAGAATAAAACGAAAAGGCAGACCTTGTAAAAGAATCCTGTCTGTATTCCTGAATTAAAAGCTGCACTAGCCAAGTTGATTTTGAGGTGTAACACCAGCTGGCCACTTACTGCCCCTGATGCAGCTGGTTATTCTAGTGAAATATGGCCATGTCAGGCATTTTCCACGGATTCTATATAGCGTGTCTTGATTTACGTGCGATTCTGTGCGTAAATCCAGGCATATTTTATAACTATGCAAGTAGATTGTTTTAACAAGCTGTTAAGCATTGTTAACAGCTCTTAACAAGCATTAATTGGCAAAAATTATAATTTTCACATGTACATTGCTAAGTGTATTCTGTAATGTACTGTGACTAAATTCTAATGTGCACAGGCAAAAGGGGGCATGGTTAAGGACATGAAATGGGCATTTTGTGGGTGTTCCAAAATCTATGCCAGTTATAAAATATGGGTTAATGCGTGTAGATTCAGTCACATAAACTATGTCTAAGCATATTGTACATACTGTGTGTAAATTTATGTGTGGTATTTAGAATACATTTAGGTGTGATCACCTACCTTGCGTTAATTTTAGGCACCATATATAGAATCAGGCCCTTTACGTTGAATCTCTGGGAGCTTTTAATTCAGCATTGACGGCTGCATTCTTTTACAAGGTCTGCCTTTTCATTTTATTCACATTTGCTGACAGAGTGACAATATTGCAGAGAGGTGGATATGGAGTATCTAAAGAATGGGTTGACTTATTGCAGAGGTAGAGTGATGTAGAACATAAAATGAGGAAGTGAGAAGTTCGGCAAAAAGGGAGAGAGGTCAGGCTTTAAAAAAAAGGGTGAAAAGAGTCTATTTTCCAAGGGAAGAGCTGTACTGTGTGCTCTGAGCCAAAATGGAAACGTCTTCATTTTGCTAGGAAGAGGGGGCAAAAAGAAGAACCGTGAGGCTAGAGGGCAATAGGGTCAGTGCCTGGGACTCAGGCACAGTGTGTGTCATTAAGGGTACTGAATCAAGTATTTGCCAGGGCTCCAGTGATAGGAGGGACAGTGTTATGTGCAGGAGCTGACCTAGGACAGCACAGATTGAAAGGACCCTCAGACAATGACAGCTAGCCTAGGAAACATGCTGGAATTACAAATATAAAAACAAATGTGATACTGTTTGCAAACAGAGCTGTTGAGGTACAGCATTAGGCATTAGGTGGTTTATAGCTTGCCATATATTTTTCCTGTTATTTTTTGGCAAACTTTCCTACTAGTTGCACGATAAAGCACAAATATGAACACATCTGACATTTTATTTTGTCAAACAATATTTATGCTATTGATTACAAATACTGAGAGAAGTATAAAACTTGTTCAGGGTTTTTCTTACATTAGAATTTTCTGGTTCTTTACCTCCAGAGACCATGAAGTGTAGTGCATTACTGAGCATTTTTAGGTCACTCAAGTATAATGAGCTTGGTAGTTCTAGGCGAGTCCCTTGTGGTTATTGGTTCATATGACGAGTACATTACCATCTGGCAGAACTCACAAGCTTTTTTTCCCCAGGACCAGACAAATATAAGCAATTTGGAGAACAGAACAAGGCATTATAGCAGAGATACAGGAACTGTGCATGGCTCTGTAGGCAAAGCTGATCAATGTGTGCCTGCCTGAGTTCTTCTGATTTCAGCAAGGCCGGTGCTAGGGTCTCTGGTGCCCCCTGCAAACTATTAGTTGGCGCCCCCCCCCCCCCCTCCCCGGCCCAGCATCTCCTTTCTCTTTTCTCCCTCTTCCCTTCTGCCACCCCGCCCCCTTTTTCAGCCCAGTGCCTTAAAAGGTGAAGAACAAAGGTTTTTTTTTTTACTTGACAGCTTTTTAATTTATTTGAAAGCTTCCCATAAGTAGATATAAATATCATACCAAACCCAAAGGCAGAGGTTAAAAAAAAAAACCCGTACATGTAGTCCAAACAACAAACCAAGAAGTAGGGGTGGACCAAAAAATCTTCACAGCCAGGGATCAATAAAAACACCTTTTATTCAGTACCACAGTAGTGTATGACCAGACATGAGGCCGTGTTTCGATGGAACAACCATCTGCATCAGGGCTCTGAAACTTGCTGTAGAGAATCACACAATATGGGTGCAGAATGGTACAACTGATGATCAATAAGCCACTTGAGTGCAATGGAAATCAGTCGGAAGCCTTGCAGCCATTTTTAAAACATGGCAGTGCAGCATAGACGAAGTAGCGGCAGTAGGCAGTAAAATGCGGGTTTCTTTCCTGTCCCCATTGCCGTAGAGTCTTGGGAGGGCTGTAGTGTACGGTGGCAGTGGCCAGTGGAGTGCAGCGCAATGGGTATGCATGGCAGTTTCTGGCACCCCTCGAATGTTGGTGCCCCCTGCCATGCATTGCATACCTTGCTTACTGCATTCCACTGGCCCTGGATTTCAGTTGTTAAAAGCAGCAGCCTCTTCTTGAGGGATTATATACAAATTTTTGTGATATCAAAAGATAAAACAAATCTATTGGATTGAATGGAAGAAATACAATATAGCAAAGAAAAAAAAGACGAGAGAGAGAGAAAGAGAGAGGGCTATTGTACTGCAATAGAAAGGGGAAATTAAAACAGGTTTACCTATTTTTTTTACTCTCTTCTGAATGATTTTAGTCTTGACCTGGGCAAAGTTTCAATTGTGACTACCCATAGGCAGTAGTAGAGGTGCAGGCCCTTTGCTTCCTCACACCCTGATTGCCATACTTGGATCTGACCTTCTGACGACTCTCCTTACCTACTCTGCATTTGTATTAGAAGACAGTCCTGCTTTTTGATTGGGCTGTTTCCATCCTGGGGCCCTTTTACTAAGCTGAGGTAAGAACTAACACATGCTTACCAAAGGTTAAAAATTACTAATGCGGGGTCTACTCAACCATCCCATGGTAGTTTCTGGATTAGCGTACACTTCTTATGT
The DNA here is from genome assembly GCF_901765095.1 of Microcaecilia unicolor. NCBI lineage: Eukaryota > Metazoa > Chordata > Amphibia > Gymnophiona > Siphonopidae > Microcaecilia > Microcaecilia unicolor. The sequence goes on from NC_044039.1 coordinate 98,909,454, forward strand.
GCAAAACGTACTCTTTATTTTTCTAGCATTGGGGATGTACTTGGAGGTGGGGAGTAAGCATGTTCTGAGCTAATTGGTTAGCGCAGCTACATTGCCACACGCCAAACGATTAGTAAGTGATTAATGTGGGAGTCCTTATCACCTAGAAAATAGGTGTCAGTAAGTGCTCCCATGCTAATAGCCACGTGCTAATGGGGAAATCAGTGCTGGCCATTAATTGAAGAAATGGACTATAAGGCCATTTTACAGCCATTTTAAAGTGGCCTCAGCATGTCGGAAACCATTAGCCACTTTGTAGCACAGCTTAGTAAAAGGGCCCCCTAGTTTGGTGCACAATCTCTACAATACATCTGGCATAACGTGTCATAAAACCACTCAAAATGAATGCAGTTGATGAAATGATGTAGACTACATATATGTTTCTGTGACATACTTTGACTGTGAGCCAACAGAACATGTAAATGTAAGGTTTGGCTTAGGTGATGCAAAACATTTTCACAAGTCACAAAAAGGCGGTATATCAAGTCCATGACCCTTTACTGTGCTGTCCTCATATTATGGAAACCTGTGCAAGGGGAAGAGTGGGGAGTTGCAGGGCCTACCAATGCATGAAGGCTCACAGCAAATTTATCCTAGTGGCTGCTGCTCACAATAGGATAGCAGCACTGTTTATTTAACAGGTTTCGTTTACCATCTTACTGAATAATATTATTCATTCAAAATGGTTTCCAATGATACCACAGATAATCAAAGAAATAGAATAATGCAAGCTCGAAAATATCCATAAAACCCGTCCTTCATGATTTACAATAATGCAAGAAGCGATATAAAGCAAGAAATGAACAAATATTCAAAGTCAAACACCCCCAACAAAATGCACCCTTCATTTGGGTAAAATATATAAAATTACATAGATCCAGGGCCGCCGAGAGACTGGGCCGGGCCCAGGGCAAGGCTGCCCCCCCAAGGTCGCTGCTGCCACTCCCCCTCCACCTGCCCCCCCCCCCTCCGTCCACCACCGGACCGGGCCCCCTGCATTGAAATCACAGCGCCTCTCACCTCCGTGTGAATGCGTTGCAGGCAGCAGATCGCCTCCCTTCGGCCCTCCTTCCCTCCCTGTGTCCCGCCCTTATCTGATGTAACTTCCACGAGGGCAGGACACAAGGAGGGAAGGAGGGCCGAAGGAAGGCGATCTGCTGCCCTGCTGCCTGCAGTGCTTTCACACAGAGGTGTGAGGCGCTGTGATTTCAATGCAGGGTGCCCGGCCCGGTGGCATACGGTCGACGACGGAAGGCAGGTGGGACTGCGGTGCCGGGCTCCCCTTGAAGGCCCAGGGAATTTTGTCCCCCCTACCCCCTCTCTCGGCGGCCATGCATAGAGCAGGCCCAGATTAAGGCATGACAGCAGAGGTAATGCTTCAGTGCTATCAAAATCTGGTACAGGAGGTAGTTGCCTACATTGCTTATGCCTAAATCCAAGCCTGATCTTGAGCTATAACAAGGGGGAAAGCTTTTGTGTCCAGGGATTGTATTTACTCAGTGACCTATTTATTAAGCTGGGAAATGGCAATAACTCACATAATCTTAGAAACACAGTAAATAACAGCCAATAAAAGCCATATGGCCTATTGTAGTCTGACTATCCATACCATTCTCTTCTTACCCCTAAGAGATCCTATGTGCTTTTCCCACACTTTACCATGTGGCAAATGAGAGGAAGCCCATAGGAATTGAATGGGCTTTCTCTCATTTGCCACAGCAAAAATCAGTAGAGTGGCTTCGTAAAAGAAGCCCTTAATGACTTCTTCTGCTGAGCTTTCCAAAATATCCGTTATATTCAAATTATCAGAAGATACTTCTTCCACTGACTTTGGAGGCTGAAAGTTTGTTCAGAATATTTATAATTTTCTTTAAGGAGTTAGTAGAAGACCTCTTTAGCAAAATTCAAGTTTCAGATTTAATTGTCTTGAATAGTTACAAAATGTTCAATTTTGCATTGTAATACCATTTTATCATAATAAAGATGTATGGGTCTGTTTATCTGCTGTACTTGTCCAGCCAATTCCTCAATCTTTTCAGTTTTTTGTACATCTAAAGTTTCCAGCTTCTGAATTCTATTCAAGCTCTGTTGCACAGAAGGAGTCAGTGAGGCACATACCTGGTAAATGGACTATAAGGTGGACCACAATAATTCCATAATGATATAAGCTGGTCTTTCCAAGGGTGGCAAGGTAACACTCACACTTGCCTCCCTAAAAACTCTAAAGCCCTCCAGGGATTGACTTGTGGCTGGTATCACCATGCCCACTGTAGTTCCCACCTCCTCAGATGAAGGTTGGGCCCCACCAAGACTAAAGTCTAGCAGCGCATTCTTTGCTGGTTCTTCTCACTGCTGTTGTTGCTTGTTCAACTTCCGGTTTTGCAGTGCTGTAGCAGTTACCAGCCCCTGTGGGCTCAGTAAAATTTCACTACTGAAAGCAGGGCTCTCACGTATGGCCTGACTAGCCTGAAGATGAAGCCTGAAAGAAGCCAGTAACCTCAGACTAGTGGATAGAAGATGTTGAGGGCAGACGGGCAGGAGTTTGCTGTTTCCCTCGCCACTTGGGCATTTTGAGAAAAAAAAAACAGAAAGAAACTGTATATAGAGGTAAGAAAAAGCCTGTTGTTGAGAGTTGCTTCCTCAGCAGCCTACTCAGCAGCCATCTTGCCTCTCCCCCCTTATTCGACTCTTTCATGCACAGAAGTACTTCACTCCATGTACTGCACCACTCCCTCCTGGTTTTTGGAGTCCATATGCATGACCCTGCATTTTGTTAGCAATAAATCTTAGTTGCCAACTTCTGGACTGTTCTTCAAGCTTCAGTAGATTCCTTCCCATGCTATCTATACCATAGGGATATCTACCCAATTACAGAGTTTAGTAAGATATGCAAAGTGGCAAACCACAATACCACTCAAAAAGATGTTAAAAAGAGCCTGGTCAGTCACGTTAGGGCCCATACCTAGGGCATTCAGTTTATTTATCAGTTGCTTATGCAGAAAAGTGTCAAGCATCTTTGCTTTCCTGACTACTTGGCCAGCTTTTCTTAGCCTTGACAGGTATTTTTTTCCTATCTTCTTCTTCTTTCTGTGCTCTCTTGTGATATATGATTGCCCAGTATAACTATATTTTTTTCCTATCTTCTTCCTCTTTCTGTGCTCTCTTGTAATATATGATTGCCCAGTATAACTATATTTTTTTCCTATCTTCTTCCTCTTTCTGTGCTCTCTTGTGATATATGATTGCCCAGTATAACTATATTTTTTTCCTATCTTCTTCTTCTTTCTGTGCTCTCTTGTGATATATGATTGCCCAGTATAACTATATTTTTTTCCTATCTTCTTCCTCTTTCTGTGCTCTCTTGTAATATATGATTGCCCAGTATAACTATATCCCATTAGTTCTCTGTGAACCACATTTCTGTAACCACCACTAAAATCCAGGTCAGCCTCTTCATCACAGTTTCTGGATCCAGAACCTTATTTCCTATACTATGGGCATCAGTACACAAAGCTCTCCAGATATTGCTCTTTTTTCTCATTTCTATAAAGATATTTACCGGTCAATATTCAAAGTGATTTAAGTGAGCAGGAGAGGCTCCTACCCACTTAAATCGCACTCTGTGAATCAGCCACCAATATTCAATGGTACTTAACCGGGCAGTGTAGCTGCATATTGGCAATAACCTGCTGTTTCTAAAGTGGGCAGGAAAAAGGCATTCTGCAAACAGAGTTGGGGAGGAGCTGGCTGCTCTGCGGGTGCAGGCAAAATTTAATGCCAGTGCCCACATAGCTAAGTGACCAAATAGGACCGCATAAGTAGCAGACTTATCTGTGGTCATTTAAGGACCTAAAGTAGGAGCCAGCAGTAGTGCTGATCCCAGTGCGCGCTATTTCTGGTGTGATTGGGAATTTTTTTTTTTTTTACTGCCAGCACTTACCGTCACCTAAATAGGTGGCGGTAAGAGCTCCCCCCGGAAATGGCCACATGGCAAGTATTTACTTACCGCACAGCCATTTCCCTTTTTTTGGCTTCTTGACCGCTGCAGTGACAGGGGCCTCAGCACACAGCAAATCCATGTGCCAACACTACTGCAGGACCCCTTTTACTGCAGTTTGATAAAAGGAGCCCTTAGTTAGGGGTGTGCTGGCATTGAATATTAGGCAGCACTTGCATAGTTTCAGAGTAGTGCTCGAAACTGTGGATGCCCTCCTTTCCTTTTTGCCCACCCCAACATGGTTCAACACCCTTCCTAAACCTCCACCAACATGAGCCCTCCTTTCCAACCCTCCTGCCATCTGCCCCCTCTCCCCACTGACATTCCGACAGCTTCTTGATGCTAGCGGCAGAGGGGGTTCCGGAGGGGGTCTGATGACTGGATGGGGGTGGGTCAGAAGACTGTCTGATATCATTGAGGGGTTGGAAGGGGTATGATGTCAGCAGGGAGTGTTCAAGAGGCTGTCTAATATCAGGAGGGGGCTGATGTCAATGGAGGAGTTCTGGAGGCTGTCTGATATCAGCGGGTGTGTTCGAAAAGGTCTGATGTCAGTGGAGTGGGAGGGGGGTGGGATGCTCTCCAATGTCAGTGTGGGAGGGTTTGAGGGGAGTTGATGGCAGAGTGGGGGTCAGGAGGGGAACAGATGTCAGTGGGGTGGTTCGAGAGGCTGTCTGATGTCAGCAAGAGATTCGGGAGGGGGTGTGGAAGAAATTCACAGATCCACATATGCGGGTCCTAGTCAACATTAAGCCAGGACCTACATAAGTATTTTATGTTTGCCCTAGCTAAATATCAGCTGGGACCTGCATAAGTTTGGGTGGCCAGCAGCAGTCCAGCCAGACCCAGAAATTCAATGCTTGTGCCAGAACATGGCCCGGCACTGAATATCTGGGTCCAGCTTAGTTGGTGGCAGAGTTTTAAAACACACTGATCACAGTTGACTGAATATTATACTTGCTTTGGGGATTTTAATTACTTGGGGGCCTAAGAGTTTAGTTTAAAGCCCTCTTCAGTAGGTTAAACAGTCTGCTGCAGAAGACAATAATGCAAGTTATTATCCAATTAACTTGTGTTATTTGCGCACACCACAAGTTTTTTGGTCATTTCATAGATTAGTGCTAAAAATAAATCAGGCACAACATGAGATACAGTAATGAGCTGCATTACATGCAAATGTATGCAAAGTAGCTCATTACCATGACAACCAGAATAGCTTGCAAAAAATCTTCTCCTGTTGTGCTGCTACAGGAAAGTTACCTACACCTTAAAATGCAGCTAAGTTTTCTCCAGGGGCATCATAAAGCTAAAGTGCTTGGTGATGTCCCTGAAGCCACCATTATAGAAGGGCATCAAAGTCCTTTAAGGGTTTCCCCTAGGCTACCTGTAAAACTTCCATGGTGGCCCATGGTACCATATCCTCAGTGCCGCCCTCCCCTTTCTGGTCACTTGGCTGTTAAAATTAAAAATACAAGTAACCTTAAATGAAGGCCTGCCCCCTAGACTGCAGACCTGGCCCCATATCAAAAATGCACAGAGAACAGATTTTGTTGGTGCTTTGTGATCCTGTACGCCCTACACTTCCTCACCATCTCCTGTATCAATTAGAGCCTTTACTGCTCCTCAGTGATGTTCCTTCTGGTGCTGGGTTAGATATGGACCAGCTTGGGATACACCAGATGATATTTTTTGTCCACTAGAGACCCTAGTGCGAGACACAAAAAGTCCAGCTTGCTGGCTAACACTGGTAGCCTGGTATTAGTGTCCCTCTCTTGACCAGGTGCAAACATCTGCTGGTTATAGGCACAGGCTCAGAAAGTGGCACTTTGGGCCTCTCACACTTCTGCTCTGTTGGTCCATTTCTTTGAATTGTTAATGGCCATTTAACCTTCCTAATCCACAACAGAACATTGCCTCTTATTTCATGATTCTTTAATTTTCTTAGGAGTCTCTCATGAGGAACGTTGTCAAAAGCTTTCTAAAAATCTAGATACACTACATTAACTGGCTCACCTTTGTCCACATTTTATTCATGCCTTTAAAGAAATGAAGCAAATTGGTGAGGCAATATTTCCCTTGGCTAAATCCATGCTGACGTTGTCTCTTTGAACCGTGTTTATTTATGTGTTCAGTAATTTTATTCTTTATAACAGTTTCCACCTTCCTACCAGGCAGGCAAGTGACCAAGCAATCCTCATGTTCATCAGCCACCTAGCTATCTACATGCCTAATGATCAAATCACCAACTAAAATGACCTTCCTAACCCCTCCCTCTAGGGAAGAAGCACCTGGAGACATATCCTAGGTGCAAGAGGATATTGCATCCCCTGGAGGATAGGTTCTGGCTACTGGATTGCTTTCTGCTTCACTAGGGTGATGATCTCCTTTGAGATGACCTTTATCTTCCATGGCAGCACAGAAGTTGCCAAGATGGAGGTGGGACTTCTCTACTATGTCCTTGTAGGTCTCCTCTATATACCTCTGTATCTACCTTAGCTCATTCAAATCTGCCACTATAACCTCCAGGGATTGGACTCATTCTCTGAGTGCTAGGATCTCTTTGTACCAAGTACACACATATGACCTCTCAGCAACTGGGAGATAATCATACATGTGACACTCAACGCAAAAGACAGTTCCTATCTTGCTGCTGGACTACTGTCTGTTTCTTGATATCATTGAGCTGCTAATTAAGTTGCTAATGGAGTGATTAATTGATTTAATTGATGTTAAGTCAAAGCTGACTTCTGGCAACCATATAGATTGACTTTCTCCAGTGTCATGTGAGCCTCTAGTGAGAATTCAGGTTTTATTTGGTCAAAAACGCATTTGTTTGATTTCTTGGCTGTCCATGGTATTCATAACATTTATCTCCAGGACCACAAATCAAATGCCTCAGTGCTCTTTCTGTCCTGCTATTTCATGGTCCAATTTTTGCATTCTTACAGTGTAATAGAAAAAAAACATTGTCTGTATAATTCTAATTTTTGTTGGTAAAGAAACATCACTTGACTTGAAAATCTTCTCCAAACCCTTCACTGTAGCTTTATCAAGTGCTATCCTGCGGCGGATTTCTTGACTACTGGAACCTTTGTTGTTGATAATTGATCCCAAAAGGCAGAAACTGTCTACAACTTCAATGTCTTCACCATCAATTCTGAAGCTCATTTTTGCTCCTTGTGTATCACTTTTGTCTTCTTTAGATTCAGTTTTAGTCCCATTTTTACACTTTATGTCTTAACTTTATCAATAAAGGAGTAGGAGTATGTAAAACAAAATCCTTTATGATTACTATTTAAATACTATGCTTTGCTGCTATTTAGTTATTTATTTGGGTTCTTATTTTTTGGTTTCCCTCAAAGACCTAAAAACATTGGGGTCAACAGTCAGCCAGCGGAGGTCAATGTTTATTTGGTCACCGCCACCGGTAGTATTCCTGCATATTCAATGCCAGGCTATGTCTAGGCACAGGCATGGAATATCTGGTTATATATAGTTGGATAACACTTATACAGTTAAACGTGATATTCAGCACTTAACAATATAAGTTAAACGGGATAAAGATAGGACTGTATTTTATGTAGTCCTACTTATCCAGTTAACGTATCTGGTTAAGTGATAATTACTGCAGTTGGATTTGCTGCTGTTGAATGACCTGAGCTAGATTGAGTAGTGTGGGCTTGTCCAACAAGCTCAAAGCCTCAGCTATCATGGTCCAGGTCTTGCTGGAATCTGTGAGCCCTTGTGCCAGTTCCCTAAGGGGATTGGCAGTCTACAAGCCTCAGTTCTTCACCTGCAACGAATGTTCCCCAGGGGTTGAGCCTCCAGGTTTGGGCAGCCAACAAGACTTACGCTGGAGGAGAAGTAGGAGAGAGGCTTCCAGTAGCCGGAAATAGGTGAACGGTATCCTAGCAGTTCTGAAGGCAGGCAGCAAGGCAAGACGGTGACAAAATCCAGGCAGGTCAGAAGGAAGGCAGAAAGGCAAGATTGTGTCAAAATCCAGGCAGGTCAGAAGGCAGGAGTATCCAAATGGCAGAGAAAGGTGACAGGAGCCCTGTGAGAAAGTGTAGCTGGGGCTCTGAGTGCTGCTCTCAACCCGCTAATAAGGACGGCAGCGTCTGATGTCAGCGGGGCATGGGAACTCCAGGATCGCGTGCGAAGGAAGGAGCAAACTGGAATGACTGCCTGATCATGTAACACACTGCCACATGCCAGTGCCAGAAAATAGGTGACGTTTCCGCTCCCAGATATGGTGGAGGAAAGCCACTCCAGTCGTCAGTGGCAAAAAACCACCACCGCTGGCATCTCCCTGGTAAGGCACCGCTGTGACACTACTTTATAGAATACGCTTAGTGAGTAGATTACGTAAATTCTAATCAGTCCCAATTAGTGTTCATAATTGCTTGTTAATATCCAATTATCGGCGCTGATTGGCTCATTATTCAATTATGTTATGTGCGCAATTCGGCTAAGCGTGGCTGATCTGTGCGCATAACTAGTCAACATACATAGAATCCAGTGGTAGATGCATGCTAAGTCAGAATTCTGTAAAGATCATTCTGAGCAGAGCACCCGTTGCTTAGCATGGATCTCCCCAGCACCTAACTTTGGGTGGCATTTATAGAATCTCCCCTCCTGTCCTGTACAAAGGGAGCAGCTGAATAATAACATATAAACCTGCAATAGAAAGGAAAAGCATGATTATTTTTTCAAACTACTACTGCTGGGTACTTTTTGTCTAGCAATGACTTTGGATGAGCAAGCTCTCTTTCTAAGTCAGGCAATATTCTAAATGGTATTCCCAACCCTCATTCTAATAATAAGGTCAGGGAGATCACACTAAGCTAACTGATGCATGTGATTGTTAAGGTTGGAGCACGATGCTGTTGCTGAGAATAAATATTTTCTGGAAGAACTGCTGCTGACCAGAGGATAGTTTAGTAAACTCTAAAGTAGACTGGCTGCCTTCTATTTGCGGTTACCCAGGAATTAATTTATAATTAAGCAATAGTGATAACCCCCCCCCCCTCGATATTCAATGCTATTTAACTGGCTATCCACGAATATTCAGTGGGAGATAGCTGTCTCCATTACTGTTTAATTTATATGTTACTCCCTTGGCACTCCTCATTCAAACAATGAGTATTAGTTCTTACTCATATGCAGACGATTTCCTTCTTATTCATTATGTTAAACCATTTAATATAGACCTTACACCGCTTCAAATCTGTCTGGATAAAGTGGCAGACTGGTTGACAACATATCATAAGTACATAAGTAATGCCACACTGGGAAAAGACCAAGGGTCCATCGAGCCCAGCATCCTGTCCACGACAGCGGCCAATCCAGGCCAAGGGCACCTGGCAAGCTTCCCAAAATTGGTATTAAATCAATTGGTATTAAACCCAGATAAGACTGTAACATCTTGGATAGTAGGACAAGGTACATGTCCAGCAATGGTACCCACACTATTTGGCCAGAGCATCCCTACAGTTAAGTCCTTTAGATATCTTGGGGTCATAATCGATTCTGCTCTGACTTTTGAGGAACAAATATCCAATGTAGTGAAAAAATCCTTCTTCCATCTTAGGAGACTTAGATCAGTTAGGAATTCAATTAGTAGGGATTCCCTAAAAACATTGATATCTGCATATATCACTTCATGCTTAGATTATTGTAATATCATATATGCAGGGATTACTCAAGCTAGCTTGAAACGACTACAAAGAATACAGAATACAGCGGCACGTATGATTTGTAGGGCCCAGAGGGACGACAGAGTAACACCTTTATTACATCAACTGCATTGGCTTCCAGTTGAAGCAAGAGTTAAGTTTAAAGCCTTAGTCTTGACCCATAAGGTTTTTCACACATTAAACCCTGACTACCTGGCGAATTTAACAATTCCTTATACTGCCATAAGAACCCTTAGATCCCTAACAGATAAGAGGTTAGTTATTCCTCCTCTCGCTAGGGCCAGATGGGAATCTACACGGAGATTGGCTTTTTTCTATTTTTCCCCTTCTCTTTGGAATGGTCTTCCAAAAGAGATCAGACTTGAGAAATCCTACTTTCATTTTTGGAAACTTTTGAAAACCTTTTACTTTATCAACTATGTAGAACAGAATTTAGACTAAGGGAAACTAGGTTATAAAAGGAAACTTCAATGTATATTAAATCTTAATTTGTACTGTTTATGGTTGTGTAGTTTATACTATGTACTCAATTCTGTATTTGCGGTGCTTTCCTGTATACTAAATCATGATCTATACTGTTTTTTATCTTATGTAGCTAATTGTGGTTTTGCTGTGCTTTCCTGTAATGATTGGAGTTCCCTTGTTTGTCTAAACTGTACATATAATGTTGTATTGTTCTTTTTCTGTTTTACAAATTGTAAACCGTTCTGTCTTGCAATTGCAATAAGATACGGTATATAAATTGACGAAAATAAATAAATAAAATAAATAACCCACAAAGTATATAGATGGAATAAGAGTCTGATACTGCTAAAGGAGCAAGACACAAATCATAAATAAATAAATAAATATCGACCTACCTACAAACCCCACCCCCATCCCTACCTCTCTCTCCTCTTTTCCCTTTTCCCCCATTCCCTCTCCTCCCATTCCTCTCCCCCTTTCACCTCCCCCTCTTCCCTCACCTTACCCTTCCAACTCCACCTTCCCTTTTGGGGGGCATAAATATTAATAAAAGGGAAAGGGAAATGGGACTTGATATACCGCCTTTCTGAGGTTTCTGCAACTACATTTAAAGTGGTATACATATACTCAGGCACTTATTTTGTACCAGGGGCAAGGGAGGGTTAAGTGACTTGCCCAGAGTCACAAGGAGCTGTAATGGGAATTGAACTCAGTTCCCCAGGATCAAAGTCCACTGCACTAACCACTAGGCTACTCCTCCACTCCACAAAGACTCTTTGAACACTGGATATCTCGTATATATATATATAAATGAAGCTCAACCTGCACAAGTCCCAGGGTAAATGTCAATGTGCATAGCCAACAGAACTAGATATTTGCCTAACAAAGAACCATAACAATATGTTAAACTATAACTACAAGCTGAATACAGCAAATCCCTTATAGAAGCCATAGAGCTACCATCTGTGCCCAGACCAGATTTAACCTCATATGCTTTCTCAGTGCCCACCCCATCCCAAAATTCACTTCACAAACAGCATACTCCACATACTCCACTCCCATTCATTTGTCCAAAAACCTCATACTCTCAAATTGCTTATTAGACTCATAGTTCAAAAGAAAAGAAAAACAGAACCATTCAGTTTGAAAGCAAATCTAAGTACTGCGAAGATCAGTCTGCCAATGCAATGGTCCACCATTTTGCAAACTCAAGACAGATACAGTTCACTGAGCTGTATCTCAAAATAGTATCCTGGTTGACTCTAGGTAGTGGAGCACACTAGTCACTTAAGATACTGCTCCATTCAGCTGCTCTTGAATCATGAAAACAAATATGGAGAAGTCCATCATTCATCCATTAGTGAATAATATGGTTCACCAGTTAACCCTGCAATAATGAAAGTCAGGATCTGTCAGGCTGTGACAATACCTGTACCAGTATGGATCTTCTGAGAATTCTCAAAGTTTCTGGTTGCATTACTGTAAGTGACCCACCTTGTAGCTGGAAACAGCAGACCTTATCTCCAGCTGCTTTAGTTGGGGACTAAGCACCAACAGATCCTTGCAATGCCATACTATAGCAGGACCATTATCATGTTTCTATGGAGTTGTATCGGGGTTTTTACATGGGCCATTTAGAGTAGTTTCAGAGCCTGAGGGTATAGAAGTAATTTTGCTACTATGTGTCTGGGCCCTTTGGAACTGACTTGATGGTGCATTGGCACTTTATGAGTCCATTCAGTTTTTATCACAGAGTCAAAGGTTAGGCCTAGTAGTTTCAGAAAATCCTACACAATGAAATTATCCATGCCAGTTCATTCAGCGCCCACTTAAACACCAACATACATGTGTATGTGCCATCATATACACATATATGTTGCTGTCTTGGCCTAATTTGATATTTTAGACACTAACACTCGCAAAATGGATGGTCTGCCACATGTATTTATTTATTTTTTATTTCTTAGAATTTAATATACCACTGAAACTAACTACCAGATCTGAGCGGTGTATATAAAATGATATAAAGTCAAAACAAAAAGTGGGAAAAGGACTCCATTTTTAGACAGGGAAGATGTACCTCATTCATACAATAACAAACACACAAACTATAGGGTTCAGGGGAAGGAGAGGCACAACCGGTGCTTGAGCAAATTCCCCTTATTTTACTAAAGGTTCTATATTGGCAATCCTTTTTTAAAATACTGGTAGAAATTGATACGTCCTGATTTGGATGTCTCAATTCCTATTTCTACATTCTTTCTAAAATGGTGTTTTTCATGTTCCTGTCCAACCACATCCATGACACACGCACAAACCAGGACTTTCCAAACTAGATGTCTTGCAGGTTTTACACATGCAAATAGCTGTTTTCTAAAATCTGAATTTACACATGTTGTCCATTTATAAAAGCCGCACAAGAATTCTAAAATTTTTGGTTTTAATAAAGACAAAAAAATAGGCTGATTTTTAAAGACTTTGGAAAGTATTGAGGTGGTTACAGGGTTTCTCACTTGCATTATCCAGATAGTGCTGTTGAAAATCCCAGGCTACTGGACTTGTTTACTAGGTGTCAGTAAATATATAAGTACTTTTGAATATCAGACCTTCAGATCTTTTTGAATACTGGCCTCTAACAAAACAGATACAGTGACACGAGCAATTTCTGAAAATGCAAATTATAGTCATTTCTTTCTTTTTTTTTGAGGGGGAGGGGGTTATCAACGTGGGCTACCGTTAAAGTAAGGTTATTTTACCACAGGGTGTCACTGCATAATAACCTGTGTTAAAATAACCTGACTTGTAAAATAACAGTAGCCCACATTGATATCTTCCCCCCTTTTTAATAATCTGGGGTAGAGTACACTGTAATTCTATTTTAAATTGATTCCCCTTATCATACACCATGTTGACTCTTCCACCCCAAAAATTTGCTCTCCAGGAAAACAAATATTTTGTTTTGTTTTCAACTGTATTCTAGACACAAACCTTTGAGGCATATTTTCGACTTACAAAAGTTGCATAGTAACCTATGGAACTTTGTAAATGTAAGTGCTTTGAGCCTCCTTTAAGGTCATTTAGAACAGTGGTTCTCAACCCAGTCCTCAGGACACACTCAGCCATTCAGATTTTCAGGATATCCACAATGAATATGCATGAGACAGATTTGTATACAATGGAGGAAGTGCATGCTAATTTAGCTCATGCACATTCAATGTGTATATGTTTAAAACCAGACTAGCTTGGTGTGTCTCGAGGACTGGGTTGAGAACCCCTGACCTAGAGTAATGTATTTATTCATTTAAATGTATTAATTAAATATAAATAACATACAATTATGAATAAAACATTACTCAAATAGGCTCACAGTAATTACATATACAGGAACTCTTTTACCAAACCATGCTAGTGATTCCCATGTGGCAATGCCGATGAATGGGCTTTGTTGGCATTGCTGCGCCGGGACCAGATGAGAGAAAAGAGGCAGGGGAATCGCATTACTCTACAGATCCTTCCTGAAGGTGGAAGTAATAGTGGAATCCATAACACCACAACTGGAAATAGCTTCAATCAGAATCAAGGATCAATCTCGACCCACATATTTATGCTGCATCCTATTCTACAGACCCACAGGAAACTGGAAAACAACTCAAAACAACTGCATGGATTTCATTTCAAATGCATGTGTAACAAACCCAACATCATACTAGTAGGGGATATCAACCTCCACCTGGAAGAGCAAAAAAACAGAAAGCTCCAAAGAATGCGACCAATTTTTCAAATTTTGGGATTTCCAACGACCACCAGTGAATACTTCCCAAATCAAAGGACATGCCATTGACATACTATCATATAGATTCTCACAGGAAAATGACTTCAACATACAGAACCTGAGTTGGACAGAAACCCCTTGATCTGACCACTTCAAACTAAACCTAACCCTTTATTGGAAAGAATAAAAAACCCCACTTCCACAAACACGGACAACATACAATGAGGAAAGATTGATGCAATCAAATTCTGGACCACCGTATATAAGGATCAATAGTCACCAACAACAAATACAGAAGAATTCTTGGATGAATGGGGCGAAAGAAGCGCCAACATATTGGACAAAATAGCCCCAATGAAAACAAAAGTGAAACAAACAAAATAACATGGAGCAAAGTGTGAAACAAATAGAAGATCAAAATGAGACAGACTAAAAAACAATATTACAAGAAACAAATAGGCTCAGACAACATGGACACAAAAAATTTATATAAACTTATGAACAACCTAATAAACATCAAACCTCTGCTAATTAAACTATTAGCGCGAACTTCAAAAAAGAACTATTACATGAAAGAAAACATTCTCCTACTACAATTTGACATGTCAAGCACATTTGACATGGTCGACCACCAAATCCTCAAAAGAATCCTTGACAACATTTTTAATTTAGAAGCTTAAAAGTTGTACTTATACATTTAGGCTTCCATTAATTTGCCTAGTTTTATAAGCCTACTACTGAAAATCGGTGCTAAGCTCCTAACTTATTTGCCTGCATTGAGTATAAATTTAATCAGCCAACCCTAGTAAATTTTCAAAGAGGTCAATTTAGGAACATAACTCTCAAACTTAAAAACATATATTCTTTGAATATCAGGACCATAGATACAGAAAAAAACAGATAGATGATATATCTAGAACAATCTATTTCAAATACATATCCCTCACATGAGTAGGTGGACTACCAGATAAGACTATCTATGAATAACTAGTCCAGAGCATCCTAAACAAAAGACTCCTCCATCAGGCAACTACACAATTCCTAAAAATTTCAATAAACGTAGGTATTTCTTGAACTCTGATACAGAATTTCTTTAAGCCATTGTCCAGTGTTTTAAGGCATCAAGGCCCCACCACCTCCCTTACCCTAATCCCATCTAATTCTATGGCAGAAGATGGAGTGCTTTATAATAACCAAGCATTTTTTTTTATATACCTTATACTACACACCTCAGTAATTAAAATATAAACCAGAACCACAATTTCAAACACAGAGTTAAAGAAATTTCAGAAGTATATTTCCTGTGTAAAACACATGATCAAGAAACATTTCAGGCCCATCTGACTACCTGTGTAATGTTAATGGAGGAGGGGATGTCTTCAAGGGCCTGGCCTCTAATCTTCAGAAAAGAATGAAAGTAAATTCAAGTCTGTATTGTACATCATTCCGCCTTTCTTTTCAGGTTAGCAGTTTATTTCTGCATTAATCACCCTGACAGAGGCAAGGCAACTCAATTTTCTGCTTCTGTAGGTTAGGCACATCACTTTCTGTACTGCACTAGGCATGAAAAGGGCTGCAGCTAAGCTTTGGTTACTGATGTAATTGAAATGCTATCCACACTATAGGGTGCATTAAAGTCAGATAACGGCAGTTCCTGTGGCCAATTTAAGTAGCTTGACTTCTCTAGGAAAGAAAAAAAATTGCCTGACAGATAAGGCAGACAAACTGGCTAATTCTCTAAGCATGTCTCTCATTGTGATGCTAGAAAAATGAGAAAAAAAATGAATCTCAGCCTCACAAAATCAATTGCCCCTCGGGTGGCTCATCAGGCAGTGAGCCTGATAAACCTAAAAGCTTTGTTAATGTCTGCCTGCCTGTAACCCACAGATAGAGCACTTTGTAAATGAACCTGCTTTGATAAATATATTAAGGAAAGCTGTGAATAAAAGGCAGCAGCTTCTCATTTGTAAATACAACCTCCGGTACATGGAATTAGAATGATAAAATGGTGTTCCATGTAATTAAGTTTGTATAAGGCCTGAAATCCGTGCAAATACTCTCTCCAATTTCTGAAAGAACTGTCAGTTCAATTAATCTGAACATCAACCAAGAATATACTGAACAAAATTAACCTGCTGATAAAACTCTGGCCCAGTATTTTGATAAGTAATTCCTGTATCATTTCTTGGCCACTGTGATCATTTTATTTAATCTGCTCCTTCTTTCTTTTCTTGGTTATATTCTAAGCCATGTATAAGCGTCCTCACCATCACCACCAAAGCAGTAATCTATCAAGCACAAAGTAGAAGAAAACCAAAAGAGGCTATATTTTCCACAAGAAATATCAAAGTCACTAATGTTGCTATTAATGAAATTTTAAAAGACATAATAAACAGGAAGCTCTCCTGATACTAGTCGGATTCATAAGATAGTAACATACATGGTAATATGGTAAACAATGGCAGGAAAAAGACAAAAATGGACCATCAGGTCTGTCTAGTTGACAGAAATGCACATGTGTGTTCTTGCATGCAACCCAACTCAGCTTCCTCTCCTCACATTTTTTTAACTTGACCTTCCAACCCTGTTTCTACCTTTTCACATCCTCTCCAGCAAACCAAATAACCATTAGAGTGGTGGCCTTCACCACCTTCATTAATAGGGCAATTCAGGCATTACCATCTTTAGCTTTGTTTTTCCCAACATCATGACTTAAGGTAATACTCAAGCCCGCTTCCATAATAAATCCATTTTCCTCGTGTGCATTCAAATTTAGTTTTAACTATGGCTCCTCCATGTTGGTACTCTAGCTTTCTTGGAGATCTGAGGCAGTTATACCACTCCTGCTGCTCTGTGCAAGTTATCCAAATGCAGTGCCAATGCTTTTGGGTTATTACCGATGCTCCATGCATAGCTTGATGAATGCAGTGAATTCCTCAGGTAAGAACTCGCCTGGGACTGCATGAAAGACATTATAAAAAATGAGGTAGATTTTTAATTAGATGGGCTACACAGTTATGTGGATATTTTATCCACACGACATTAGGCAGATTTTTAGCCAGGCTATTCGTCTGAGCCTGAATGTTGAAAGTGCTGGCATACATTAATTTTATCCATATAAAGTTATTCCTGCTAATTCTGCATTCACAGTTGAATGCATAAGCTATAGAGAAAGCCACTGAAAATAGCCTATCTGCATAACTTTTCACCCTGACCCTGACTCTCCTCATATCTCACCCTATTTTAGCTGGATTAATTTTGATCATATAGAATAGCCAAAAATTGTCCGTATGCATGCTGGCAATTATTAGAAGAAAAGTACTTATATGGACAGGAGCTGCTGCCAACCATGCAAGTACATGTGAACACTGGGGCTCCTTTTCTATGCTGTGTTAAGCAGCCCTAGTGCAGGTTATACCACACAGTAGATGTTAGGATGTACCCACGCTAAAACCAACCAATGCAGTAAAAAAAAAAATCTTAGGTTGGATCATAGGGGAAAAGGGGCAGCAAGAGGGTATGGCTGGCCACAACAGCTAGTGCACGGGTCAGTGTTATGTGTTTGCTGTCACAACCGCCAAAAGCGTGACTGCACTTAATGTCACCTCAAGAGATATCGCTTAACACTACTGCCAGTCTGGTAATAAGGCCACTGACCAAACTAAAAATATACAGAAGCACGACAGCAGTTCCTCACCCTCCCGATCACCCTTTGCACTTCCTACCTTCTGATCCTTCCATGACCAGTACCATACCCACAAAACAGATTCAACCCCCCCCCCCAACAGCATAGACCAACTCCCCCCAATCTACACCATCTCCCAAACTCACCCTGATAGTCTGTTGACACGTGGCACCTTATAGACTAATCAATTTATTGAAGCATGAACTGTCGAGGACCAGAGTCCACTTTATCAATGGTAGGCTAGTAATACGAGATAGGAACAGTCCCCTTCACTCCTGCCCCATCTGGAACCAGGTTTCATAAAGGTGCTGGTGACCTCTAGTAGTAGTCTTGTGGTGTTTCTGCTAGGGGGTGGTCATCTTTTCATATATGGCAATTGCTCCTTATATGGAAGGATAAACCCTAGTGTGTGTAGAGGTAGGGGCTGTCGGCTCAGGGATGGTTAATTGGAGGGTGCTGCATTGTGGGGATGGGCGCTGTCTTGGGGGAAGGTACTGATTGGGAGGGGATCAGAAAGGGGGAAGTACTATGGAGATCGGAAGGAGAAGAGAGAAAGTGCTCAGGGAGATCAGAAGAGTGCTGAACCATCACCACAGCTCTATCATTGTTAAAAAAAACAACATTAGGGGCAGTACTTGGACCTGATGGATGCATCTATGCTATCTGCTGAGATACGCAATGCAGGCCCATGCGGTAGGTGTTTGCCCTGTGTGTTAAAAGCAGGCAAGATATTATTCCCCCGCCCCAGCCCCAGTCCCATTTACTGCACAGAGTTAATACTAACTGCACTTCAAGTTTTGCACTTGTGGATAATTCTATATTGGGATGCCTAATAAAAGCACTGGTTAATGCATCTAAGTCTATTTTATAAAGAGAATTAGGTGCCTACCTTTCTTTGTAGAATACTAATGTACGTAGCCACAAACATATTTACATTGAAGGTGATCACTTGCACCAACTCTATAACTGGTATAAATGCTTGCACATAAATGATATAATTATATATTTACATTTTACACACAAATTTATACACCCCACCCATGCAAATGCTTACCATCAAAGTAAATGCCATCAAATCATTTGTGTGCATAAGTGGCCACTTATGCATGTAAATGACTGAATACCACCATTTATGTGCCTTCCTGCCAGATAAAACTATTCAGGGACCCTTTTACTAAGGCGCGTAGATGCCTATCAGGGGCATTTTCAAAAGAGAAGGGCACCCATCTTCTGACAAAAATCGGGAGATGGGCATCCTTCTATCAGGGTCGCCCAAAACGGCATAATCGAAAGCCGATTTTAGGCGCCCTCAACTGCAGTCCGTCGAGGGGATGACCAAAGTTCACGGGGGCGTGTCGGAGGCGTAGCAAAGGTGGGAATGGGGCGTGCTTAAGAGAAGGCGTCCTCGGCCGATAATGGAAAAAAGAAGGGCATCCCTGACAAGTATTTGGTCGACTTTACTTGGTCCATTTTTTTTCACAACCAAGCCTCAAAAAGGTGCCCAAACTGACCAGATGACCACCGGAGGGAATCGGGGATGATGTCCCCTTACTCCCCCAGTGGTCACCAACCCTCTCCCACCCTAAAAAATAAAACTTAAAATTTTTTTTTTGCCAGCCTCTATGCCAGCCTCAAATGTCATACCCAGCTCCATCACAGCAGTATGCAGGTCCCTGGAGCAGTTTTAGTGGGTACTGCAGTGCACTTCAGGCAGGCGGATCCAGGCCCATCCCCCCCCCCCCGTTACACTTGTGCTGGTAAATGTAAGCCCTTCAAAACTCACCCGAAACCCACTGTACCCACATGTAGGTGCCCCCCTTCATCCCTTAGGGCTATGGTAGTGGTGTACAGTTGGGGGTACTGGATTTGGGGGGGGGGGGGTTGGGGGCTCATCAGCGAAGGTAAGGGAGCTATGCACCTGGGAGCAATTTGTGAAGTCCACTGCAGTGCCCTCTAGGGTGCCCGGTTGGTGTCCTGGCATGTCAGGGGGAGCAGTGCACTATGAATGCTGGCTCCTCCCATGACCAAATGCCATGGATTTAGTCATTTTTGAGATGGGCGTTCTCGCTTTCCATTATGGCTGAAAACCGGGGACGACCATCTCTAAGGTTGACCACCTCAACATTTAGGTCGACCATCTCTGAGGTCGACCTAAATGTTGGATTTGGGCGCCCCGACTGTATTATCAAAATGAAAGATGGACGCCCATCTTGTTTCGATAATACGGGTTTCCCCGCCCTTTCGCCGGGACGTCCTTAGAGATGGCTGCCCTTAGAGGTGGTCATCCCCATTCGATTATGCCCCTCTATGCGTGTCCAACATGCGTCAAATTGGCACTACTGCCCGGCTATCGCATGCCCAGGGTGGTAATTCCATTTTTGGTGTGCACTCAAAACATGCGGTAGAAAATATTTTCTATTTTCTACCACGGGGCGCTTACCTGGCGGATAATTGGCAGTTGGCATGCGCTGGACACTTACCGCCTGGTTAGCACGTGAGACCTTACTGTTACGTCAATAGGTGGCGTTAAGGTCTCAGGCCGAAAATGGATGGGCGCTGGTTATCCCTTTTTTTCAGGTGTGCTCAGGAAATGGACCAGCGCGTGTCTAAAACAGAAGCCTACACCAGCGCAGGCCACTTTTGGGTGTCCTTAGTAAAAGGGCCCGCAGTGTCTTATAGAATTACCCCAAGGTGCAGTAAGTACAAAAACCTACTGTACTGTCAATATTCTTACAACAAGAATTACTTTCACCAACAGGAGATCTCACCTTTGAAATAAGAGTCTTGATAATGGAATGTTAAACATTTTTCTAGGTAGGATTCACTATATTGCTCCTGTACAGAACAAAGTCAAGCATTTAACAAGGTGAATTTGTAAGAAAAGGAACCGGCGATATTCAGCCCGCAGGCCGGCTAAGTCCCATGATCAGCGCTAGGCCTGGATATTTGATGCCGGGCTGTTTCCAGTGACTGGTATTGAATATCCGGTGTGGTTTTTTTTGCCGATTTAAACTTAACTGGCCAAGTTAATATTCATCACTGGCCGGTTAAGTTTTAGTGGCCAAAGATAGGACTGCTATTTAGTCAGTCTTATTTAGCCGCTAAACTTAGCCAGCGAAGCTCTGAATGGCTGGCCGGTTATAGAGTGCGATATAGCTGGTTAGCCGCTATGGGCTAAGCGGTAATATTCAGTAGAGATAACCAGCTATTTAAGCGGCCAAGAATGCTGAATATCGGTCGAAAAGTGTCTAACATATCTGGGTATCTAAATACTAGATAAGCACCTTTTATGCAGCATCAGAGCAGCTGTCTTATTCATAGGCTTGTATTGAACAGGTGGTCTGTAAGCTTAATAAAAAATTAACCACATCATTGATAAAAGATGAGCTTAGAAAACTTACTTTAAGAAATTACACTTAAGCTGGTACTGAAAAGAGCAGGAACACAGATTTTAGGGTCACTTACCAGTTGTTTACTTGTAGAATTGTAAGTCCAGTGTCTTGGGCTAACTGTTTCTTCTGTTCTTCTGAAGGATAGGGATGCTAAATGAAACAAAGAGGCAGATTTTAGAAAGGACGTCCAAATCAGAATAGAGACATCCAGGTCGGGACGTCTACAGTTCTGCTAGTATTTGAGAAAAGAAGCTGCCAAGGGGTACCCCAGTTGGTCAAGTGAGGTGAGACAGGACTGATCCCCTCCACTCCCACCCCAGAAGGGGACTTTTTTGAACCCATGGCTTGACTGGGGATCAGAGGGGGGATTGCTCTTGTCTCACTACACTGGACCACAAGGGATAATCCCAGTATTGTTCCTGGGGGGGGGGGGGGGGGGGGCTGGGCCTATCACTGAGTGCTGTGGGGGTGGTGGGTTATGATTGATGGGGGTATGGTCTTGGAAGGCTGGACTGTTGGGGGTTATAATTGGTGGGGGGTACGGTACTGGAGGGCTGGATTGTTGTGGATTATCTCATTTGTGGGGGATAAGGTCTTGTAGGGCTGGATTGTTGGGGGTTATCATTGGTGGGGGGTATGCTCTTAGGAGGGTAGCCTATTTGGGGGTTATGAGCAGTGGGGGGTATGTTTATGGGAGGGTTAGGATGTATCATTGGGCTTGTGAAGGAAACAGAAGGAGGGATCTGTTTGAGGGGGGGAAAGGGAGAATGTAGGTTTGGAATCTATCATTTGATTCTGGGGGACTGGGAGGGGGAAAATAGAATCAGGAGGAGGGGTTTTAGGTTTGAGGAGGCTCAGAGCATGGGGTAAAGGGTGCAGGTGTGCTTGTGGTTCCCAGGTTATACCTGGGTGTTTTACATGCCAGGCCTGATAGAACAGATGGACCCAAACTATCTGACCAGGCATGCAATGCCATGCTCCTACGGTAAGCGCTTGCTCTGTTCAGGAAATGCAGGGTAGATGCTGGGCATGACTCTTGCATTTACCATACAAGATTTGCATTTACTGCACTTTACGTTTTGCAGTTGAGATGCGGTAAGAGCAAAACTTGTCACACATAGGTAAAAGGGCTCCTTAGATGACTCAGGGAGCAGATATAAATCTCTGCTTCCATATTTACATACATAGACTTTCATTCCCCTGCTGAAATGGGGAATTAATGTTTATTTTGTGACCCAATGCAGTCCTCCAAAAACATGCCCAGACCGTGCCATATGGACATTCTTCAGTTTTAGACACTGAATTTCTATCCTGGTTTTATAAAAGTGGGATTTAAATGTTCATGAATTATGAACATATAAATGCCAGTTTTGGGGCAACTAACACTAAATAAGCCCCAAAGAGACAAAACATTTTAAAAAGCTAGTCAGAAGCAGCAGTGGATGAATAAATACATATTTAAATTCAACATTTTTCATCTCCTTGATTACTTAGCTAAGCATCATGTGATCTCCCTTGTATCACCTCTACCACTCAGCACAACATACCCTGTGATGCAATTTTCTGCATTATGGACTCGATTCTATTTATGGCACCTGAAAAATTGGCTCAGAAAATATGTCCACCTAGGCGTATTCTGTAAACCACGCCTAGATTTAAGCATAGTTTATAGAATACATTTAGCCAATTTATAGAATACACAGAGTGGCCATGCCTGCACCTAACTCTAGGAGTGCACATCTACACCAAGTAAAACTTGGTGGAAATACTGGTGTCTGAGGCTGAAATACTAAACCTCATTTCAAATATAAAGGATTTCACTATTTTCCTCCTTTTTGTGAACTCTGGTGACACAAGATGTTTATAGAGATTTCCACTATTATTATTATTTGGTTTTGGATTTAATTGCTCACCTTGGGTTTATTCACTTTATTCAAAAATTGAGAGTTCTGTTTGGAGAGTAATTCATGTTGTATAGAGCTTTCAAGTGAGCCGTTTTTTGGTGGCCTGACTCACTGAAGTACTGCTCGGCTGTAGGTACAGCCTATACTGAATGCTCCTTGAACTCTTATAACATTATTTTATATTATATTCTTCTTGTGGATTTCTCTGTAGACATCCGGGATATTCACATTTTTTCAGGATTGACTTGTTTATTATATCATATATTTTTGTCTCTTCCTTGGTATTTTTGTTACTTGTTTGAGTTAGGCACAAAGCAGGTGAATTCTATAACTATGTGCGTAGCATTCAGGAATGCCCATAGTCCACCCATTCCACACCCCCTTTTTAGTAGCATGCATTAGAACTTACACACACCACTTCACAGAATATGCCTAGCAAGTTGTGCGTGTAAATTCTAATTAATGCCAATTAGTGTCAATAATTGCTTAAGTGGCAATTATCAGTGTTGACTGGCTTGTTAAGTAACTACATTTGCATATGCAAATACGACTGGATTTGCATGTGCAATTTCAGGGGTCCTTTTACAAAGGCGCACTGAAAATGGCTTGCGGGTAGTATAGGCTCGGGCTTTGGGCGGTGCCGATCCATTTTTTAGCACGCCTGTAAAAAAGGCCTTTTTAAAATTTTTGCCAAAAATGGACGTGTGGCAAAATGAAAATTGCCATGCGTCCATTTTGGGTCTGAGACCTTACCGCCAGCCATTGACCTAGTGGTAAAGACTCACGCGGTAACCAGGCAGTAATGACCTAGGCACGCCAAATGCCACTTGGCGTGCGCCCATTATGCGCACCCAAAATAAAAAATATTTTTCAGACGCGCATATCAGACACGCACCAAAATGAAATTACAGCAAGAGCCACATGGTAGTCGGTGGTAATTCTATTTTGGCGCATGTTGAGCACGCATAGATGCTTACATGGCTTAGTAAAAGGGCCCCTCAGTCACGCTATATAGAATCTGGGGGTATGTTTTATACTATGTGCTGCAATATAAGTGCCCTATATTAAAATAACATCAGAGAGCATACATTTTCAAACTATCTAAAAGGTCTAGTGAGAAAAGAAAGAAGAATAGCAGCATGTTTTTTTTCCTTAAAGTGTTGCATTTTATATAAGTGTGGGTGATTGTTTCTTATTGTTTTTGTACACTATCTAATGTAAAAAGAAAAGAAGGAACCTGCATTACAGTGAAGCTGTACAAGTACTTAAGAGACATTGAAGTAAACAGGAGCTACAGTGCAAATAAGCCATTCAAATCTACAGAGACCGTGGTTCTGAAGCAAAGGAGATGGCAGCAGGAGGTATGACGGTAGATTTTAGATAGTATGTGGAGAGGGAGATTCACAAGTCCAGGTCAAGATGTGGAAAATTCCCAAAGTATTTTATAAGAGGCTTTACCAAATGTAGAGCTTTGTATAAAACAGGTGCAGAACTGCACATGCAAATCTTTCCATGTACAGAGAGAGCAGTGATTTGTGTGAAAGCTATATGTAGGGAAAACAAACACTGAAACCCCCCACCTCTCCTCCCCCCCTCCCCATACACATACATAGACAGGGGAGCAGCTTTCTAAAAACTACATTGGAATGTTTTGTCATTATATCAGATTTTTCAATCAGGACCATGGATAGCATATACAACGGTGGGAGGGAGCGGTGAGGAATATTAGAGGTATGGAAGTTCATTTGGATTTTTCTGTTTAGCATTAGGCTAGACCAGGGGTTCTCAACCCAGTCCTCAGGATGCACACAGACAGTCAAGCTTTTAGAATACCTACTATGAATATGGATAACATGAGGAAGGACCTAGCGAAGTTCGAAGAATATTCCAGAATTTGACAGCTAAGATTTAATGCTAAAAAAAAAGCTGTGTCATGGATTTGGGCTACAAAACCCCAAGGGAGCAGTATGGTTTAGGGGGTGACATTGGGGATGATTGTACGTATAATCTTAAGGTGGCCAAGGACAACGGCAAAAGCCAGAAAGAGGTGCACAGGGAGAGAAATGGCCAGCAGGAAAAAGGAGGTGATAATTCCTCTGTATATGTCTCTGGTGAGATCTCATTTAGAGTACTGTGTACAACTCTGGAGCCTGCATCTTCAAAAAGATAAAAAGAGGATGGTCTATGGAGGATTGTTTCGCATCATACTGTGAGAAGCAGAGAATAAAATTCAGTGTGTATCATGCGAGAAGGTATCTCCATTTTGTGCACCAGATCTTTACAATCAGAATTGCTCAAAAATAACTCATTGACCCCTGACGCAGGTGCAGTGCGCTGAAACTCGGCCCGTGTCGGGTCATTGATAAAGATGGTGTTTAAGCTACATTATTAAAATATCTGTGTTCCTATTTTGAAGGCTCTTAGTGCTTTTTTTTCTGCTGTTCTGAACTTTGTTTTGTAGTTTGTACCCTCTCTGTGTGTGCTTTTGGTCATCAAAAATGGCCCAGCATTGAATCTCCAGGCTCAGCACTGATCGTGGCACCTAGCCTGCTTCCCATGGGCTGAATATCTGCCAGAATATGTATACTTTGGAAAAAATGCAGGAGGAGAGGAGATATGATAGAGATGTTAAAACTCTGTGCCATAAATGCTCAAGAGGCGGGTCTCACTCAATCGAAAGCTCTGGAATGAGGGGGCATAGGATGAAGGTGAAAGGGGACAGACTAGGGAGTAACCTAAGGAAATACTTCTTCACAAGAAAGGGTGGTGAATGAGTGGAATGGGAGGTGAAGACTATCTGAATTTAAGAAAGCTTGTGACAAGTACATAGGATCTTTAAGGGAGAGGAAGGGATGGCATGGATAGAGGAGCATACAACTTTGTAAAAGTTAGTTTTTGATTAAATATTACACCCAAGATCCTAATTTCTCAGAGAGAGGCAGTAGAAGCCCTTAAATAGATGGGGTGAAGGTATTTGACAATATTGGTTAGGAAAATGAATAGCCTTGCATTTGGTAACATTCAGAAGTAACGTGGTTTTCTAGCAAGGAACTGACCTGGCTGAGGCAAGAATTAATTGGTGATCAGTAGAATCAAATGAATAAGAATAAATAAGTACAATAATTATTGCCATACTGGGAAAGACCAAAGGTCCATCAAGCCCAGCATCCTGTTTCAACAGTGGCCAATCCAGGTCACAAATACCTGGCAAGATCCCAAAAAGTACAAAACATTTTATACTGCTTATCCCAGAAATAGTGGATTTCCCCAAGTCCATTTAATAATGGTCTATGGACTTTTTCCTGTAGGAAGCCATCCAAACCTTTTCAAAACTCTGCTAAGCTAACCACCTTTACCACATTCTGTGGCAACAAACTCCAGAGTTTAATTACACGTTGAGTGAAGAAATAATTTCTCTGATTCATTTTAAATTTACTACATTGTAGCTTCATTGCATGCCCCCTAGTCCTAGTATTTTTGGAAAGCGTGAACAGACACTCACATCTACCCGTTCAACTCCACTCATTATTTTATAGACCTCTATCATATCTCCCCTCACCCCACCTTTCTCCAAGCTGAAGAGCCCTAGCCGCTTTAGCCTTTCCTCATAGGAAAGTCGTCCCATCCCCTTTATCATTTTCGTCGCCCTGCTCTGCACCTTTTCTAATTCCACTAAATCTTTTTTGAGATGCGGTGACCAGAATTGAACACAATATTCGAGGTGCGGTCACACCATGGAGCGATACAAAGGCATTATAACATTCTCAGTTTTGTTTTCCATTCCTTTTCTAAAAATACCTAATATTCTATTTGCTTTCTTAGCTGAAGCAGCACACTGAGCAGAAGGTTTCAACGTATTATCAAAGACGACACCTAGATCCCTTTTCTTGGTCTGTGACTCCTTGTGGAGCCTTGCATGACGTAGCTATAATTTGGGTTCCTCTTTCCCACATGCATCACTTTGCACTTGCTCACATTAAACGTCATCTGCCATTTAGACACCCAGTCTCCCAGTCTTGTAAGGTCCTCTTGTAATTTTTCACAATCCTCCCGCGATTTAACAACTTTGAATAACTTTGTGTCGTCAGCAAATTTAATTACCTCACTAGTTACTCCCATCTCTAGGTCATTTATAAATATGTTAAAAAGCAGTGGTCTCAGCACAGACCCCTGGGGAACCCCACTAACTACCCTTCTCCATCGAGAATACTGACCATTTAACCCTACTTTCTGTTTTCTATCTTTTAACCAGTTTTAATCGACAACAGAACACTATCTCCTATCCCATGACTCTCCAATTTCCTCTGGAGTCTTTCATTAGGTATTTTGTCAAACGCCTTCTGGAAATCGAGATACACAATATCAACCAGCTCATCTTTATCCACATGTTTGTTCACCCCTTCAAAGACGAATCATATCTATTTGTTCAACTCCACTCATTGTTTTATAGACCTCTATCATATCTCCGCTTTAGCCTTTCCTCATATTCAAACAATTTGAATATTGTCTGCATAGCAATATGGGCTGCAGGCATGAGTTTGAATTAATGTAATGGGGGGGGAGGGTAGGAAAAGATTAAATAATAACGGAGCCAAAATAGAACCCTGGGGAACCCCAATGGAAACTGTGTATGAGAGGGTATTGTTATTATGAGCAGTTAGATAAGTCGGTTTGAAACCAAGTCAGAGCTGTGGATGCAATTCCAATAGCAGCCAACCTTTTTAAAATAAAATCATGATCAACTAAATCGAATGCCCGGTAATAAATCTAAAGAGACTACAACCACCGAAGATTTGTGATATAAAAACAGTTTGCATTTCAATTTTAAAAAGTGCATAAGAGGGTCTCTATGCTATGTGCTGGTCTGAACCCAGCTTGTCTCAGATGAAGGACCCATATTTTGTCTGAAAATGTTGAAAGTTGACTGAAAACCAATTGTCCAAGAGTTTAGAAAAAAGAGATATGATAGAAATAGGATGATAACTCAGTGGTTCCCATGGATCTAAGTCTGTGAACTAAACCAAACTTTAGACTGTGTTGAATGTAATGTGGCTACAATTGGTGTTAGTTCTAATTGGCACTAATTAGCAGCTACGCACGCAACTGCTGTTAGTTGGGATTCTGTCAATTGCACACACAAAATCCACAGCTCATACTTGCAAGGGGTGGATCAGGGGTGTGCCTAACACTTATGCGCACATCTTATAGAATACTGGAATTTACATGCCTAACTGCTTACATTTAAGTATGAGTATTTACACCAGCCATTGAGTTAGCATAAATGCTTGCACCTAAAGTTAGGCATGGAAATTCAGACCTTCTGCCAGTATTCTATAGCGGCAATTGCTTGTGAAGTTCCCAATATAGAATTTGTGCTTAGCATGCATCATCCCAGTACTTTGGGATGATGAACGCTAACTTTGGGCGAATCTACAGAGAATTACCCTCAGTCTCTAGGATTCTATATATGGCGCCTGAAAATCTGTGTGGAAACCAAAGTGTATTCTATAACAATGCGCATAACTTAAATTGGTTAACTAGCTAATCAGCGCTGTTAATTGGATGTTAAAGAATTATCAGTATTAATTGGCATTGAGATTTATGCGCATAACACTCTAAGTGTATTCTATATCATGGTGTGCCTAAATTCTAAGACACATAGTTCAAAAAGGGGCATGTCCATGGGACATTTCTAAAATCGATGCACATTATTACAGAATACACCCAATCTGCACCTATTTAGGCGATGAAATTTACACCAAGTAAAACATGGCCTAAATAGACGCAACAAATTTGGTCATGTGGCGAGCTACTTGGCGTATTCTATATACTGTGTGGAAATTTCAGTCTATTCTATAAAAGTTAGGTGTACTTCAGAGAATATGGCTAGGCATCATTTTTTTGTGCACAGATTTTTCAGGCACCGTATATAGAATCTAGCCCAGTGTGTCCTAAAGTTTAAGTAATCGTATCCACATAAAAAGAACACTGTGACATAAAGTATAGTTGAAGAAGAACTAGACAAATGAAGACACACCTTATTGAATATAAATCTAAGATTGTTACAGGCAAAGTTACAGCTCCATTAGTGGCATATTGGCAAAGAGAGACACATCAATTGACTGATGCTCATTGGTTTATTTTGGATCATGTCCCAGAACGTAGGGGAAGTGATAGACAAGCTATTTTAGCTTTGTGGGAACAATGCTGGATTTTGAGTTGCAATCTTTTTAGCCCGTGAACTAAATGAAGAGAGTGAATGGTTCAGTATTTTATAATGTAGACATGTTGGCAGTATCTGAAAGTGTTTGTGGCTCTTACCTTTTCATTGCAATATATATAATTTTTGCATAGGGATGGAGTGGGATGGATCTCATTTAAAGAATTTTTATTGCATATGTGATGTTTTATTTTCTTACATACTGCCTGCAAGCTATTGAAGTGGTACAGTAGGTATTTTTATGTCACTGGAGGGCTCACAATCTAGGTTTGTACCTGAGGCAATAGTGGGTTAAGTGACTTGCCCAAGATCATAAGGAACTGCAGGGGTATTTGAACCAGGCTCCCCTGATTCTCAGCCCACTGCTCTAAACATTAGGCTACTCCTCCCCTCCTTTTCATGTCATTTACGCAGATTAATGTTTCCCCATTCTAGTTATGCAGGTCTTTATTTAAACAGAGGAGCACAGCTTTTGTGAGCATTGTGTGTTGACTATGACACTGGAGAGATTGAACTATTAAATTAGGAGCCACGAAGCAGCTGTATTTCAATGAAACCTAAGCCCTTCGGATTTGGATATTACATTTAAATGAGCCTGCTTTTTAGCTGCATAGGAAATTTTGCAAAAAATGGTGGACTATTCTAATGGACTATGGGACCAGTGATTGAATGAGGGAATTTTTACAGCAGTTTGTATACTGCATTATTTGAATTCATGTTCTGAGGCCCACTAGTATTATTAATTAGAGTGCTTCATTTCTACTTGTGGTTGCTTATTGCTGCTTATAATGGGGAGTGAATTATTGGTAGTATTGGATATTTCAAAGTCATGGCCAAGGCAACTCTAAACCTGATTATTTCACCCAAAGTTGTGATTCAAAATCACTTCTGGTCAAATAATAAAAATAATCACATCCTAAATTGAAAAAGAAAACCATGGCTCAGAGGTTCTATAAATCTTAAGAAAACCAAAAATATTAACTTTACAAGTTTTAGGCTGGAATCCTCTTCAAATTGTGTAAGATATTATAAGTTTTGTTACAACTTGTTTTCCTTTCCTGATACAGAGTCACTCTTTTAATGTTGCCAACATAGAAACAGAGAAAATGACTAACAGGCTTATTTTCGAAAGAGAAGGACGCCCCATCTTTCAACACAAATCAGAAGATGGGCGTCCTTCTCCCAGGGTCGCCCAAATCGGCATAATCGAAAGCTGATTTTTGGCATCCTCAACTGCTTTCCGTCGTGGGGATGACCAAGTTCCCGGGGGCGTGTTAGAAGCATAGCGAAGCGGGACTGGGGTATGGTTAACACATGGGCGTCCTCGGCGGATAATGTAAAAAAGAAGGGCGTCCCTGATAAGCTCTTGGCTGACTTGGTCCATTTTTCTTGCGACCAAGCCTCAAAAAGGTGCCCACAACTGACCAGATGACCACCGGAGGGAATCGGGGATGACCTCCCCTTACTCCTCCAGTGGTGACTAACCCCTCCCACCCTAAAATAAATATTTAAAAATATTTTTTGCCATCCTCTATGCCAGCCTCAAATGTCATACCCAGCTCCCTGACAGCTCCCTGCAGGTCCCTGGAGCAGTTTTAGTGGGTACTGCAGTGCACTTCAGGCAGGCGCACCCAGGCCCATTCCCCTCTAACTGTTTTACACTGTGCTGGTAATGTGAGCCCTTCAAAACCCACCACAAAACCCACTGTACCCACATCTAGGTGCCCCCCTTCACCCCTTAGGGCTATGGTAGTGTTGTATAATTGTGGGTAGTAGGTTTGGGGGGCCTCAGCACCCAAGGTAAGGGAGCAATGCACCTGGGAGCAATTTCTGAAGTCCACTGCAGTGCCCCCTAGGGTGCCCGGTTGGTGTCCTGGCATGTCAGGGGGACCAGTGCACTATGAATGCTGGCTCCTCCCTTGACCAAATGGCTTGCATTTGGTCAGTTCTGAGATGGGCATCCTTGGTTTCCATTATCGCTGAAAACCGGGGATGACATCTCTAAGGACAACCATCTCTAAGTTCGACCTAAATGTTGAGATATGGAGTCCCCGACCTTATTATCAAAATGAAAGATGGACGCCCATCTTGTTTCGATAATACAGGTTTCCCGCCCCTTCCCAAGGACGTCCTGCGAGGACGCCCTCAGGAAATCCTGGGCACCCCCATTCGATTATGCCCCTCCACATGGCCCATCTAGTCTACCCATCCATGCCATCTAATATCCCCTTCCTTTCCTTATCCCAAGCTTTCTTGAACTTCAGGATAACAGTCTTAGGGCCCTGTTTACTGAGCAGCATTATAGGCGCGTTAACATTTTAACGCAAGTTAACCATGTGCATGCATTAACCATGTACGTGTCTACAATATCCCTATAGGTGCCTAAATGTTAGCGCATGCGCTAAGTGTAGGTGCACTAAAAACACTAACGCACATTTGTAAACAGGGCCCTTAGTCTCCACCACCTCCACCGGGAGGTCAATTCCACATATTTGCCACCTTTTAATGAAGAATTATTTCTTTATGTGCCACCCTAGTCTGTCCCCTTCACCTTCATCTTATAGCCTGCATTCCAGAGCTTCATTCAATTGAAAGAGGCTCGCCTCCGGTGCATTTATGCCACAGAGGTGTTTAAATGTCTCTATCATATCTCCCCTCTTCCACCTTCCTCCAAAGTATACATAGTCTGTCCCCATACATTTCTATGATGAACACCACTAGTTGATTATGACCACTTACCTCTGGATTGACTCCATTTTGTTTACATCTTTTTGAAGGTGCAATCTCTAGAATTGCACACAGTACTCTAAATGAGATCTCATCAGAGACCTCATCTGGAACTGGCCTAAAGGAAGCTACTGAGCATGCCTCCACTATGACTGCAACTTAGACCCAAGAGAAGTACTAATGCTCATTTACACTTTGGTCATTACACTGCCTTACTTAAAAATAGTAAAAATAGTAAAAATAATAATAATTACACAGTCTAACGTCATAGAAGTTAATGGGAGAGAGAGAGAGAATGAAAACAATCTTTTGTTCTTAGTTGGGAAATACTACCATAATTACAGGGCCAGAATGAGGGCAGCGTGACAGGGTTTGTCCAGGTGCGTATTTTACGACAGGGCTGCTGAGAGACTGGGCCGGGCCCAGGTCAAGGCCGCCTCTGGGGCCACGCCCCTGCCGCCCCCCACCGAGGTCATTGTCGTCGCCGCCCCCCCTCCAACT
Organism: Microcaecilia unicolor; assembly: GCF_901765095.1. NCBI lineage: Eukaryota > Metazoa > Chordata > Amphibia > Gymnophiona > Siphonopidae > Microcaecilia > Microcaecilia unicolor. Next base: position 98,941,849 of record NC_044039.1, read on the forward strand.
CCGGACCGGGCCCCCCTGAATTAAAATCATAGCGCCTTACCTCGACCTCGCTCCGTGTGAAAGAAGCGCAGCAGTGGCAGCCTGCAGATCGCCTCCCTTCGGGCCTTCCCTCCCTGTGTCCCGCCCTCGCGCAAGTCACGTCAGATGAGGGCGGGACACAGGGAGGGAAGGTCCGAAGGGAGGCGATCTGCAGACTGCCACTGCTGCGCTTCTTTCACACAGAGCAAGGTCGAGGTGAGGCGCTATGATTTTAATTCAGGGGGGCCCGGTCCGGTGGTGGATGGAGGGGGCGGGTGGAGAGGACTGCGGTGCTTGGCCCCCCCTTGGAGGCCCGGGCCCAGGGAATATTGTCCCCCCTGCCCCCCTCTCGGCGGCCCTGATTTTAAATAGCTATTGTGATGCTGATTTATAGGGAGAAGATTGGAGCAGTGGTCAGAGTGAGAATTTTCTGTTGCATGCCCTAAGTGCCAAAATATGTTGTTCTCATGCTACATAATTAGTAGAAAGTTAAAGAAGATGCAACAGAGAAGTAAAGGAAAGATTACATATATGAAGAAATTCATAAAATTAGATCAGCTTGTACTCAAATGCCTTATCAACAGCACTGTTCATTAAGGAAAACTGTCCTTTCAGAAACAACGCATGCTTTCTTTATCCTACTAGGATAGGATGCCTTGAGAATTCAGAAATAATTGTACCAGGGGTGGGCAAACTGCAGCCCACCATTGAATTTTATGCGGCCCCTACACAGAAACTATCATTAACCAGAGTTTTAGTGATTTTAAATGCTACGGGGCCCTTTGACCAAGCTGCAGGAAAAATGGCCCTGCGCTTGCATCAGGGGCCATTTTTCCCCACGCACCAGGGCCCTTTTTACTGCAGCTGGTAAAAAAGCCCCCAGCACACATTGCCATGCGGTAAGAGAAGTCTTACCGCATGGCCATGTGAACAGGGAGCCCTTACCGCTATTGAGATGGCAATAAGGGCTCCCGCTCTAACCCGGCAAGTAACTGGGCAGTGCACAGCGAGGCCTGGTTACCACCACGCAAGCCATTTCTGGGGTTTCCTTTTTCCCCTGAATGGCGCGCGCTCTGGGTGGGACTGCCACCGGAGGCTGTGTTGGGCTAGCAGTAGTCCCGAAAGAGTGAGCAGTAAGCCCACGTTGGGTTTACCGCCGCTTTGTACGAGGGTCCCTACATTTTGCAAGTGTTTTCAGAACAGCCACTCTAGCGGTTTCCACTGTTCTTAGCTAATTTTTTACTTATTAATTTATCACAGAAGGTCTATGGAGCTTTGTGCATTTCCATCTGACATTAAGTAATGTTGTGTCCTACTAGGGATAGTATTGACATTCATGCAGCCCTCTGTTTATAAAGCTGGTCCACCCCTTAATTATACAGAGCATCCTACGAGTAGGGTAGGGAAATGGGGAAAGGAATGCTTATTCTTACACTCCGTGGTTTGAAACACACAACACAGAAGAGGTGCATAACAAACTGAACACAATTACAACACACACTCCTTCATATGATCCTGTAACTAAGCAACTACAGAACTCATGTTTATTTTCTTTTCTTCTAATGCATCTTTTCTATATTTGCATATTTCTTATGTATTTTATTTGTGTACTATCAGGTTGATAGTCAAAAGCATTCATACAATCTGTGGCAGTGCCAACTGCATAGGTACCTTAAAAAAAATATATATATATATATTTGTTGCCAGATAGAATATAACTTCGACCATCTGAATCACCTTAGGGGCAATTCTACAATTGGGTGAGTCCTTTTAGGTGCCCCGATGCCATGCAATGACAGCCTATTCGACAGCAGCACCTGGGTGCCCAGATTCTGGTAACCTGGCATTGGCTGCCCTAATATTACATCCTCACAGTTACCCCAGCCATAGACCTAACATAACTGCATATGCATAAATGCGGTACAGAATTCTATAAATTGCATGTGTAAATGGCAGCTCCAGCCATGTTCCTTCCATGTCCCTCTCTTCTTGCATTTATGCACTCTGCAATTTATGCGTACACATACAGAATAATGCTTAAACACTTTGCTGGCGCTTGCACACAAACTAGGAAATTCTATATATGGCACCTAGCATTATGTGCTATTTCTGTGCTGATTTTTTGATGCAGGAAAGCATTATAATGGAAGCAAGGTGTCGAAACGGCCCACAATCAGCAGATCCATGTGGAACTACACTTATGTGCCCAGTTATAGATTAGCGTCTAAGTGTAACTTAAAAGGGAGGTGTGATGATGGGAGGGACATGGGTGGGTCGGGGCATTCGCTTAAAATGTGCACAGTGTGATAGAATTCAGGTGATCTGTGCCCAACTTGCAAGCTGGGATTCACACCTGGTTTCAGTTGAAGTAAATGCTTCTGCCCATAGATGTGGTATAGCAAACTAGAACCAAAACTGAAAATGCCGCTTGACTAACAAAGCTAACAGTATTACAAACATTTACTTATAACTAGTGATATCTTTTTTCTTTTTCTTCTTATTAAAGAGTGCCCTCAGCAAAAAACACTTTTTTTAGGCCATGCATTTCTTTGCCCAGTGGTATAGCATTTCTTTCATCGGGCTTCTCTTTGTTTATATGTGTGCTATTGCCTATCAAATTAGTGCTATTCCTTAAATAAATAAATAAATCAAAACGTGAACTTATTTCTGAACGTTTTTTTCAACGTGCAGAATGTCTCCTCGCTTGTCACTTCACTCTCCTCTGCTACTTTCGCTGTCTGATTAATTGGCTTCTCCTGAAAACGTCCGACACCGCGGGTTTCAAAAATGTCTTTCATCAGGGACTTGGGTTAAAGCCATACTGGAACTTGGTGTGAAGCCATCTTTTCTTCAACAATACGTGCCACGTTCCATAGCTGGGCACGGATTCTGGCACTATGTACTATTGCATAAAGTGCACCCAATTCTGAGCCCCCCCCCATTACAGAATACCATTCGGTGCTGATTTTTGCCGGTGCCATATACTGAATCTAGCCCAAAGTGTACACATACCTGTGAAAGTGCTGGTATTCTGTGCATTTATGCATGCAAGGAGACCATAGATGTGGGTGGAAGAGTGGTTAGTGCAGCAGCCTAAGAACCTGAGCAACTGGGTTCAATTCCCACTACAGCTCCTTCTGACCTTGGGCAAGTCACTTAGGGACCCTTTCACTAAGCCGCGTAGGTGCCTATGCGCTCTGAATATGCACCAAATTTGAGTTACCGCCCGGTTACCGTATGGCCCTTGCAGTAATTTCAATTTTGGCGCGCGTCCGCTACGCGCATCTGAAAAATATTTTTTATTTCCTGGCACGCGTAACGGACGCTTGTCAAGTGGCATTTGATGCACGTAGGTCATTACCGCCCAGATTCTTTACCGCTAGGTCAATAGCTGGTGGTAATGTCTCAGGCCCAAAATGGATGCGCAGCAATTTTGATTTTGCTGCATGTTCATTTTTGGCAAAAATTTTAAAAAGGCCTTTTTTACAGACATGCTAAAAAAATGGATTGGCGTGCGGCCAAAACCCATGCCTACACTACTGCAAGCCATTTTTCAGCGTGCCTTTGTAAAAGGACCCCTTAACCCTCCATTACCTCAGGTACAAAAACTGAGATTGTGATCCCTCTAGGGACGGATAAAGTACCTGCTTACAATGTGTCCTCCATCTTGAACTTGATGGTTAAGCTAATTATAAATGCCAAAATTAAATTAAACATAGAATAGCATTAAAAATGACCAAAGTTAAGCAATTTAAAAAGTGGAGTGCGAAGGGTAGTATTTATTTATTTGTTACATTTATACCCCACATTTTCCCACCTATTTGCAGGCTCAATGTGGCTTACAAGTAACTGTAAAGGCATTTGTCATTACGGTTGATAACAAATACAAGTTATAACTTCTTTGTCCAAGTGGCAATGGGTAAATAGCTGGTCTTACTTTAAAATTACAGTACAGTCTTGATTATCTGACCTTCACTAATCAGACCATCCGGCATACCCGACAGACCCCCAGTGGCATCATCACATTGCCGTTGAGAAGTGTGTAGGTTCTTTTCCTGTTTTCCAGCTTCACACGCAGCTGGTTAGTGTTAATAAACACTACTGTATTTTAAATACAGATACCCTATGCCTGTTCTTTATGCATAAAGTATGTTTTCCGTGCATTTTTAAGGGGTTATCACTGTTTTCGGTATCACCCAACTTTTCACTTATCCAACAACGGCTCGGTCCAGTTTACATCAGATAATCGAGACTGTACTGAATATGCAAATTTGTGCTACTTACATGGATAGCACCAGTGAAACTTATAACCCTAAACAGATAATTTATCTATTTTAAAGTTAGATGGAGGCCCTGAGGCTGCTGAAAACTGACCTATTAGTATTTACAAGTACTGCACAGGTATATGCAGAAAGTATAATTTGATGTGTGGAGAGGTATAAAAATATGTGGGAAATTCTAGAACTGGGTACCTCCATTTAGGTGACAAGAGGATGCACGATGAGAGTTTTCTATAACAGCATCCAGATTCCTTTATAGAATACTAGTATAAAAGGCCCGTTTCGGTAGGCAATGAAACGGGCGTTAGCAAGGTAATCCCCCCCTACAGCGTCCTTCCTGTCTCCCCTGCCCCCCCTGCAGCCACCCATCTGGTCTCAGGACCCCATCCCCACCAACCCTCCTCTGCCCCTGCAGCCACGCATGTGCAGCAGCCCTCCTCTCTCCCCTGCTCCCCCTGCAGCCACCTATGTCCAGCGACTCTCCTCTCCCCCTTCCCCCCCTGCAGCCACCCATGTCCAGCAACCCTCCTCTCCCCCTGCAGCTACCCATGTCCAGCGACCCTCCTCTCCTTTCCCCTTGCCCCCCCTGTAGCCACCCATGTCCAGTGACCCTCCTCGCCCCCTGTCCCCCTGCAGTGTCCCTTCTGTCTCACCAGCCCTCCCCTGCAGCCACCCATCTGGTCTCAGGACCCCTCCCCACCTCCCTCTTTCCTGCCCCCCCCCTGCAGCCATCCTTGTCCAGCGAACCTCCTCGCCCCCTGCAGCCACCCATGTCCAGCGACCCTCCCCTCCCCCCTCGGTGCATCACCCAAACACCTATCCCCCCAGCGCATCACCCAAGCCCCTACCCCCCCCCCTCGGGCACATCAACCCCCTTTCCACTCACAGCCGCCAATACTAATGCTGTCCGGCCGCTGCTGCGTCTCCTGTTGAGCAGCAGTAGCCGGTACAAAAAGTAAAAAGCCAAAAAAAATATTTTAAACCTGAAACACGGCTCCATAGACAGCCATCTGGCATTGGCTGTCATCTCTGCAGCTGCTCCTCCTCTCCCCTCTGACGTCGCTGCGCTCCTCCGGGGTCTTCCTGCAGGGGCAGTGATGTGGAGGGGATTGGTAGGCTCGCGGTTTTGCAGGGCAGGAGCTTGGGTGTTGCGCCGAGGTGGGGGCACTGACAGCTGTTTCCCAGGCAGGGGGAGGAGTACTCCTCCCCTTGCCTTGGAATCAGCTGTCAGTGACATCACTGACGTCAGTGCATTCTAAACTGCTTAGCAGACCACCTCCGAGGGAACCACAGTACCAGGCACATTAGAATGTTGGAGGTGAGAATTATTATATAGGACGAGTATAACCTGGTATCAGTGGACCATACATTTACGCACTCACAGTGGAGAAAACCTGGAACAACACGTGTACTTTTGTGGTGGTGTGCCAGAAAATTTGCAGGTGCCATGTGACAAAACAAATTAGCTGAATGCTAATTATTTAAATAAGGATAATGAGCTTCTAAGCTCACAGCTTGTCTGCACAAAAGTTCATTAACTTTTCACAACTGGAAAGATAAATATAACAAAAGCCAACAACACCCCCTAAAAAACATCAAAGAATTTGATACAAACTACTGTGGATCTCCCCAAACCCAACACAGTTAATATGCTAAGGAAATATTAACTAATAACAAGGGCAATCATATCTACAACATTAATGTGCATATATTATGCATCACGACTGATTTAACAACCTGTTTAATAACATACACAATTTCTTTAAACTGTTTCCAAAAAATGTTCTTAAAAAACATTGATGGCAACCAATATGAATTTTTATTTTTGTGAAAAGTTAGAATTTTGACCACCTCACATGAATCTTCACTTCAGGCTATATGCTTTGTTCTGAGCCACAACCTTGGAGTTGCTTTACTTCTTGAGAGTGCACAGTGTGAAAAAAAGAGTGAAGCTGATTACAGCCTCCTGGAGGATTCCAGTCCCGGCCCTGGTCCCAACCAATAAATATTGTTTATGTGCAGGGCAGGGGCGTAGCTACATGGGGCCACGTGGCCTGGGCCCCAATAGATTGGGGCCTGGACCCCCCTGCCGACGACCCTCTCGACCCCCCTCCCTCCGTCAACCCACCGTCGCCTACCTTTGCTGGCAGGGGTTGGAGTCTCCTGCCAGCAAAGGTAGGCGACGGCGACAGCGAGGGAGAGTTGGCGGCGGGAGGGGGGTTGAGAGGGTTGGCGGCGGGGGGGGGGGTCAAATTTGTTGTTGGTGGTGGCAGCGGCAGTGGGGGGGGGCGGCAATGGCGGGTGTATGTGTTGGCAATGGCGGCAGTTGTGGCAGGAGGGTCGACGGTGCTGGGGGGCTAAAATGTGCCCCCTCACCTCAGGTTCTGGACCTCCCTCCCGCTGAAGTCTGGCTATGCCGCTGGTGCAGGGGTTATTCACATTTGGGGTTCACACCAGTGAGGCAATTCTATAAAATGCACCAAATGTTAGGCACCAAAACGTTGAGTGCTAAGCATGAATTCTATTACAGATCTGAGTGCCCAGATTCCATTATAGAATACTAGTGTAAATTGAAATTTATATACCATCATTTACGAGCACCCACTTATGATTTTGGTAGGCATAAATGTGCATGTCTAAATGCAGTAGTTTAGGGCCCTTTTGCTGTGATAAAAGTGGCCTGATCTAGTGTGGATTCGTGAAATTAGCACACGCTGGGTCATATGTTACCATGGTGGGTAAAAAGGCCTTTTTGTTTTTAAAATGGGGCGGTAAATGGTCGTGCGCTAATAAAATTAGCGCACGACAATTTACTGCCTGAGCCCTTAACGTCACCTATTTACTTGGTGGTAAGGACCCATGTGCTACTCCGACGGTAATCATACAGTGCACGTTAATGTGGTCACACTTCCGATTACTGCCGGGAATGCCCCCCACAGTAGAAAATATAAAATTATTTTCTAGCGTGGGAAACAGCGTGATTTCAAAACTACCATAGGACACCCATGTTACCCCAGCGGTAGTGTCAATTTAGCGTGTGCTACCTGCACATTAGCTCTACCACAGCTAAGTAAAAGGACTCTTTATTGCATAAATGACACTATTCCATAGCATGTGCATGTAATTTGGGGGGATGCCCATGCCCCGCCCACATGAACACCCCTTGCATTTGTGCGCTATTATAGAATACCACTTAGTGCTCAACTAACACTTACATAAGTACATAAGTGCATAAGCACCGCCATACTGGGAAAAGACCAAGGGTCCATCAAGCCCAGCATCCTGTCTCCGATAGTGGCCAATCCAGGCTTCCAGAACCCGGCAACCCCCCCCCCCCAAAAAAAAAATGATTACACTTATGTGTAATATGTAACACTCACATATATAAGTGCTAGTATTCTATAATCTGAGCATAGAAATGGTATTTAGGGGGTTAGGTGACTGACTACCATACACACAAACTAGAACTCCATTACAAAACATAATATAACCCCAGACTGTGCTATTTCAACACATAAAAGTTGTTTGAAGAAGGCCTTTACCTTCTTCCTGAATAAGAACATATTTTCCTCCAGATGTGCATTAGATCAGGCGTGAATTCCACACTAACAGGCTATCAACTGAAAAAGCCTGTGCTTAAGCAACAACATGTCATAATGACTTCAAGGAAGGAACGGTTCGTGGGGCATTGATATCCTGAGCAAAGAATACAATTAGGTTGGTAAAAAGTGTTTATTTTAAATATTTGTGCACTGAATTCCCTTAATCTCTTGACAACCTGAAAGGCAATTTCAACATGGCCTATTAGAGGATAGGCAGCCAATACAAGGCACCAACGAATTGGGTAGGGTGTATAGTCTCAATTATGGGAAGATAATAGATCAAATTTGGGGGGGAGTTCTGTGGCTATCGTGGTGGGGGTGAATGGCTGTGGTGAAAATGAATGTGTTCCTTAATTGCTATTTTTGTTTCAGGTGTTACCAGTAGAGGTTCCGAAACAGATATTGAAGCAATTGCAGGGTCTGGCGGGACAGTTTATATGGGGGGGGGGGGGGGGGTAGGTATCCCCATTTGGCGAGGCAAGTGTTATGGGGAGATCCTGAGAGGGGGGTAGAGGGGTACCTAATTTTGAATGGTATTACATTGCTGCTCAATTGAGGATGATTGTAGATTGGGAGAGGAGAATAACTAAGCCGGCCAGTCAGTTGGAGCAATCATGTAGCCCGCAAAGGCCACTGAGCTTTTATTTGTGGACTTCTGAAGTAATGGGGGGGGGGGGGGGATATTGGCAGGGATACAGAACCCATATGTGAGGCATCTGCTTGAAGTGTGGGGTGGAATGCGGAGGAAATGGGGGCAGTTGGAAGGGGTGTCGACATTGGCACCTTTGCGGTGGGAGCCAAGATTTGGGGCAGGGAGAGCAAATGCTAGTTTTGTGAGGTGGAAGCATGCGGGCATTGTGAATTTCTGAGCGGTATTACAGAGGGGGAGGGTGAAGAGCTTCGATATGTTGTGTTCTATGTTTGGTTTATCAGGGGGTGACATGTTTTCTTACATACAGATTCAACATTTTGTGGGAGCACTGGATTGGAAGGGGGGAACCCACAGGAGAGGGAGAGTTTGGAAAATCTGTGGCTTTTGTTGAAGAAGGTTCCCAGGCCAATATCAGTGATATATAAATTCTTGAGGGGATATGACCCTAAGCCATTTGGTTTTCAGGGGGCTTGGGAGGAGGATTTAGGTTACCGCTTTTGAGATCAAGAGTGGGAAGTTATTTGTGGGGAGGTGCGGAAAACCTCAGTATGTGTTTTGGTGCAGGAAAATGCATATAAAGTTTTATCTCGTTGGTATTATACACCGGAGAGGTTGAGGAGGATGTACCCTGACGTGTCGGATCTGTGTTGGAGGTGTGGTCTACAAAGGGGTTCCTTTTCGCATATTTGGTGGACATGCCCCAGGGTGGTACCTTTTTGGCAAGGGGTTATGAAGGCCTTAGTAACGTTAATTGGATCATCATTGGTGTGCAGCCCTGTGGTGTGCCTTTTGGGCTTACACAATGTGAGGGAAACTTGGGAGGAGCAGAAATGGCAGTGCTGGGGGCTGGCGGCAGCTAAATGCCTCATAGCACAGTATTGGAAGAGGGTGGATCCCCCAACATTGAGTGATTGGAAATGTAAACAGCCTACCATAGGGAGGGGGCAAGGAGGCATGAGGGAAGATGGACCCACTTACAACAGCGACTGACAAGTATTTAAGTTAATGAAGTTATATAAGGGGGGGTTGAGGGGGAGGGGGAGGGGGAGAGAGAGTATCAAAGAATCCTGGGGTGACTTCATGTTGAGTAGGGGTGAGGGTGGGTTAGAATGAATGGGTGGGGGATAATGTATTTAGGGGCATAAGGTTGAGCTGGGTGGTAGGTGGTGTTACGGTTATGATTTTGTTAATTGTTCTTGGTTGCAGTGGGTGCAAGAGGGAGTTGGTTTCAGAAATAATAATGTACGAGTTTAATACCCTGACGTCACTAAATCAACTCAACAAAAAAGGAAGATGTTTCAGACTATAGATTTAGGTGCTTCCTTTTTTCTCGTTTATCCCTGTAAATGTGTAGTTAATTTAGGTCAAACTAAATACACTTTCTTTTCACCGGAACAACTTGAAACGTTTGTAGAATCGAAACAGCTGAAATAATGTATATCTTGGAATAAGTGCAGCCTATGCCTTTAATTTAATTGTTTGCTAGAATACACTTCTCTGATTCTTTTTCCCCCTTTATTACAATTTGAGGTCTAAGAAAGGTTTTACAATATAACATTGATATAATTATACTCTAAATTTAGAGAGTTATTTCTTTTGCCTATTAGTATAGTTACTTTAAAATTTATGATATGTATGTTTGGAGTATACATAACTCCAAACATACATATCATAAATTTTTCGTTTTTGAGCTGGGCGCTTTCATTTTCCATTATCGCTGAAAAACAAAAACGCCCAGCTCACAAATTGTCGAATAAAACATGGACGTCTATTTTTTGCGAAAATACAGTTCGGTCCGCCCCTTCACGGACCCGTTCTTGGAGATAAACGCCCATGGAGATAGACGTTTTCGTTCAATTATGCCCCTCTTTACCTCCCGCTGCCTTGTTCCTTTGTCCCTGCATCTAAAAATACACCTGATGTGGAATCTGTGTGCATTGTTTTTAGCCACTAAGCAAAGAACAATTTTCACCTCAGAGAATTTATCCATATTGCCTACTCATCATCGAAGAACGGTAAATATGATTTGTAGTAGTAGTAAATACCATTTCATGCTGCATTTAAAAAAAATGTAGTTAGGTCTTTCTATATTTATTCACTCAGACACAGCATCTGAAAACTCACATTCTTTGTGACGGCCCACCCTTAGCATCTCGGCATGGGTGGAGGGGTTGACCATTAAAGACTGGTAGTTGCAATAATACTACCTTACTGGGCAAACTGCACTGGCCGGTCCGGACCATTTTGCGAAGTATTCGCCACAGATAGGGACCACTATCGCTTGATATGGTAGGAGTGGTTTAAACAAGCCTAGAGATGTGTTGATCCACTACTGATATGTTTTAGATATTATATGTGGGGGGGGGGGGGGGTCCACTTTAAAATATTTTTTATTTTGCATAACTCTGTAAGAAGAGCACATCTCGCTCACATTTACCCTCGCAGGGGCCCATATGTACTAAACTCGTACATTTTTTTTTTATTATTATTATTATTATTTTTTTTTTATAATTTTTAATTTACAATAATCAAGGATCCCCTTGTTCAGAAATACAGGTGGAAATAATATACATAATATTTTTTGGGACCTGTTCGTGTGAAAAAAGGGTCCAACAAAAGTGGCCTAAATGTTCGCTAAAAACGCCTTTATTTTTTCGATTATCGCCCTAACACGTACATCTCTCCTCGGCCGATAACCACGCCCCAGTTCCACCTTCGCCACACCCCCATCAACTTTGTCCGCATCCGCGACATAGTGCAGTTGAAAACGTCCAAAATCGGCTTTCGATTATACCGATTTATTCGTTTTTGTGAGATAAACGTCTATCTCCCGATTTGGGTCGAAATCTAGGCGTTTTTCTCTTTAGATTATAAGGTGGCAAGTAAGCAGGAGAGTGTACTCAGTTTTCTTTCTACTGGGTGGGGCTACTTGTCTCATCTTAGCCTTGCCTTATGAACGTGGTGATCAGTGTACTGGCACTGAGGTTCTGATGCGCGAGAGTGAGAAATCCTAATGAGGATTAACACACACCTAATGAGTGAGATGGCATCACTGCCCCTGCCTTGGCTAATGTTGCTTGCTAGCATAGGAACCAGCTTTGTGGGTGAAGTGGGTGTTGAGCACCCCAGTATTGAACATAGTGGATTATAGCACATAAAGAGCTGCATGGTCCATCCAGTCAGCCCAGAAAGAAAGCACAATTGGCCCTAAGAACTGGAGCGAAGAAAAGGCTTTATTAAAGAACCCAACGTGAGCCGTGGTTCTGCAATGTGTCTTTGTCAGGGGTCAGCTAGATACTTTCTTCAACACCAAAATGTATTGCTTAACTCAATCAAGTACAAATATAGTGATCCAGTATTTATACAAACAGGTGCTGGAAACTCACTTAGCTCTCTGGTTTGATAAGAAAACACAGTATTCTGAAACGTCCTGCAGTTCTTGGGGCCAAGTGTGCTCTTCTTGCTGTGCTTCATTCATTAAAAAAAAAAAACACCCCATCAAGAGGTTTCTTAAATGTACATGATTCAAGGTTAGACTATGTAATGATATTTAGCTTTGCCAAGCACCATTCCAATATAAGTTTTGATCTGTTACTGTGCACTTTCTACATCCAAATGTAATGGAAAGAAGATATGGATGTCATCATTATAGAGTTTATAATCTACGGCATGATTTATATCTATTTATCTATCTATTTTTTTTCAAAATCACATATGGGAAGCAAATATATATTAAATAGCAAAGATAAGAGGAGTACCTTTGAGTTCACTGACATCCAACTTGACGCTCTCAGGCTTATTTTCAAAAGAGAAGGACACCTGTCTTTCGACACAAATCGGAAGATGGGCATCCTTCTCACAGGGTCGCCCAAATCGGCATAATCAAAAAACAATTTTTGGCATCCCCAACTGCTTTCCGTTGCGGGGACGACCAAAGTTAATGGGGGCATGTTGGAGGCGTAGCAAAGGCAGGACTTGGGCATGCCTAACACATGGGCATCCTCGACCCATAATGGAAAAAAAAGGGTTAGGGTTAGGGTCCCTGATGAGCACTTGGATGACTTTATCTGGTCTTGCTTTGCTTATGACCAAGCCACAAAAAGGTGCCCTAACTGACCAGATGACCACTGGAGAGAATTGGGGATCACCTCCCCTTACTCCCCCAGTGGTCACTAACCCCCTCTCACCCTCAAAAAAACATCTTTAAAAATATTTTGTGCCAGCCTCAAATGTCATACTCAGGTCCATCACAGCAGTATGCAGGTCCCTGGAGCAGTGTTAGTGGGTGCAGTGCACTTCAGGCAGGTGGACCTAGGCCCACCCCCCCTTACCTGTTAAACTTGTGGTGGTAAATGCGAGCCCTCCAAAACCCACCACAAACCCACTGTACCCATATCAAGGTGCCCCCTTCACCCGTAAGGGCTATGGTAGTGGTGTACAGTGGTGGGTAGTGGGTTTGGGGGGGGGGGGTAGGAGACTCAGCACACAAGGTAAGGGAGCTATGTACCTGGGAGCAATTTCTGAAGTCCACTGCAGTGTCCCCTAGGGTGCCCGGTTGGTGTCCTGGCATGTGAGGGGGACCAGTGTACTACGAATGCTATCTCCTCCCACGACCAAAGGGCTTGCATTTGGTCGTTTCTGAGATGGGTGTCCTTAGTTTCCATTATCGTCGAAAATCAGAAACGACCAAGTCTAGGGACAACCATCGCTAAGGATGACCTAAATTTCAGGATTTGGGTGTCCCCAACCGTATTAACGAAACGAAAGATGGGCGTCCATCTTGTTTTGATAATACGGGTTTCCACGCCCCTCCATCGGGACATTTTGCGAGGACATCCTCAGCAAAACTTGGACGTCCCTTTCGATTATGCCCCTCCACATTTCCTTTGTGGCTTCACTCCAGATATTAACTGAAACTTTATTATGTTACGATCATTATTTCCCAGTGGATTCAACACTGTACCTGGTAAGAACCCAAAACAGAACAATATATTTTATGCTGCTTATCCTAGAAATAAGCAGTGGATTTTCCCAAGTCCATCTTAGCAGTGGCTTATAGACTTTTGTTTTAGGAAGCTATCCAAACCTTTTTTAAACCCCGCTAAGCTAACCGCTTTTACCATATTCTCTGGCAATGAATTCCAGAGTTTAATTACACATTCAGTGAAGAAATATTTTCTCTGATTTGTTTTAATTTATTACTTTGTAACTTCATTGCGTGTCCCCTAGTCCTAGTATTTTTGGAAAGAGTAAACAAGCAATTCACATCTACCCTTTCCACTCCACTCTTTATTTTATAAACCTCCATCATATTTCCCCTCAGCCCTTCTCTGTACCTTTGCTAATTCCTAATTTAAAGAAAGTTGCAACATCCCAAAGATAGGGTGCAGGAATCAGCACAAAGTGCTAATTTTTTCCGGCGTCCATTTTTGAGCACCATTTATATATTCCAGCCCCAAGTAACTAGTCAGTTCCAGTTACTGAAAATAGAATATCCTCCAGGGTTACCAAAATTGGCTTCAAGGAAACAAGAGATGGAACAGACTAATGTAGATACCAAAAGAAAAACACCAATGCCATTTGGCATTACCAATGATGAACTAAGTTATCAACATTGACAATCAATAGGATCTACTCATGTCCTTAGTTTTTTTCGGAAATGAGGCATCCTTGATGGCTCTAGTATCTGTTGTGCTCAGACCGGTTCAGTGCATAAGCTGCTTAATGCTTGAATTCAAGAGCTCTCACCTTTGCATTCAACCTTGTGCCCTTGTACTGGGAATAGGGAGAGTGGTTATATTTAGAGAATGATTTCTCAGGCTCTATGCTCATCTCCAAAGAGGAGGAGACCTCCTTTGATATGGATGGATTAGTAAGCAATGCACTTCAATGGTTTTGATGCCAATATAGTTTGAAAGACATCCTGGAATCTAAGTCTTCATAGTTTTCTGGATGCATGGGGCTTATTAGAACACATCAACCATTTTGTATATCACAGTCAATTACCAGGTAAAGAATATATTCATTGTGATTGTCAACAAAGATAGTTTCCTGCTACAGGCAGGACACCACTTGAAACCCATGGTTTTCTTGTCAGCCATAGTGGGGAACACAGTCTCTGGCAGCTTAAATGTTAAAATTTTTAAAAATACAAATTATCCCACAACTTGAAGACGTTGTAAGCAGGGGACAGGAATTATGAGGAAAGATGTGTTCTAAGGGAGCCCTGAAACCAAGATGAAAACTAAACGATTGTTAAGAGCACTGAGGGAATACGTTTAACTTGTTCCATGGAGAAGAAAAGATTGAGGGATATCAGTCTCAACTATCCATGTACACAAAAGTTATCTGGGGTTTTCTAGCAGCAGGTATCTCAGAATGGTAGGTGATGTCACCTGCATGTTGGACAGACTTTTCTGCTTACAAGTAGAACACTTGCCATGAGACTGCTGCTATGGAGCATGGTAATTTTTTGGGTCCATACATGATACCCTGGTGCAATTTAGGAGAGGGATGGTAATATTGGGGTGGAGGGGGAGGGGACTTCAATCTCTCACTTACAGATTTGGATCATTCTAAGGCAGGAGGTGGTTCTAGTCTAGCACATTGTAAGAAACTGAAACAGTTGACCACAGTTTAGACTTATTGGATATCTGGAGATTGCAGCACCCTGGTCAAAGGTTCTTCTCCTTTTATTCTCATGCTAAGTCCACTTATACATGAATAGATATGATGTAGTGTAGTTGCCAGATGTGGGGAAGAGTTTCTGATTCTATTTCTGACCATGCACCTGTGGGAGGTCTGGAGGACGAGAGATGCCAACATTTTTGGAAACAATGAAAATATTTTGGGTGATAAGAAGGTATGCAATGAGTTTAGGGAAGTAATTCGTGATTATCTTACCTCTAACAATACTGGGGATGTGTCAGATGGAATTCTATTGGATGCTCTTAAGGAGGTAATCCGAGGCCACATAATTCTGGTAACCAGCATTGAATATCCGGTTTAACTTTGGCCGGTCTGATTTTAACCAGCCACGCTGATATTCAGTGCTGGCTGCTTAAAGTGAGACCAGCCAAAGTTATTCTACCTATTGTGGCGGTCAAATATGACCACCAAACTTGGCCGCTCTCACTTAAAAAATTGGCAGATAGCCGGTTATATCGCCCGATATAACCAGCTATCTTTAGGCCACTAAGCAAGCGGCAATATTCAGTGCTGGATAGCCAGCTATTCAGCACTGAATACTGCTGAATAACTGTTTAAGTGCGATTTTAGCGGCCATTTTTGTTTGAATATCAGGCGAATAGTTTATTGAGATTTGCTATACTGCTTAAGACTAACTTGCAGATCACAGAGGTATACAAAATCAAAAAGCACAGAAAAGGTCTTGTATTGTATTCTCTTACCCTTGAATAAATAAAATCTTTAAAAAAAAAAAGCACAGAAAAGGAAAAGAACTACAATATGTTGTAAGGAAAGAAATTCACACACACATCATGCTAAACAGTAAAGATAAAAAAGAGCAGAAAAAGGGAAATAGTACAAAGCCTGGGGGGGGGGGGGGGGTGTGGAAAGATTGGAGAGAATGGATAGTAGTATACAGGACAGCAACAGTCAGCCTAGTGGCTACTCCTCGACAGGACCATGTGCTTGGGTAAAAAGCTAGGCCTTAAGCCCTGCTTTAAAATTTTTGAATGAAAATTCTGCGCGTAGGTAAAGGGGGAGGGAATTCCATCATGAGGGGGCATTGAAAAGAATGCCCGATGTCTTGTAAATTCTAGTTGGCCAAACCTAGGACTTGACAATATTAACCAGTGGTCATTTAATGATCGAAGAAGACACGCTGGAGAGTATGGGATGGTGACAATGGATAAGTAGTGCGGGAGTCCAAGTCTGTGCCATTTGCTACAACAGTTACTGTATAAGCAGTGCCATGAAGAGTGGCATCATTACCAAAATATGTTCATTACAGTAACGACAATGTGAAGCTTTAGTGTCTCAAAGGGTCTTGGTTATGTCCTATTTGTCCAGAAGAATGTTCAGATCTGCTCCACTGGAATATTAATCAAGCTGACCACACAATTAGTCTAAGCTGCTGTATGAATGTTCCTGATCCAGCATAAAACAGATCAAAAGCTTTTCACATTCAAATCTGAAGCCTGCAAAAGGCCACAGGTATATGGAGAGAGGCATATGGGATACTTGGAAAGCCTCAGGTAATCAACTGTCATTCTCTTGTCTTATTAGATGCAATTAGATAAAAGCAATACAAACAAATTATTGTGTGCCTGCCAAATACAGAGTTATGAAAAAGAAGATCAGCATCAGGGAAATCCATTTTTAAAAGCATACAATTTTAACTAATAAAACAACATCTCAAAAAGTCACCATATGTTTGTTGTGAAAATAAAAAGCTTTAAACATCAGCAATGTATCACCACAGTTAAAGGGAGTAACTACCAGGCTTTTAATATTCTGTATATGTTAACAAAGTAAGATGATAATGTTGAGTTAATATGGGTTAAGTATAAAATGAAAATAAATTTTTCTGATTGCTAGGTGTTGACACTTTTTTGGCTAAATCTCGAGCCTTTTTCTTCAAAGCTGTGTAATTACAAAAGGCTTTTCCTCTCCTTCTCCCTCCTACTTGCCGCATGCCCACATTATAAGCCTTTACTGCTTTGAAAACCACTAATAGCCTTCAGCGGAGACAAGAAAAATGAACAGGGTAAATTGGACTCCACAGTAGCAATTTGCATCATATGAGGCTGCTTTGGCCACTCATACTCATTCCTGGCCATCAATCGTCTGCTGTCAGGTGCTGCACTCTGCCACCATGATAAATATTTCCCCCAACACTTCGATTCGTCTAAACAATGCAACGAGCCTCCATTCTCCTCCTAGTAATGGAGATAATAAATGACTGTACAAACAAGAAGAATCACTCATCACAGGCATGCAGGGCTGGGGACTGGGGCAGGAGAAGATGGAGAGGGGATTTCTGACTGAAAAGCCTCAAGTACAAAAAATTTAATTGGCTGAAAGGGGATGGAAGGATAAAGGCTTCTTAGTTCATCCCCTAGCTTTGACATTGTAACGGGCTTTGTGTTTGTTCTTCCGTATGGTATGATTTCTTGGCCTATGCTAGACACGTAGTCTGCAAGTACTACAGCTGTATCTGAGGAAAGAGAATGCAAACAGACACAACCAGAATATATTATTGAGGAAGTTTTGTTAAAACTACCTGATAAGACAGGCCTGTCCAAAGTGTTGGATTGATTTCATCCCAACCAGTAAGCTACTGTTTGATCAATATCAAAATATTTATGTATTTTTTTTAAATTATGTACACTTTTTGCTAGGCCACCATTCAGCCAAACAGTCCATCAAGGAGGTCTACAATATGTCCAAGGAGACAATCAAATCATAAAAACAAAAAGTAAACACAATGAAGACTTAAAAAGTTCTCTTAAGTTTGTTTACAAGCTCCCAAGAAGCTCCCCACCCCCATACAAGAAAGCCTGGGGTAAAAGGATTCTAAACACAGAAGTAGAGGGAGAGAATTTCAGAGGGGTGGTTCCAGTACACCAAACACAAAATGCTATGTGCTTTCCGGATGAATCTATAAAGGAGAGAGAGAGAGAGAGAGCACTCAGCAAAGACGCTTTTGAAGTTCTAAGAGTGCACGTGGCAAGTAAGGGAATAAACAGCCGTCTAAATATCCATCAAAAATATTTATCAGCCTGTGGACTATATTTTAACAATCAGGTCAACATTCAGATGCCACAATCGATGTATTTTTGAATCGATTCTGTATATTCAGCACCACTATCTGGATAGCGAGTGGAGCTGAATATACATGGACAGTGGTGACTGGAAGCAACTTTATGGACAGTGGCGATTATTCAGCCACTACTCATACAGTTATGCAGTTTAATTTAGAACAGCCTAAATGTATTCGTGGATAGTGGCTAAGTATCACTATCTGTAGAGTTAGGCAGAATACCAGATAGTGTCACTAAATATCAGCAAATAGAGCACTTACCCGTATGATGGCTGCCTCTATATGGACATGTGCTTTTTAAATATCTAGCCCTACTGTATGCACAGGACACTAATTGTTGGATTCTATATATTGCACCTAGCATTTTGCATCTAAATATAAGCGTATTCCATAACAATGCACGTAACTTAATTGGCTTAACAAGCCAATCAGCGTTTTAACAGTGCTTAACAAGCAATAATGAGCACTAATTGGCAATAATTAGAATTTAAGTGCATAACTTCCTAAACATATGTTTAAACTCACTGTGCCTAAATTCTAATCCGCACATCCAAAAAGGGGCATGGTTATGGGCGGGAAAATGGGCGTTTATGCACATCCTATATAATAATTCTCACCTCCAGCGTTCTAATGTGCCTGGGACCGTGGCTCCCTTGGAGGTGGTCTGCTAGGCAGTTTAGAATGCACTGACGTCAGTGATGTCACTGACAGCTGATTCCAAGGCAAGGGGAGGAGTAGGGAAACACGCTCCCCCTGCCTGGGAAACAGCTGCCAGTGCCCCCCTCCCCTCGGCGCAACACCCAAGCCCCTGCCCTGCAAAACTGCGAGCCAGGCAGGGGGAGGAGTAGGGAAACACGTGGAGCGTGTTTCCCTACTCCTCCCCCTGCCTACCAATCAGCTCTCAGTGCCCCCCCCCTCGGCGCAACACCCAAGCCCCTCCGCCCCGGCGCAGCACTCATGCCCCTACCCCCCTTGACGCATCACCCAAGACCCTCCCCCCCGGCGCATCACCAAAGCCCCTACCCCCCCCTCTCGGGCATGTCAACTCCCTCACCACCCACAGCCGCCAATACTAACGCTGTCCGGCCGCTGCTGCTTCTCCTGTGGAGCAGCAACGGCCGGTACAAAAAGAAAAAAGCCAAAAAAAGATTTTTAACCTGAAACGCGGCTCAATAGACAGCCATCTGGCATTGGCTGTCATCACTGCAGCCGCTCCTCCTCTCCCCTCCATGTCACTGCCCCTGCAGGAAGACCCCGGAGGAGCGCAGCGACGTCAGAGGGGAGAGGAGGAGCAGCTGCAGAGATGACAGCCAATGCCAGGTGGCTGTCTATGGAGCCGTGTTTTAAGTTTAAAATCTTTTTTTGGCTTTTTTCTTTTTGTACCAGCCGCTGCTGCTCAACAGGAGATGCAGCAGCGGCCGGACAGCGTTAGTATTGGCGGTTGCGGGTGGCGAGGGGGTTGATGTGCCCGAGGGGGAGGTAGGGGCTTGGGTGATGTGCTGGGGGTGGGGGGGTAGGGGTTTGGGTGATGTGCCGAGGGAGGAGGGGAGGGTCGCTGGACATGGGTGGCTGGAGGGGGGCAGGGGGAGGGGAGGGTCGGTGGACATGGATGGCTGCAGGGGGGGCAGGGAAGAGAAAGGTGGGGAGGGGTCCTGAGACCAGATGGGTGGCTGCAGGGGAGGGCAGGGGAGACAGAAGGGACGCTGCGGGGGGGGCAGGGGGAGAGGAGGGTCGCTGGACATGGGTGGCTGCAGGGGGGCAGGGGAGAGGAGGGTCGCTGGACATGGGTGGCTGCAGGGGGCAGGTAGAGAGGAGAGTCGCTGGACATGGGTGGCTGCAGGGGCAGAGGAGGGGTGGGGGGAGGGGGGTCCTGAGACCAGCTGGGTGGCTGCAGGGGGGCAGGGGAGACAGGAAGGACGCTGCAGGGGGGGATTACCTTGCTAGCGCCCGTTTCATTGCCTACCGAAACGGGCCTTTTATACTAGTTGTTATAGAATATAGCCCAGGGATTTATGCCACATTTTCACTGGTGTAAATGGATGCGCGTAATTTTAGGCGCTGGGATATCAACTAAGCATATTCTATATACTGTGCCTAAATCTTATAGAACATGCTTAGGCAAAAATTATTTCTACGTGGATTTTCCAGGCACCATATATAGCATCTCCCCCTAAATCTATGAAGATTCTATGCAAAATGGCTCACTTGGAGTCCTTCATATTCTGTTGATCATGGGCAAATTATATATTCATCCTGACACCTCACAGGGTGCTACAGGCTTGTACAAATGACCTTCACAAGTAGTAGGAGGTTCTTGTGTATGGTGACAAAGGTATTTGCTTCTGTGTCTCCTCTCATAGTACCGGTGAGACCACTAAGGTAGAAGTCTTTAAGGCATTCACAAAAGATTTTCCTTCGATAATTTTATTAAACTCCTTACGAAAAGGAGCAATGTGAAATTTACACTTACAACCCTCTGTGCTGCACCTCTCTCTCTCTCTCTCTTTCTCTCTCTCTCTCTCACACGCACACACAAAAGCACGTCCCTTATGAAGTTTATGATAGAGTCACTTCCGGGTCCTTTTAGTAAGCTGCGGTAAGCACTAACGCATGCTTATTGCAGGTTAACAATCACTACCAATGGGGTGCACTCAGGTGTTGTGCGGTAGTTTTGGAATCGGTACACGCTACCCATGTGCTAAAAACAGAATTGATTTTTTAGCATTGGGGGCATGTTTTGGGGCACAGAGTAGGTGTGTACTGTGCTAAACAGTGCAGCTACATCGCCGTGCACTGATTTGCATGTGATTAGCACATAAGCCCTTACCAGCTATAAATTAGGCGGTGGTAAAGCCTCACATGCTAATGGCCAAACGCTAATGGGGAAATTAGCATGTGGCTATTAATAGGAAAATGGGCCATTTTACTGTCACGCTAAAAGTGGCCTCAGCGCGCATGAAAGACCTATACTGGGGAAAGCATTGGCCACTTTTCAGCATGGCTTTGTAACAGGGCCTCTTGGTTTTAAAGAAAAAAAATCTTTAACAGCAATAAGCCAAGTAGTCAAAAAAAACCTGAAAGGTATTTCCATATATATATCTTATGTGCTAGAACTCTCAAAGCAAAGCCTAGTAGAAACATCTAATAATAAGGGAAATTTACATTTTCAATGTGTAACTGAGAGAGTTTCAATTTAATTATGGATATAGATATATGTTATGGAGTCAGTTTTTCAAACAAATTCCTAATGAGGCAGATATTCAAAAACCCACTGACTGGGTAAAATAACCAATTACTCTTAGCTCGTTATCTTTAGGCAACTGGCTAGCTGTTCAGCCAAAAATTCAGATAAATCAGACAAAACTGACCAGTTTGTGTGGATAGGTTCCTCCAACTACATTTAGGCAGTTAGAACTAGATTCTATATATGGCGCTTTAAAAATCCACATGGAAAAAAATATGCCTAAGCGTACTTTGTAGAATAAGCTTAAATTTCTGTGCAGATTATAGAACATGCTGAGCATCCATCTGCATTATTAAATTTAGCCGCGGGCAGTTACTACTACTACTACTATTTAGCATTTCTATAGCGCTACAAAGCATACGCAGCGCTAAGTAAAACTTGGTATAAACCCCGATGCCTAAATTAGGCACGGACCAGGAGTATTCAATAACAACATGCATTGCATAGGTTTGAGAAACATCCATGATCCACCCATTCCACACCCCCCTTTTCAACTATGCAACTTTGAATTTATGTGCATCCAATTACAGAATACGCTTAAGACAGTTCTGCGCATAAATTCTAATTAGTGCCAATTAGTGCCAATAATTGCTTGTTAAGTGGCAATTATCAGGGCTGATTGGCTTAACTAATTGAGGGGGTCCTTTTATTAAACTGCATAAGTGCTTACGCATGCCCAAGTGCATCAATTCTGAATTATCGCCCAGCTACCGCATGGCCTGGGCGGTAATTTCATTTTTGACTCGCATCCACTACGTGCGGTAATTCACATTTGAACACGTGTTGACCATTACCACCTGGTTAATGCGTGAGACCTTACTGTAAAGTCAATGATTGGCGGTAAGGTCTCAGATCCAAAATGGATGCACGTCAATTTTCATTTGGCCGCACATCCATTTTTGACCCCTCCCCCAAAGGCATTTTTTATAGGTGCTCTGAAAAATGATTCTGCACGCGGCCATGCATTTCGGCTTCAAAATATTGAGGGAGTGGTACAGTTTAGGGGGTGAAATACTTCTGTGCATGACAGAGGAGGGGAGCTTGGGTGTAATCATATGTGGCCAAACAGGTACATAAGTACATAAGTATTGCCATACTGGGAAAGACCAAAGGTCATAGGCGTAGTTTGACTGTTTCATTTGGGGGGGCAAAGGATGGGCGGAGCATATTAGCATATGGGCGGGGCTTATTAGCATATTCATTCGCATATGTATATATGCAAATGAATATGCTAACATGGAGGAAGGAATTGAAATTTACATCACAGATGCACATTTCAAAAAGCTGACATATTTCAATTAATAAATTCTGAATAAAATACTTGTATCTACCTTTGTTGTCTGATCATTTAGTTTTTCTATTCGCTTTGGTCCCAGTGTCTTCTGTTTTATGCAGTGTCTTCTTTCCAGTAGGCTTCCCTCGCTCCCCACCCTCCGAGTCCCATCTATCTCTTGCTCCTTCCCTTTGCTCTCCACCCCTCCCATCCATCTTCTGTTCCTTCCCTCTGCTCACCATCCCTCCATCCCATCCATCTTCTGCTCCTTCCCTCTGCTGTGCCTGACCTGTCCCAATCCCATCCATCTCCTGGTCCTTCCCTCTGCTCCCCACCCCTCCCAGTCCAATCCATCTCCTGGTCCTTCCCTCTGCTCCCAACGCTCCCAGTCCCATCCATCTCTTGCTCCTTCCCTCTGCTCCCCACCCCTCCCAGTCCCAGCCATCTTCCATCTGCTGCCCTTCCCCCCCAACCCCCCCCCCGCGCGAGGTCCAAGATCGTGACTCCGTCTACCCCCTCTCTTCCTCCCTCCCTCCGGCGCAGGCAGCAGTCTTTTCCAGCGTTCCTGGCAGCGGTAGCGTTGTACACGCTGCCTTCGGTCTGCCCCGGAAGCCTTCTCTTCAAGTTCCTGTTCCCACCTATGCGGGAACAGGAACTTGAAGAGAAGGCTTTGGGGCAGAGCCAAAGGCAGCGTGTACAAGGCTACCGCTGCCAGGAACGCTGGAAAAGACTGCTGCCTGCGCTGGAGGGAGGGAGGAAGAGAGAGGGGTAGACGGACACGCTCCTCTCCGTCCGCTTGGCTTTCCTGCCCTCTCTGTCTGCGTCCAGCCCGAAAGGAAATGACATCAGAGGAAGGCAGGACGCAGACAGAGAGGGCACGGAAGCCAAGCGGACGGAGAGGAGCGCGTGTCTGCTTATTTTTTTTTTTAACTACTGGCGCGGCGGCGCCTCGTCGTCGTTTGGGGGGACATTGCCCCCCCTCCCCCCCCCCAGTCTACGCCCATGCCAAAGGTCCATCAAGGTAGAAAAGGCAACAGCAAAAACTAGAATGCTTGGGTGCATAGGGAGAGTAACAGCCAGCAGAAAAAAGGAGGTGCTAATGCATCTGTATAAGTCTCTGATGAGACCTCATTTAGAGTACTGTGTATAATTCTGGAGACCACACCTTGAAATGATATAAACAGGATGGAGTCGGTCCAGAGGGCGGCTACTTAAATGGTCAGTGATCTTCATCATAAAGCGTATGGGGACAGACTTAAAGATTTCAATATGTATACTTTGAAAAAAAGCAGGTGAGGGGAGATTACAATTGAGAGATTATAATAGAGGTGTTATAAACACAGAATATGAGTCTCTTAATTGAAAGGAAGCTCTGGGATGAGAGGGCATAGAACAGGGGTGCCCAAACTCTTTTGGTTCAAGGCACCCTTAGTGTCCAAGCAATTTTTTGCGGTACCCCCTCCCCCCGGCCACATTGGTCTCTGCCCCCCCCCCCCCCCCCCCCGGTCTACTTTCCCCTGTAGCCCCCTCTTCCAAGAAAGTCCAGCACACTATTCTCTACAGCCCCTCCCCTCCCATAAATCCAGCACACCTCTGCCTTCCCCAAATCCAGCATCGCTAGCTACCTTCTTTCCTGCAGGTGCAGGATCACTGTTGCTTCCTTCTCCTTCCCCCTCCGCTACTGCAGTGCTTGCAGCTTACATTTTGGGGCTGTCCGTGATTCACACAGGCAGGCAGTCTGGGGCCTTCCCAATCTGCCGCGTCTGGCCCTTTCTGATGCAACTTCCTGTTGTGAGGGCCAGATGCACGTCAAATGCCACTTGGCGCATGCCCGATACGTGCGTCCAAAAATAAATTTGTACGCATGTATCGGATGTGCGCCAAATATGAAATTACTGCAAGAGCCACGCGGTAGCCGGGCAGTAACTCTATTTTGGCACGCATTGGGTATGCGTAGATGCTTACACAGCTTAGTAAAAGGGCCCCGCAAATAATTACTGTGAGAGCTCTTACTGCCTACTATTCAGGTGGTGTTAAAGGCTCCTGCGTTATGGACAAGCTAGGCAGTTAGAGCGGTAGAAATGTGCATGCACTAACTTATTTTAAATGGCTGTGCTAATCGCAAATATTAGCGCAAGGCCATTAATGAATCAAACTGAAAAAAGCCCTTCTTGAGGGCCATCATGATAGCAGAAATTATAACAGGGTCGATATTCAGATCGCAGTCTCCACTAAACCCAGATATTCAACACCAGGCCATTTCTGGTGACCGGCATTGAATATCCGGTTTAATTTTGGCCGGTTATTTATTTATTTATTTATTGCATTTATATCCCACATTTTCCCACCTTTTTGCGGGCTCATTGTGGCTTACAATAAGATATGAATAATAGAGTTACATTTGTTACAACTTGGTTATGGATTACATTGTACAGAGTTGTGCGAGACATTTGAATATCATTAGGAATATAACAATGGGACATCAACATAGAAACATTGGAAGGAGACAATGGGAAGCTAGAAGGGCAGTGTTAGACATAAAGACATATGGTGTACATAGTTCCGTGAATAAATGTATGATTGACTGGATTACGGGATGAGGGAGCAGAAGTGGATGTATGTTGCATTGATGAACAGTGAGTATGGACTCTATGTGTTTTGGCTCTTTCCGTAAGTTTGTTCAAACAGGTGAGTCTTCAGTAGTTTACGGAAGGAAGCTTGTTCGTTAATCATTCTTAGGTTGCGCGGTAATGTATTCCAAGACTGCGTGCTCGGTGGGAAAAGGTAGACGCATGTAGCTTCTTGTATTTCAGGCCCTTGCAAGTGGGGAAGTGGAGGTTGAGGTGTGTTCGGGATGATCTTTTAGCGTTTCTGGGTGGTAGGTCTATTAAATCAGACATGTACGCTGGGGCTTCGCCGTAAATGATCTTATGGACTAATGTGCAAACTTTAAAAGTAACGCGTTCCTTAAGTGGGAGCCAATGTAATTTCTCTCGAAGTGGTTTTGCCCTTTCATATCTTGGTTTTCCGAAGATGAGCCTGGCTGCTGTGTTCTGGGCTGTTTGAAGTTTCCTCAGTATTTGCTCTTTGCAGCCTGCGTATAGTGAGTTGCAGTAATCCATATGGCTGAGGACGAGGGATTGCACTAGGTTGCGGAAGACGAATCTTGGGAAGAATGGTCTTATCCTTTTCAATTTCCACATGCAGTAGAACATCTTCTTGGTTATGTTGTTTGCGTGGGTTTCGAGTGTTAGGTGGCGGTCGATAGTGACTCCAAGGATTTTTAGCGTTTCTGAGATTGGGAGATTGGTTAGAAGAAAGCTGGCTATGTTGATATTCAGACTTAGCCAGTTATCTTCTAAATGGCCAAAGATATCCCCACATATTCATGTGGCCAAATATAGACGATACTGGCCGGTTAAATGCTTTTAAATATCAGGGGGATAATGTTTACAAAACTTTGGTTGGCTAAGATATGTATTTCCGTATACAAATCTCCAGTGCGTATTTCCTAGTAAAAAAGGTGCAGGTACTCAAATGCTAGGCCACTCTTCAGGGGTGGGGTAATCACTGAGGGACCCACCCCACAATAGCCAGACCCCCTGCAACCAATCACAGAATGTATGACAAGGCAGAATTGGTGTGCAGAGACTCAGTTCTTTCATTAAAACTTGGGGTCCATGGGTCAATTTTAGCAGACAATGGAAAAGGTGCCAGTACTCAGTAGTACCCCAAGTACCCCCTCAAAAAAAGCCCTGCAAATCTCCCATTAGAACTGTGCAGCCAACTATGAGATGAGGACAGAATCTACATATGTTAGTTTGATCTTTTTTTTCTATGCTTGTCATGAAATCTCATCCATAATCCACCGCCCTGTATTGCAACTATCATTCCTTCATCCTTTGGTTTTAATTCACCTCTCCACAATCAGTCATGTGTCTGGGTTTGATCTACGTATCGTTCCTGGAGTAACTTTGTGTAGCCCACTATATTTCTACAATTGCCAACCGTTTTCCTTACTTGCTGTTATAATTCTGTAGAGGTTTTCTTTTTCTCTTGTTTCATCAACACTGTTGTTTCCTTCCCTGTGTACCCTGTTGGATTCACACTCATCCAGTGGCGTGGGGGGGGGGGGGTGGGGGCGGTGGGGCAGTCCGCCCCGGGTGCACACCACTGGGGGGGGGGTGTCGGCTCCACTGGTTCCCTGCTCCCTCTGCCCTGGAACAGGTTACTTCCTGTTCCGGGGCAGAGAGAGCAGGGAACCAGCGGAGCCGACGCAGCTCCCAGCAACGTGCAGTCGGGGCGGATCGGCCCTCCCGCCCGTCCCTTGTCGCAGCGGCGACCCGCCCCGGGTGTCAGCTGCCCTCGCTACGGCACTGCACTCATCCCTTCTACTTGTTAACCAGCTCAGAAATTATATGTTCTAAAGAAAACCTAAGCAGCATCAGGGTCAAAGAAAATATAATCATTATTCCCATATATAAACTGTACAATTACATGGAAACGTCAAGTGAAATATGGCAGCCATCAAGAGGAAGGACTGATGAAGAATTGCTCTCTTAGGAGTCTTTTTACAAAGACACACCGAAAGATGGCTTGCGGTAGCGTAGGCGTGGGTTTTGGGCAAGCGCTGATCCATTTTTTAGTGCGCCTGTAAAAAAGGCCTTTTTTAATTTTTTGCCAAAAATGGATGTGCGGTAAAATCAAAATTGCCGCTTGTTCATTTTGGGTCTGAGACCTTACTGCCAGCCATTGACCTAGCGGTAAAAATTCTGGGCGGTAATGACCTGCGCGCATCTGTTACATGCACCAGAAAATAAAAAAATATTTTTCAGACGTGCGCCAAAATTGAAATTACTGCAAGGGCCACGTGGTAACCGGGTGGTAACTCAAATTTGGCGCACGTAGGCGCCTATGCGGCTTAGTGAAAGGGCCCCTTAATCCCTCATGAAAAGCCCTGATCTAAATGAGCATTTTAAAAAATTCTATTTGTATCTTTGAGCTGGCCTCTTGAATTACAGAGTTGCTTGTTTCACACATAGCATTACATATAATTCCACTACAAAGTATATGGCAAGAAGGATATTGATGCAAATACTGGCCACCAGAAGGACAAAGGTAAGCTGAAATGTTAGATATTGAGACAAGTCAGAAAGCTATAGGTTTGCGTCAGATTTCAAATGAATACAGCTTGGAGAGGATGTTCAATGACTTAAGGACACAATATTACAGCAGTCACCACAGCTTTCCCATGACTTTTAGTACTTACAGAAGACATGCAACAATTTCTTCTGCACAATAAGTTAGAGGATACTCTATACCGTTTCCAGCTCTTTTCATTTCTATTTCATTTCTGTTTTTCACAAAGGAAATATTAAGTTCTGGGTTCAGGGTTTTAGCCCTGATTTTGTTGTTTATTTGTTAGGGAAAAGGGTAAAAGTGATCATGGTTTGCTTTCTGTTCTTACCCAAACATGAACTAAGAGGTTAGAATTGAAATAGTTTTGTTTATCCTCATACCCATGATAAGCTACTGGTTCAATTTACAAGATAGATATTAGCAGCATTAATAATGCACCAGACCAACAGGGGGCCTTCAATTTGCAGCATCTGACAGCTGTCCTGTCTCTGATGATACTGCAATTAGAATGTGGCCGAGTCAACCTAGGAGACTGCAATGTCTGTGAATTCAAGATGTGAGGACCAGCCTTTGATTCAGTCCAAACAGATGGATCGACCACAACCCAAACCAATTGCTGACACATGTGAGAAGCAGCACACTTTCCTGTGGTTTTCAGGAGAATGAGGGAGCAGGCACTATCTAAAAAAATGAAAGCTCACTGACACTCCCTTTAATTCTACTTTGGTTGTTTTTGTCGCTTCAGAGTAGCAACATGGTTTAACTACTGCAAATGTATCATGATATTTTGTGAGATGGGCTGGTGTATGATTTAGAACGATGGCTTTCTTTTGAGGCACCATGCTACAGTCTTAAATTTGTCATTCAGTATGTGTTTCTCACAAAAAGTGAAAGCAAAACTGCTGAGTCATTAGTGAGGATGATTTTTTTTGTCAGTTTCCTACTAGTGAAAGCAATTTTTTTGTAAATTCTAATGGCCTAATTCAATAATCCATGAGAGAAAAGCAATTAAAATCTATTTTAAAAAATGTTAAGGTATAAGGGGGTGTAATTACTATGTTGCATTTTTTTGTTAACATGGAAGTTAATGCAGGTTTACAGCAGTTAGCATGGTGCTTTAGCAGTTAGTGTGTTCTAATTTCCACCTTAATTCTACAAGTGCCTGTTCAGGCACCTTGATGCAGTGGTGTAGCTATGTGGGGCCACGGGGGCCTGGGCCTCCATAGATTTGGCCCTCAAACCCCCTACTAACGACCCACTCGAACACCCTTCCCGCCACCAATCCTCCCCCACCTCCGCCTCCGCCGTCGCCTACCTTTGCTGGCGGGGGACCCCAACCTCCGCCAGCCAAGGTCCTCTTCTTCCGGCGCAAGGCTTCGTTCTGTTTCTGTGAGTCTGACGTCCTGCACGCAAGGCTTTGTTCTGTTTCTGTGAGTCTGACATCCTACACGCAAGGCTTCGTTCACAGAAACAGAACAAAGCCTTTTGCTGGAAGAAGAGGTCCTCGACCGGCGGGGGTTGGGGTCCCCCGCCAGCAAAGGTAGGTGACGGCGGCGGCAAGGGAGGGTCGTTGGCAGGAGGGCGCAAAGTTGTTTTTGGTGGTGGCGGTGGTGGGGCTAAAATGTGCCCCCTCACCTTGGGCTCTGGACCCCCCTCCCACCAAAGTCTGGCTACACCCCTGCCTTGATACCGTGGGGTGAGAACCTATTTAATAATGGCATTTGGGTGCCCAGATTTTGTATAGATTACTGGTGTAACCTGGTACTGGGGCGCCTAAAATCTACATGACTGCTGTTATACCAGCCACAGACACGGTGTAACTGCAAGTGCCAAAATGTAGACACAGTCCATATTACTAATAGTATTCTGTAAGGTGTGGGTGTAAGTGGCAAACCTGCCCATGCACTGCCCCTGTGTACACCCCCTTTCATTTAAGTTCTATGCCACTTAGGTACACCTTTACAGAATAATGCTTAGGGCAGTGGTTCCCAAACCTGATCCTGGAGGGAAAGGGGGGAAAGGGAATGGGACTTATATACCACCTTTCTGTGGTTTTTCCAACTACATTAAAAGAAATTTATATATTATATACAGGTACTTATTTTTACCTGGGACAATGGAGGGTTAAGTGACTTGCCCAGAGTCACAAGGAGCTGCAGTGGGAATCGAACCCAATTCCCCAGGATCAGAGTCCGCTGCACTAACCACTAGTACTACTACTACTACTTATCATTTCTATAGCGCTACTAGATGTACGCAGCGCTGTACACTTGAACATGAAGAGACAGTCCCTGCTCGACAGAGCTTATAATCTAATTAGGACAGACAAACAGGACAAACAAGAGCTAAGGGAATATTAAAGTCAGGATGATAAAATAAGGGTTCTGAATAAGTGAACAAGAATTAGGAGTTAAAAGCAGCATCAAAAAGGTGGGCTTTTAGCTTAGATTTGAAGACGGCCAGAGATGGAGCTTGACGGACTGGTTCAGGAAGTCTATTCCAGGCATAAGGTGCAGCAAGATAAAAGGAACAGAGTCTGGAGTTAGCAGTGGAGGAGAAGGGTGCAGATAAGAGAGATTTACCCAGTGAACGGAGTTCCCGCGGAGGAATGTAGGGAGAGATGAGAGTGGAGAGGTACTGAGGAGCTGCAGAATGAATGCACTTATAGGTCAATAATAAGCTACTCCTCCACTCCCAGCCAGTCAGGTTTTCAGGATATCCACAATGAATATTCATGAGAGAGATCTGAATGAGATGGAGGCAGTGCATGCAAATCTCTCTCATGAATATTCAGCGTAGATATCCTGAAAACCTGACTGACTGGTTGAGGTGCCTCTAGGACCAGGTTTGGGATCCACTGTGGGGAATATTGACATCATGCACACATCAATGTCAGTATTCTGTACATTTACGCACAAAGGGCCAGATTCTATATATGGCGGTGAAAATATCGATGCTGAAAAAACATGTGCTTAGCACTGTTCTATAAACCTTGCCTAAAGTTAGGCTCAGTTTATAGAATATGTATAATGGCCATCCCTGTGACTAAAATTTAGGCAGAGCCATTTACGTCAAATAAAACCTGGTGTAAATGCCCATACCTAATTTAGGCGCAGATTGGGCATGTTCTATAACAGTGTGCATAATTTTTAGGAATGTCCATGACCCTCCCATGGCCACATCCCCTTTTGAGATCTGTGTATTAGAATTTACGCGCACAACTATACAGAATATGCTTAGAACGTTGCGTGTGTAAATTCTTATTAGTGCCAATTACTGCTAATTGCTTGTTAGTGGCCAATTATAGGCACTGATGCTTGTTAACCAATTAAGTTGCGCCTGCAAGTCGGCTACACATGCTGATGTGTGCACTTAACTTTAGTCGTTGTTTATAGAATCCGGGAGATAATGTGTGCATAAATTCTTTTGGGAAAACATTGGAGGAATTTAGATGTCAGCTTCAACAGTTATGCTAATGATATTATGCTGATGATTGCAATTCTATTAGATCTAGCATCGCACCCAAAATCTTTAATAATATCTCAAATGTAATATTAATATTTTTCACAGTCAAGTAATCATAGGGTACATTTTCATAATGGGTATCATTATCCACTGTATCAAAACAATGGCTCTAACTAAAATAGTTCAAAATTGTTTTGATACAGGGGATAATTAGGTTTCTTCCCACTTCTAGAAATTAAATAGAGGAAACAAAGATGCTTTGGTTAGGTACCCATTATGAAAATGTACCCTATGATTACTTGACAATGAAAAATATTAATCTTACATTTGAGATAATGTTAAAGATTTTGGGTGCGATACTAGATCCATTACTAACAATGGAAGTTCAAATAAGAAGTCTGACCACATAAGCGTTCTTGTGATTGTGACAACGTCATCATCTACATAATTATTTTCATTTTGAGTAATCTGGAATAAATATTTTACCACAACCTGGACTATTGAAATGTCCATTACATAGGATGTTGCAAAACAATACAGACACTACAGAACACAGATGTCTAGATTATTATGCTCCACCAAAAAGTATAATCATGCAACACCATTGCTGAAGAGATTGCAGTGGCTCTCAGTAGAAACGTGAATGCAATTTAAACTGTGTTGTCTGATTTAAAATCAGAAAAGGGTCAGTGCCATGTTATATATACCATCTAATTTTAATTCCATCATTATTTTTGTTCGTTGCATGCATTGGATCAACAAAGATTGTATTTTCCTACTACTGTAAATTTCCTACAACTGTAAATTCCAGTTTCCAGCTATGTTCACTCATCAGGCAGCCCTTATTTGGGATTACTTAACGATTGAGATAAAAAAAGGTATCTAATTATACGATATTTTGCTGGCTGTTGAAAATTCATCTATTCCAAATGTTAATGTGAATTCTATTAGTTTGTGTTATTCCTGGTTGTTATTAGTGATTTCTTTTGCGATCCACATTGAACTTGTGAGGCTAATTGAGGAATATAAATACCAGGATTAGATCAAATTAGATTAGATTAAAATAATATTGTAGAAAGGCTGTCAGAAAAGGTTTGCCTCCTTGCGGATGATTCTAAACTGCAACAGGATAGATATCCTGGAAGGGGTTCGAACAAAAGAAGAATGGTCATGGATGTGGAAAAGATTTAATGCTAAAAAATGGAGGGTTATGCATATGGGTTGCAAAAGCATAATTTAGTGCTATAATATGGGGGCAAAGTACTTATGTGCATGAGAGAACAGGAGGGCCTGGTGAAATGATGATCATAAAGTAGTTAAACAGGTAGCAAAGATAACAGTAAAAGCCAGAAGGATGCTTGGATACATAGAGGGGCATAATCGAACGTCGCCGGCCAAATAGATCGCCGGCGATCTATGTTGGCGGCGGCACTACAGCTGGTCGGAACCGTATTATCGAAAAAGATGGCCGGCCATCTTTTTTTTTTCGATATACGGTTTAGCCCGGCCAAATGCCGTGGAGTTCGCTGGGTTGGAGATGGCCGGGTTTGTTTTTCAGCGATAATGGAAAGTTATGTCGGCCATCTCAAACCCCGGCCAAATTCAAGGCATTTGGCCGTGGGAGGAGCCAGCATTTTTAGTGCACTGGCCCCCCTGACATGCCAGGACACCAACCAGCCACCCTAGGGGTCACTGCGCTGGACTTCAGAAAAGCTCCCACGTGCCTAGCTCCCTTACTTTGGGAGCTGAGCCCCCCAACCCCCCCCCCCAAACCCACTACCCACAAATGTACTGCACCCACTAAAATTGTTCTATGGACCTGCATACAGCCTCTAGGACTTATTGCTGCTGTATAACTTTGGCACACCAGTTCACACCTGAAGACTAATATCTCTGAAAAAGTCCTTTCTTGAAATAACCACGTTTACTCACAGTTAACTGCAGATCGGAAGTTGTGCCCCACTGACAAAGAGTTCCCTGGTAGTAAGATTAGCAGTAGGTCAGAGCTGGCACAATGGTGTACAATGCCCTCTTTCAGCATCATGCAAGGTAAGAACTACGTTCTCTAACGTGGGTAACACAGGAAAGGGAACTAAAACTGGCTTACAAAAATGGCCACTACTGCAAGGAGTACAACAGGAAAAACAGGGCACACTCTGACCCAGTTAGCAGGGGGGAAAAGCACCATGGGAGTAGAGCCCAGTACCCTACACCCACCACAATGCATTGCTAATGTGACTCTGCAGGGCACCTAACAGAAAAGGTGTTACACTCACCTGAGAGCCACATCGCAACCAGAGAAAGGCTGTCGGGGGATACAACACATTCTGCTGTCATGGAGGTGGGTACGGCATTTGAGGCTGGCATAAAGGCTGGCAAAAAAGGTTTTTAGTTTTATTTTTTTTAGTTTGGAAGGTGATTGGTGACCACTGGGGGAGTATGGGGAGGTCATCCCCCATTCCCTCCAGTGGTCATCTGGTCAGTTGGGGCACTTTTTTGAGGCTTGGTCGTGAAAATAAAAGGACCAAGTAAAGCCGACAAAATACTGCTTAACGCCGCTTTTTTTTTTTCCATTATTGGCGAAAGCCGGCCATCTGGTAGCCACACCCATGCCCGCCCATGTCCCGCCTTCGCTAATCTACTGGCACGTCCCCTTGAACTTTCGCTGGCAAAGCGACGGGAAAGCGACGATGCAGTCAAAAATGCCGCTTTCGATTATACCGATTTTGCCGCTTTTAAAAAATCGGCAGCCATCTATTACTACTACTACTTGACATTTCTATAGCACTACTAGGGTTACGCAGCACTGTACAATTTAACAAAAAAGGGGCAGTCCCTGCTCAAAGGAGCTTACAATCTAAAGGACGAAATGACAAGTTGGGGTAGTCTAGATTTCTTGAGTAGTGGTTAGGTGCCAAAGGTGACATTGAAGAGATGGGCTTTTAGCAGGGATTTGAAGATGGGCAGGGAAGGGGCCTGGCGTATGGGCTCAGGGAGATTATTCCACGCATGGGGTGAGGCGAGGCAGAAAGGGCGGAGCCTGGAGTTGGCGGTGGTGGAGAAGGGTACTGAAAGGAGGGATTTGTCTTGAGAGCAGAGGTTATGGGTAGGAACGTAAGGGGAGATGAGGGTAGAGAGGTAGGGAGGGGCTGCAGATCGAGTGCATTTGTAGGTTAGGAGGAGAAGCTTGAACTGCATGCGGTACCTGATTGGAAGCCAGTGAAGTGATTTGAGGAGGGGGGAGATGTGAGTATATCGGTCCAGGCGGAAGATAAGACGTGCAGCAGAGTTCTGAACGGACTGAAGGGGGGATAGGTGGCAAAGTGGGAGGCCAGTGAGGAGTAGGTTGCAGTAGTCGAGGCGAGAGGTAATGAGAGAGTGGATGAGAGTTCGGGTGGTGTGCTCAGAGAGGAAAGGGCGAATTTTGCTAATGTTGTAAAGGAAGAAGCGACAGGTCTTGGCTATCTGCTGGATATGCGCAGAGAAGGAGAGGGAGGAGTCGAAGATGACTCCAAGGTTGCGGGCAGATGAGACGGGGACGATGAGGGTGTTGTCAACTGAGATAGAGAGTGGATGGAGAGGAGAAGAGGGTTTGGGTGGGAAGACAATAAGCTCGGTCTTGGCCATGTTCAGCTTCAGGTGGCGGTTGGACATCCAGGCAGCAATGTCGGACAAGCAGGCCGATACTTTGGCCTGGGTTTCCGCAGTGATGTCAGGTGTGGAGAGGTAAAGCTGTGTGTCATCAGCATAAAGATGGTACTGGAAACCATAAGATGAGATCAGCGAGCCCAGGGAAGAGGTGTAGATTTTAAAAAAGAAGGGGTCCAAGTACAGATCCTTGAGGAACTCCAACAGAGAGCGGGATGGGGGTGGAGGAAGAGCCATGAGAGTGTACTCTGAAGGTGCGGTGGGAGAGATAAGAGGAGAACCAGGAGAGGACAGAGCCCTGGAACCCAAAAGAGGACAGTGTGGCAAGAAGTAAATTGTGATTGACAGTGTCAAAAGTGGCAGATAGGTCGAGGAGGATGGAGTAGTGACCTTTGGATTTATTTTTATTTTATTTTTGTTACATTTGTACTCTGTGCTTTCCCACTCATGGCAGGCTCAATGCGGCTTACATAGGGCAGTGGAGGGTTAAGTGACTTGCCCAGAGTCACAAGGAGCTGCCTGTGCCTGAAGTGGGAATTGAACTCAGTTCCTCAGTTCCCCAGGACCAGAGTCCACCACCCTAACCACTAGGCCACTCCTCCTCCTCCTCCTCATTGTAGACTTTAGATAGTGCCGTTTCTGTCGAGTGTAGGGGGCGATTTGTGTCGGAAGATGGCCGGCGATCACTTTCAATTATAAGCTGGATAGGGAAAGAAATGGCCTGCAGGAAAAGGATTTGGATAGTGCTTCTGAATAAACATCCGAGACCTCATTTGAAATACCCTGTAGAATTCTGGAGACTGCATCTTCGAAAGGATACAAACAAGATGGAGCCAGTTCACAGGGTGGCTAATAAGATTGTCAGTGATCTGTGTTATAAAGCATATTGGGACAGGGCTGGAGTTACATATGCTTGGGTTCAAGGAAGAAATTTGGGAGGGGGCTTCAGAGCCCACCAGCAGAAAAACAAAAAGAAATAATGGGGTCAATGTTCAACCAGCAGCAGTCAGTGGTTTCTTGGCCGCTTCTGGAAATATCCCTGGATATTCAATACCGGGTCATGTCCAGGTACCATCACTGAATATCTGGTTCTATATATTTGGATAACACTTATCTAGTTAAGGGCTCTTTACAAAGTGACGGTAGAGCTACTACAACTTTGTCCCATGTTAGCACTACTGGGCTCACAGTGGGATCTGGCGGTAGTGCTGCCCCCACCTTGTGCCATTTCCAGCACTCAGGAAATAATTTTTTTTCCACCAGGTTAGCATGGGAGTCCCCTGCCACCTCCTAAATAGGAAGCAGTAAGGAGTCCCTCAGGAAATGGTCACATGGCAAGTATATACTACACAGCCATTTCCTTTTTTTTTTCACAAAACCCCTGCTGCAGTAAAAGGAGCCTCAGTGCATGGCAAATCCAAGTGCCGAGGACACTGCAGGTGTTAGGACTAGGTAGTGAGCCCTTGTGCCATGACTGAGCATGGTGGACAAAGAGCAGCGCCGCACTTGGTCAGGCAGCCGGACAACCCCTAGCTTCACCTGGGAAGCGACCACCGTTCCCCAGGAGTTGAGCCCCCAGGTGCAGGTGGCCACCAGGACTTCGGGATCCGGATGGGGTTGGCAGCCACTGACCTGGCTAGTGGTAAGAGCGGGCGTAACTTGGCGGGTAGGCAGGTACCGTCCAGAGATCAAGGCAGGCAGCACTACAGTGGGTAATCAGGTACGGTCCAAGGGTCAAGGCAGGCAGCAACACAGCGGGTAATCAGGTCCAGTCCAAAGGTCGAGGCAGGCAGCAACACAGCAGATATTCAGGAACGGTTCAAAGGTCAAGGCAGGTAAAGCAGACGAGTAGTAGTGAAGCACACGATACAAGCACCAAACCTCTAACAAAGATAGAAGCTGAAGCAAAGATGGTGTCCCAGGCCAGCTCTTAAATAGGCCTCCAATCAGAGGATCCTGGTCTCAGCTGAGAGGTGAGAGATCTCATAGGGCACGCCCAAAAGACATTCAAGATGGCTGCCTCCTTGATGAGCTACCTAAGATGGCTGCTCCTTAAATGATCCTTCCAAGATGGCTGCCCCTCAGATGATCTTCCCAAAATGGTTACTGCTCAGATAATCCTGCCAATATGGCCGCTGCCAGAAGAACAAGGTAGGGATGCAACAGCAGGGTCCCTTTTATTACAGCATAGTAAAAGGACCCCCAAGTTCGATATTCAGAAGTTAATTGGATAAGTTAAACCGGATAAAGATATGACTGTGCTTTATGCAGTCCTATTTATCCGATTAAAATTCTGAATATCAGCACTTAACCAGATAACTGCCGACTCCGCCCCTCAGGCTGCCCAAAAAATAGCCGGTTTCAGTTTAGGCGCTAACCAGATATAATCAGTTACAATATCTGGTTAAGTGCACTGACTATAGCCAAACAAGTGATTTAAATGGCCAGGAGCCTCTGCTGACCGTTTAAATCACTTCAAATATTGACCCCAATACAATTAAGTTGTAATAAATGATAAATCAATACATTATTAAATACATAAATACATAGAAGGATCACCACAAGCTATCAAAGAGATAAAAGCATTTCACCTGTTACACAGTACTAAAAGACAACCAAACAGCAGCAGTGATCCAAGGAAGGACAAACACATATGTTTTCACAATATATTCGATGCATGTACTGCAATACCTGCATAGAAAAAGCTCTGGTGCAATTCCAAAAGTCAGTAACCATCAATTTTCCAGCCCATTTATGAATTTGGGCTAGAGACTTGATGGTTACTGACTTTTGGAATTGGACCAGAGCTTTTTCTGTGCAGGTATTGCAGTACATGCATTGAATCTGTGAATGTTTTGTGGAAACCTATGTGGCCTTTGACGAAGGTTTTTCCGAAACTTGGCCAGGTTGGGTCCTGTTTTCATTAAAGCTGACATTTGGATAAACTCTTCCAGTGTTTGTCCTTCCTTGGATCGCTGCTGCTGTTTGGGTATCTGTTCTGCTTCTGTAGTAGACTGTTTCCTGTTTGTTTCTGACACAGTACTAAAAAGCCAACAGTACACCTACAACGAGCTGTCAGGGCTTAAAACCATGTATAAAAACAGGATGGCTGGTTGGTAAATAAATAAATAAATAGAGCTGAGAAATACATTAAAATGACATCAAAAGCATTAAAGTGACATCTGTGTTCCAAAAGGGGGCAAACTGTAATTTACAGGATCATTTAGTGCTGACCTCATAGCACAGTGCCCAAAAATACAAATGCCTAGCAAAAATTCATGCATAGCAAAAAATAGAGACAGGTCATTCTAAATTAAAAGGATCAGCCAGTACAGATCTCATATGGGGGAGAAAATCAAGAGAGCATCTTTATTTTGGGGTAGTATGCTATGAGGTCAGCACTAAATGACCCTGTAAATTACAGTTTGCCGCCTTTTAGAACACAGATGTCCTTTTAATGCTTTTAATGTTATTTTTAATGTATTTCTTAGTGCTAATATTTGTTTACTTACCATCCTGTTTTTATACTGTGCTTTAAGCTCTGGGAACGCGTTTAAGGCATATTCTTGGCTTTTTAGTACTGTGTAACAGGATAAATGCTTTTTCTTTCTTGGATATCATGTGGAGGTCCTTCTACCTTGGTTTTCATGCTGTCACATTCATTTATTGATTGATTGATTATTTTATTATACCTTAATTTTATTATTTCTATTTGTTTCCCCTTTGACTTTCCTTTTTATTAATTGATTATACTGTATATGTAAATAATATATGCATCTGATGTATATATGTCCTTATCTATATTTTAAAATTGTTCGTATGTCCCAAGGATTATATTTACTCTGCCCCTGATGCAGGCATTCACGATGCTGAAATATGTTAGGAGCTGTATTACTTTCAAAAGTCTGGGCAATATCCACTCACAACTTTGAGGGGTCCTTTTACTAAGGTGCGCTGAAAAATGGCTTGCGGTAGTGTAGGCATGGGTTTTGGGCGTGTGTCAATCCATTTTTCAGCGCACCTGTAAAAAAGGCCTTTTTTAAAATGTTGCCAAAAATGGACGTGCGGCAAAATCAAAATTGTCACACGTCCATTTTGGGTCTGCGACCTTACTGCCAGCCATTGACCTAGTGGTAAAGTCTCAGGCGGTAATGACCTATGCGTGTCAAATGTCACTTGGTGTGAATCCAATACGTGCGTCTGAAAATAAAAATTATTTTTCGGCTGTACGTGTCGGATGTGTGCCAAAAGTTAAATTACCACAAGAACCACATGGTAGCCGGACGGCAAGTCCATTTTGGCGAACGTTGGGTGCACATAGATGCTTACACGGCTTAGTAAAAGTGCCCCTGAATTGTTAGAGGTTGTTATTTGAATAAAGGACTCTGTCTTGTATGGCCGCTGGTATGTTTGGCTGCTTTTTTCTGGATTTATGGATGGCTGCATTTGTTTATCACCTCTTTTCTTGCTGTTTTGGTCCTTATCTACCACCATTTGCAGCATCCATGTTTAAAACTCCAGCCAGTCAAATGTTTCCAAAGTCCAACTTCCCTAATGGGTGAAACCTTTTCTTCAAAACTGCCAATATCACTTTTCTTTTATCCAAAACTATTTAGCATTGCTTTCCTTTTATTTCAAGATTTAACTGAATCAAAATGTTATTTTCAATCTAGCCCATAAATATCTACAAGAAAGGAATATGTTGCAATGAGTGAAACTGTATCCAATATGATGTTTGTACTGTATAAAGTTATATGCTCTGTCCCCTTAAAATAAACTGGGGTCAGTAAACCATGGAAAATAACTAGTATATAAATTAAAGCTGCCCGGGGGTTAATTCTAACCTCTGCACTCCCTGTACTGTCATATTTTCATTCTTAAATGGACACTGTTTACCCCTGAAGACATATTTTGGCCATTTTAGATTTTTTTTAAAAGTGATGGCTGGCTTTCTTATAAAGAGTAGTGTCTTATATGTATATTTTATACAATTTAGCTCTCCTGGCTAAAGAAATTAATGACCTAGCAAATGGTGCATCATTTTTGTACACCACACAGACAAAATGTTGCCCTCGGCTACATGCCAGAAGATGAACTCTTAGAGTGGAAGTGGTACCACTGCTGTATGAACTCACTAGGCCAAGAATGATGAACTCCCCCCCCCCCCCCCCCCAACGCCAGCCCTGCCCATGATGAGTTTTAAAGCATAAGTTCATGCATACTGTTACAGGGGCAAAGTCCATAAATAAATTTACTTCTTTAAAGATTTCATTTTGTGTAGTAAGATCAGCAGACAAGCAAACTCAAACTGAGAAATTCTTATTCAGGCTCATACTCTGACCCTTGGAGCCCTCCAGGGTTCCATCCTCACCCCTGTTCTATTTAATATAATTTCTTAGCCCTCTTGCCATACTTACTCAGTCTTTGGGGCTAAGCCTATACTTTTTTTGCAGACAATATCCAGATCATTTAACACACTGATGGCAAGCCACCATATCTTGATTCTTTAAATGAAGCACTTACTGAGATTTTTCTTGGCTCCTCTCATATTGCATGGTCCATAACCCAGACAAGTGCCAGGCTTACAAATTCCTCTGTGGCTCCTACTGTTTCCCCTTTGATTTCCAGTTACGAACACTTAAGCGCTTATATTTGAAGCATATGGACATCTCAAAATACCCAAATGGACGTCCATGTGCTTGAAATGCCCAAATCTCCATTTTGCAAAACACAGAAAAGAGAAGACCAACACTGCAGTATGTCCAGATAGCAAGGGGACATGTTGTGTGTGTGTGTTTTGGGAAGGGAGGACCCAAAAGCTTGATGTTGAACAGTGATTATCGAATGGAAAGAAACGTCCAAGTTTAAAAAGAAGAACATCCTAAATTAGACCTGTTTCAGTCCCATCCAGGGTTGAGCAGCTGACCACTAGAGGGATTAAGACATGACACTTCCTTAATCTCCCAATGGATGCTGTCCCCCCCCTCCTCTAAAAGTGAAACTGAATGGGGATACCAGGCTTTATGACAGCTTCAGGTATTATGGGCATTCTTATGTAAGCCCCCTTTTGTACTGTATACCTGGGTGGATGCCTAGTGTAAGCCCAGAACGGTGGGAAGAAAGGACACACATATAGAGGCATATTTTCAAAACACTTAGCCTTCCAAAGTTCCATAGAAACCTATGGGACTTTGGAAGGCTAAGTGCTTTGAAAATATGCCCAATAATATCTTTCTTTGGGACCAAATCTGGGCTCAGGCATAACCTGGCAGACTGACTGCAAACACTACATCAGACTTTATGTACTGTGAATAGCTTAACCATTGTCAACTTGAACCAATAAAACTTTATTTGGACTTCAAATGATACAACCAAAAGAAATAGCTATATTTAATATACAAGTGGCAAACTTATTTACATTGGTCTCTCCTTCTCTCCAGTACATAAATACATTAGTGATGTTAATTATTGCCCCCCCCCCCCAAAAAAAAAATAAACAAACAGATGCTAAAGTTCTATTTGTCAATACCTTGATGGAAGAGATACCACAGACTTGTTGACACATCTCTGCAGTCAGGCTTTAAGGATCTGCAGCCTGCACAGGATCTGTTTTTGAATGTTTACTAACTCTTATAAATCGCTTAACAAATATTTCTATTCTGTGTTTGCAGATGAAAGGCCAGGAGTAGGGCCACAGAAGACGAATACATATAGGAATGAAAATGTGGTAGATCTTGAACAATTTTCAGAAGACTTTGTTCATGAGCAGCTAGCTAAACAATAAGGAGAATTAGGACTGCCCATAGCATTGAAACTATTCTTCTATCACTATTAAATGAATTTCACTTTACTTTAGATAGAGGTGACGTAGCTCTGGTGGTGTTAAGAATCATAGAACGGGCAAAACTGGAAAGACCATGGCTAAGGAGAAGTGGCCAATTAGACAGGACCAGATCCAAAGGACAAGTAGTTTTTCTCACTGACTTCAAAACTTTATCAAATGTACTCAGAGATGGCAGATTAAACTGGGGTCAAGTGAATGTAAAGAATCAGGAGTGGAAAATTCCAACAAGGGA
This sequence comes from Microcaecilia unicolor, assembly GCF_901765095.1. Lineage (NCBI taxonomy): Eukaryota > Metazoa > Chordata > Amphibia > Gymnophiona > Siphonopidae > Microcaecilia > Microcaecilia unicolor. The sequence continues at coordinate 98,984,033 of NC_044039.1, forward strand.
AGGGGGGAATAAGTTGTAGGGGAAGGTGGAAAGGAAGACCGTAGTGAGATAAATTTTGGCTGAGGAAAAGGTATCAAAGTCTTCTGATGATAACCCAAGTGATTGGAATGGGGTGGGGTGATGGAAGAGTCACCAATGAGAAACTCTGCTTAGGATGATTGGACGCCTTGATAATCTTAGAATAATATAGGCATCGAGAGTTCTTAAACTCAGAATGGAATTCAGTAAGAACCGAGCAGAAAGAGCATAGATCTTTAACTAACCTACTGTATGCCTTGGTGGCATCCCATCTAGATTACTGTAATTCAGTCTATGCAGGGCTTAGTTCTTCATTACTAAAGAGATTACAATCAGTTAGAGTCTAAGCACAGGCCTCTCATTTTAATCATGTTACCTCTCTTTTAATCCAGTACTATTGGCTTCCAGTTTTCTTTCGTATTCAGAACAAAATTATTTTTCTCACAAGGTTCTTTACATCCCTTCCTATCTTACACATCCACTCAAGCTCTTCGGTCTGCCTCAGAACACTGACTTGCCAACCCTTCAGTGTACTGTACCTGCCTTGAGTTTATCAGGCATGACCCATTTTTCTGCAATGCCCCTTCACTTTAGAATGTACTTCCTATTCCTTTGTGGTCTGAACCTGTCTACATTAGATTCTGTGAGGCTCTAAAGGTGCATCTTTTCTCCCAGGCTTTTCAGGGCTCATCACACAGAAAAGGTCTGACCCTATCTGTTTTGATTTGTTTTCTTTCCTATGAATGGAGTTCTTTTCTTTTTCTAGATTTTAATTTAATGTAAACGTCTTTGATTGCTGTTTGAAAGTGTGATATCAAGAACATAAACATCTGAGGGTATAGAAGGAACTTAGGGAAGTTCCGGTGCTGTCTGACCTTTTCATAAGTACATAAGTAATGCCACACTGGGAAAAGACCAAGGGTCCATCGAACCCAGCATCCTGTCTACGACAGCGGCTAATCCAGGCCAAGGGCACCTGGCAAGCTTCCCAAACGTACAAACATTCTATACATGTTATTCCCGGAATTGTGGATTTTTCCCAAGTCCATTTAGTAGCGGTTTATGGACTTGTCCTTTAGGAAACCGTCTAACCCCTTTTTAAACTCTGCCAAGCTAACCGCCTTCACCACATTCTCCAGCAACGAATTCCAGAGTTTAATTACGCATTGGGTGAAGAAGAATTTTCTCAGATTTGTTTTAAATTTACTACACTGTAGTTTCATCGCATGCCCCCTAGTCCTAGTATTTTTGGAAAGCGTGAACAGATGCTTCACATCCACCTGTTCCACTCAACTTATTATTTTATATACCTCTATCATGTCTCCCTTCAGCCATCTTTTCTCCAAGCTGAAAAGCCCTAGCCTCCTTAGTCTTTCTTCTTAGGGAAGTCGCCCCATCCCCGCTATCATTTTAGTCGCCCCTCACTTTATTAAAGTGAAGAGTGGTTCCAAAGGAGTAGGGTAGATGTGAAAGAAAGTAGGATAGGGGATATAAAATAAATGCACAGGAGGCAAGTCTCTTTCAACTAAAAGGAAGCTCTAGAATGAAGGGCACAGGATGAAGATGAAAAGGGACAGACTAAGGCATAATCTAAGGAACCCCTTCTTTACAGAAAGGGTGGTGGATGGATGGAATGACCTCCCCGGTGGAAGTGATGGAGATGGACACTATATCTGAATTCAAGAAAGCATGGGACAAACATTCAGGATCTCTATGGAAGAGGAAGGGATCATAAATGGTATGTGATGGGAAGACTGGATAGGTCATGTGGAGGGGCATAATCGAACGGGGCGCACAAGATTTCATGAGGGCATCCTCGGAGGACAGCCCCGTAAAGAGGTGGGGCAACCCATATTATTGAAACAAGATGGGCGTCCATCTTTCATTTCGATAATACGGTCGGGGACGCCCAAATCATGAAATTTAGGTCGACCCTAGAAATGGTCGTCCTTAGGTCGTTTTTGAGATTGTCATCCACAGTTTTCGGCAATAATGGAAACCGAGGACACCCATCTCAAAAGCGACCAAATCCAGGCCATTTGGTCATGGGAGGAACCAGTATTCATAGTGCACTGGTCCCCCTGACATGCCAGGACACCAACCAGGCACCCTAGGGGGCACTGCAGTGGACTTCAGAAAAAGGTCCCAGGTGCATAGCTCCCTTACCTTGGGTGCTGAGCCCCCCAACCCCCCCAAAACCCACTCCCCACAACTGTACACCACTACCATAGCCCTTAGGGATGAAAAGGGGCACCTATACGTGGGTACAGTGGGTTTGTGGACGGTTTTGGAGGGCTCACATTTACCACCAGAAGTGTAACAGGTGGGGGGATGGGCCTGGGTCCGCCTGCCTGAAGTACACTGCACCCACTACAACTGCTCCAGGTACCTGCATACTGCTGCGATGGACCCGAGTATGGCATTTGAGGCTGGCATAGAGGCTGGCACAAAAGATTTTTAAAGATGTGTTTTTGAGGGTGGGAGGGGGTTAGTGACCACTGGGGGAGTAAGGGGAGGTGATCCCCGATTCCCTCTGGTGGTCATCTGGTCAGTTCGGGCACCTTTTTGATGCTTGGTCGTGAAAAAAATGGACCAAGTAAAGTCGCTCAAGTGTTCGTCAGGGACGCCTTCTTTTTTCCATTATCGGCCAAGGACGCCCATCTCCTAAGCACGCCCCAGTCCCGCCTTCGCTACACTGCTGACATGCCCCCGTGAACTTTGGTCGTCCCCGCGACGGAAAGCAGTTGAGGGCGCCCAAAATCAGCTTTTGATTATGGCGATTTGGCCGACCTTGCAAGAAGGACGCCCATCTCCCTATTTATGTCGGGCGCCCTTCTCTTTCGAAAATTCACCTGATGGTCTTTATCTGCTGACATTTTCTGTTTCTATGTTTAAATTAATAAGTTGACCAGTAAAAATTGACCTCTTCGAATATTTGGTTCAGAATTCATAAGCCTGTTGAAAATAGCTCAGCAAATCAGGTATCCTACAAAGGATTATGTATAAATATTCCTTCAGAGTGCTACTAATTTTTGTAGCTGCTCACCACACACACAGATTTTCCAATTTTCTCTCTTACTTCTATAATTTTTCTTACCATTTATGCCATTGTAAGAACTTTTTCTATCTTCTTCCCTCTTTTTTTTCCCTTTTTTCTTTTTTTATCTGTGCACCGTGGATCCTGAGCACTGACATGAGAGGTTTTCATCCCATCCTTGAAATTACAGGACCAGATGAGCCCAGATGTGTGAGAAGCAGAACCCGGACCTCACATGGCTTTGTACATTAGACCATTAAGCATCTAACTACCTCTGAAATAATTTCAGTGCCTTATCTTGCTTTTTCCCCTAGGCACAGACTTTGACCAGGCTTTGAATAGATTTGGTTTGCAGGATCAAGTTATAATATGCCAACAAATCAGCACGGAAAGCCTCAGCAGTTGGTCCATGAGTGTGCATCCTGGACCACCACACAGAGAGAAGGCAGCAAAGAGTCAACAACCTAACTTGCAGAGAGATAATCAATGCTTTAAAGTGGACAGATTTACTGCCTTTAGTTTAATAACCCCCACACAAACACTTCTCACACACAATTAGGCTAAACTGACTGGTGATTTATGTAGCAGTTTGGCATTTGTTACACAATATCACAAATAAACAATGAAAGTAAGACCAGTACGGACAAGAGTAAAATACTTACACAGTAAGTGAATACTTGTACTAAATACAGTGATGCTTAGGTCTAAAATCCACTGTGTTCTTTGATGAAAATATTGCTTAATATTTCTGACCTGTGTTTTACTGTACAAACTAGCTGGAGAAGCGCCTGTTAATTAATATATTCATTCTCCATTGCAGCACTTAATCTTGCACTATTTTTATTAGCATTTCTTTTGTCATTTGGTAGTTTCTTCCTGTTTCTTTGAAACATAGTATATGATGGCAAATAAAGACCTTCATGGTCCATCTGGTCTCCCCAATAAGGCGGCCAGAGCTGCATCTGTCACTCCATTCAAGTCACACTCTGTCATGATCAAATACTGGCATAACAAATAGGGCAGTCACACGACCATGGAAGAGTGGTTTTATAATTCTGTATAGTCCCATTTATGTTTATGTTTATTTATTTATTTGGATTTATTAACCGCCTTTATGAACTGTGCAACTTCATATTCACATAGAAATATATATATCCCATAAAAGGTGATATTTAACATATTTATAAATGTCTGGCAATTGGAATGACAAATGAGGTGATTAAATTTGCAGATGACACAAAACTATTCAAGGTTGTTAAAACACACGCAGACTATGAAAAATTGCAGGAAGACCATAGGAAATTGGAAGACTGGAAGTCCAAATGTCAGATGAAATTTAATGTAGACAAATGCAAAATGATGCACATTGGGAAGAATAATCCAAATCATAGTTCACCTTGGGGGTCAGTACCCAAGAAAAAGGTTTAAATGTCATTGTAGACAATACGCTGAACTCTTTTGCCCAGTGTGCGGCAGTGGCCAAAAAAGCAAAGAGGATGCTAGGAATTATTAGTAAAGGGATGGTAAATAATATTGAGAATACTGTAATGCCTCTGTATCACTCCATGGTGCGACCTCATCTTGAGTATTGCGTTCAATTCTGGTCACCATATCTCCAAAAAGATATAGCCATAGGCGCCCGGTATCAGAGGCTTGGGTTAGAAGAAGGCTGGTCACTGAGCGAAGAGAAGCGCTTTTACTGGGAGCGCTTTCACTGACGCTGTGCTGCTGGACTTTGGAGGTAAATTTAAAAGAAAAAAAAAAGGAAAAGGATCTTGGGGGGGGGGGGGGAGAAGACGGTGGGCAGTTGGGGCGGGGGAGAGAGGGACATGGATGGGATGGCAGGGCTCAGGGAGAGAGGGGAATTGCTGGATATGGGTGAATGGAGGGGGGCAGGGGAGAGAGGAACATGGATGGGAGGGCAGGGCAGGGCTCAGGGAGAGAGAGGAATTGCTGGATATGAATGAATGGAGGGGGCAGGGGAGAGAGGGACATGGATGGGAGGGCAGGGCTCAGGGAGAGAGGGGAATTGCTGGATATGGATGAATGGAGGGGGCAGGGGAGAGAGGAGCATAGATGGGCATGGATGGGAGGGCAGGACCCAGGGAGAGAGGGGAATTGCTGGATATGGATGAATGGAGGGGGCAGGGGAGAGAGGAGCATGGATGGACATGGATGGGAAGACTGGACCCAGGGATAGAGGAATAATTGCTGGACATAGAGGGGAGGGGAGGGAAGAGAGAGGAATGAGATGAGGGAAAAGGAAAAGAGGAGAAAAACTGCACATGGATGGAGAAAACAGGCAGAAGCTGGATCCACTGGAAAGTCAAGTCTGCAGAGGACCCAGCTTTTACTTACGGATGTAGGACAAGAAATGAAGAAGAGAGGCGGAAAGTAAAGAAATAAATGGAAAGGAAGCCCTGGAAATGGAGTTAAGAGGACAGATAGCAGCAGAATCGGATACTGGGCCAGCATGATCAGAAAAACCAAGTCACCAGACAACAAAGGTAGAAAAGATCATTTTATTTTCATTATAGTGTTTGGAATATGTCCACTTTGAGAATCAGGTGCTCAACATTAAAAGTTTATATTTATTTACTTATTTATGGCATTTTATCCCACATTAAACATGAATTAGGGTGTTTTGTGGCTGTACATGAGAATTATGATATTATGATCCCTTGTTTCATATTGTTGACAGTCTGCATTTTCCTTATGGGTGGTATATTGGTGTATTAGGTTCTGCCCAGTGTAATATTTATGGTACAATAAGGTTCTAAGTGTGTTTTTGCACAAAGTTGTGCATAGTGTTTTGCAGTTGAGCGACTGTGGTTAGTATATGCTTTGAGCAACCACTTTATTCTTTGACATATGATACATATCTAATATCTAAATTTAATAAAAGGTATTAATTGTGACTTTTATTTTTTTTTTCTGTGTGTTATCAGACAATTATGGATTTAAGCTCCATCCCTGGCCCCACCCCTAAACCTGCCCCCTTTAGCCTCCCCAAACAGTTGGGCCACCGACCGCCTATGGATATAGCAGAATTAGAAAAGGTTCAAAGAGGAGCGATCAAAATGATAAAGGGGATAGAACTTCTCCTATATGAGGAAAGGCTAAAGAGGTTAGGGCTCTTCAGCTTGGAGAACAGATGGCTGAAGGGGGATATGACTGAGGTCTATAAAATCTTGAGTGGTATAGAACGGGTAAAAGGGTTTAACCAAGCAGTGCCGTTAAATATCTCTTGTAACTGGCCATTCCTAAATCATCTAGGTTAGGGGTGAGATGGGGATAGGGCCAACACCTAGTTGGTTAGTGACAATAGTCAGTCCGCTATCTGTCCTTTGTTATATCAAGTAATCCTTTTTTGACCTTGTATTGCAGAATCGGAGAAGATGGGACAAAATGGAAATCTTTTCAGGTTAATGTTGGCTATAGCGTGAGTTAACCAGACGGGAATGGCTGCCAACTAGATAACTCATGTCCTGGTGGATAACTGGTCATTTTCAGTAGCATTTAAGTGGCTATCACCACTGAAAATGACCAGTTAGTGCCAAAAATAAAGACGACAATGTTGGGGGTGTTCCAGGGGCGTGATCGGTTAAGTCCTGATATTCAGAACTTAACCGGCCAGGCTTAGTGGCCAAATAAGGCTGTATAAAAAGCAGGCCTATCCTTGCCTGCTAAGCCATGGCCAATTAAGTCTGAATATCGACTTAACTAGTCATGCACTAGCTGGTGTTGAAAAACCCAAATATTCAATGCTGGTCGCCAGAAATGGCCCGGCATTGAATATCCAGGTTGAACACCGGCAGTCAAAGCACTGCCCACTGCCAACTGAATATTGGGCAGATTATTCATTGGTTACCCAGCTCATTATAAAATACACTTCTGGTCGCCAAACTAGATCTGATTCACAAACATTGCACAGGGGCAGACAGCTGGGCTGCGTAAGCCAAATTTTGCTCCAGGAGAGCTGGGATTCCTGGTTAGAGGGTGAGGACGCACTAAAATGTACTTTAAGAGGCTTGTGGGGCATGACTTAGCGCCATCCAAACAATTGGATTGTGGTGTGGCATCAGGGCCGCCGAGAGTGGGGGTCAGGGGGGACAAAATTCCCCGGGCCCAGGCCTCTAAGGGGGGCCTGGTGCCGGGGTCAGACCACTGGTACTGCAGTTCTCGGTCTCACCTGCCTGCCTCCTCGGCTCCGGGCCCCCTGCATTCGAAGCGGCAGTCACAGATCGCCTCCCTTCGGGCCTTACCTCCCTGTGTCCCGCCCTCGCGGAAACCGGAAGTTACATCAGACGAGGGCGGGACACAGGGAGGGAAGGCCAGAAGAGAGGCAATCTGCGACTGCCGCTTTGAATGCAGGGGGCCTCGAGCCGTGGAGGCAGGCAGGTGAGACCAGGGACTGCAGCGGCGGGGGAGCGACAGGGGGCAGCAGGGGGAGCGACGGGGGCAGCAGCGGCAGGGGGCGGAGGCAGGCCGGCCTTGCCCCGTGCCCGGCCTAGTCTCTTAGCGGCCCTGTGTGGCATTTGCCAATGCTTTAATGCAATCTACCATCAAAACTGCAGTGTTGAGGACCTCAAAAAGAAATGGAGGGATATGCAGGGCAAATCCTGCAAAAAGGGTCCCAGCAGTTGCATAGCCCTCAGGGACAAACTGGTCACCTGTAACCAGGTCACCATTGCAAGGGTCAGTGAGCATGACATTGCACATAGGTAAGCAGGTAATATTTTGTCTTTGCTACATTTCACAGTGCATATAAACCACATGATTGTGCTCTTCCCCTTGGGGGAATGGGAGGGAAAGGGACTTGATATACTGCAACTACATTCAAAGTGGTTTACATATTATATTCAGGTACTTATTTGTACCTAGGGCAATGGAGGGTTGTGACCTGCCCAGATCACAAGGAGCTGCAGTGGGAATCAAACCCAGTTCCCCAGGATCAAAGTCTGCTGTACTAACCACTAGGCTACTCCTGCACTCCACTTAAGTCATTTGTTACCACCCATCTGTCTCCTTTCTGTCCTCATATATCCCTTAACATCTGGTAATGGATATCCCCATCCAAAATAAGAAAATGCACTAGGTGCCCTCACTACATTACATTACAGTTAGCACTTATAGGCTGCACATACCCAAATTTAGTTCACTGCGGCTTACATAATATATGTTACAACCTTCTCAACAACTAAGCTATTAACAGCTATTAGCAGATCAAACTATTAAACTCATCACATATGGTTTCTGACTTACCAATGAAACAGCCCTAAAACTTACATAAGATCAAAGCCATAGTTGTCATACATCAGCATAAAGCAAATTTCTTGAATAACCAAAATTTTAAAAATTTTAAAAAAAAATCACATAATTAGACTCATAATATATGGTCTCTGGCAGCATGTTCCACTATTTTGTGCTTAATATAGAACAGTTAAAGAAAATTCTGTCTTATAAATTGTGCATTGAGATGAAGGAAACTGAAGCGTCAAATAATGCCTGGAATTGCTAACGCAGTTCTTACTAAGTATAGAAATAAAATGTTCCCCCCACCTCTCTTAAGTTAGATATTTGGTTGGCACTATGATCATATGCATGCCTTAGGCCATGTTGCTCCTCAAACTCCATCCTACCACTTTTGCCTCCCCCAACTAAAGGTTTGAAAATCTGGTAAGATGTGAAGATGTAGGCACTTACCCCTTACAGAATAAGGGGTACATGCCTAAATATAGGTATGTTGTTATAGACTTGCCCTCCACATTATTCTTATAATCATGACTATCTCATTATCATTACAAATGAGAAATTAGATTCTCCAAAAATATTTTTCAATATGACAACTAATATTATTTTGATTCCATTTGAATGCATGAAATGGTTTTGACGATCTACATTCTGGGACCCTTTCACTAAAGCTTAGCGCGTGCTAACGGAATTAGCGCACACTAAATGTTAAGTAGCTCATTTTATACCTATGTCTTAGTAAAAGGACTCCTCTGTTCTTTGTTTGAAAGATGTTATATCAATGATGTCAATGTTAAAATGAATTAAGACAGGGTTTTTCAACAATAAAAGAAATTAAAATTTTAGGGGTATGTTTACTAAGGCGCATTAGCATTTTTAACATGTCTATATAGTTAAGGCACGTTAAACACTAATGCGTCAATACATTCCCATAGGCACATTAGTGTTTGACATGTGTTAGTGTTTATCGTGCGTTAAAAATGTTAACTCGCTTATAGCGCACCTTTGTAAACACAGGCGTTAGATTGTGAGAAACACATGATTTAAGTGTGACAACTATTACTTCATTTCTAATTCAAAGAAGAAATTAATTATAGTTATTGATGTAAAAGATTACATTTTATTAGGTGGATTTTGGATATTACAGGCTTTAAATATCTATATAAATAAATCTCACCTGAAACATTCTGAAGCTCTGAAGCTCACTCTGTGGCAGGGACAGTCACTGTCACTCATGCACCACTCATGCACCACTCACTCTCACTCATAGACCCGCCCTCAGCCACGCCCCTCAGCCATGCCCCTTCCGCACATAATTCGCAACCCCAACATTCTAAATGAAGCTGCCACTTCCGTTTTTCAGGTGGCAGAGACCAAAATTTTCACCATGACTGTCTGTCCTGCCCTCGTGTCTGAACGTGATGACGTCGAGGGCAGGGCTATGACACTCAACGAATCCCCAGTTCCACCGCCGTCCAACGCTTCACCCCCCCCCGCGTCCGACGCACACCGACAAACAGCGACCTACGCAGACCCTCCACCCCCCCCGACGCACAGCGGCAAACACCGATCTACACGGGGAGGAGTGCCATCAGACCAGCTGATCCGCTGCGATCCCCACGCTGCTGCCCTCCAAAAATTTACGCGCCACCTGCGCCCTCCTGACGCTGGCATCCTGCGCTCTCCTGACCCTGCCATGAAAACAGCTGATGACCCAAGCTGCGGTCCTGCGCCCTCCCGACCCTGCCGTCCAAACAAAACAGCTGACGACACTGCCACGATTCCCACGCTCACACCCTCCAAAAAACAACCAACAGAAGGCCGGACGAGCAGGAGGTAAAACAGGTCACTGCTAGCAGGCAGGGGGAGAAGTCGTGAATAACGCCAATGAAGTGGCACGGAGGGGTGCAGGACCACTACGAGCTGGGGAGACAGGCAGAGGGGGGGAGGCCCCTTGGCAGCCAGCCAGGCAGGCAGGCAGGCACGCAAGACAACATCTCAGTGCTACCAGGCAGGGGGAGGAGTATTGAATAACGTTGATCAAGTGGCAGGGAAGGCTGCAGGAGGAGTACAAGGTGGGGAGAGAGGCAGAGGGATGGAAGCCCCTTGGCAGGCAGGCTGCCAGACACGCAGGCACTGGCACGCACTCTCATTCCCACACACACACTCTCTCACAAACACACTGTCTCTCACAAACACGCTCGCACACACTCACTCTGTCTGTCACAAACACACACTTGCATCTGGCAGGCAGGGAAGAGGGAGGGAAGGGGGCCACCTTGGGGGAGGGGGGCACCCTGGCACACACTCTCATTCCCACACACTCTCTCTCTCTCTCACAAACACACACACTTGCTACCACCTGTTTCATCACACACACTCTCTCTCACACACAAACACTGACACACACTTTCTCTCTCTCTCTCTCATTCTCTCTCTGACACAAACACTCCATCTCTCGCACACACTCTTTCTCAAACATACACTCCCAGGAAAACCTTGCTAACGCCCGTTTCATTTCTCACAGAAACGGGCCTTTTTTACTAGTAATTTATACATTTTACATCAAATCATGAATTTGTATTTTTAGGATTCAATTTATATTGGAAACAATTGATGTTATGAATGAATTTAATGAGGTGGTGCAAATGATATGATTAATTTAATAATGAAGATTTACGTTTTTAATTCAAAGCACAACAATTAATTTCAATAAGTATTATAATCAGAAAAGATCTTTATAGGCTTTTTGAGATAATTAAATTGTTTTGAAAAAGTAATGTAATTTTAGGCACAGTGCATCACTGTCCCTTTATTAGCTTGCACACAGAACTGGCTGTCAATCAATGGAATCTGTGGGAAAGTTTATTTTTATAATGTGAGGGTGGGCACTCAAAAACAGTTAGACTGTAAGAACATAAGAATAGCCATCCTGGGTCAGAACAATAGTCCATCTAGCCCAGTATCCTGTTTCCAACAGTGGCCAAGCCAGGTCACAAGTACATGGCAGAAACCCAAATTGTGGCAACAATCCATGCTATAATTCCAGGGCAAGCAGTGGCTTCCCCATGTCTGTCTCAATAGCAGACTATGGACCTTTCCTCCAGGAACTTGTCCAAACTTTTTTTTTAACCCAGATAAGCTAACAGAGCTTAACTATTTGTTGAGTGAAAAAATATTTCCTCCTATTTGTTTTAAAAGTATTTCCATATAACTTCCTTGAGTGTCCCTTAGTCTTTGTATTTTTGGAACAAGTAAAATATCGATTTACTTCTACTCGTTCTACAATACTCAGGATTTTGTAGACCTCAATCAAAGCTTGAAGTAATTTAAGAAATAAATCAAAACCTTGTTATTTACTGAAGTCTATAATGCATTTTAATTTGTTCAAGATTAAAAGCACAGTTTGTTGAAATGTTTTGGAATTACAGCATTTAGAATAATGTACATTGAAGAGTAAATTATGTGTGTCTTGAGTTTGTGAGTAATATTGTAAAATGTGTATGAGTTTTACTACTATGCATGTGGTTTTGTAATCCACCTAGAACTTCAGCAATAGTGCAGAATATAATTTTTTTAATAAATAAATATCTCCTCTCATCCATCATTTTTCCAAGCTGAACCTCTTTAGTCTTTCCTCATATGAGAGGAGTTCCATCCCCTTTATCATTTTGGTTGTTCATCTTTAACCTTTTCTAAATCCACTATATATTTTTTGAGATATGGCAACCAGAACTGACCGCAATATTCAATGTGAGGTCGCACCATGGAGCAATACAGAGGCATTATAGTATCTTTGGTCTTATTTACCATCCCTTTCCTAATTATTCCTAGCATCCTGTTTGCTTTGTAGGCCACCACTGCACACTGAGCAGAAGATTTCAGTGTATTATCTACAATAACACCTAGATCTTTTTCTTGGGAGCTGATCCCCAAGGTGGACCCTAGCATCAGGTAACTATGATTTGGATTATTTTTTCCAGTGTGCATCACTTTGCATTTGTCCACATTAAATTTCACCTGCCATTTGGATGCTCAGTCTTCCTATTTCCTAAAGTCTTCCTGCAATTTTGTTACATGTGGTTTAACAACCTTGAATAGTTTTGTGTCATCTGTAATTGTAATCACTTCACTTGTCATTCCAATTTCCAGATCATTTATAAATATGTTAAATAGCACCGGCCCCAGTACAGATCCCTGTGGCACTCCACTATTCACCCTAATCCATAGAGAAAAATGGTCATTCAGCCCTACCCTCTGTTTAGTTAGCAGCCTATTCTGGTTTTGGTAGAGTTTACTTACAACACATCAGTAAGCATCTATATAATCTTTATCACCAACAGAAGAGGAGTAAGCATTGAAGGCTTATTTATTAGACCATTTCGTTGAGAACAGAAATAAGGCTTTAAAACTTTAATACTGCTGGTCTCCTGATTTTTACACTGTTATTTTTCGTGAGAAAGTAATTGAATAATGTTTTTTCTGAATCTAAGTGCAAATTCATTAAACATATTTTACCAGTTACACTAAATACACATTCCTTTTCCAACTTCAATATTATAAAATGAAAATGACTTAGAAATGATGTTCTTTTGAATATGATATATATTGATTGCACAGTCATTAAACACAATTTACTGATCATACAATATGCATGCTGCCTTCAAATTGTTTTACATTAATATAAAAAATGAGTGCATTGTGATAATGTTCAGAAATATAATTTGGTCTTAAAATTATATATATATCCTATATAATAAAAAGCACCTCCAACATTCTGAAGCTGACTCTGTGGCACTGTGGCAGTGTAGGGTTCGTAAGTCTGTAGTTCAGCGTTTCATTGGCTCTCATGTCCCCGCCCTCACATTGAGGAAACGAAATGCTGCATAGTTGCCAAGCAAACAAACTTGGCGTCACAGGAACGAAGAACCAATCAGACAGAACGGAACTTGGAGGAGGGAAGTGGAGTGGATTGAATCTCTAATAAACAATTATATACAGGGAGGTACGAACATCAGTGGAGGCAAGTGCACAGAACGGAAGGAAAGACAAACATTTAATCACTTTGTCACTCACACACATCACACACACACACACTCAGTCACTCTGTGCATCTCTCTCTTACACTGTCTGTAAAACACATTGTCACTCACAGTCTCTCACATGGGCAACTGTATGTTGCATTCTCACGAGTAAGGAGCTCTTCTGATGTGATTGTTAAACTGATTGAAGGGCCTGAACAAGGAAAACTTTTACCACATTGTAACATAGTTTACACAAAAAATATTGTATATAAAGAAATCTTACACATGTAAACAACAATTATATTCAGAATACAACCGTGGAAGCATTAATGGCAGGAACTCATTACATTGCTAGCGCCCATTTCATTGCGTTAAGAAATGGGCCTTTTTTATATATAGGGAAGTTGTGACAAGACTGTGAGTGCTTTGGCTGCTTTGCAATGTGTGAAAAATATCTGGGCTTGTTGGAGAGTGGTTTCCATTGTAGCAGTGGGCAGATAGGCAGAAAGCAGCTGTGGTCCTGGAATTCAGTGGCACAATTACAGGTGGACCTGGCTGAGCTCAGGTCCACCTAGAGGTGGTGCCTCTCTCTCCCTTTCCTCCACCAGCAAACTAACATCTGCCTCTCTCTCTGAAACCCCCTCCTTGATACTTATATACTTGATATTCACTGCCTACGTTGCCCAGCAGGCTTCCCTCTGCCATATCCTGCCCTCACTGGTGTCACTTCCTGTTTCCTCACTGGTGGGACATGGCGGAAGGAAACCTGCAGGGCTAGTGCAGGCAGCAATTATGAATAGCCATTGCCACGGTGATGCTTCAGAGATACACACAGCAGACTTCAAACTGGTAAAGACAATTATAAATTTTCAAAATTATGAACTTACAAAAAGTGAATTGTTTAAGAAAAGCTTGATAATATACAGGAAAACACTGTCCCCAGATTCTATATAGCGCACCTAGCGTTCTGCGCCAAAATCCAAGCATATTTTTTTAACAACATGCATAACATAATTGGCTTAACAAACCAATCAATGTTAACTGCACTTAACAAGCAATAATGTGCACTAATTGGCAATAATTAGAATTTAAGCGCATAACTTGCTAAGCATATTCTGTAACGCACTGCACCTAAATTCTAATGTGCACAGGCAAAAAGAGGTGTGGTTATGGGCGGGGAAATGGGCATTTCATGGGCATCCCAAAATTTACACGAGTAGTTATAGAATATGGCCCAATGCACCTAAATCTCTGTGCCTGGATTTACACCATGTTTTCATTGGTGTAAATGGAGGTGTGTAGTTTTAGGTGCTAGGGTATCAATTAAACATATTCTACATGCCGCACCTAACTATTGGCACTGCTTATAGAATATGCTTAGGCAGAAATGTTTTCCGTGTGGATTTTCTAGGCACCATATATAGAATCTGGCCTTGTGTGCATTTGGAGATACTGTTGCCTATTAAAACACCAAAATGAAAATGAAAACTGTATTTTTATGATCTAAATCAATTAAAACAAACTGCCTACATCGTAAGGTCATTACAGTCTCTTCACCCCCCTGAGATGTGATAAAGAGCAGCCTTCTACCCTGTTGACAAGTATTTCAGTTCTTTTCAACAGCTCTTTGGTGTCCCTGTTGGAGGGATGTAACTTCAGTCATCAGGCTGGAAGAACCATAAATCTTCTGTGAGAATCTTCAGCCAGACTGAGCTGGCGCAAACATGCACACTTTCCATTTGAAG
Source organism: Microcaecilia unicolor (assembly GCF_901765095.1). Taxonomy (NCBI): domain Eukaryota; kingdom Metazoa; phylum Chordata; class Amphibia; order Gymnophiona; family Siphonopidae; genus Microcaecilia; species Microcaecilia unicolor. The sequence goes on from NC_044039.1 coordinate 98,999,110, forward strand.
CTGGATGAATTAATAATGTAACTAAGGGGTCCTTTTACTAAGTTCTGGATAAAAATGGCTTAATGTGCCCTTACATGGGTCTTTCCCCTGCACTAAGGCCATTTTTACCACAGCCCTAAAATGGCTTATTTTCTATTTTTTGTATTAATGGCCGTGTGCTAATGTTATAGACTACAATATATAGGAGGAAGAGAATTTAAAATGGTTGAACTAAAAAGAAAGAAAAAAATTCTTTCTAGACAAAACTCAGAGCAGTGGGCAAAACAATTACTATGATTGGCACTGATATTAAAAAAACAATTCTAACTTATAAAAAATCTTTTAAACACAGATCCAGTGACAACTTCACCTTCAAATCGTCCTTCGGTTGACCAGTTAGCGAAATACTTCAGTGACAAAATCATTAATCTTCGCAAGTCAATTTCTCAAGACAATCTTACTGCGGACACAATTCTTGACGAACTAGATCCTGGATTAGATGAAATACCAGTAGACCGATTTTGGACTAATTTTACCCTCCTGATGACCGAGGAAGTCACTAAAACCATCTCTATACTCTCCAAGTCACAATGCCAGCTTGACCCATGCAACCAATATCCTTCTGTAACACCATATATCTATTCTCTTCTTATTTCCACTATTCATGATGTATTGTAAGCCACATTGAGCCTGCAAAGAGGTGGGAAAATGTGGGATACAAATGCAATAAATAAATAAATTATAAACAAAAAATCAAAAATAAGAAGGAAAAAGACTCAAGAAGCTCCCAGCCAAAAGCCACAGAAGCAGGACTTCATCATCGGCACAAAACCTCCTTAATAAACAACATCAACAAAATAACTTTACTATACCAACTTTTCAAAGAAATAGTATATAGCAGCTAGCAATACCTAGCTGTAGAGTCTCTTCTTTCTATAGCAAGCAGACCATGACCGTACTAAGCAATGCCCAAAACCCTGACTGATGTGGGTGTAGAATAAAGTGATGATAAGAAAACTGGTCAAAATCAAGTTTCTCTGTGATCTTAAAAAAGGATAGTGAGATTTGAGATGGACCAATTACGTTCAGGATGAGAAGGATCAGATGCAGATTTTTTCAAAATGGGCTCAACTATTTTTTTTTTTCCAGAGTGCATGAAATTTTTTCCTCTTAATGTTAAGCAATACAAATTTCTAGTCAAGTGACATCGAGAACATTGAGCATTCGTACCCATGGACAAAGGGCTCAGGTAAGCATGACAATCTTTTGGTCCTGCTGTTGTTGCCTTATTTAGACTACCAGATCATTGAACTATGGTGTACCTCAGGGTTCTGCTCTATCCTCTCTGCTATTTAACATTTTTCCTGAATCCTTTAGCCCTTCTAATTCAAAATTGCAATATAAAACTGTTCATATATGCAGACGACATTCTCCTGATTTATCCAAAATCCCCGTCAGCCCTTGATTTATCTCCTTTACAACCCTGTCTTCACTTACTTGCAGACTGGTTGGTTTTGGGGTTTTCTTTTTCCTCTGTCTATTCCACTTAATCTTTTCAATATTCAAATTGTCCCCATAACATCTTCTCAGTATCTAGGAGTTATTATTGAGTTCAAATTGGCATTTGACCATCAGGTCTCTCAGGTCATTAAAAAAGGTGGTTTCTATTGGATTTGTTGAATACGATCTATTAAACAATTCCTTGATTTTTCTGCCCTCCATTCTCATCCATGCCTTGTCATCACCCGTACTGATTACTGTAAGTCTATCTACTTTGGTATTTCTGGTTATCTTCTCCATTGCTTGCAAATGCTTCACACTCTGCTGTTCATTTTCTATTGCAATGCTAAATGCTGGGACCATGTTACTCCACTTCTTTCTCAGCTACACTGGTTGCCTATTCATTTCAGATGTTGGCTTAAGATTCTCTGTCTTACACTTAAGACTTTACACTTGGGTAAACCATCATACATCTTGTCTGTCACTATTCCTTTTACTCCTTCATGTTCCCTCCAATCACTTGGTTCTCACTAGTTAGTCCTACCATCACCTAGAAATGCTCACTATGAATCTACTCATGCTTCAGCATATTACTTTCTATTCCCTTCCCTCTGGAACAGCTTGCCCCCCTATCTTAGGTCAGCATTATCATTTCCTAAATTTAAGACCCTTCTTAAGGCTTACTTTTTTGAAGATGCATTTGGTTTTCAATTGAATTTGAGTTCCCCTGAGGCTAGTGGATGTGCTCTGTGCCACTAGTCAGAATGTGGGTTGGTGGCCTAGGTTTTTGTATGGCTGTTGTATAATTGTTTTAGCTCAATAATAAGCTGAAAATTAACTTAGTGATCGTATCTCTGTCCTTGTTGATCAGATAATATCCTGACAACTCTTATTTACCGGAAATAAGGAAAAGACCTCAAAAGTCATCGTTTGGCGGCATGCATACAAATTTAATGCTGACTCATTATGGACTAGGATCATATCATTGGTCAAAAAAACTTCCTATATTCATAACATTGTGTTTTTTCTTAATTAAAAAACAAGAGAGAGAGAAGGTCGGCGTCACACAGCCGGAAAATGCCATCTTGGAAGAGTGGCATATACTTGATCTTAGTTCACATACATAAGTACATAAGTAGTGCCATACTGGGAAAGACCAAAGGTCCATCTAGCCCAGCATCCTGTCACCGACAGTGGCCAATCCAGGTCAAGGGCACCTGGCACGCTCTCCAAACGTAAAAACATTCCAGACAAGTTATACCTAAAAATGCGGAATTTTTCCAAGTCCATTTAATAGCGGTCTATGGACTTGTCCTTTAGGAATCTATCTAACCCCTTTTTAAACTCCGTCAAGCTAACCGCCCGTACCACGTTCTCCGGCAACGAATTCCAGAGTCTAATTACACGTTGGGTGAAGAAAAATTTTCTCCGATTCGTTTAAATTTACCACACTGTAGCTTCAACTCATGCCCTCTAGTCCTAGTATTTTTGGATAGCGTGAACAGTCGCTTCACATCCACCCGATCCATTCCACTCATTATTTTATACACTTCTATCATATCTCCCCTCAGCCGTCTCTTCTCCAAGCTGAAAAGCCCTAGCCTTCTCAGCCTCTCTTCATAGGAAAGTCGTCCCATCCCCACTATCATTTTCGTCGCCCTTCGCTGTACCTTTTCCAATTCTACTATATCTTTTTTGAGATACGGAGACCAGTACTGAACACAATACTCCAGGTGCGGTCGCACCATGGAGCGATACAACGGCATTATAACATCCGCACACCTGGACTCCATACCCTTCCTAATAACACCCAACATTCTATTCGCTTTCCTAGCCGCAGCAGCACACTGAGCAGAAGGTTTCAGCGTATCATCGACGACGACACCCAGATCCCTTTCTTGATCCGTAACTCCTAACGCGGAACCTTGCAAGACGTAGCTATAATTCGGGTTCCTCTTACCCACATGCATCACTTTGCACTTGTCAACATTGAACTTCATCTGCCACTTGCACGCCCATTCTCCCAGTCTCGCAAGGTCCTCCTGTAATCGTTCACATTCCTCCTGCGACTTGACGACCCTGAATAATTTTGTGTCATCGGCGAATTTAATTACCTCACTAGTTATTCCCATCTCTAGGTCATTTATAAATACATTAAAAAGCAACGGACCCAGCACAGACCCCTGCGGGACCCCACTAACTACCCTCCTCCACTGAGAATACTGGCCACGCAATCCTACTCTCTGCTTCCTATCTTTCAACCAGTTCTTAATCCATAATAATACCCTACCTCCGATTCCATGACTCTGCAATTTCTTCAGGAGTCTTTCGTGCGGCACTTTGTCAAACGCCTTCTGAAAATCCAGATATACAATATCAACCGGCTCCCCATTGTCCACATGTTTGCTTACCCCCTCAAAAAAATGCATTAGATTGGTGAGGCAAGACTTCCCTTCACTAAATCCGTGCTGACTTTGTCTCATCAGTCCATGTTTTTGTATATGCTCTGCAATTTTATTCTTAATAATAGCCTCCACCATCTTGCCCGGCACCGACGTCAGACTCACCGGTCTATAATTTCCCGGATCTCCTCTGGAACCCTTCTTAAAAATCGGAGTAACATTGGCTACCCTCCAGTCTTCCGGTACTACACTCGATTTTAGGGACAGATTGCATATTTCTAACAGTAGCTCCGCAAGTTCATTTTTTAGTTCTATTAATACTCTGGGATGAATACCATCAGGTCCCGGTGATTTACTACTCTTCAGCTTGCTGAACTGACCCATTACATCCTCCAAGGTTACAGAGAATTTGTTTAGTTTCTCCGACTCCCCCGCTTCAAATAGCACTTGGTCCCCTGAAGAAGCTCCATGAGAGAGTGAAATGGAGAGCCCCGTTCGGTGTATGAACTCTAAGCTAAGTGCTGGCTATTTATTAAGCTAAGATATGCATTTGAAGATGTTAAGAGCATACAACAAAATCAAGCTCAGCTTGAATATCATGGACTCATGGGCAAACGCATTTCAACTAAAACTCAATACAGAAAAAACACACTGTCTCATCCTCTCATCACAATACAATACAAACAAACCCACAAACAAACACCCCAGATTATACCCTCCCTATCTCAGACAGCCTGAAAATTCTCGGTGTTAAAGTTGACCGTAACCTCACACTAGAGAACCAAGTGAAATCTACAACAAAGAAAATGTTCCACTCAATGTGGAAACTCAAACATTTCGCAGTTTGATACAAGCAATGGTACTAAGCCATGTAGACTACTACAACGGAATTTATGCGGGATGCAAAGAACAAATTATAAAGAAACTTCAGACCGCTCAAAACACGGCAGCCAGGCTTAAATTTGGAAAAACGCGATTCGAAAGCGTCAAACCCCTCCGAGAAAAACTGCACTGGCTCCCAATCAAAGAACGTATCGCTTTCAAAATCTGCACCCTGGTTCATAAAATTATCTACAGCGAAGCCCCAGGATACATGAAAGACCTCATAGACCTACCAACCAGAAACACAACAGGATCAACAAGAACATACCTAAATCTCCACTACCCAAGCTGCAAAGGACTCAAATACAAATCAACCTATGTATCCAGCTTTTCCTACATAAGCACGCAACTATGGAACGCATTACCAAAAGCTGTGAAAACAATTTATGATCACCTAAACTTCTGGAAATCATTAAAAACTAACCTGTTCAAAAAGGCATACCCTACCGACCCAACTTAAATGCCTGTACCCTGCAACACAACGAAACCAAAGCTCGTAATGGACATATAATAACTCTTCCTCTCTACGATTCCCTACGATTCGTCTGTATACACGAACCTTATTCTACCACAACATTACTGTATTTGTTCATACCGGAATTGGCGAAAGCCTTTACGGTACTATGTAAGCCACATTGAGGCTGCAAATGTAGGACACAAATGTAATAAATAAATATTCACTCAACCATCCTCACAGCATTCCAGTCATAATGCTTTGCCACATCTCATCACTAGCATAACTACTCTCATGCACCATTTTCACTGCATGCCATCATCCTCTCTAGCCTTACACCCTATATGCCCCTCCCTCCTCCCTTCCCCTTGGCAGTTGCTGCCTGGAACCATTTCACCTGGGTCAATAGCTCAGCAAACCAGAACTTATACCATACTGCCCTACAAAGCAGAAAAAAGAACACCAACTAGATCAACCCCATATACAGGTAGCACATACAGTAACAGTTTCTTATCAAACTCAGTTTCAGAAGTCAATAAAAGTACAAAGCATATAAACAAGAGGACCATTTCTATTAATCAATCATTTGGAATAGCAGGGTTTAACACTAAAGCAATAGAAATACAGATTTGTGCATCTTCAGGCATCTTTTCTCAGCATACTCAAGAAACAACTTTCTATTTCTTTGTAAGCAGTATGGAAGCCTTTTCACATATACTTTTTATGAACATCTGCCTAGAGATTTCTTTCTTATCACTTGGGTAATAAAAGGGTAATGTCCTTTCTCCGACCTCTAGCATTCTCTGAGTGATTACCTTGTCCCAAGCTGATGAGAAGCTGTAAATCTTAAAACAGATACAACTGCTTATGTGAAATTGTGGGAGTTGGAGAGGGAAGTCTTGTTTTATCTTATAAACTTCATACTCTCAACTAAGGTAGTATATATCTTGTGAACTGAAGCCAACTGGAACGTTTACAGAACCAGTAGGTGAAACAGAGCTGGTAAGTTCTGCATCAGACTTTAAAACTCCCAACCACACTTTAATCACATCTTCTCTACAGGATATCATCCAATATAAAATCTGCCAACACTCCTTCACCAGAGTAGCCCCCACCTTCTTGAATGCACTCTCTGAGAGGGTTCACTTAATACTTTAGGTAAAAGCTTGGATTTTCTCACAAGCCATTAACAGAAGAAGCAATTAACTAGCAAGTCATACATACAAGGACTTACCAGCTACTTGCTTATCCACTCCTACTCTAAGAAAGATAATTTTCATGCACCTTTTCTAACTTCATGTGCAATTTTCCTTAGTCACTCTTATTTTCTATTTTACTCCAGTAACTCTTGTTAATCTAACTTAGCGGTCTATAAATTTCATCTTTGCTTATACCCTAGGCTGTCTATTAAGATGTCTTAATGTCTATTGTGTTGACATTGTATGTAGTACACTTATTTTAGAAGCCATATTTGTGACATCATGGCCCAAATGAACATTCATGCAGCAAAAACATACACACTGCCATTTTACACCATGGAGTCTGTGAATGTCCATATGCTATCAACGGAAATGTATGGTCATCAAAGAAAGAGGTGTACCTGGGGCAGTCCTAGGGCATGCCATGTAATAGACATTTGTAGGGTTAAAACAAGTACTATGAAGCACTATGTACAGACTGCATGCGCCTATATGGCCAAATATATTGTTTTACAAATATATGGCACGATCCAGCATTAACAACTCGATTACAACATGCAAACTCAGAAGTTTCATCTCTAGGACAATCCAGTCTGATAAAGGCAAAACAACTGTTTGTAACAACTACTTTTGTTTCCTGCATTTGGGACAGGATGCTGTGGACAAGGTTCCCAATGTTCCAGGACAACAAGGGCCCTGTTTATTAAGTCGCGCAGTAGGCACACTAACTTTTTAGCATGCGCTAAAAATTAGCGCGTACTCACGCTAGAGACACCCATATTCCTATGGATGTCTCTAGCATTAGCACACCCTAAAAAGTTAGCGTGCCTACAGCACGGCTTAGTGAACAGGGTCCCAAGTTTGTTATCAGAGACAGGGGTTGCTTTGTCAACGCAGACCTGCGTTGGACCGCCTGACATCTGAGGGACATGCTGACATCTGAAGGACTTCATCATGTTGTATGTGCCATGTACCTTTGTAGTGCTCTGTGGGTCAGAGTGACTCTTTGCTTGTCAGAGTCTAGTTAGGGATTTATGTGTGTTTACTGTAAGTTTATTTCTGCTGCTATTGTAAATAAAATAGTCACTCTATTTTTATAATGCTTGGTTGTAGAGTTAGTTTCTTCTATTATTTTGGTGCAGTGGGCTTGGATCTAAGGATAAGGGGTATACATTTGCATCTGACACTTCACTCACTAATGTTAGTCTTGTCTGGGACCTATTTCTTTCGGAATTTATACTATTTTATTTATTTATTTATTGCATTTGTATCCCACATTTTCCCACCTTTTTGCGGGTTCAGTGTGGCTTACAATATGAGTTAAATGTTGGAAATACAATTTGTTACAGATTGGTTATGGATTACATTTTGCAGAATTATGCGAAACAATTGAAGTGTCGTTAAGGAATATAACACTGGAGCATAAACATTGAAACATTGGAAGGAAACAATGGGAGCTTAGAGGGCGATAAAAAGGCATAAAGACATATGATATATATCTTTCTGTGATTGAAGGTATGAATGATGTGATGTTACAGGAATGAGAGTTCAGAGGTGAATGTGTGATGCATTTGTGAACAGTAGGTGTGGACTTTATGTGTTTTGGTTCTTTCCGTAAATCTTTTCGAAAAGATGGGTCTTTAATGATCTGCGGAAGGAAGCTTGCTCGTTGATTGTTCTTAAGTTGCGTGGCAGTGTATTCCAATACTGCGTGCTCATGTGAGAAAAGGTAGATGCATGTAGCGCTTTGTATTTCACGCCTTTGCAGTTGGGGAAGTGGAGGTTTAGGAAGGTTCGGGATGATCTTTTGGCGTTTCTGGGTGGTAAGTCTATTAACTCAGACATTTAGGCTGGGGCTTTGCCGTGAATGATTTTGTGGACTAATGTGCATACTTTAAAAGTGATGCGTTCCTTTAGTGGAAGCCAGTGCAGTTTCTCTCGTAATGGTTTAGCACTCTCATATTTTGGCTTTCCAAAGATGAGTCTGGCTGCCGTATTCTGGGCTGTTTGAAGTTTTCTCAGTGTTTGTTCTTTGCAACCTGCGTATAGTGAGTTGCAGTAATCCAGATGGCTGAGCACGAGGGATTGCACTAGGCTGCGAAAGACGGATCTTGGGAAGTATGGTCTTATCCTTTTCAGTTTCCACATGCTGTAGAACATCGTTTTAGTTGTGTTGTTAGCATGAGTTTCGAGCGTCAGTGTCAGGTATCCCAATAACACCCCAAAAAGACTGCTATCTATATTGAGCCTACACATTCATGGGCAATTACATCTAGCATGATTGTTATAGTGGGCACATTAAGGTAGTCAGAATGTGTGTGTGTGTGCGGGGGGGGGGGGGGGGCACTTAAATATGGAGTGTTATGGCAAGTGGCCTTTGTGCTGCACCAGAAGGAGTAGACGTTAGCACCTGCCTAGCCATCAGTGTGTCGTTGGTGGGTCCTGGCTGACATATGTCCTAGGCAGACTAGGTTGTTCCAGTGGATAATGCCAAGCTCATCTAGCAATTCATGAACAGCATTGGCAATGGTATATGTGGCTAGATCCCTCAGGATGTACAACCTCATGGTTGCTCTAATTCACCTGGGAAAGGTGCTGTTTTCTGCAAGAGAGTTGGGCTCTGTAGTAATGAGCACACAGAAAGCAATTAGATCTCTATGCCACCTCCAACCCCTTTCTCCCAACCAATTCCCAATCCTTAATATGCCAGGCCAACAAATGAGAGGGCACATTTATCAAACAAACAAGACACAGAAGAATACAAATGTGGGGACTTCGCTACCCCTAAGTTATGCCATCCCACCAACTGGCCATCCCTAATTTTAGGAGGCCCTGGAAGAAAAGCCAGTGGGAACTCAGGAGAGCAGCAAGCTCTCCAGGAGGACCAACAGTTTCCCAGTCTTGGTGAAGTCCTGCTGCATATCCAGGAGTGGTGGAGGCATTGGGGCTGCTTACAATTGTGATACAGGACATGGTAGAGCTATATGACAATAGTGAAGCAGAGTGGCATCATGAGTCACATAGCTCTGCCTATCAGGACCTGATAGGCAGAGCTATGTGTCCTGGATGTGATACCACAAGGCATGTAAGTTGTCTCAAAACAGATACATTTATTTATTTCATTTATATCCCACATTATCCCAATAGATCAGGTTCAATGTGGCTAACAACTTATTGTGATTAACAGTACAAAACGTGATGCGGGATAGTATACATTCAGTAGTAATAAGAAAATAAATGAGGATTGAGTAATTATAATATTACATCTCAGTCTAGTTAATGCTTTGTTATATGCAGTGGTGTGTGGGAAGCAGGGCAATGCTGTGGTGTGTAAAGGCATTGGAGCCATTTGTTGCATACAGTTCTAATGGGCACACTAGGTTCAGATAATAATGAGGGAGAGAGCAGATGACAGATGTGTACAATGTGATGCATCTTTGGAAAAAGTGGTAGGCCTGGATTTGATGATATTATGGATATAAGTGATGGCTGTCCCTTATGTTCAGTTGATGCCTATTTAAATATCTCATGTAAAGAGGGTTAGCCTAGTTGTTTGCTGCATGACATGTGGCAGAATTTGTGCCCATGTGGTCTTGTTGGCACTCATCAATGTCTGCAGCTGGATGTATTTTTTCCCTGATAATGGTCACTAAAGGAAAACGCACTGAGCTCAAAACATCTGGGAAATGGCCATTTTCAAAACAAAAAATGTATTTGTTCAATGTTTCTGCTTTTTGATCTTCACCTTCCACAAAGTCATTTATTCCTCAGTTTTACAATCTTTACTCTGTATTTCATCCTTTCACTCTGTTTTTCATCTTTGAATCCTGAAAGGGTCATCTAATCTTGCTTGATGTTCAAATGTTCTCAGGCTTGAGGTCTCCACTGGATACACAATTATCCACAGCAAATGTCTTCCTATTTCTATCCGTGGCAGTGCATGTTCTTCACGTTTACCTGTAGCACCCAACTCACCTGCTGTGGTAAGGTAAGAGTATCACTGAGAGGCCAATTTAATAAGCAGTGCTACAATTTAGTAGTGATATTACTACACACATACTAAGGGTTTTAGCATGGAAATGTATGAAATAACACTAGTGTGGTCAGTGTATAAACACATACAGATCAGTATAAAAAAGAAAGAATCCTTAAAGTAAAACATCACACTAAATTTTAGCATTGTTGTTCACTTCATTCCTAATAAATCTTTACTGCACCTTTCAAGCTGAAGTCAATGTTTTAGCATGGGAGCCAGGGGAAAAGGAAGTGAGCCTCACTATAGAAAGCACTTCCAATAACTAGTGGAGGAGTGGCCTAGTAGTTAGAGCACCAGTCTTGCAATCCAGAGGTGGCCAGTTCAAATTCCACTGCTGCTCTTTGTGATCCTGGGCAAGTCACTTAACCCGCCATTGCCTTAGGTGCAAACTTAGATTGTGAGCCCTCCTGGGACAGAGAAATATCCAGAGTACCTGAATGTAACTCACCTTGAGCTACCACTGAAAAAGGTGTGAGCAAAATCTAAATAAATAAATACTGCATACTTGTGTTCTCATAGATTGACTCTCTCCCCTACACTCAAAAATGCATTATGGGTCAGGATTTGAGGGTACTTCAAGTAATTCATCTGTTGGAAGCAGGACCTACAAGCCGTTGCCTTTTAAAAAAAAAATTCAAAATATTACAAACCAACCCCCTATTTACTAAGTTGCACTAGCGGCTGCCATGTGTTAATGCTGACACAGCCCATTCATTTTGAATGGGCTGTGTCGGCATTTTAGATATGATGTCCAAGTCCAATTGTTGACAGTTTGGTGTCTAAAATTCTCAACTGGAACATAGCAATTTTCGAACCTGAAAAATGACTATTCTTTTTTGTTTTGAAAATCTCTAATTTCAGACGTTTTTGTGCTCAGTATGTATTTATTTAGGTAAAGAAAAGTTTACCACCAGGCTACCACTGGAGCCCTTACCACCACCTCAATGGGTGGCGGTAAGTGCTCCCAGCCACATGGCCACGCGGTAAGAGTTATCTTACTGCATGATCATTTTTTTTTGGGGGGGGGGGCATTTTACCGGCTGCAGTAAAAAAGATCCTGTATGTGGAAAAAACAGCCCCTGCCGCTACCACAGGGCCCTTTTCCCCACAGCTTAGTAAAAGGACACTTGGGTGTTTTACACGGAAAAGTGCTGTGATCCATTTGATCCCCTGAGGCAGCAGTATTCATTCTGCGAAATGCTGGCCATTATCGGGAGAACCAGTTTGCTTGAGAAACCTGAACACAGAAAGTTGTCTGTTTGATTCTCTTTAAAAATTTGTTTGAGAAGTATATGCACTTCTACCTTAGTTTTGAAAAATATTTTCAGAAGGCTTCTATGCTGATGATTGATTGCAATGTGAGCACTGTTGATTGTGCCTGCTTAATATTTGAGGCTTTTCCTTCTGTTACAATAACTGCTCTGTTTAGCAGAATTATTTGAACACTGATTTTGTGAAGTAGGGCATTTATACATAGTATATATTTTGAATAAGGCTTCATACCTCAATTTAGTAGATTGTAAGAATTTCATTGGATATGTCAAAGTGAAGTGTTGTTGGTGGAGCAAGGAGCAATAGACCAGACTGAGAGGAACAAAAGGAATGGGAGGGATTGTAGGGAGTAAAGAGACAGTTGAGATAATCTGGAGCAGAGGGCAGACAGCTTTTGGATACCAAGGTTAGGTATTTCAACTTGATCAGGGAAGAATCAGACAACCAGTGTTCAGAACGGAGTAAATGGGTGACTGTCAGAGCAGTGGGCATTATGAAGAAGTTTAACAGCTGTGGATTGTAAGAGCTGCAAACATTTTAGTACTGTGAGAGGTAGGCCGGAATAAAGTGAGTTGCAGTAATCCAGATGTGAGATAAAAAGACCAAGAAGTACCATACAGATGCAAGATGGAGGAAGAAGTTATCTGGGTACCAGTGCTGAATATCGGTGGTACCTGGACACCGATATACCGCCCCCAGATCACTCAGACATTGTCTAGATAATGCTGCTGAAAATCAGTGGCTGGTCCCAGTGAACAGTCCTTATCCAGAATATCGACCCATATATGCAAAAATGGCACCAGTTTTATGCCTTGAAGATGCTAAAGTTTTTTTTTTTTCCCCCCTTCTTAGAAGGCAAAACAAAAGAATGGGGAATTTAAGGGCATTGATCCTCTCAATCCCTCATCGTATGCCCTGGATAAAATAAGCACTTGTTTCATCTTTGTTTTCTATAACTATTATTTTTATATTTGTTCTATTAATAGTGTATGGTATCAGCTCTTATATCCTGCACTGAGTAAACACTGTATGAAAACATGGGACTGATTAACAGCACAGAGGTAAACTGATTCTGTTCCAAGACGGTATATGTGATATATGTGTACATTAATTTGTGTCATAGGTGGCTGGTGACTCACTTGTTTGGGAGAGAGCAGGGAAAGCAGTGGTTGGCCGGTCCTGACCTGCATAGAATTTCTTTTTTCTTTCACCTCTCCCCACCCCCATCCTATCTCCTGCATTCTCTTTTCTGTGCCCAAGGGCATAAGCTGACTGCTTAAGTTGGTAGTGCACCAGAAAATGTGATCCTGCTGTTTAAATAAGAGGGATAATGAGCTCCTAAACTCATATCCTCCTGTGTATGTAGTTGTGAGAAAATTAATGATACCAGGGTAGGCCAGTGGTAGAGGAAAGGCTAATATACCAACCCACATTATATTGTGTTAAAAGCCCATCTGAATGCTGATTGCTTACTGCGCAGACCCCAATACCTCAGCTGCACCCCTATGAAACAATGATGCTCTAAACTCCTAGAAGCCTACCCCCTCTCCCTGATCCACCCATACCCTTCCACAGGCAGAAAGAGAGGTTCTTTACCTCCTGCTGTCTTTCCCATTGTCAAAATCATGTCAACTTTTTTTTTATACCAAATTTATATTACATCACAAGTAGAACACTTGGCAACAGAAAATGCCACCTATTCCAGGAAAATAATCAAGAAATTCAAATACGGATCTAGACAGCATATATAACCTCAACAAAAAGAAAGAAACTGGGAGAATGGGACAAAGGAAAATGAAAAGGAGGAGTATTTATTTCAATATATTGAGAATAAACAGAAAACAAGAAATATCTTCCAGAATCTTACAGTTACATTTATATAAAGGACATTAACTATTCTGTGTCCACCACATTCAGTATGGGAGAGGACGCTACAGATGAAACTGGCAGTTTCCTAGCCTCCACAAAATTACTTAAATATCCTGGGTCAAGAAAGGAATAAACCTTATTCCCCCCCCCCCCCCCCCCGAATTTTACAACATATTTACAAGGAAGTTAGGAAATAAGTAGCTCCCAAGGCCAAAGTTTGATATTTAAGAGCCAAAAAGGCCTTTCTCCTCATTTGTGTGGCTCTGGATAAATCAGGAAATACATACATTTTTTGACCAAGGAACATTTGATCCTTAAGGCAGAAATACAAATGGAGGACCCAGAGTTGATTATTATTATTATTATTATTATTTGTAGCATTTGTATCCCACATTTTCCCACCAATTTGCAGGCTCAATGTGGCTTACATTTGCCGTAATGGCGGATGCCATTTCAGGTAGTAGATCTGGTTCCAACTTTTCTTTTTTAATTTACATTATCCAAATTACAGTGTTTCATAACAAACAGTTCCAGTACAAATAAGAAGAGGAAAAAAAGAAGAGGTAAGTTCCCAATCATATTTGGAATAATTAAACCCACATCATGGGAGAGAACTAAGCCCTGATCAAGGGAGACAGAAATCATGTCAGCTTTGTGCTCTCATCCTCTGTCCACACACAGGTCAAAGTGTGAAGCAGTGCCAAACAGGCATCAATTTGACAGTGATTGATGCCTCTCCTCCTACCAAGGGAGAATAAGTGGGTCAGGGAGGATTAGATGGCTTTGTTACAGATAGCCCAAGGTTGAACTGTAAAATTCAGGGACACGGGCAGGGCAGAGTTTATAAAAATTGGACGCATATATCCAAGTATTCTGTAATATCGCACCTAATTTCTGGGAAACCCCAACTCACCCATGTCCTCCTATGGCCACACCCCCTTTTGAATTGCATGCTATGAAATTTAGGTACATGTTATACAATAGGGCATAGGGCGTAACTCCTAATTACAGCCAATTAAGTGCCAATCAACTCCAATAGTTGATTGTCAGTGTCAGGGTTCTTTTACTAAAGCTTAGCTTAAGATATTTGCAGCAGGGCCCATAGGAATAAAATGGGCCGTGCTGCAGATAACCCAAGCTAAGTTTTAGTAAAAGACCCCTGATTCCTTTATGAGTGCGTCTGGGATCTGTGTCCACATTTGGGCACCCAATTTCTGGCAACCAATATAGAATCTGGGGGATAATAAATACATAAATGCGAGCGCCTAGTTTACAATATTGCCATTCATATTACTGCTGAATAAAGAAGTCAATTAAAATCACCCTATGAGAAAATCCCACTAAATCTTCTGCCTTAACCGAAACAGAAATTTAGTTCAGTATTTTGTGAATATTCAAGCACATACCTGATATTTAGCCACTAATCATATTTATTTATATTACTAGTAAAAATGGCCCGTTTTTGACACAAATGAAACGGGCGCTAGCAAGGTTTTCCTCGGAGTGTGTATGTTTGAGAGAGTATATGTGAGAGTGACTATGTGTGAGAGAGAGAGTGAATGTGCGAGTGTGTGTGTGTGAGAGAGAGAGAGAGAGATAGTGAGTCTGGGTGCGAGTGTGTCTGTGAGAGAGAGAGTGTGTGTGTGAGAATGAGAGTGTGTGCAAGTGCGTATGTGAGAGACAGTGAGAGAGAGAGAGAGTGTGTTTGTGCGCGAGAGTGTGTGTGAGACACAGACTCTCTGTGAGACTGAGTGTATGAGACCAAGAGAGTGTGTGACTGTGTGACACATAGAGAGTGAATGTGATACAGTGTGAGACATAGAGTGTGTGAGAGACAGTGTATGAGAGTGTGAGAGAGAAAGACATTGACTATGAGAGAGAGTGTGTGTGTGACAGAGATACCTCCCCCCTTCTCTGGTGTCAGGCCCCCTCCCTCCCTCTCTCTGGTGTCAGGCCCCCCCCTCTCTCTCTGGTGTCTGAGCATTACTGTGCAGGACACTCTGGCTGTGCTTCAAGGAACTGACCAATCCTATTTAATAGAATGCACCTCCAACATTCTGAAGCCGAGAAACCTCATGTGGTTGGTCACTTCTGCTTGTGACAAACCCAGATGTACGTGATGTCAATTCAGGAGATGGATACAGAGAGCAGGAATGCCTCAGCCATGCAGTCAGCTTCAGAATGTTGGATGTGCGTTTCATTATATAGGATGTATTTTAAACCATATTTATACTATCTATCTACAGACATTCTAAACGACTTAAAACTAAACACAGGAAATAAACACACATATCAAAACAAACATAACAATATAAAATCATCAAATAAGAACAACTTTAACAATAAAAAATAAAAACCAAAGCAAATTATCTTGTTGTACAATTACAGAGCAATTCTGTAAAGCAGCTGAAATTTCAAAATAATTCCACCCTTCTCCATTTTGCCAGGATCCTTTGAAAGTAGTACCTCAGTCCAAACTATGTGATCCTGAACAACTTGTCTTTCCCACGTGAAGTAGTTTTAAAACGGATCTATCTCTTTTTAAAACGTTAATGCGAGCAAGGGTTTCGCTACCTTCCTATATCAGGGTATGAGCAAAAAGGACTTGATCTAACAAGTGATCTGTATTGGCCACTGATGGAGACAAAATGCTGAACTCAATGGAACTTATGAAAATATTGTCTGTCTTCTGATTGTCAATCACAGGATTCTACAGCATGTGCTCTATATATTAACAAAACAGTAGATATCTATATCTACACGTGTGTGTGTGTGTGTGTGTGTGTGTGTGTGTGTGTGTGTCAAAAAGCAATTGTATGCATGTATAAAGTGTGAGGATAAATGAGCTTGTGAATTTGACATAATGAGGGTGTGTGTGAGAGAGAGACAGAGGGTGAAAAGCTATGAATGAAAGGAAAACTAGACTATTAGAATAAGACAGATGGTGTGAATGTTCTCTAGATTAATGTAGGCATTACAGCTAAAGTGGTTTCTAAAAGGCATGCTTCACAATCCCCAGTAGGAAAATTGACACTGGCCCTTTAAAGGCAGATTGTGCATGATAAATAGGCAGCCTTTAAAAACTGGGGAACATTATTTAAATTGTTTGGTTGGTGTTGTGTGATAGATTAAATAAGAGTTTGTCACAATAGGCTTTTTAAAAAAATGAGTTAACCTGTAAAAGATTTTGGGCCCAATATTCAAAACTACAGTATTTAAAAGGCCAGGAGAGGCTCCTAGCTGTTTGAGGGCAAGATGCACTAAAAAATCGTTAAAGCCCTTCCCTTACCGATTCCCTTAGCGAATCGGTAAGGAACAGGCATGCATCAAGGAATAGGAATGCAAATGAGCTGCTCGTTGTACATGAGTATTGCCATGCTGGGAGAGACCAGGGGTCCGTCGAGCCCAGCATCCTGTTTCCAACGGTGACCAGTCCGGGTCACGGATGCTTGGCGGGATCCCAGGAGGATACAGGACATTCTATGCTGCTTGTCCCAGAGGTAGTGGATTTTCCCCAGGTCCATTTGATAATGTATGGACTTTTTCTTTGGGAAGCCGTCCAAACCTTCTTTGGACTCCACTGGGTTAGCCGCCTTTGCCACATTCTCTGCAAGCGAATTCCAGGGTTTAATTGCATGTTGAGTGAAGAGAGATTTTCTCCCGCTTCGTTTTGGGTTTATTACATTGTGGCTTTATCGCATGCCCCCTAGTCCTAGTGCTTTTGGAGGGCGTGAGCAGATGCTTTGCATCTGCCCGTTCAACTCCACTCGTTATTTTATAGACCTCTATCATGTCTCCCCTCAGCCACCTTTTCTCTAAGCTGGTGGAGGGCAAGGTGTACTAAAATGATACAGCTTACTTAGAGGAAAAGGTAGCAGATTAATGTCTCTGGCTGTACTCTGAGATCTCAGGGATAGAGTTATACAAAATTATACCACTCCGAGATTTTAGATTAGTGCAGTTTAGGAAAAGGCATTTTTAGGAGTAGCCCCAATATGGTGGAAGCTCTATGCAGGGAACTGAGTGTGGAAACATGTTAGCTTAAATTTAGGAGCTCCAGAACTCAGTGTGGAAACTTATTGGCTTAAATTTAGGGACTCCAGAATTTCCAGGTTTAAGGAGCCAGCAAAACCATAGCCGGCTAAGTGTGATATTTTGCATTTAACTGACTATGGCAAACTGCATCTAGTTAACGCTGGATTTTTGTTAAGCACTAAAGATAACCCACAGATAGCATTCGAATGTATTTAAAAGGATGCTTTTAACTCCTAACCCTTATTCACTTGTTCAGAACCCTTATTTTATCATCCTCACTTTAATTTTCCCTTATCTCTTGTTTGTCTTGTTTGTCTGTCCTAATTAGATTGTAAGCTCTGTCGAACAGGGACTGTCTCTTCATGTTCAAGTGCACAGCGCTGCGTACGTCTAGTAGCGCTATAGAAATGATAAGTAGTAGTAGTAGTTGTAGATCACTTGCATTCTCTATTCCATCGTTAAACAGTTGGCCAGTTGGCCAGTCATCATCTGTCCAGGGCTAACCAAGTATTTTCAGTGGCAGTTACCAGATAGTGCTACTCAAAATGACCTGTATGCGCTCAAGCCGAAACCAACTATTTTGGGGGTGTCCAGGGGTGGAATCAGCACTTAGCTGGTTAAGTACCTAATATAATCGCATAGAGCTACAAAAAAGACAATTTTATCTTTATGTGGTTTTTCATAGCTGATTAAGTGCACTTAGCTTACTATGTTTTCACTGGCTCTGTATACCCAGAAACTCAATGCTGGAGCCTGGTCAAGGCCCAGCATGGAATTTCTGGGAATAACATTGGTGGCAGTGCACAAAATTGCTGATGACTAAAAATAGGGCCCTTAAGTGTGGAATTAGAAAAAGTACAAAGAAGGGCGACGAAAATGATAAAGGGAATGGGACGATTTCCCTATGAGGAAAGGCTGAAGCGTCTAGGGCTCTTCAGCTTGGAGAAAAGACGGCTGAGGGGAGATATGATAGAGGTCTATAAAATAATGAGTGGAGTGGAACGGGTAGACGTGAATCATTTGTTTACTCTTTCCAAAAATGCTAGGACTGGAGCAAGCTGTGATCAAACACAGGGGAACAAAGGCCCTATGCTGCCTTTCTCATTTCTGCTGCCACTTCTTTGGTACATAAGAACATAAGAATAGCCATACTGGGTCAGACCAATGGTCCATCTAGCCCATTATCCTGCTTCCAACAATGGCCAATCCAGGTCACAAGTACCGGGCAGAAACTCAATTAGTAGCACCATTCCATGCTACCAATTCCGGGGCAAGCAGTGCCTTCCCCATGTCCATTTCAATAACAGACTATGGGTTTTTCCTCCAGGAACTTGTTCAAACCCTTTTTTAAACCCAGATACACTAACTGCTGTTACCACATGCTCTGACAGTGAGTTTGAGTGCTTAACTATTCTTTGAGTGAAAAAATATTTCCTCCTATTTGTTTTAAAAGTTTTTCCATGTAATTTCATTCATTTGTACTTTTTGAAAGAGTGAAACATCGAATCACTTTTACCCATTCTACACCACTCAAGATTTTATAGACCTCAATCATATCCCCCCTCAGAAGACTCTTTTCCAAGCTGAAGAACCATAAGCAATGGCATTCCTAGGGGTGCTGACACCCGGGGCGGATTGCCAATGCGCTCGGCCCCCCCCCCGGTGCAGCGCCCCCCCAGAACAGCGCGATCCCCCCCGGCGAAATAACCCCCCGGGTGCAGCATGACCCCCGGCGAAAGAACCCCCCCCCCGGGGGCATGCCGCTGGGGGGGGGGGGGGGTGCCGCGCGCCTGTCGGCTCTTCATTTCCATGCTCCCTCTGCCCCGGAACAGGAAGTAACCTGTTCTGGGGCAGAGGGAGCATGAAAACGAAGAGCTGACAGGCGCGTAGCACCCCCCCAGCGGCGTGCACCCGGGGAGGACCGCCCCCACTGCCCCCCCTTAGTACGCCACTGGCCATAAGCTCTTTAGCCTTTCCTCATATGGGAGGTGTTTCATCCCTTTATCATTTTGGTAAATCTTCTTTGAACCTTTTCTAATTCCGCAATATCTTTTTTGAGCTACAGCGACCAGAACTGAACGCAATATTCAAGGTGAGGTTGCACCATGGAGTGAAACAGAAGCATTATAATATTCTTGGTCTTATTTTTTATCCCTTTCCTAATAATTCCTAGCATTCTGTTTGCTTTTTTGGCCACTGCAGCACATTGGGCAGAAGATTTCAGTGCATTGTCTACAATGACACCTTGCATTAAGTAACTATGACTTGGAATTCTACCTAATGTACATCACTTTGCATTTGTCCATATTATATTTCATCTGCCATTTGGATGCCCAGTCTTCCAGTTTCCTAAGGTCTTCCTGCAATTTTTCACAATCTGCATGCATTTTGACAAATCTGAATAGTTTTGTGTCATCTGTGAATTTAATCACCTCACTTGCTGTTCCATTTTCCAGATCATTTATAAATATGTCAAATAACATCGGTCCCAGTACAGATCCCTGCAGAACTCCACTATTCATGTTCCTCCATTGAGAAAAATGGCCATTTAACCCTACCCTCTATTTTCTGTCTAATAACTAATTCCTAATCCACAGAAGGACATTGCCTTCTATCCCATGGCTTTTTAATTGTCTCAGTAATCTCCCAGGTTCACTGAGATTTCCTTCAGTTCCTCTGCATTGTCACCCTTGAAAAACATTTCTTGTATCTTTGCTATTGCCCTGTCCTTCCTGTCTACCCCTTTTGCTGCTTCATGATCTAATTGTCCCACAGATTCCCTCACTGACTTTCTGTTTCCGATGTACCTGAAAAATTTGGCACTGTGAGCTTTTGCCTTTGCGGCAAGTTTCTCTTTGTATTCTCTTTTAGCCTTCTTTATCAGTGCTTTACATCTAACTTGCCAGTACTTATGTTGCTTCTTATTTTCTTCATTCAGGTCTTTTTTCTATTCTTTGAAAGATACTCTTTTGGCTCTAATAGCCTCTTTCACTTCACATTTTAACCACGCTGGCTGTTGTTTGCTCTTCTTTCCACCTTTGTTAATATGTGGAATACATCTGGTCTGGGTTTCCAAAATGGTATTTTTAAACAACGTCCATGCCTGATTTAAAGTTCTAGCCTTTGCAGCCAATGCTTTTAGCTTCCTTTTTAACCATTTTCCTCATTTTATCATAGTCACCCTTTCGAAAATTAAGTACCACTATAGGAGATTTCCTTTGTGACTTCATTCCAGATATTAGCTCAAATTTGATCATGTTATGATCACCGTTTCCCAAAAGACCCTACACTATTATCTCTCGTACTATGTCCTGCATTCTACTAAGGACTAGATCTAAATTAGCTCCTCCTTTTGTTGGTTCCTGGACCAGTTGCTCCAAGAAGCAGTCATTTATCACATCTAGGAATTTTACCTCCCTAGTGCTCCCTGATATAACATTTATCCAGTCAAAATTGAGGTACTTGAAATCGCCCATTATTATACTGTTGCCCAATTTGCCAACTTTCCTAATTTCTGTAAACATTTCCTTATCTGTTCATTCTGTTCTGGTTCTACCAAAATACTACTTCCCTTCACACATGGAATTTCTATCCATAAAGATTCCACACTGCTATCTTTTTCATGTAGAATGTTTATTTTGTTTGACTCAATTCCCTCTTTAACATATAACACAACCCCCCTCCTTCTAATTTGATCTGCTCAAACATTGCAATATAATCTGTACTCTGTTAACACAGTGTCCCATTGATTGTCCTTCTTTCATCAGGTCTTTGAGATACTAATATAGGTGCTTCTTCAGTTAGTGCTACATACTCTAACTCTCCCATTTTATTTTTTAGGCCTCTAGCATTTGTATACAGACACTTCAAATTGTGTGCTTTCCTTGCATCTACAAACTACTTTCAAGTGCATCCTTTACTCTGCTGTCCCCTTAAACACTCCTGGCTTTTTTCACCATTGTTGAAACCTCCATATTGAGATTCCCTAAATGTTCTGTTTCAGTAGTGTCCTTCAAAGACACTCAACATTGAACCATGCACACCTGGGTGACTGTCAGCTCCCCCTCCCCCTATTTTAGTTTAAAAGATGCTCTATCTCCTTTTGAAATGTTAGTGCCGGCAGCCTGGTTATGGTAGAGGATAACCTCTCGCCAGCTGGGAGATAATCATACATGTGACAGTGCAAAAGACTGGATAGAACCCCTCTTGCTGCTGGACTGCTGTCTGCATCTTAGTATTAAGTTGTATAATTACTTGTTAAGGAACTAGGCATATTAGACTTATATAATGTGCCTTAAGACTTTATGGTGTATTGTGTGATTTATTTAATGTTTGCTTCTCAGAAAGTAATTAAATGTAATTACAAATCTGTAATGAAAATTTCTCTATCATAATTAGAATAATTGACTATAAATGAAGATATGTGATAGGGGTGAGTGGGAGTTGGAGAGGGTGAGCGGGAGTTGGGGAGGATGAGTGGGAATGAAGACTGAGTTGGCCCTGCTGTGCCTTCCAGGAGGCTATCTGTTAATGCTGTAGACTGTGGCAGAAATTTCAATTTTAAAACTATGGCAGAAAACTATGGAAACTAGTTAATATAGTTTTCTTTTTTAAATTCAAACTGTCTTTATCAATAAACCTACAATTCCTCTTATCAATAAACCTACAATTCCTCTTGTATCCCCAATCTTTAAATCATCAAAGCACAGAGCCCAATAATGATCACTTACCCAGAGAAATGCCCTCTTTTCTCAGAAATTCTTAGAAAGAAGGTTTCCTGGGACCTTTCCTTTCTATATAATTTTGATTCTAAGTGGACTGCTTCAAATAGACCCTTTAAAAATTAACACAGCAATCAGATTGCCCTAGTGTCCTTTGCAGCTATTCTACCTTTCGCACAGTACCTTAATTAACACCTAATTCAGGTCAGTAGCATTGCTGCCTCTCCTCCAGGTAAAGAACAGAAAATAACTTTTTCTTTTAAGACAGAAGGTTTGAGTCCTGCTCTGCTACTATCCTTTAATGCTCTAGGCTGTTACAGTTAAGCATCTACCTCTGGCAGAAAGTTTCTGTTTAAAACTATGGGGGAAAGGGTTGCACCCTATGTAAACTTAACTAGTTTCCATGGTGTACAACCTTTCCCCCCATAGTTTTAAACTTCCTCTCATTAACTAATTGCTTTGCATATGATATCTGCCCAGAGCGCCCAAATATGGGTGACCTTTATAGAATCCAGGTGATATAGTACATAGATATAGATACAATCACACACAGAAAGATCTACGGGCCTAACATTCAGAAAATGCTAAGCTCCTAAATTTATGCACCTAAGTTAGTTTTATAAATCTGTGTCCTATTTTCAGCCAAACTTAGGAACATAAGTTTTCTGCTGAAAATTCATCTGAATTTAAGAGTTTAAAGTTATGCTTATGTAGAGGAGTGTGGTAGCCGTGTTAGTCCACTCTTAAGGTTATCAATAGAAATCAAACAAAATAAAACATGGAAAAGAAAAATAAGATGATACCTTTTTTATTGGACATAACTTAATACATTTCTTGATTAGCTTTCGAAGGTTGCCCTTAATTAACTTAATTAACTATGTGTTAGCTGGCTCCAGAAACTCAGAAGTTCAATGCCAGTGCCCGGACATAGCCTGGCATTGACTTTCCGGGTTTCACTCCGGTGGTGGTCAGCAAAACACTGATAGCCACCAGATGAATATCGGGGTCCCGGTATTCATTTGCATAGATTTATCAGTCTAATGATGAAAATCAGTGCTAAGAACCTAACTTCTTTTCCTTGTCCCATTACCACCCACTTTTTATGCTCCTAAATGTAAGAGTTTAGTGAAATTTTGAGTAAAACTATGCACTCAGCCCTAGTAAAATTTTCAAAGAGGTTAATTCATGAGCATAACTCTCAAAGGTAACAGCATAAATCTTTTGAATATTGGGCCCTATAAATCTACAGTATATATAATATAGTTATTCATTTTTAGGAGGATACTGCGTGGTGGACTTTGGTCCTGGGGAACTGGGTTCGATTCCCACTGCAGGCACAGAGCTCCTTGTGACTCTGGGCAAGTCACTTAACCCTCCATTGCCCCAGTTACAAATAAGTACCTGTATATAATACGTAAGCCGCATTGAACCTGCTATGAGTGGGAAAGCACGGGGTACAAATGTAAGAAAAATAAAATAAAAAATAAATAAAATAAAGGGCCCTTTTACTAAAGTGTGGGACAGATTTGCATTTACTGCATATTAGTTGTGAAAATGTAACACGTTAACTGCAAAGTCTCTGCTATCAGGTGACATTAAAGTAGACTGAGGTATCTGCTGTGGTAACGGTTAATGTGCTATAATGTATTGTGGGTTAACTGGAAGGCACAGTACATACACAGTTCCCAACCTCTTCAATGCTATGCAGTTAAGGCCTTTATTCTATAAATGTTATGCTTCTACATTTAAGCTCCTAAATTTAGGACGTAATTTATGCTCTTAAATGTATGCTAAATCTATGAGTGTAATAGGCCCTAAATTAGGAGCATAAATTTAGAAGCATAGATTATGCTCGTAATTTAGGAACATAAATTTAGGAGCATAACCTTTATAGAATAAGACTTTTAGTGTGGGAATTAGTGATCGGTAAGTGGCAAGCCGTCTCGTTAAGTCTAGGTGATTAGTTATATACTACATGTAGTTTTAATCTTCCTTTTTGGCTTCCTCGCTCTTCCCCCTAATCCCTCCCCTCTGTTTCCTTCACCTCTGCTTCCTTCACCTTTCCCTATATTCCCCTTCCCCGTCTCTCCTGGCATCAGCTCTGTCCTGAATTTGTATTTTTGCATAAACCACTTACCAGCTTATAATCGAATGAGTAAAACGCCCAAGTTCCGACCTAAATCGGGAGATGGGCGTTTATCTCACAAAAACGAATAACGCGGTATAATCAAAAGCCGAATTTGGGACGCTTTCAACTGCACTCCGTCGCGGATGCGGACAAAGTTGACGGGGGCGTGTCGAAGGCGTGTCGAAGGCGGAACTGGGGCGTGGTTATCGGGCGAACAGAGATGGGCGCCCTTTCGCCGATAATGGAAGAAAAATATGCGATTTTAGCGAGAATTTAGGGCACTTTTCCTGGACCCTGTTTTTCCACGAATAAGGCCCCAAAAAGTGCCCTAAATGACCAGATGACCACTGGAGGGAATCGGGGATGACCTCCCCTGACTTCCCCAGTGGTCACAAACCCCCTCCCAGCACAAAATATGACGTTTCACAACTTTTTCTTTTCACCCTCAAATGTCATACCCACCTCCCTGGCAGCAGTATGCAGGTTACTGGAGCACTTATTAGGGGGTGCAGTGGACTTCAGGCAGGTGGACCCAGGCCCATCCCCCCCTACCTGTTACAATTGTGCTGCTTAATGCGTTAGTCGTCCAACCCCCCCAAATCCACTGTACCCACATGTAGGTGCCCCCCCTTCACCCCTTAGGGCTATAGTAATGGTGTAGACTTATGGGCAGTGGGTTTTGAGGGGGATTTGGGAGGCTCAACACACAAGGGAAGGGTGCTATGCACCTGGGAGCTCTTTTACCTTTTTTTTTTGTTTTGTAAAAGTGCCCCCTAGGGTGCCCGGTTGGTGTTCTGGCATGTGAGGGGGACTAGTGCACTACGAATCATGGCCCCTCCCACGAACAAATGCCTTGGATGTATTCGTTTTTGAGCTGGGCGCTTTCATTTTCCATTATCACTGAATAACAAAAACGCCCAGCTCACAAAGTAGCGAATAACATATGGGCGTCTATTTTTTTCGAAAATACGGTTGGCTCCGCCCCTTCACGGACCCGTTCTCGGAGATAAACGCCCATGGAGATAGGCGTTATCGTTCGATTATGCCCCTCTTAGTCGCCTGTATGAGATCAAATTTGCGGTATTATCAAATATGACAAATAAATAATTAATAAATAAATTCTGGAAACATATGGGGATAAAGTAGCAAAGATGTTAAATTTCGCTCATTAGGAGTGTGTTATTTGAAAGCTTTCTCCCTTTTGTACTCTTTGAGCCCCTTCTCTCACTCTTATAGCTTCAGTACCAATGCACTAATCCTGATCAATGCTTTTGACAGCAAAGCCTTAAAGAAAAAAGCCAGGTAGTCCAAACAGTAGGAAAAAAATTTAAAAGCACACTTTCCTGTGTACTGTGTCTCCCTGCTCCATCCCTTTCCTCTGCAGCTAAAAGTACACATATTGTGAAGCCCTATGTACATACTATTTATCCATTGTGGAGTGGATGCAGAAAGTCATGCAGGAGAGCAGTGCGCTGATGGTTTAGCATTTGGCTGCTACGGCAAAATTAGCTTCAAAATGTACTGCAGTGACGCAGTAAGTAATGAGCAAGCAAATGACTGTCACATTAAAAACGCACACTACTCCGCAGCTTATTGCCAAACTGTCACCCTTCATGTCAGTACATGAGCGATGATTGGCTCACGCAATGACAGGAGGGGGGAATTTGTTTTTTTTTATTTATTATTTTTTTAAAAATTTATTTATTATTATTCAATTTACATTTATGCAATTAACATAAATTCACACAAAGGGAAAAAAAAAATTTACATACACATTATCATATCAAGAAAAATCTTTAAACATTAGTCCTCATAATATGGATCCAAGAAAAGGAAATTCAAACAAAACCTAATTAATATAAAAATGAATTACTTCATATAATCAAGCAGACAAAGTAAGGAGTGTCGCTAGCTGGTTAAACGCTTTGCACTCAAGGACTGCTGCAGCATTATTCCTTTGATACAATAAATTCTTTTAACTTCTCTGGTTCAAAAAAAATATAATTTACAGAATTCAAAGAAACACAAGATCTACAGGGGAATCTTAACAAAAAGGTCCCTCCTATTCGCAACATCCTCTCTTTCAACAACAAAAACTGCTTTCTTTTCCTTTGGGTTTATCGAGCAAAATCTGGAAAAACCTGAATTTTTGAACCAAGGAAGGTGAATTAGTGTGGCGGAAATAAAGTTTGAAGATATTATTCCGATCTAGTTGTAGAACGAAGGTGACCAACAAAGTAGTTCTTTCAGTTATAGCCTCAAGTGAAGATTCTAGAAATTCTGTTAAATTTAGTCCAGATTGGGGGTCAGGAGGCAATTGTCTCCCTCCAATTCCTGAAATATACATTGCTTTAGTGATAGGTGGGTATCCCTCTAAAGGGATACCTAATACTTTGGTGAAATATTTTTTAAGCATGTCTATCGCTGGAATAAGAGGGGATTTAGGAAAATTGAGAAAACGTAAATTATTCCCCCTAATCTGGTTTTCTAAATATTCCAATTTGCGTTGTTGGAGGCTAGTGTCTTCAACACATTCGTCAAGGAGTTCACCGTTTTTAATTCTTTATCAAAAAACTCAATTTTTATAGATTGTTCTGCAACTTTCATTACCAAATCAGATTGTGATTTCTTTAAGTCCGCAACTTCGCCAGCAAAATACCTGACATTTGCTGCAGGTTGGAATTCAGTCCTTGTATTGCATCCCATAATGATTCCATTGTAACGGTAGCAGGTTTCTTTAAAGTTCCAAGACTTATGGAAGGTTCGTCAGGATTTCTTCCAGGCAGCAAAACTGTCTGAGCTGGCAAACTCACTGGCGTTGATGAGGCAGCGGGGTCTCCACACACAGCCGCTGGGGACCGACTTCCGGACTCAGCGTGCTGTTCACTCGCGCCCGTCGTTCCTCTTCCAGGTCTTCGAGGGACCGTTATCGAGGGAGGACTCAAAGAAACTCCCTCAGCACTCTGGTCTGCTTGCTCTCCCGGACCTCCCGAAGCGAACACTCCAACTCCCGGCGTCCGGAGTCCCGACTCCTCCAACGTCATCTGCCTCATGAGAGGGGGTTCAACCTTGTCCGTGGAGGTAGGCACTCCAGATTTCCCCTTCCTCTTTCCCATAACGGGTCTGAAGGATCACAATCGAAGCAGTTTTCGATGGGTAGCAGGAGCTCCGTCCCGCACGTCTGCTCAGGCGGCCATCTTGGATCTTTAACCAATATGTATTCTCGGGAATTTGTTTTTTATTTGCTGGGTCTATATTAGCCCCCAAATTAATTGTCTAATGCCCCCACCTCTGATTTGACCCCCCTTTCTCCCTTCAAGATTCTACATCAGCCCCTGGCCCAACCACCCTGCCCTGCCAGTTAAAAAAACATAAATCAATTTCCTGATGTCTAGCAGCACCCTTCCCTTCCACTTAAAACCTGACTCGTCCACCCCTGACTTAAAAAGTATTCCCTATCTAACAGCACTCCATCCATCCTCCTGACCACCCCAGACCTCTCCAGGGCATACATTCAAGAGGCAGGAGCAATGCCAATCTTGATGAGAAATTGTAGTGCCTGACTCCACAAAGTATATTCTGGCATGCCAAATAAGGCAATTATCCCCTTATTTGGTAATCTGGGTACAGATTATGAAATAAGAGGAGAGGTCCCTTAGTTGGCAGCCTGACCCTACTTGGTGTGTTCCAGAATGTACCATGCAATGTCAGATACTGCCATTTTCCAAGATGGCAGCTTGGAGGCAAGAGCGAGTGGGCAGTGCTCCTGCCTCTTGAAGGTATGCACTGGGAAGGGGGTAGAGAGGACTGGGGTGGGATTGGGGGTTGGGGGGTGCCAACAGACCCCAGGGAATTTTATTAAGTCAGAGAAGGAGGGCCATGCCAGGAGGGTGGGGGTGCTGCTAGACACTAGAGAATTTTTTCTCTGTTAGGGGAGAGGGGCTTGGATAGAGTTGGGTTAGGCAGACAGAGTGAGCCACTGGACAAACAAAAATGTTGGGTCAGATGCAGAAAACTGTCGAGGACAGGGTGCTCAGGTCATGGAGTTCTCCTTACATTTCTATGTTGCCTCAGAGCTGGTGGTACATTTCTTACATTGTGCTTGCCTGATGGATATTAGTGCACAACTTACAAACTTCTCTGAAGTGTTGCAGATTAATTGAGAGCCTCCTTACCATACATATTAATATGCTGTGCGCTGAAGTTTACCATGCAAGTTAATTTCAGTGCTCACTGAAACATTTTCTGCATCATGTGGCCAGTAATGCGCGCACAGACCACTTGTTAATCATGTGGTTCTGCCTGCAGTAGTTCTGTGCATTGGCCCCTGTGTGGAGGGCAATTTTCAGCCTGGAGAATTTATCCATATTGCCTCCACTCTGTATCCTTTCAGAGGCTGAAAAGAAAAGCGAATATCATCTTTATGCTGCTTTTTTTCAGCTGCAAAGCAGTACTGTTCTGACACCGTTCATGATTCATAATTTGGATACACCGTCTTAAAAATCTCTTTGGCCTTCAGCTTACCCTTGGCATGTCTGAAGTAGACATTTGCACATTTGAATAATTCAATACAACACATTTTAATCTTACTTTCATGGCTGCCACACAATAACAACAACAATAAAAAATGTCTACAAAGCCCTTCTTCCTTCCCCTCACTCTTGAAAGGATTTTGAACCAGCACTGTACTGAGTCATTCTCGTGATTAGTATCATTACAAATACAGATCAGTCTATGCAGCACTCTGAGAGATGAAAGCATCAGTGGCATGAGACTTTGTTCATATATACAGACAATAAAGTATAATATGAAAGGTTGGCTGTGCAAATGAACTTGCATTCATTTTATGAAAAACCTGGGTGGGTAACGGGACTTTATGCTTGGTCGAATCCTACTGTAACTTTATTAGAAAGTTAGCATTCCCTCAAATTGCTTCATTCCATTATAGGACATCTCCGCACCACAAGAGGGGAGTGGAGGAGTGGCCTAGTGGTTAGAGCACCAGTCTTGCAATCCAGAGGTGGCCAGTTCAAATCCCACTGCTACTCCTTGTGATCTTAGGCAAGTCACTTAATCCTCCATTGACTCAGGTACAAACTTAAGATTGTGAGCCCTCCTGGGACACAGAAATATCCAGTGTACCTGAATGTAACTCACCTTGAGCTACTACTGAAAAAAGGTGTGAGCAAAATGGGGGGAAAAAAGGGTAAGCACTACCATAGTGCACTATGGTGAATTAACACATTTTAATGGATACATCATTTCAAACACTTTCCCTTTCTATACAGTTAAGTGCAAAAAAAGAAGAAGCTTCTGACTATATCAGCAAAAGTGGGACATGCTCTACCGCAGGTAAAGGGCATGCTAAATTATCCATGCAGCCTGTCTCTTTTTCCATAATTTTTAGAAAGAAACAAAAGGTAATAGGAAAATTCCATCCTCATTCAGCAATTTTTTTCCACCATAAAATCTTGTGGAGTAAAAGGGCCCAGCAGTTCACAGACAAGTCTCAGTGGTTGAGGGCTGAATAAAGCAGCATGTCTTACAGCACTGGTCTCCAAGTCTTTCTTGTGCCAAAGGAAACTGCATACATTACAGGGCAAGCAAGAGAAGGCCTTGCTCAACCTGAAGGGCACAGATTGCATCTTTATGTAAATCAGGGCCCAATGCAGCAATGCATGATTTGCTCTCCTGTGACCAATGAGTCCTGCTTAATTTGATAGTGATTATGTGGATTGCTAGCCCACTCAAACCTTCTGAACTTATAATTGCTCTGGTATAAATAATGAGCATTAAGGGGGGGAACAGCCAAAAAGAGTGGATAACAATAATTCTTTATTCTTTGCCCTTTGGATTTTCTGGATTTGTTTTGAGAATGAAGTCTTCTAGGGCCACTGTGATGATTTTGTGCCAGGCTGTTAGAGATATAACACTACAGGCCCTGATTACTAAGCCACACTAGAGGTGCATTAGCGTTTTTAGAACGTGCTAATCATGAGCGTGTGCTAACTGTACAGAGGCCCATAGGAATATTATGGGCGTCTACACGGTTAGCACGCGCTAACTTTTAGCATGTGCTAAAAATGCTAGCACAGTTTAGTAAACAGGGCCCTTAGAGTCGTGTTCAAAGTAGAGAAAAGAATTGTAAAAAAAAAGGTGATACCACCAAAGGAATCACAGCAGCTATGAATATTCATAGCCAGCCCTATTTGAAGAGATTTAGTATTTATATTCGTTTTTCCTTCTAATGGATTGTGATTCAGGAGGGGATGTTGAGTGTAGTCTCTGGCTAAAGGCTGGGTGTCATGAGAAAGGGATTAAACACTGAGTAAAGCCCTGGATAATGATGAATGAAAGGCTTATGGAAATAGAGTCCAATAGAAGCTGGTTCTGATTATGCCAGAAACCTAAAGGAGCAGGAGAAAATCAATGGGCCAAAATACAAGAAAAAAAAAAAGGAAGAATGCAGTGAATAATGTATTACTTGCAACAGTCCGGAGACGTGTTAGAAACAAGTGAGAAGTAAACAAAGGACAATCCTCCTCTCCATAGAGCAAGCGTCTTCCCTCTTTACTCTACTACTACTACTACTTAACATTTCTAAAGCGCTACTAGGGTTACGCAGCACTGTACAATTTAACATAGAGGGACGGTCCCTGCTCAAGGAGCTTACAATCTAAGAGACAAGTGAACGGACAGTCCGATAGGGGCGGTCAAATTGGGGCAGTCTGGATTTAGTGAACGGTAAGAGTTAGGTACCGAATGCAGCATTGAAGAGGTGGGTTTTAAGCAAAGACTTGAAGATGGGCAAGGAGGGCTTAAGGGCTCAGGAAGGTTGTTCCAAGCATAGGGTGAAGTGAGGCAGAATGAGCGGAGCCTGGAGTTGGCGGTGTTGGAGAAGGGTACAGAGAGGAGGGATTTGTCCTGTGAACGGAAGTTACGGGCGGGAACATAGGGGGAGATAAGGGAGGAGAGGTAGTGAGGGGCAGCAGACTGAATGCATTTGTAGGTAAGAAGGAGAAGCTTGAATTGAATGCGGTATCTGATTGGAAGCCAGTGAAGTGACCTGAGGAGAGGGGTGATATGAGTAAATCGGTTTTGGCGGAATATGAGACGTGCAGCAGAGTTCTGAACAGATTGAAGGGGGGATAGATGGCTAAGTGGGAAGCCAGTGAGGAGTAAGTTGCAGTAGTCAAGGCGAGAGGTAATGAGAGCATGGACGAGAGTTTGGGTGGTGTGTTCAGAGAGGAAAAGGCGAATTTTGCTGATGTTCAAGAGGAAGAAGCGGCAGGTCTTGGCAGTCTGCTGGATATGCGCAGAGAAGGAGAGGGAGGAGTCAAAGATGACTCCGAGGTTGCGAGCAGATGAGACGGGGAGGATGAGGGTGTTATCAACTGAGATAGAAAGTGGAGGAAGAGGAGACGTGGGTTTTGGTGGAAAGACGATGAGCTCGGTCTTGGACATGTTCAGTTTCATGTGGCGGTTGGACATCCAGGCAGCAATGTCGGATAGGCAGGCTGATACCTTTGCCTGGGTCTCTGCGGTGATGTCTGGTGTGGACAGATATAGCTGGGTATCATCGGCATAGAGATGATACTGGAAACCATGAGATGAGATCAGGGCGCCCAGGGAAGAGGTGTAGATTGAGAAGAGAAGGGGTCCAAGGACCGATCCCTGGGGAACACCAACAGCTAGGGGGAGGGGGTGGAGGAAGATCCATGAGCGTGAACTCTGAAGGTGCAGTGGGAGAGATAGGAGGAGAACCAGGAGAGGACAGAGCCCTGGAACCCAAATGAGGACAGTGTGGCAAGAAGTAAGTCATGATTCACAGTGTCAAAAGCGGCGGATAGATCAAGGAGGATGAGGATGGAGTAGTGGCCTCTGGATTTGGCAAGGAACAGGTCATTACAGACTTTAGAGAGTGCTGTTTCTGTCGAGTGAAGAGGGCGAAAACCGGATTGAAGTGGATCGAGGATGGTATGAGAAGAGAGAAAATCAAGGCAGCGACTGTGAACGGCACGCTCAAGTATTTTGGAGAGGAAGGGTAGGAGGGAGATGGGGCGGTAATTGGAGGGACAGGTAGAGTCAAGTGATGGTTTTTTGAGGAGAGGTGTGACTACTGCGTGCTTGAAGGTGTCAGGGACAGTTGCAGTGGAGAGAGAGAGGTTGAGGATATGACAGATGGAGGGGGTGACAGTATGAGAGATGATGTTAAGTAAGTTGGTGGGGATGGGATCAGAAGAGCAGGTGGTGGATTTCGAGGAGGAAACCACTCGCCTTCTTTCCTCCTCGAAATCCACCACCTGCTCTTCTGAATTAAGTCTCCCTCTGGTAATGCAGGTTGAATTGTTTTGCTGGATCTTCCCTGACAGATTCTACCCAATTCATTAACAGCTGCTATCATAAAACAGAAGGTAATGGACAGTTTCTACTGGGGCAAGGTCTCCAAATGGGTTAGTTTTGCGAAGTAGTTTTGGGAAGTAGACCGGGCTGACCAGGAATAAGCACGGAGACTTCTGAGGATGATGAAATGTTTCTCCACTAATAAATGTTTCATCATACAAGTCTCCGTATTTGTCCCTGGTCAGCCCAGTCTACTTTCCACTCCTCACTTCTGTCCGTCTGCTACTGTGGGATTCCAGTGTTCCTCTGTTCCGTTAGTTTTGCGCATACCATGACAGGAATGAACCCCAATCCTAAACCAGGGTATGTGGAGTATGATGTCACATTTACTAATGCTCGCCATAAAACTTGCATTGTGCCAAGGAGAGCTTTTCTACCATAAGAAAAGTTGACGCTCGTGGCTCTAGTGACCAGTTGCATGCTCAACTGCATTACCCTGTGCAAAGGACACATGAAGACAACTCTCCTTCCATTCTCACATAACCAGTATTAATCTGTGTCTCCTCCATAACAATTTCAGAACTGCTTTTTAGTGAAAAGATTTGACTTTGGTTTTGCTCTTTTCATATCCCGTAGTTGCAGACATAGTAATTTTATAACCAATCACCTAGGTTGGAAGGGCAAGAAGGCATCTGTTTTATAAAGACACACGGGTTAAATATGGACTATGAATCTCCACATCTCCAAAAGAGCATCTTTACAAAAAACCTTCACGTCCAAGTTTCCAACTTTATTTAGAATTTTACTACCACACCCATTGGCAGCCTTCAGGGCGGTTTACAATCTAATACAGACAGACATAAATAAATAAATAAAATAACATAGTACAAGCAAACAGAAATTTAAGGGAGAGGGGAGAAATCCAATTATGATAGAAAAGAAACATTGAGACAAAGGAAGGGGAAGCTCTGTAAAAATCTGTGTATATCCTGGATATAATCTAAACAGCAAACGTCAATATTCAAGGGGAAATATCTAGATAACTGCTACCCTAATGTGGATATTTCCCTTATCTGCTGCCATCTGTGGATATTCAATGGCGATATCCAAATACCCTCTCATTCTTTAACAGGTCGCCTAAACCTTTTGCTGACTTAAATTTATAGAATTGTGCCACTCTTGCAGGTAAGCATGAGTGAGTCTGACATTTATGTACACTACTTACAGAGTACTGTAACGAACACATGCAATGTAAAATTTAAGTGTTCACATCAATATGATTCATAGATCTGCTATAAATGTTCACACCTACATTTTGGAACATTGATGTGGCTTTACTCTAGCATTCTATATGGATACACATAAGTGTCCTCATACAGTAGAGTAAATGAAAATAAAATTGTCAAAAATCCCTTCTTAATATATAGGGGTTGATATTCAAATCCAGTTAATCGGGTAAGAGACCTTCTTGCCTGTTAACATAGTGTCCCATTGGTTGTCCTCTTTCCACCAGGTCCCTGAGATGCCTATTGTAGCTACCTCTTAATTTAGTATTATATACTCTAACTCTAACAAATGGTATCATATTCTTTTTCCTGTCCTCTTACTTTACATATCATTTAACATTATACTAACAACAAAGTGAGAATAAAGAATTATAAGCCACACATTATTTTAGATTTTGTTCTTAACATTGTTGTATTACTACTTCTACTTATCATTTCTATATTGCCTACTCAGCCTTAAAATAAGATCACCCAAAACAACGTATATAAATCAAAATAAAATGCAATACATAAACAAAATAAAATAGCAATACACACAAGTAACAACATACAACCGTAGACCCTCTTCTGGTGTTCATTACATAAATAGTATCCACATAGAACTAGGTTTTAGTCCCATCATGGACTATTAGCAAACGCTGGCAAGGATTCTCTGATGAGGTAAGGGAATCATCACTTCAGGGCCAAAAATATACTGTTTTTACTTCAAGAAGACACTTCAGAGAATAACAAAGTTCCAAAATAAAAGTCTTTAGTACATAAAATTTCTTCAAAGCAATGGCAACAGGATGTGTGACAGGCTTTGAACACACCTGGAAATGCTCAAACGCCCATTTTCTTTACCAGCAGTTGCACCAGTGCTGTTCTGCTGCCCCTGTAGCCTCCTGCCTTGGATGGAGGCCTAATTTACCTAGGGGTAGGGCTGACTCTGCCAGTAATGCATAGGTAACTCAAGTATATCTATTATACTAGGACAAGTCTGGGAAGTCCTACAAAATGAACATACTGAGAAGACTAGGCTAGTTAGCTAATGAAAGTACACGGTAGAGAAGTATATAGCTTTGAGGTTCCGAGTCATAAGTACATAAGTACAGCCATACTGGGAAAAGACCAAGGGTCCATCGAGCCCAGCATCTTGTCCACGACAGCAGCCAATCCAGGCCAAGGGCACCTGGCAAGCTTCCCAAACGTACAAACATTCTATACATGTTATTCCTGGGATTTGGGATTTTTCCAAGTCCGTTTAGTAGCGGTTTATGGACTTGTCCTTTAGGAAACTGTCCAACTCCTTTTAAACTCAGCTAAGCTAACCACCTTCACCACATTTTCCGGCAATTAATTCCAGAGTTTAATTACACGTTGGGTGAAGAAAAATTTTCTCCGATTTGTTTTAAATTTTCTACACTGTAGTTTAATCGCATGCCCCCTAGTCCTAGTATTTTTGGAAAGCGTGAACAGACGCTTCACATCCACCTGTTCCACTCCACTCATTATTTTATATACCTCTATCATGTCTCCCCTCAGCCGTCTCTTCTCCAAGCTGAGTCTAGCACAATAAGAACCCAGATTTCATCATCTCACTGTTTTGCTTCTTTTCTTTTTCTTCTTCTGTCCCTTACTGAGACACAGTTTCATGTTTAAGTACATAAGTACATAAGTAATGCCATACTGGGAAAAGACCAAGGGTCCATCGAGCCCAGCATCTTGTCCACGACAGCGGCCAATCCAGGCCAAGGGCACCTGGCAAGCTTCCCAAACGTACAAACATTCTATACATGTTATGAGATGATTATCAAAGGCTGTAAAGTTTCCAACACAGGCGTGCAGCTTGATGGGAAGCAGTGAGAGCTTGTAACAGAAGAGGAAGAGTGGCCACTGATAGCAATATTCAAACTGCTGTCCAAACAGCTAACTAGTGTGAGAGTGCAGGTGGAAGGGGATCCGGGAAGGCACGAAGAAAGGGGGTGCAGGGAGCCGGGGAATCCCAACAGGGCAGATTTCATGTGCACAACATCCACATTCAGAAAGCTGGGCTACCGGAGGCAGAGAGGTTGACTGGGTTAAGGAAGAAGGGGAGGAACTACCAGTCCCAGAATCCTTCTCTTCCCAACCCGGCTGCAAGAGTTAGGGGAGGAGATAAAAGATTGGGAAATGGTCTCTGAGGAAGGTGATGAGGGCCAGCTGGAGAGGTTGGGGGCAGGGGAAGTTGAAGAGGAGGATAAAATGGAGATTACTGAAGGGCTAGGGGAGGAACAGATGGAGATTGGAGCTCTGGCTCAAACCCGAAAAGCTGCTGTAAGAGGGTGGCTAGCCGTGCCTTGGAGAGACTGGTGGAAGACCGGAGGAGAGAGGCTGAGGTGCTGGGGGAGATCTCTACTAAAGAGGAAACAGGTGCAGCCCCTGGGAGAGAAAGAGGGCTGGGCACAATTGAAACCCCAGCCTGAACCAGGTGGGAACGAAGCTGTGCAACTGTGCTGTAAGGAGGTGCAAGAAAGACTGTGTAAACTGTTTCATACTGAAAAGGGCTGGGCTGCAACCTACCAAGCTACTGTGTTTTCTTTCTGATAATGTACTGTTCCCTAAGAGAAGTAATCTTAGGTAAAGTGAAGTGAAGTTATATGGACTGTTTTGAACAACCTGGAGTTAAGGTGTGCCTGAGCGTTTATGTTGACTTGAAGCAAGAAAATAAAAGCTCTTACTTATAAATGTGCTTTGAATGTGCCTCTGTGAAAGGAACAGAGGGAGGAAGGAGTCCTGGAAGTTCTCAGGGCCTGGAGCTGAGGGTCAGAGCGGCCAGATTGCTGTGGAGCAAGGCAGCAGCTGTGTGAAGGAGAAGGCAGCTAAGCAGGGTTGAGCCAGGCTGGGTCCTGGAGAGGTGACCCAGCTACACTAGATAAAGTTAAGACAGCAATTTTTCTGGCCAAACTTTATCCAGGTAGTTATCAGGTTATTAGTTATCTAGAATGCAGCAATAACGATACCATCAGCTCTGCTTTAACTCAATTCACACATTGGATAGTACCAAGGCAGTATGTAAGGATATTCAGCGGCACTATACAACTAAGGCATTTATCCAGATAAGGCTGCTGTTATTTGAATAAATGCCTTCGAATATCAGGTCTACTGACTAAAAATTGAAGATATACTACATCAGTGTTTCCAAACCTTTTCATACCTAAGGTACATATACATTATCAAAAATCTTATTTGGCACACCAACAGAGACATGGGATATGGCTCGTATAGCCTAATCAAAAGTCAGTGGAGCACTCAAAAGCCCCACCAGAGGCTGGAGGAACTGAAAGGAGAAGGCTCAGGGGCCAGTTATTCATGCCCTAGATGGTAATTCCCACCCTTTAGGAAGGCGAAAGACAGTATAACCACACCTGTGCACAGAAAAGAGCTCCTGCACACGGGGGTGGCCTGACCATTAGGCCACCTGAGGCCACTCTTCCAGAGCAGCTTCTCCCCCTTCCTTCCTCCACCCAGTTCCCCAAGTTTATCTGCTTTCTTCATGTCCCAAAAGCTGGTGGTGGCAGGTGCGATTCCCATACGCTGCCCTGCTACCGGCACCCGCCTCTTCTCTTTACTGAAGCCACTTCTCTGATGTAATTTCCTGTTTCCTCAGAGGCGGCTGCAGTACAGAAGAGGCTGGTCCTGGCGGCAGGGCACCATATGGGAATCGCACCTGCCACCACCGGCTTTTGTAACATGAAGAAGGGGAACGGGGCAAACGAAGGAAGGGGGGAGGTGGCAGAACTTGGCCGGAGGGGAAAGGGGCAGCATCTCGGCCCTGCTTCAGGCGGCATTTTGCCTTGGGCCACCTCTGCCTGCACATATACTTGTTGCTGCAAAGTGCTGAGAGCAGAGCCCATGTGCTGGTCTACAACTAAGCATCAATCAGTAATGACTTTTTTGTCAATGGCAAAATTTATCAGTTAGAAGACACACCAGCTAAGACACACTGGTTGAGAAACACTGCACTATGTATTAAAGTGACCATCTCTCTCTCTCTGACCATATGTTACAATTTTTTACAATCCACGTATGAGAGGGTTCCTTTCAAACTATGCAAATGAGCATCTCTTATCTTCTATGTATAAGTGGAAGTCTCTTTAAATCAGAACAAGGCCTACCACAGTCATCACAGATGACTCAATATATGATTTACTCTTCTTCCTGTGGCAGCTTATTTTAGTTTACAAATCTTTTTTTCCCTCAACTCAAATACTGATTCTCCAAGCCTCCGTCTCATCTTCTAATGCAGAAACAGCTTGTGATGCCGTATGTTGCTTTTTCATGGGGTTTGGTCTAATATGGATAAAGAGGAGATCACAGAACTGCTGACTAAAGTTGGAAAGTATAGCCAGAAATGGATGAATTACAATTACAAAGGTTTAATATCTTTAGAAGGTAATTTTAGACAATGTGCATGGTTTTGATTATGGTGATTTCAGAATGCTGCTTTTTCCACATGTAGAAGCCCTGAATGCACAGATTGGAAATGGACATGTTGTGAGAATCTGTCTGATCAGGCCAAAAAAATAATATGTGCATTTCCCATTTTACAATGGGAATACAGGTGTATTTTTAAGAAGTTCTCTGTCAGCTTTTGCTCCACCTCTGATGCATGGATAGGTTTCATCAAACTGCTCATTTCTGCTGGAGATTTTTTTTTTTGCTTTGAAAATGTAACAAAAACATCACTTTGGAGGCTGTGTCATAATTGGCTCCCCTTAGGCATATATTTGTCTGAAATAGATAATCAGCAGTGATAATTGGCTGCTAACAACCAATTATTGGTGTTACTTGGCCTTAATTGGGATTTACGCGTGCATTGAATTCTATAACAATGCACATGAACATCCTACAGAGCGTAAATTAAAGGGGCATGGCTGGGGGTTGTTCCCAGAATTTACGTACATTGTTACAGAATAGATCCGATCAGCACTTTAACTTAGGCACCGGCATTTATGGCTGCTTTCAGCAGGTGTATTTGCCAGCACCTTAAGTTGGGCGCTGTTTATGCGTTTAGCCGCTACTCTATAAAGGGTGTGGATCCTTTATAGAGCTCAGTGCTTAAAAATTTCAGCACCAATTTCTCAGCACCATTTATCGAATCTAGTCCTTTTTGTGTATATGTAGTAAGGTGAAATGCAATGAATTGTCCAGCATCCTTATATATATTTTTCAAAAGGCTCAATGTTTGGCAGAACCTTTTGTAAAGTAGTGAAGGAATTGTGAAAGTCCTAATTGGGCTGTCCCAATTCCTACCTCAGCATTCTATAGAAAATGGGGCTATTGGTATCTTCCAAAAGTTCCCTGACTTAGGTAGAATAGAGAAATGGATGCGATAGTTAGTTAGAATTTGAAATAAGTTGTCACATTTGCTGTAGATTCAGGTTCTTCTTCCCTCTCCTGTAAACAAATATTGAAACTGGAATAATGAAGAGAAAGAGTATTGCAAAGATTTTGACCATGCACGATGCAGGAATATTTTGACTGGATGAATATGGAACAATATTTGCGTGAAGCTAAGCATTTCTAAATCTGTCCCACTTCATTTACATCCTTCAAGTCCCAGGAACACCAGATACAACAGGCACATACAAACCCCTTTTAATCCATTCACAAATTTAGTCCTGGTATTTCTCCTTGTGACCTGCTTTTTCATAGAGATGTAGTGTAGCAAGCCTGGCTCAACTGCTCTTTATGACCAGGAACCACCTGATAAATTAGAACTGTTGCTCCCTGCATTGCATTCAGAGATGCAGTCATCATGAGTTATCCAGTGCCAGAGCAAGTTGCTGCCTGCCCTTGTTTTGCAAAAGGTGGTGTTGCATTTCCTCTGGTCTGTCCATGACTGGCAACTTTGGAAATAATCAAAACTTATAGGTGGCAATTCTGTAAAGGGGCACCTAGATTTAGGGGCCAAAGCAGCACAGGGCGTGCTTATTCTATCATGGCATCTGGGTTAACAGATTCTGTTATAGAATACTAGCATAAACCTGCATTAGTGTGCCAGGTTGATGGCAGGCATAAATGGGTATACCCATGTATGCCAGGTCTATAGGAGGTGTAATTAGGCACACCTAAGTGTGCCAAGCAACACATGAAACTAACAGTATTCTATAAGCTAAGCGTATATGTGGGAGACATGCCCATGTCCCGCCCTTGCTCTGGCCAGAAAGAACACAGAAGAACAGACCTTCACAGTCCAAAGAGAAACGTAAATACAGTGAACGGGAAACACAAGCTAGGCAGATGACGCTCTCAAAATTCAAACATTTATTAGGATCCAAGACTCAATGCAGGTCATGTTTCAGCCACCAGGCTTGCATCAGGAGTCTCAAAAGGATGTTCTTGGACAAATGTGTGTTGTGGTGCTGCATGCGTGATAATTCGGCTAACGCTGGCTGCCCTTAAGAAAATGCTAATCACTTTCACAGAAACTCAGCATTTAGCTGCATCAACATTGTCAAGTGAGATTTTTATCAGAGCTTTTCCCTTTGTGTGAACACTGGTTAACGATTAGCATTGTATTAATGGAAGCCAGTGCTAGCCAAGTTACCACGTACTGTGCAGTGCCAGTCCAAGAACATCCTTTTGAGACTCCTGATGCAGGCCTAGTAGCCGAAACATGTCACGTGTCGAGTCTTCGATCCTAATAAATATTTGAATTTTAGGAGCATCATCTGCCTAGTCTGTGAGTTCCCTCCATGTAAATGCCCCTCTTGCACATAAGCACTATGAGGTAGTTATTCAAGCGATTTAAACGGTCAGAAACAGCTTCTGGCCATTTAAATTGTTTGTGGGGGCTAACTGGGTATATTCAACAGCACTTACTGGCCAGTGTCACTGAAAATGCTTGGTTAGTTCCTAAGCTGGAACCAGCTATGATGTGGGCATTCCCAGGATGGAGCTGGCACTTAGCCGGAGTGGCCTAGTGGTTAGGGTGATGGACTTTGGTCCTGAAGAGCTGAGGAACTGAGTTCAATTCCCAGTATAGGCAGCTCCTTGTGACTCTGGGCAAGTCACATAACCCCCCATTGCCTGCTGCATTGAGCCTACCATGAGTGGGAAAGTGCGGGGTACAAATGTAACAAAATAAATAAATAAAATAAATATTCAGCAGTTAAGTGGCTAGGATAATCGCATAAATAGGACCACATATAACACAATCCTATCTTAATGTGATTCACCATAGCTGATTCACATTTAACTGGCTGTTTTCAGCACTTGCTTCTACCCGGAAATTCAATGCCGGAGCACAAACATGACCTGGCATTGAATCCCTAGGGATAACGCCAGCGGTAACTAGCATCCAGGGCACTAATGTGTACAAGTGCCAGTTAACTCTGCATCGAGATGCGCTTAAGTGCGGTCACGTAGTTATAGAATTACACTGCCTCAGACAAAATCCTTTCCTCCAAAAAAGAAAATTATGTTGAGCAAATACCAGTTCTTAAGTGCTATGTGGCCAGAGACATTTGTTTAAGCAACCTTCATTTAAAAATGGCCTACACCATAACACCAAAATGAACACTTTGAAGCATATTTTCAAAGCACTTAGCCTTCCAAAGTTCCATAGGTTTCTATGGAACTTTGGAAGGCTAAGTGCTTTGAAAATATGCCTCTTTGTGATACTGTACTATTTTATTCTAAAATACAGAGGAATGGTGTAATGTGCTGACCTGCCCTGAATCTACATATTATTTCTAGACTAAAATATATGGGGGGAGGGGGCAATTCTTGGCACCAAGATGTAGATGCAGGGTTGGCCCTACCACTTGGTCTGCCTCAGGTGGCATTCTTCTGAGGTGGCATCACCTCCCGCCCTTACTTCCCCAACCCCTTTCCACCATTTTACCTTTTCTTTCTTGTCTTTTCAAAGGTGGCGGCAGCGATTCCCAGAGGCTGCCCTGCTGCGGGTTTTGGCCCCTTCTGTCTATTGTGGCCCACCTCTGAGGAAACAGAAAGTTACATCAGAGAAGTGGGCCGCAGTAGAGAGAAGGGGCTGGGTCCGGCGGCAGGGCAGCCTCTGGGCATTGCTGCCGTCGCCTTTGAAAAGACAAGAAAGAAAAGGTAAATTGATGGAAGGGGACTGGGGAAGGAAGGGGGGAGATGGCAGATTGTGGCGGTGGGATTGCAGTAGTGGCATTGGCGAGAACTCATTCCTCGTCTCTGGGGGAGGGGAGTGGCAGGGCGGCAGCTCATTCCTCGCCTCAGGCAGCAGATTGTCTTGGGCTGCCCACAATGGGGCACACTTAGCATCAGTTCTATAACAACAGGCCTAAGCCATTAAATAATACTAGCAAAAAGCTGCTTTGATTCAACCTCTTTTTATGATTTAGTTATATTTGTTGCAATCATTATAGAGGACCTAGGAATAGAATCGAGAAGTCACTAAATCACAATTCTCTCTTCTAAAAAATAGATTATGCTTTTCTTCCTTTTTCTGTCTGTCCATAACTGGGCTGACTAGATGCCATGGTCTGAATTCTTTGCAATCTTCACCATCCCTGGCCACTTAACACAGCACATATATTTTCAATGTCTGAGTTAATCCTCAGTGCAAACACTGCACATCTGATTGGAAATATAAAGGAGGAGGGCAAGTTCAGTTGCAAATATTTTCCTTTGAAGTCTACTTGAATCTGAGTGCACAGTGGGGTGCAAGTTCAGGTTTCAGAGAGCTAGGACAGAGAAGATTAATGACTGCAGAATGCTATACAGATGCATGGCAAACCCAAGTTTGGGATGTGATCCAGTCATGAAAGTACAGTATGCATGCTATCTTTCTTTGAGGCTGGGGATTCCTTGTCTTGCTCGTCTGCTATATATGGTAATAATTATTAATACAGGAACACCAGATCAGAGCTCAGAATACTGGACTGTGGAAGAAGGCCACAGAAGGAATACAGACCAATGGAACTGCAAATATGAAGCAAAACATCTGCTTGGATTGGTAATCTTCCTCAGATCTGGATCAGTCAAAGCTCATTCTGCTAATTTGCCTGCTTTTTGTGAAAATGTTTTCCTTATATAACTTGTTTGCATAAGCTGGCAGAAAAACAAGTCAAAATACAAAAAGAGAATGACAATTTGACAAGATGAGCATTGTTCTGTGCTACACTGCACTGGGTCAAAGGGTATTTTGGTTCTCATAAGTATTGTGCAAAATTCAAAGATATGCAGTTTATCTAAGTCCCCTGTTTTGTTTGTCTCTTTTGTTTATGTTTATGTTTACTTAGTTCTTGATAACCCGCCAATTTCCAAGACTGGTGTAAATGGATGCACATAGATTTAGTCGCATGAACTACACTTAAGTGTATGCTAAACACCACATGTAGATTTACAAGCAGTGTTTAGAATATCCTTGGGCATAATTGCCTAACGCGTGTTAATTTTAGGCGTCATAATACAGAATCGGGCCCTTAGCGCAGATTTTCCCAAGCACCTAAATTTGAGTGACAT
The DNA here is from genome assembly GCF_901765095.1 of Microcaecilia unicolor. NCBI lineage: Eukaryota > Metazoa > Chordata > Amphibia > Gymnophiona > Siphonopidae > Microcaecilia > Microcaecilia unicolor. Next base: position 99,042,693 of record NC_044039.1, read on the forward strand.
ATACTGAATCTGGCCCTAACTGCTTAAACGGGCCCCTATGTTTTTTTAAAATAATTTTATTGTGAGTCATTTTGATGTTGGTATTGACATAAGGTGGGATATCAAAGTTTTAGAAATATAGTTGAAGAAATACATGTCTGGCTGAAAACAGCACAAGTTATAATCATAGCTTCAATTAAGTGAAAACTAAATAATTTCTTCCTTTAACTTGTCTTCCTCCTTTTTCCTTTATAGCTTATTTCTTTATAGTTTGTGTTTCCTCATGTTGTCTTCCAAATTGTTGTTCTTTTTCTAATCCATATCATTTTGCATATATAGAGAAAAAAATGACATAGCCATTGTGACTTCCATGCACTTAGCTTTAATCACAGCTGTTAAACCTCAATATATTACTGACGAGTTTAATCCTCTTCAGTGATATTTTGAAGTTACACAACTGTGATTGAAGCTATGTGCTTGGGAGTCACAAGTTAAGTATAATTTTTAGCATTCCATGTGCTGTGCATTTGATTATTGAGAAGAAAAAATACATATATAGTGCATTTGTATTATTTATGAAAACTGATATGATTTAGAAAAGGAAGAACAATTCACAAAATGAAGGGGGACAAGCAGCTATAAATAGATGAGACATAAAGAAAAGAATAAGGGAGCAAAATTAAGTGAAGAAAGAATTCATTTTGGCGTCTTTTTCACTAAAATGTGTTAACACGCTAATTCACACATTAACTCCCGGATTCTATATAGCAAGACTTATGTTGCACGTGCATTTTAATTAGTTAACAAGCCAATCAGCACCGATAATTGCCACTTAACAAGCAATTGTTGACACTATGGCATTAATTAGAATTTACTTGCACAACTAAGCGTATTCTATAATGTGATGCATGTAAATTTTAAGTCGCATAGTTGAAAAGGGGGCATAGCCATGGGTGTGGAATGGGCGGGCCATGGGTGTTTCTAAAATCTATGCATGTGGTTATAGAATACACCTGGTATGCACCTATAAGTACATAAGTATTGCCATACTGGGAAAGACCAAAGGCCCATCGAACCCAGCATCCTGTTTCCAACAGTGGCCAATCCAGATCACAAATACCTGGCAAGATCCCAAAAAGTACAAAACATTTTATACTGCTTATCCCAGAAATAGTGGATTTTCCCCAAGTCCATTTAATAACGGTCTATAGACTTTTCCTTTAGGAAGCTGTCCAAACCTTTTTAAAACTCCGCTAAGCTAACCACCTTTACCACATTCTCTGGCAACGAATTCCAGAGTTTAATTACACGTTGAGTGAAGAAAGATTTTCTCCGATTCATTTTAAGTTTACTACATTGGAATCTGGGCACTGGCATTTACACCAATTTTTACTTGGCGTAACTGCCCGTAACTAAATTTAGTCTCACGGATGGGTATTAGACGTATTCTATAAACTGCATGGAAATGTAGGTGTATTCTATAAAGTACGCCAAAATTTAGGCATACTTTATAGCAGGGGCTTATCTGGACTCTGGCGGTAGGGGGGGCCAGAATCAGAGGGAGGGGGCACATTTTAGCCCCCCCCCCCACCGCCACCGACCCCCCCGCCATTGTCAGAGCCCCCACCGCCACCAATGACTCTCTCCACCCCCCTCCCGCCGCCAACCCTCCCCCGCTGCCGTTGCTTACCTTTGCTGGCGGGTGGCCCCAACCCCCGCCAGCCGAGGTCCGCTTCCACCTGCCGCTGCCTTAAAAACTACTTCTTCAGCCGGCAGGGGACCCCAAACCTCTGCCAGCTGCCCCGAGGTGTTTAAAATTCATCTTCGGCCTCCATGGCCGTGCTGCTGTTGATAGGAGCTGTTGAATCCACTTCGGAGTCTGACGTCGCAGCACGTACAACGTACAACGATGTCAGACTCCGAAGTGGATTCAACAGCTCCTATCAACAGCAGCACGGCCACGGAGGCCAAAGATGAATTTTAAACACCTCGGGGCGGCTGGCGGGGGTTTGGGGTCCCCTGCCGGCTGAAGAAGTAGTTTTTAAGGCAGCGGCAGGTGGAAACAGACCTCGGCTGGTGGGGGTTGGGGTCCCCCGCCAGCAAAAGTAAGCAACGGCAGCGGGGGAGGGTTGATGGCGGTAGGGGGGTCCAGGGCAAAATCTGCGGGGGCCCAGGCCCCTGAGGCCCCACGCAGATATGCCCCTGCTTTATAAAGTATGCCTAGGCATATTTCGTTTTCACACCAATTTTTTAGGTGTGATATATAGAATTTAGTCGTAATCCTTTATTACCAGTAGTGTGGTAACTTTTTGTAGTGTGGCATGACTGTTACCCACAGATTCTATATATGGTGCACAAAATTATGCGCACAAATTTGGGTGCATGCCCAATTTAATTGAATAATGAACCAATTAGTGCCAATAATTGGGTGCTAATAATCAATTATTGACAGTAATTGGCAACAATTAGAATTTATGTGCACATCTTGCTAGGCGTATTCTATAAAGATGAGTGTGGGGGGCATGGGTGTTCCAAGAATTTGCATGCAGAGTTTCAGAATACGCCCAATCTTTGCCTAATTTAGGAACGGGGATTTATACCAGGTTTCAAAATAGTGCAAATTGCAAACAGCCTTTTACCTTCGTCCTCCACTCCTTCCCAATTTTCCAATCCCAATACTCTCCTGTACATACCCTTTCCTAATTTATTGATGTTTGTTTGATTCATGCTATACCACCTTTCTGTGGTATAACCAAAGCAGTTTACATATTACTTGCAGGCAGTGGCATAGCCAGAAGTCAATTTTTGGGTGGGCCAACAGTTTGGATGGGTGTGCACTAGACAGAAGTGTGCTGGTAAATGTTTAACAACAGGCTCTCTCCCCGGTCCACCTCTGCACCCCCCCCCCCCCCGTCCACCTGTGCACCTCCCCTCAAAATTGCAGAGCTGGCTATAGCTGGGGAGAGAGCCTGGGGGGGGGGGGGGGGGGGGAGAGGCAATGCATTACTCTCTCCAGGAAAAAAAAAATTAAATGATCCCAGGTTCCAATCTAATTCATGTTTATTGTGGGATAAAATGCCATAAATAAGTAAATAAATATAAACTTTTAATGTTGAGCACCTGATTCTCAAAGTGGACATATTCCAAACACTAAAATGAAAATAAAATGATTTTTTTTCCACCTTTGTTGTCTGGTGACTGTTTTTCTGATCATGCTGGCCCAGTATCCGATTCTGCTGCTATCTGTCCTCTTAACTCTGTTTCCAGGACTTCCTTTCCATTTATTTATTTCTTTACTTTCCGCCTTTCTTCTTCATTTCTTGCCCTACATCCGTAAGTAAAAGCTGGGTCCTCTGCAGACGACTGTCCAGTGGATCCAGCTTCTGCCTATTTTCTTCATCTATGTGCAGTTTTTCTCCTCTCTTCCTTTTCCCTCATCTCATCTATTCTCCTTCCTCACTCTTCCATCCCTCCATCCATGTCCAGCATTTCTTCTCTCTCCCTTCCCTCTCCTCCATCCATGTCCAGCAACCCTCCTCTCCCCTGCCCTTCCCTCCATCCATCCATGCCAGCAACCCTCCTCTCCCCTGCCCTCCATCCACACATGTCCAGCAACCTTCCTATCTCCTCTTTCCTCCCCTCCATCCACCCATGTCCAGCAACTCTCCTCTCCCCTCCATCCATCCATACCCAACAATTCTCATCTCTGCCCTGCCCCTATCCATTCATACCCAGAATTTCTGTTCTTGCCCCTGCCCCCTTCTATCCATCCATACCCAGCAATTCTATTTTCTCCCCTGTCCCCTCCCTCCAGCCACAGAAGGCAAAAGTAGAGACTAATAGACGATTCACCACTGGAGACGTGAGTCCAACAGTCTTTATTATATCAGAGATAACGACCCGACACAGGCCGTGTTTCGACGCTAAAAAGCGTCTGCATCAGGGGTCAATAAATACACCAAGTAATGAATGCAAAACGAAGAGTCCTACTTGTATATGTGTTGTCAACTCACTGATCACGTAGCACCAAACAGAATATGCTGGATACAAACTATCAGAGCAAAATCTCCCTCCAGCCATCAGCGATTCTCCTGTCTCCCTTGCAATTCCCTCTGGCCCCTATCCTTCCCTCCCATTCAATTCCACCTGCCCGCCCTCTGAGCTCCGTTCCTGCATCTGCCTCCCTCTCCCTCTCCCAGACGCTGCCTACCGCCGCCACGATCGCAGTTCTACCTCCCTCCGTCTCTCAGCACTCATCAGCAGCAGTGCCGGTAGCGAATCATACACGCTGCCTCCTTCTAACCCGAAAGCGTCTTCTCTGCCGCGTTCCGCCCCCATTATCAGAACTTCCTGTTTCTACTGGGGCTGGACACGGTAGAGAAGACACTTCCGGGTTAGAAGGAGGCAGCGTGTATGATTCGCTACCAGCACTGTTGCTGATGAGTGCTGAGACGGAGGGAGGTAGATCCTGCGATCATGGCGGTGGTAGGCAGTGTCTGGGAGAGGGAGGCAGATGCAGGAACGGAGCTCAGCCTGCTCCCTTCGCTCCGCTGCCTCCACTGCTGGGTGGGCCTGAACCCAAACTGGGTGGGCCTAGGCCCACTCAGGCCCACCCGTGGCTATGCCCCTGCTTGCAGGTACTGTAGGAGGGCATTGGAGGGTTAGTGAATTGCCCAGGGTCACAAGGAGCTACAGTGAGAAACAAACCTGTTTCTCCTGGTTCTGTGCCCACTGTGCAGAGGAGTAGCCTTGTGGTCAGTGCAGTAGACTGAGATCCTGGGGAACTGGGTTTGATTTTCACTGCAGCTCAGTGTGATCCTGGGCAAATCACACTTAACCCTCCATTGCCCCAGGTACAAGAACTTAGGCCCCGATGATCAAAGGTAAATGCAGGTGCTAGAGGCCACTTCTCACTTATGATCAGAGGGGTCTGGGGCAGTAAACAGCGCCCGTACAAGGCAATAGCACCGAACTCATTTAAATTAGATTTAAATTGTCCTTAGATTTCCTTGTAAATGCAAGATTCAGCTGTGTGAGGCTTCTTATATTTTCTATGAACCATCTTAATTGCAAAACTTCTTACAGAGTAAGAAATCTGGCATGGGGTAAACACCATAAAGGTGTGAAATTTGGAAAAGTTAGTTATTATTTTCGGTTGAGTTCAGAATATTGTTCTTTATGTTAATTTCCTCAAAAGCAATATCTTTATTTTTCTATTCTAGGATTCCTTCATATTGAGGTCTGTAATTTCCTTGTTTTGTATACCGATTGGAAACTACTCGCCTGATATTTAAACCTAAATGGCCACTAAAACGGCACATAAGCGGCTATCTGGCGACATTCAGTGCCGTATAGCCAGCTATCTGGTACTGAATATCGCCGATTAGCAAATTAAAGATAGCCGGTTATATTGCATGATACAACTGGCTATCCACTAATTTTCAAAGCAAGAGCAGCTAAGCTTGGCAGCCATATTTGACCACTACAATAGGTGAAATAACTTTGGCCGGTCTCACTTTAAGTGACCAGCGCTGAATATCAGAATGGCCGGTTAAAATCGGACACGTCAAAGTTAAACCAGATATTCAATGCTGGTCACCTGAAACGGACCAGCATTGAATACCCAGGTTTAGCGTGGACCGCGGGATACAGCCCGACTATCTCCTGCAATCTGAATATCGGGGCCTACAACTTTACTGTATTGGATTTGCATAGTATTGGAAAATTTCTATTCAAGTTTGTTCCTTGATGTATAATAATACTTAATGAATATTTAACGAATAAATTAGATTTAAACAAGTTCTGCGGTATTCTGCTTCTATGATCAGAGCACAGCACTCTGATCATAGTGGTGGAATAGCGCCTTAACCCTACAGCAACTCAGAGCTGGCGTTACAATTAAGGCTCCCTTTGTTTGCACCCCCCCCACCCTCCCAGGACTCTCCAAATGAAAGGCCTTAGTGGTCTAGTGCCCCTCAAGCCCCCAAACACCCCTGGAACAGTGGCATGTGGTGGGCTGGAGGTCCGGCATTCTCAAGCACAATCCTCCCATACTTTCCCCCGATGATCAACGCTAATAATGTACTTAAATCTGCATGTTATTAGCGTTGCTCATTGGGGAGTTAATTCCCCTTGCTGTTCCAGTGCTATTTTTAGGCCGCTGTTTCTGAACTGTGCGGAGAATGGATCATCATGGCATTAGATTGTGAACCCACTAGAAGCAGAGAAAGTACCCGCATATAATGTGTACAGCACTGCATACATCTAGTAGTACAATAGAAATGATTAGTAGTAGTATTTAGACCATGCAGCCATTCCATGTTCAAAGTTATCTTCTTTCCCAGGTATTTCAAGGTTTTTTTTATGTGAGTACTAGTATTAAAAACTGAGGGCTCCTTTTACAATGCTACAGTAGTGATTACCATGCGCCGAATGTGACGAAACCCATAGGCACTGAATGGGCTTTGTTGCATTTGGCGTGGCTTTGTAAGAGGAGCCCTGAGTGTGGTAATTGTTCTGGGCATGCCCAGTACATCCTCAGCAGTTAGTGCACTGGAAAGTTCTTAACTGCACATTATTTAAACAAAATAAATAATGTGCGATAAAGAACGTATCAGTGCAGTAACTGCAGAGGATACGCTGGGCACACCCACAACAATTTCTGTGCCTTAATTTTTGCTGTTAAAACACAGTAAGAGCAAAAAGTAACAGCACTGCAGTAAAAGACTCTCTTGCAGTTATGATTATAACATGTGCCATTTTCAAGTAGGTTGACAAATTAGATGCACAGCACTGATAAGCTATTCAGAAAGGGAATTTGGAACAGAAGTTTGTGGTAGAGGCAAAAAAAAAAAATCATAAAGGGGTTGGAACACTGACTCCCCTAAGAGGAAAGCCTAAAGAGGTTATGGCACTTCAGCTCAGAGAACAGATGACTGAGGGGAGATATGACAGATGTCTATAAAATCCTAACTAGAGGGGAATGGATAGACATGAATTGGTTATTTACTCATTCAAAGTGCTATTTGTCATACAAGAAAATAATTCTACATTGCAAAGCTCAGATATTTATTTCTAATGTTATAAGGCATATCTAAGCCCACAGAAAAATTCATCAAAAGTATCATTACAGGTCACAAGTTTGAGGGACTGGAACTGATGCTGCAGATTGCCGTAGCCTTTCTTCCTTGTATTCAGCCCATAGTGGGCAGCTGCCAGTTCCTCCCTGACTCCTCCCATGAATTGCTCCAGCACTAAGGGACCCTTTTACTAAAGGGCTGCTGTGCGACAATCCAGAACTACCGCCGGCCTAACATGGACACTGGCGGTAGTTCCACTCCCAGTGTGCCATTTCCGTCAGGTCCGGAAATTTTCTCCTTTTTTTTTTTACTGCAGGGGGTTACCGCTAGGTTAGTGCAGGAGCCAATGCTGTCACCTCAATGGGTGGCGGTAAGGGCTCCCTCTGAAATGGCTGCATGGCAAGTGTGAACTTACCACACGGCCATTTCTTTTTTTCGGCCTTCTACCCACGGTGGTAAAAGGGACCTCAGCGCATGGCAAAAACCAGGCACTGACTCTACCGCAGGGCCCCTTTTACCGCAGCTTGGTAAAGGGGGCCCTAACTGTACTTCCTGACTCCTGTTCTCAAAAACCCCATTGAATATCTATCCCTATGTTTTCTTTGGATTTGTTGGGTGCAATATGATGGATTTTCCCCTAGCACAAAATAGTTCCCACAGCCCCTAAAGTAGCAGGCATAATATGAAGTCTGAACCAGCTAATTGCCAGTATTCACATAAACCAAAAGAGGTTATATGATAAAAACATAAGACATAAGAATTGCAATACTGGTTCAGACCAAATGTCCATTAAGCCCAATATCCTGTCTCCACCAGTGGCCAATCCAAGCCACAAGCACCTCATGCTACGTACCGCCAGGGACAAGCAGTGGATTTCCCAAAGGCTACCTTAAAAACTTTTTATGTACTATTCCTCCAAGATCTTGTCCAAACTTTTTTTCAGTCCATTTAATACTTACAATCAGGATATGAACTGGCTCAACATATAAACATAAAGACAATAATAACCATTTTAAACAGTATTAGAATGCTCTTCATTACTACCTCTTGCAAAACCTCAGAGGGTAAATTAACTGACAATACAATTCCCCAACAACCTGGGATTGTACAAACACATTACATTGTCACTGTTTACAAATAAGCTGAGCCTTCATACCTTAGCATTTTGACAAGTAACAGTTAAAGGAGCCCAATCTTATCATTTCATAAAGGAAAATCTATGTTGTTACAGAAGTAGCCTCAAGGTTAATGCAGTGGGCTTTGATCCTGGGTTCAATTCCCACTGTAGCTCCTTGTGACCTTGGTCAAGTCACTTAACCCTCCTTTTTCCCAGGTACAAAAAACTTAGATTGTGAGCCTTCTAGGGACAAAGTACCTGTATACAATGTGTAGCACTATAGAAATGATTAATAGTAGTTGGTACTATGATACTGGATACTGTTCTCTTGATACTCGATCTTATTTTCTAAGGAAACAGTTTACTTCACAACAGCTGCATTAACATGCTTTAGGGATTCCAAAGATTGATTGTAAAACAATAATTATTCCTTTATCTGAATAACATAACTATACATTGCTTTAAATATATGCACAGTCTGTCCTAGAAAAGTAGAGTTGGGATAAGCAATTTTTAACAGAAGCATCCATTTTAGATAATAAACATCATATATCTATATTAGACACCTCTTTAGGCATTAGACACCTCTTTCAGCATTACTCTGACTGGAGGTGCCCTATTAGTCAGATTCCTGGGAGAAACCACAGGCTTTAAAGTGTCAGAAGATATAACAAGTCCCTGAGCTTTGGTCAATTCCAGCATCCATTTTACCATCCTGTTAGGAAACGTAATACCATTTGAGACACACAACACAGTATGTCTCAGACAGAAAGAGTCCAGAGCACCCAAAAATGTCCCAGTGTGTCCTGTGTCAGCCCCCATGGAATATTTTCCTAAGGTCTTCTATCTGGAAAAGAAGGTGGTGAGCGGAAATCTGGACTAAGGCATGCTTCCCTGAAGAATCAGTGCAGGGATGGATGAGGCCTGAGCTAGAGAATATTTCCCAGATATTACAAAGGAGCTCATAAATATCAAGGGTTGCCCATCCTAATGACAGAGATTTACCACCACAGTGAGTGAGATTGAAGGCCAATGAGTAAGATTTTTCTTGTGATCCCCTGCCATCTCCAACACCAGCTCTGGCAGATGTGCATACCAACAAACCGATACATTCTAATCAATAAACAGAAAACAAAATACAACATCACCCCTCTGTATCCCTATCTCACCCCACGTGGCCAGTATTGTTCATCTGTTCACCTATTCCTGTTCCCCATGTCCAGCTGTGTCCCTTATCTCCTTCCCCACATCTAGCATAACCTATCACTCTTCCCTTCCTCTTGCACCACTGCTGCCAATGCCTCCTCCTCTGTGTTCCCTCTCTCCTGCCTCCTCCCTGAAGGTTCCGCATCTCTCCCTCACTCTTCCTTTCCTTCTGACTCTCTCCCTGAGAATCCAGCAAACACCCTCTCTTATCCTTCTTTTTCCTTCCCAGTATCCCTTCCTCTCTCTCCACGCAATTCCATTCCTATCTCTTCTCCTTTCTCCACTATATCTGAAAAAAGTCTTGTCACCTCTCTTTACATCTTTAGCCATTTTTCTTCCGCTCGCGCTTTCGCTAGCCATATTTCCCTCTTTGCTTCTTTCAGTTTAATCCGATAATCTTTTCCATGATCCTCTCATTGCGTTCTTTTGTATTTCTTGAACAAAGCCTCTTTTGCTCTTATTTTTTGAGCTACTTGTTTGGAGAACCATATAGGCTTCCTGCTTCTCTTGTTTTTGTTTACTTTCCTCACAAAAAGATCAGACACCATATTTATAGCAGCCTTTAGCTTGGACCACTGTTTTTCAACTTCTCCTACGCCTTCCCACGCCAACAGCTCCTTCTTCAGGTATTCCCCCATTTTATAAAAATCAGTACGTCTGAAATCCAGTACTTTGAGTTTTGTGCATCCGCACTCCGCCTGTGCTCTTATATCAAACCATACGGTGTGATAATCACTATTACATAGGTGGGCACCCACCCGGATATCGGAAACACTACCTCCATTAGTAAGCACTAGATCCAGCATCGACCCTTCCCTTGTGGGTTCCGTCATCATTTGTCTGAGCAAGGCACTTTGACAGGCATCCACAATCTCCCTACTTCTTTCCAATTCTGCATATGGGACGTTCCAATCCACGTCAGACAAATTGAAATCTCCCAACAGTAGCACCTCCCCTTTCATACCAATCTTTTGAATATCTTCTATCAGATCCTTGTCTAACTTCTCCGTTTGCACAGGAGATCTGTAGATAACTCCCGTGTGGATACAGGTTCCGTCTTCTCTTTCCAGGACAATCCATAAAGCTTCTTCTTTTCTCCAGGTTCCCCGCATTTCAGCCGCTCTGATATTCTCTCTCACATACAGAGCCGCTCCTCCACCTCTTCGGCCGTCTCTATCCTTCTTAAAAAGATTATAGCCTAGTATGGTCACATCCCATTCATGAGAATCGTTGAACCACATCTCCGTAATAGCAACAATATCCAAGTTTTCTTCAAACATCAGGGCTTGCAAGTCTTGAACCTTTTTACTTGGACTATGACCATTTGTGCACATAGCTTTCCATGTGCTTAGTGAGTTTGGGTGGTTTTTAATATTTACATGACCTTTCCCTCTGCCATCATGTTTATTCTGAGGGTGACTTTCCGAAATCCCCTGTTTCCTTTTGTTACCCCCACCCTCTAGTTTAAATGTCTAGAAACATACTGTCTGAATTTCTCCCCAAGGATCCTTTTTTCCCATCACAGCAAGATGTAGCCCATCATTACAGTACAGCCTGTTATTTTTCCACGTATTACCCCATTCTCCTAAGTATCTAAAACCTTCTTCTTTACACCAAGACTCAAGCCACTTATTGAATTCCTCTGTTTTGCGTAGTCTTTCCTCTCCCCTCCCCAACGTAGGAATTGCTTCAGAAAAAGCCACAGTCCGAACTAAAGACTTTAGTCCCTCCCCAAACTTCTGGAACGGTCTCTGTGCTGTAAACTTGCTATTGTTGGCCAGGTCATTTGTCCCCAGGTGAATTACAACATCAGCGTTAGAAGCCTTGCTTTCTTCTTGGATCACTTTCAGTATTTGGTCTGTACATCTTGTAGCTGAAGATCCTGGAAGACATTTTACTATGTTGGAACCCCTGAACTGTGCTCCTAAGTTAATGCCTCTAATAATGGAGTCTCCGAGCAGTAATAATTTTCTGCTTTTCACAATTCTGTCATTGGTTGGGGGATGTTTCTGGGGTTGTGCTATTTTCATTGCCTCTGGTTCTACCAGAGTACTTCTTTTTTCGCTATCATAATGATGCAGCACTGCAAAAGAATTTGGCAGGGGCAAAGCTTGGAAGGGCGAGTGTTTCTGTGTCACAGATCTTAGTCTACCAGAGCCTACTGTGACCCATCTATTCCTCTGATGTTTCATTCTCTGAGGCAGTGGTGGTGGTAAATTAGCTGGGAAATGAGTAATCCTGGACGCTTCTTTAATTGTAGTTAATTCCTTCTTGAGTTTGTTGATCTCTTCTTTCAAGGCTGATATTTGGAGACAGATAGGACAAGCTCTAAGGTTCCAGATAGTTTGCCTTAGGATTAAAGCAGCACATATATTGCACTGAATGAAGGTCATAATAATGTGATTCACAAGTGTGAAAAGGTGAACTATGAGAGGGAATAACAAGAATTAGGATTGACCAATTAAGTGTAATCCTAGAAATAAGCAGTGGATTTTCCCAAGTCCATCTTAAAAATGACTTATGGACTTTTCTTTTAGGAAGTTATCCAAACCTTTTTTAAAGCCTGCTATGCTAACTGTTTTTACCACAATCTCTGGCAACGAATTCCAGAATTTAATCACTTGTTGAGTGAAGAAATATTTTCTCTGATTCATTTTAAATTTACTACTTAGTAGCTTCATTGCGTGCCCTCTAGTCCTAGTATTTTTGGAAAGAGCAAACAAGCAATTCACATCTACCTATTCCAATCCACTCAGTATTTAATAAACCTCTATCATATCTCTCCTCAGCTGTCTCTTCTCCAAGCTGAAGAACCTTAGCCGCTTTAGCCTTTCCTCATAGGGAAGTCATCCCATCCCCTTTATCATTTTCATCATCCTTCTCTGTACCTTTTTTAATTCCTCTATATCCTTTTTTTTTAATGCGGTGACCAGAACTGCACACAGTATTCGAGGTGTGGTCACACCATGGAGCGATACAAAGACATTATAACATTCTCAGTTTTGTTTTCCATTCCTTTTCTAATAATTCCTAACATTCTATTTGCTTTCTTGATTGCCGTTGCACATTGCGCAGAGGGTTTCAATATATCATCAACAATGACACCTAGATCCCTTTCCTGGTCGGTGACTCCTAATGTGGAACCTTGCATTACATAATTATAGTTTGGGTTCCTCTTTCCCACATGCATCACTTTGCACTTGCTCACATTAAAAGTAATTTGCCATTTGGATGCCCAGTCTCACAGTCTCATTAGGTCCTCTTGCAATTTTTCACAATCCTCTTGTGATTTAATTTTGTGTCATCAGCAAGGTTATTCCCATCCCTAGATCATTCATAAATATGGGTAGAAATGTACACAATATTGTCACTTTCATGGATAAATGTATGTTTTTGCATGTAAGTGGTAGCAGAGTGAGTGACATTGTGAGCAAGGGGGGTTCACATGGGTAGAGCAGAGGGGCATGAATGGGGCTGCCACTTACATGTATAACTTACAAAATACTGAAACCTTGCGTCATCACTGGCTTAGATTCCATCCTGCATCAAAGATCCTGACCCTTATTCAGAAGGTCATTTACACTGGCAGACCTCACTAGTTACTCCTTGTAATACTGTCTTTGCTCTTCCAGTGGCTTCCAGTTGTATCTCCCCCCCCCCCCCCCCCCCATCACCACAATGTCTGCTCATCATCTGTCCACCAGGCACTCTGCTTTTTTCTGTCTGGGACCTTTGCTTTGGCTCCCCATTTCTCTCTAGGTTGAGTCCTCTATGTAAAATTCAAACATGCATTGAAAGTTTATTTCCTTATGGAGGCACATGGGGGTGTTGTGCGAGGTGGAGACAGCAATACTGGCTTCTGGCTACTCTTTTATAGCTACTTCTTAATTCTCTCTCCTATCTTTGATGGAGTTTTCCTCATGATTTCTATTTTATGTTGATTGAACACTGTCTTGGCTTTCCCAAAAGAAAGGTGGTCTATTAAATTCAAATACACATAAACACATGGTTCTTTTGTTGTGAGGAAAGGTAGTGGCTTGTGCTGGGAAAAGAGAAAGGGGATGAGACTTCCAGTAGAATTAGGGATCTAGGGGATAGAGGGGTAAAGAGAATACTGGTTTATGGTTTATCTGGACTTTCTATACCACCCATACTGACGTGCAGAATTGGCAGGTGTACAATTGCTAAAATTTATTGAAGAAAGTAGAAAAGAAGTACAATTTTTTGAAAGGACAGAAAGCATACTTATAGGAGGATAGAATTCAGTCAAACATCCAAACCACAGTATAGAGAAAGATATATATATAAAAAAACAAGGGGCAGATATTCAAACCTTGGGAGTTAGCCGGGCTAACTCCTGTGGTCAGAGTTAAACCTAGATATTCAATGCCAGGCCGTTTCCAGTGTTGGCATTAAATATCCAGTTTATTTTTGGCCAGTTTGAACATATTTGGCTAAGTTGATAGTCAGACTTAGCCAGTTATATTCAATCCAGCCCAAAATATCCCATATATTCACATGGCCAAATATAGCTGCTAAAGTGGGGCTGAAAATCAGCAAATATCTGGTTATATCGCACGATATAACCAGCTATCTGCTAGCGACTAACCGGCGATATTCAGCAGGACATAGCCAGCTATCCCTCAATGAATATTGCCGAATAGCCGGTTTTGAGATATTTAACCAGCCAGGTGCCAATCCTGGTTGGTTAAATGCTTTTGAATATCAGGGGGCAAGAGTTACATCAATAAATAGCTGTTCTACAAGGGAACCATTTCCCAAAAAAAGCCTCACCCACCTCCTTGGTCAGTACCAAATGCCTGACCAAAGAGCCACATTTTTAGTGCTGATTTAAATTCTTTAAATGAGGGGTTGCTACGAATAGTCATAGGCAAATTATTCCACGTGAGCAGATTCCAGAAAATAAAAAGCTGACTGTCTTGTAATTTCTAGTCTTGCTTGTTTTGGGCCAGGAAGGACCAGATGGTAGTCACTGATTGACCGGAGAACTTGTGCCGGAGTGTAAGGAATAATGAGGGCAGCACGATACTCTGGGAAGCCCATTTTAAATGCTTTGAAGGTAAGAAATTCCATTTTGTAAATAATTCTTTGTGCAACTGGCAACCAATGTTTTTTTTTCTAAATAATGGAATGACGTGATCTGATTTCTTTACGTGATATAATAGCCTAACTGCCACATTCTGTATAGTCTGCAGCTTTTCCAATAATGAATGTGAAAGACCTGCATAGATAATATTACAATAGTTCAACCTAGTTATAAGAAGGGAGAGAATAAGTCCATGGAATATATCGGTGTCAAAGAGTGTAACTGGTGAAGGATGAAAAAGCTAATCTTATATAATCGTGAGTCTTGTGAGGCAAAGGAAAGCTTAGAGTCCAGTAGAACTCCAAGGTATTTAAAGGACTCAACTGACTCAACAGGGCTACCAAATAGATAATGCTTGTTGGTTGAAGTAAATGACCCATAATCCAACAAACGATTTTATCTTTATTTAGCACCAATCTGTGTCCATTGGAGTGGACATAAATGTGGTGAAAAAGGGTCTGTTGGATAAAGTAACAGAATATCGTCTGTATAAAAATATGCAGATATGCCCATGGATTGAATAGTAGACTCGGCTAGTAGACTCAAAAACAGGTTAGAAACATAGAAACATGATGGCAGATAAGGGCCGAATGGCCCATCCGGTCTGCCCATCCTTAGTAACCACTAACTCCTCATTTTCCTAAGAGATCCCACATGTCTGTCCCACACTTTCTTAAATTCTGACATTTCACACATTGAACACCCTTTCCATGAAAAAGTATTTTCTCAGATTCCTCCTAAACCTATTTCCTCTTAACTTCATTCCAGAGGTTTCCTTCATTTGAAGAAAAGAAGGGGTTAAAAGGGGTGAAAGAGGTTAAGAGAAGGGGTGAAAGTATGGAGCCCCGAGGGATCCCACAATACAAAAGTTGGATTTTCGAATGTCTGAGAAGAAACTACTTTAAAAGATCAGTTTGATAAAAAAGAAGAAAACCAATTCAAGACAGTCCCCAAAATTCCCAAAGAGGATAATTGAGAAAGAGGCAGGGTAGGTTGGATTAGGTCAAAGGTGCCTGATAAATCCAATGATACTGTTAGGACCACCTTGTGTTGATCTATGTAAGAATGTATTTCACTGAATAGTAGTGCAAGGACTGTTTCAGAAATGTAAGTTCATCGAAAACTGGATGATAGATATATAGATCTCCAGAAGGAAGATATGGGGGGGGGGGGGGGGGGAGGTTGAGGAATACAGAATGGTCAGAATAGAGGAAATTAGGGCTCACATGAAAATAGGATTGCCAGGAATATGAAGGAAGTTAGGCTAGGAGAAAGAATGGGGATCCTGGATTGAGAAGGGAGGGAGGGATCAGGAGAGGGAGAGAGGAAGGATCAACTCTTACAACTCTCTTCTTTAATCCCTTCTCTCATACCACTTCAAATATCTTCAATCTATTTACAATCCATAGATTCCCTACAATCCTCTTGCTTATTCTCCACATCCACTCAATTCCTCCCCTCACTCTCTTCCACACCCTTTCTGACCCACTCACTAATTCTTCTCCTATGATTCTGTCATTCAGTGTCCATTCTTCCCCCCCCCCCCAAGTCTCTCCCCCTCACCTGTTCCTGTGCCTCCTCTCAAATCCATGCAGCGAGGCTAAGAGAACATCAGTACATGCTTCTAGCTGTAAAGTCCTCTGCTGCATGCTTCCTTTGTCTGCAGAAACTGACGAAACAAGGGCCTCTGATCATAATAATGTACTCATGTCTCTGTTGGGGTTGTGTGGCAGGACATTCTGCATATTTTCATCCTCAGCTAAAAGGCCAAAGTCTTCTATGATTCAGACTTCAAATGCACAATATTGAATTTATTTGTTTTACTTTGCAATCTATTGTCCACATGGAGCCTGCCAGTATTCATATGTGTATATGAACTGTTTCATTCATCTGTCATTCCCAAATTCTCTGCAGC
Source organism: Microcaecilia unicolor (assembly GCF_901765095.1). Lineage (NCBI taxonomy): Eukaryota > Metazoa > Chordata > Amphibia > Gymnophiona > Siphonopidae > Microcaecilia > Microcaecilia unicolor. The sequence goes on from NC_044039.1 coordinate 99,059,096, forward strand.
TGTTTCCAAATACTGCAGTCTGACCTGCTTCTGGTGACTTTTGCAGGAGAGAAAATAGCTGCCCATTTTTTAAAAATAGATGTCATATAACTAAAAGTACCTGGGATAATCCTTTTGCTGCAACTTTTAACAGGCTTTTTTTTTTGTTCATTGATGACAACACTCATCAGCCCTCTGTTTTCAATTTTGTTTCTACTCTGATGTTTTTTTTTTTTAATAGCAACTTGGTTCAAAGATAAAGCACTTGGGTTCTTATTTCCCTACTGAGAACATAAGTACTTCATCCAAGAATATAATTTAAACTGCAACTTAGAAAAAAAAAAAGGAAAAAACCTCAGGGACTGGAGAAAAATCTTGGTGATCTGAAGTCAGCTGTAAGTCATCCAGTAGTCACACTCTTCAAAGAGATAAAAACAGCTCCTAGACCACAAGATACCACATCTCAGCAGGGAAGTTAATTCTTTACTTACAAAGACAACTAGCATTTGTAAGAGATAACAAGTCATCAGCATTCTAGCTGGATCCCAGTCACATGTATTTCCAAACAGAACAGGGACTGTTCATAGAAGACATAGACCAAAGTGCTTGACAACATAGAGACAGGCCAAAAAAGGAGAGAGTTGTTTATGGAACAGTATGATACACTGTATTTAGGAAGAACTGAAAAAAAAATTAAAGGGTGAGGAAGAAGGAGAGATTAAGGGGCCCTTTTACTAAGCCACGTAAGCGTCCACGCACGCCCAACGCGTGCCAAAATGGAGTTACAGCCCGGTTACCGCATTGCTCTTCCGGTAATTTCATTTTTGGTGCGCATCCGATATGGGTGGCTGAAAATAATTTTTATTTTCGGACACGCATATCGGACGTGCGCCAAGTGGCACTTGACGCGCGTATGTCATTACCACCCAGTTACCACGTGAGACTTTACTGCTAGGTCAATGGCTGGCGGTAAGGTCACAGACCCAAAATGGACGCGAGGCAATTTTGATTTTGCCGCACGTCCATTTTCAGCAAAAATAATAAAAAGGCCTTTTTTACAGGCCCGCTGAAAAATGGATCGGCGTGCGCCCAAAACCCGCGCCTACACTACCACAAGCCATTTTTCAGCGCACCTTAGTAAAAGGACCCCTAAATGCAAGCACTAGTCCAACAAGGCTGTAGTTGTCCCTAGGTTTCAATTTTATAGGTTTCAGACTGTTGGTGAAGGAGTGCTAAGCAGGGGATAAAAGCAGATCCCAGTTTAAAGACTAAAGTATTTGCTCTATAAATAGCATATTAGTTTCTTGCTGTTAAAGTACAGTTTTCACTTGCCAATAGCATTTTGGAACAACATACAGAAAGGATGCTTCATATTTATTTGCCAGTAATTGCTAGTTTCCTATCATTGACATTGAACTGAAGTGGATTTGGTGAGTTCTTGTTCCCTCCCTGTGTAATTATCTTGTCCATTTGAAGATCCCAGCAGGGTGTGCAGGCGCTTTGTGTAATTTTAGACTTCATTATCCAAAGTGATTATGCCTATTACAAAAAAAATGTAAATTTATCAAAACCAGAAGGGAAGTAAAAAAAATATATATATATAATCAATCAGGTCCTTAATGGTCCAGTATTTCTTATGTAATTTATATAAAAATCCATCTGTTCCTTAAGGTCCAGTGTTTCTTATGCAACTTGTGGGCATTTGATCTATCACTAAATAGAAATTAATAGTCTTATATAAACAGAGTATCATATATCCTTGCAATAATCATTTTTAATTAAATATGAGGTATGATATAAAATATAGTAGAACTTTTCAAACAAAAATATTCAAGTAAGTTAGAAACCACCAATTTGATAGTTATCACTCAGAATAAAATCATTTATCTAGAAACTAGTTAGGAAGAAACTAACCCCCCCCCCCCCCCCCCCCCGAAAATTCTATGCATGAGGCATAGAATTTGTTTTGAAACATGATCCTAGAAACTTATATAAAATATACATTAGAAAAGGTCAAAGCATAAACTAAGGTCTGCCAGGATGTTACCAAAGCCAAAAAGGGTATCTCCAGTTTCTATCAGACCTATGAAAAGGACTGGGCTTGGGAAGTGAACCCGCATTTCCTGCTGGCAATACATGCAGCCTGTTTTGTATGGGACTGAAGAAGAGACACTGCAGAACCCAGCAAAGTTCCTGAGGAAGTGATGAAAATACCCAAAACAAGAAAACAGGTTGAGAGAATAGAACAGTAGATTTAAATATTCTACTTATATAACTTTGATAACATATTGAAATGTGCATGACCTGACATAAAACTATAAAGAAATGCAAATGCAAGCTAAACAAAACACATCAATCAAATTCATTAGGCCCAATAATGAGCAAAGATATTTGCCCAACCTGTTTGACCAGTTTTAGAATTGTACCTTTTTTTTAAAGGAATGTTTATTCATAGCACCTGTGGTATAGCTATGGGTGGGCACAGGTCCACCCAGCAGTGGCACAGCTGGTTTGTGGCTGCGCCAGCTGAAGAATCCTGGCAATCCAGCATCTCTTAACTTCCTCCCTCAACCCTCTATTACCTTTTAAATCCTTCAGTGCTAGATTAGCTGCTCGGAATGGCCCTGAGCCCTCCCTCTGATGCAACATCCTGTTCACAGGACCAGGAAGTTGCATCATAGGGAAGGCTCAGGGCCGGTGCAAGCAGCCAGTATGAGTCGCTGCTTGCTACTGGCCCAGCACTGAAGGATTTTAAAGGACCAGGGGGTTGAGGGACTGAAGTTAAGAGATGCTGGATTGCAGGGGGGGGGGGGGGGGAAGGAGATGCCAGGTGGGGTCCTGTGCCCACTCACTTGGGGCTCAAGCCTGCCCAAAATCGAATGTCTGGTTATGACCGTGATTAGCAAACATTCAATTTGTTTGAGCACCCTGAAAATTTTGGGGGGCAATTATATAAATGGGCATTAAAGTTAGTTAGCTAGATGTAGCACACTTCTCAGCTGAAGCCAAATCTGCCTCAGACCTGCCAAGTCTCCCACAGTCAATGGGTCATCTCCTGCACTCCCGCCATGGAGCCAGGAGCTCTTGCTGAGAACTCTTCCCTTCCATCAGCAGTAGGAGATGCATTAATAAGATATCATTTCCTGCTGCTGCGGAACCAGCAAAATTTCACAGCTCTTACTGCAAGGCTGGTCTCGAGGCAAGAGGAGATGATGTTTCATTAAGGTGTCTCCTGCTGCCTGAAGTTGGTGCTGCAGCCATGCTCTGTCAGAGGGTGGTGCCAAGAGATAGAGTAGGCAGGTCTCAGGGCATGGCTGGGTATGGTGGTGCAGAGTGAGGTGGAGCTGGGGGTGTGGATTAAAATCTTCTCAGTAATCAGGCCCCCTTGGCAGCTCTTCTGCAGCCGAAATTCATTGTTTGGTTTGGCCAAAACCAAAGCTGAAACAGAAATTAGCCTGGCCTCCAAACAGGAATAGCCCCCTCTCCCTCCTTCCCCACAGCCCCTAACCTCAAACAGAAGGAGACCCTCCTTCTCCACACATAGCTTGCCCTGCCCATGCTGGCTCCACTGACAAAATGGCTGCTGAGACCTCCCGGGGATCACTCCTGCCCAGACTAGCCTCTAGACTAAGGGGGGGGGGGGGCTATGTGTGGTTCCAGGAGGGGGATTCTGCTTACACCCTGCCTATGCTCTGCCCACATGTACACCCCCTTGCATTTATGCACTAAGAGTCTCTTTTACTAAGGTGCACCGAAAAATGGCCTGCGCTGGTGTAAGTGCATGTTTTGGTTGTGCGCTGGTCCATTTTTCTGCGAACCTGGAAAAAAGGCCTTTTTTGTGGCCGAAAATGGACGTGCGGCAAAATGAAAACCAATGCGCGTCCATTTTTGGCCTGAGACCTTGCCGCCCCCCATTGACTTGGCAGTAAGGTCTCACGTGCTAACCAGGTGGTAAGTGTCAGAGCATGTAAACTTCCGATTACCACTGGGTAAGCGTCACATGGTAGAAAATAGAAAATATTTTCTACTGCGTGTTTTGGACGCGCATCAAAAATGGAATTACCGCCTGGGGCACACGGTAGCTGGGCGGTAGTTCAAATTTGATGCGCTTTGGATACATGCAGGTGCCTGCGTGCATTGATTTTACAATAGTGCTGAGCATGAGGTAAGTAAGGGGAAATGTTACTTATTTCTCAGTCTGTTAGACGTAAACAGCGGACTGAGAAAAAAGCATTGCTAATATAAATAATATTGGAAGTATAGCCTGAACAACATACGTTTCAATGACTGAGAATCACAACAGAAAGATTTCCCTGATGAAACCTGTATGAATAAAAGGGCGAAACAGGACCCATTGGCTGGTTGGGCTGGTTGACACCGGAGACGGATAAAGACCTCAAGATAAGTGGAAGGCTTAAGTTTGGGTTAAAACTGTTGAGAATTTTTGAAACGAATGTACCACCAAAGCTATATATTGAAGCATACTAAATGAGTACTTCAGCTATATTCAGCTATACTCGCTGCTAAAAATCATAAAGACAAAAAATAAAAAAAGTAAAAAAAGAAAATACAAAGAGAAAGAGATGTAAGAAAACTCGGGGGCGGGGTTGCCAATGAAGAATGGCAGTCCAGCAAATCTAACATAAAAATATTTAGACCACTGACGTACAGAGGCATTTTTCCCCTCTAAAAATCTCATCTCTTGACAACTTAAACAAAAGTCAGGTTTTGAAGGACATAAAAATAACCTAACAAAACCACCTAAAAAATTAACTAATTCATGTTTTGAGCGGTAATAGTTCTAGTATGGTGGAGACTTAACCAGCATTTAAACATGGGTGACTGGGGCCCACACAGAGTGGAGGATGTGACTCTGGTCATCTTGTTGGGCAGACTGGATGGATGGTCTATGCGGGTCTTTATCTGCTGTAATTTACTGTGTGTGTGATACTGTGTATGTACATGCACACATTATTCTAATGATTTATGCACTTAGGCAATACATAAATATTAGTGCATGTTTTATAGAATTACCCCCTCTGTGCCTAATTGGGAGCATATAGACCTGTAGGTTCCTAAAACAGCAAATATACACATCTATATGTCAACACTTGCACATCTATGTTCTGAAATATGGATGCTCCCACTCCATGTAGCTGTCACATATGTGTTCATATCTGCATATATTTTAGAAAAGTCTCTACATCAGCAGATCCTTTCCTAAAATACTATCGGCTATTGGAACATTCCAACCTGGACATCTCAATTCCAATTTCTATGCCCTATGTGTATGTGTTTGTTGAGGATGTGTGTGTTGGGAGTTTGTGACTGTAGGCTTCCCTATCTCCTGCACTCTCCCTGTCCTCCTGCACTCACTCCTGTTCCCTCCAATCCCCTTGCACTTAATCCCCTGGATTCTATAAATGGCATGCAAATTTCTGCGCTATCCTGAGATGTGCACTCAATTAATTGGCTAACAAGCCAATTAGCACCAATAATTGAGTGCTATCAACCGTTGGCTTTAATTGGCAACAATTTGAGATTTGCACGTGCATCATGCTAAGTGCTATTCTATAAAAATCTGTGCACATGTTTTATACTGTGCAACTCAAAAGGAGGCATGAGCATGGGAGGGGCATAGGCGGGTTAGAGCGTTGGCTAAAGATGCATGAAGTATTACTGAATACCAGGGATCCGCGCCTAAATTACACGCCAGGATTTATAACAGGTTTCAGTTGGTGTAAATCCTTACACTCAAATTTTTGTGCGGAAATTAGATCTACTACTACTACTACTTAACATTTCTAAAGCGCTACTAGGGTTACGCAGTGCTGTACAATTTAACAAAGAAGGACAGTCCCTGCTCAAAGGAGCTTATAATCTAAAGGACAAAAAGTGCAGTCAAACAAATTGGGGCAGTCAAGATTTCCTGAATGGGGGTATAATGGTTAGGTGCCGAAGTGATACTGTATAAACAGCGCCCACCTCGGAGCGCCTTTTACAGAACAGCACTTCATATGGATTTTCTTTTTCAGCGTCGTTTTTGGAGAGCCATTTGCTGAATCTAGTCTGGTATGTATACTTTGGAAGAAAAGCAGGAGAAGGGAGATGTGATAGAGACATTTAAATATCTGCATGGTATATATGCACAAGAGGCCAGCCTCTTTCAAATGCAAGGAAGCTCTGGAAGGAGGGGTGATTCAATGAATGTGAAAGGGACAGACTCAGAAGTAATCTAAGAAACTTTCTCTTTATATAAATGGTGGTAGATGCACAGAATAGGCTCCCAGGGGCCCTTTTACAAAGCGGCAGTAAACCCAATGTGGGCTTACCGCAAACTAATCTGGAACTATCACCAGAAGAAAGTTGAAACTTGGCTATATGTGCAGAGGACTTCTTGATTTGTAATAATGTGGCTTTGGAGTTTGGAAGGGAGAATTGGAACCTATTATATGAGAGAGTAGGAGGGATGATTGTTTATATATTTTTGTAGAATAAATAAATAAATTTGCCTTGGCTATCTCCTGCCCATAGATGCACAGATAGGCGTTATACCTTTCTAAAGCCTCCTGGGATTGTACTTTTTCCCATCTCCTTTCTAGCTGCCTTCCCTGTTGCTTTAATGTGGACCGTCCTGGATGAAACCAAGCCACCCTCACTCTACCTGAATTTATTAAGCTTTATTTCACAGGTGCCAGTTTATTTGCCATAGCTCTGAATCGCCTGTTCTAAATTTCCAATTAAGCCTCTACATCCTTCCCCTCCAAATCTTACTTTTCAGATCTAGCTCCCTTTCTAAAACATTTTCCCTGACCTCTCTCCAATTTCATATAAAGGCTTTATATCTATGTCCTTGCCCAATTTTTGATGACCAGAATAACTGTACTTTAAAAAAATGATCTGTCCATGGTACAGGTTCCCACTGTACTGAATAAATACATTCAATGTCTTATTGCATCCAAAATAGCAAATAAACTATCTGCCCTAACTTTTGGGTGGGAAATGAAACTTTAACCCAATATCCAACAATAAGTTTAAGAACTATCTTTTTCCAATGATTTTGAATTGATAAAATGTATATTAAAATTCACCATCAAAACCAACTCTTTAAAAGCCATCTGGGCTTCTGCTATGAAATTCCACAACTCAGCTAGCACCTCCCTGTCCGGGAATGGGGCCAAATAAATCATGATTACCATCCCACTTGGAGTTTGAGCCAGTAATATGTTACTGCCATAAGCTGCAAAAGATGATGTCAATTGCATTCCGAAATCACAATGGAATATCAAACCCATATCACATGGGCAACACTGGGAAACACTTAGAGGGGCATTTTCGATATGACGTTCAATTCTGATTTTGGATGTTTTGCAAAAAAAATGTCAACAATTCCAGTGCCAAACATGAACATTTTTGAACCAGAAAAATGTCTATCTTTTTAGTTTGAAAATCACCCTGTTTTGTGCTCAGGTCGTCTTTCTTTTAGGGCCATTTTCCAGCAAAAAAAGTCCAAGAAAAACACACACACACACACACACACAAAACAAAGCCAGCTGTCTTACTAGACTGGCCACACAGACATCTCAGTAGAGCAACAGCACTGCAGTGAACCTCATATAAAAGGTCCCAGGTACACATCACATCATAATCCCTTACATTGTATGGTGAGCCCTCCAGAAATAGCAAACAATGTGCTGTACCCAATTGTACACCACTACAATAGCCCTTATGCCTGCAGGTGTCACCTATATGTGGGTTCAGTAGGTATTTTGTGGTTTTTGAGGTGCTCACATTTTCCACCAAAAGTGTACTAATTAGAGTGGGATATGGGCCTGGGTCCACTTCTCTACAGTCCACTGCCCTCACCACTAGGCTGCTCCAGGGACCTGCTAAGTTGCTCTAATAGGACTGGTCATTACATCTGCAGCTGTCATAGAGCCTGGTATGTACTGTCACTTTCACCTCTTTGGGGGGTCATGCCTTTATCCCTCCAGTGGTCATCTGGTCAGTTTGGACACCTTTTTGGCACTTAGTCTTTATTGAAACAGGTTTAGCCAAAACGTCCTATTTTTTCCCTGGATGTTTTTATAATGTTTACATTATCGCAGAAAAACATCCAAACCATAACCCTGCTCTAGTCCTGCCCAAAACACATCCCCTTAAGCAGGGGTGTGCTGGTAAATTTTTAACAACAGGCTCTTTCTCCGGACGTAGCCAGCTCTGCAGTTGGAAGGGCCAGGGGTGGCCGGTGGGGGAGGGGGGGGAGCAACACTTGCCTCTATCTCCTCCCTCCCTTCGTGCGGACACGCTAGGCATACCTCTGCTGGCAGCCAATAAATGGACTGCCACCACTCCCAAGGTCTTGCTCTGAGCAGCATGCTGGAACTTCTCTCACATGCTCGAGAAGTCCCAGCCTGCTGCCCAGAACTGGAAACAAGGAGCGGGGAGCAGCAGTAGTCTATTTACTTGGCTGGCAGGGCTCAGCATCCCCACCAGCAAAGTAAAAGATAATTCAGCAGGGGGCCCAAGCCCACATTTTGGGAGCCAGTTGTTAAAGTAGCCATGGAGGGCCCTACTTTAACAACCGGCTCACAAAATTCTTAAAAACTTAACAACCGGCTCTTGCGAGCCTGTGAGAGCCTGCTCCAGCACACCACTGCCCTTAAGATTCAGACGAACTGCATAGAAAAACGTCTTAAAATGAGTTTCAAAAATAGTGATTTGGGCATTGTTACGAAAAAGATGTCTATCTGCCATTTTTAAAAATATTTTTCTGTTTCGAAAATGAGCACCTTATAATGTCACCCTGATCTAACCTAGGCTCAGTCAAAGCTAACAGCTCCAGCTCCTCACCCAAAATTAAATTAATAACCTGTTGAGTTTTCTTAATTGCTCACCACCTACTGAGATGCCCTGCCTTAATTCAGTGTTCATCAATAGTAACATAGTAACATAGTAGATGACGGCAGAAAAAGACCTGCACGGTCCATCTAGTCTGCCCAACAATTTAAACTCATACGTGCTACTTTGTGTGTATACCTGACCTTGATTTGTTTCTGCCATTTTCAGGGCACAGACCGTAGAAGTCTGTCCAGAAACAAGGCCCACCTCCCAACCACCAGCCCCGCCTCCCCCCACCGGCTCTGCCACCCAATCTCAGCTAAGCTTCTAAGGATCCATTCCTTCCGAACAGGATTCCTTTATGTTTATATGTGGAGGGGCATAATTGAATGTGAACGCCTATCTCCATGGGCGTCTATGTCCAAAAACGGGTACGTGAAGAGGCGGGACAGACCATATTTTCGAAAAAAATGGACGTTTTTCAGCTGGGTGTTTGTTTTTTTTTGGCGATAATGGAAACTAAAAACGCCCAGCTCAAAAACGTCCTAATCTGTTTAGCGATAATGGAAACTAAAAACGCCCTCTCCTCAGAATTTCTTGTAGTAATTGAGTCAATTGAGACACTGCTTCAGTTTGCTCTGGGAGAAGCTGCAGGAGGAAGTAGGTTGCTTTGGGAAAGGAATGCTTGCCAACATTTTGTAGCATCAACCTGCTTTCCCTTAGCACAACAAACCAATCTAAGGCCATACAAATACACAGACACCCAAAAAGACACTTTTCCTAGAGTAGTCTAACGGTTAGAGCAGCAGAATGAAAACCAATGAAGCCAGAGTTCAAATCTCACTGATGCTCTTTGTGATCTTGGGCAAGATACTTAAAGGGAAATTCTATAACTGAGTATCTCCTTATAGGCTCTCCTAAGCTGCGTGATAAGAGGTTTTTTTGTTTTTGTTTATAACAGAACTGGTTGTTATAGAACACTAATGTATTAGTATGCTAAATATTTAGATGCCTGCAATTACAACAGCCACAGAACTATGGGTGCCTAAATGAAGCAGGGACATACTGTGACAAGGCTACAGCCCAGATGTACAAGATGAAGCAGCAAAACCCTAAACTACATCTCCCAGAATGCATTTCCAGTCCCAGCAGGGGGAGCCCAGGGGATAGGCAAGCTGGCCATATACCGTCTCTGACCACAAGAGGGAGGGAGAAGGAAGAAGCCCAGTTCCCCTGGACCCTCAATCAGTATATCATGCCGCCCACCTGTAATAGGAAAGGGTGGGGTGAGAAGCAGGAGGAGGATTGGATGGATTGGGTGGAAGAGGGATCCCTGAGGAAGGCAGCACCTGAAGGTGAAAATCTATGTTGTTTGGAAGTTATTTTGATTTAAAACCTGCTTTAAGAAAGAAGCCTGTTTTCTTTTGGTTAGACCTGTTTGCTGTGGGGGAAGCCTTGACTGTGGGGGAGGTGGCTGGAAGAGTTACAAGCCTGGTTCCCCAAGCTGCACCCTGATTATTGTGGAAATCCTGCTTGGAGGGAAGCACTGATTTTACTACTGAATTTGAAAAGGAGGGATTTTCAAAGGGACTATTGCAGCCCTTCCAAGAAAGGGCAGAGACTTTGTGTTGCTGGCTTGTACCCTAAGAGAGGCCGAACAGCCCTGCCTGGGGAAGCCCTAACCCAGGACTCTGAACTGAATTGTTTGTCATTAGCTTGGAAACAAATAAAGGAGTATTTGAAAGTATCCACTGGTGGCAATTTGTGGAGATCTGGCTATTCGTGGGGAGGAGTCTTCCTTCCCCCCACATACTGGAACTGCGGGCCCGTTTACAATACGTAACTTATATTCTGCGTTCTGAATATTGGCAATGTTTTTTTCACTCAATGAATAGTTAAGCTCTGGAGCTCTTTGCCAGAGGATGTGGTAACAACAGTTAGCGTATCTGGGTTTTAAAAAGGCTTGGACAAGTTCTTGGAGGAAAAGTCCATAGTCTGCTATTGAGACAGACATAGGGAAGACAGTTTGCACTGGTATTGGTAACATGGAATGTTGCAACTATTTGGGTTTCTGCCTGGTTGTGACCTGGATTGGCCACTGTTGGAAACAGGATACTGGGCTAGATGGACCATTGGACTGACCCAGCATGGCTATTCTTACGTTTTTAAATGTAAAACCCTGCTGATTCAGTACTTAAAAATTATTTTTTTTACATTTTTCTCCACTTACAACATCAATATCAATCATATTCCCATTCCTTTTAGCTTCTATGTTACAACACTTTCTCATGGTTTTTATTGAGATATGTTTTCTGTTTTAATTATTTTTTATTTTTATTCATATTCACACATTTTACATTGCTCAGTCTTACTTTTGACATAGCATATCCATAATATATAAAATGTATGCAATCTGCTTCTTTATATATACTTTTTACATTTTTATATATTTGTGTAATATTTTTCATTCTTCTAGAATTATCCATGTGACCCCTGATGTAGGCGATACACCGAAAGACTGACCGTGTCAGGACCCTTAACATTTCTATCAATAAAGTGTTTCCAGTGGTGGAATTGTCCTTTGATCAGTCTCTACTCTTTCATGTTTGGTCTTCCCGACATAGAGGTTTTTCCCTGTTTGCGTTCTGACCTTACCAAATACCATTAGTTGTAATCAAATTGGCCACTTATCTCAAATCACCAAATAGTTCTGAACAGCAAGTTACATTACACTAACCATGTTCTCCTGATTCAAAACCAAGGGAAGGAAAAGACTAAATGGATTTTACATCAAGAACCAGAAAGATGTTACAGTAACAAATGGTGTTTATTATTAACAGGTCTAGGAATTTTTAAGCAAACCAATAGTTAATTACTTCATAAGTACATAAGTATTGCCATACTGGGACAGACTAAAGGTCCATCAAGCCCAGCATCCTGTTTCCAACAGTGGCCAATCCAGGTCACAAATACCTGGCAAGATCCCAATTTTACTTTCAATGTTACTCTTATATCTCTGTCGAGCAGGGACTGGCTCTTCATGTTCAAGTGTACAGCGCTGCGTACGTCTAGTAGCGCTATAGAAATGATAAGTAGTAGTAGTAGTTATATAACACTTTTCCTTTCACAGGTACAATTTTCCTTTCACAGGTGCAACTATACATTCCCATCAACAACTGAATAGAGAACCAGAATATCAGATGACTATTCAATTAATTTCTGCTTTACTGTTAACTTTCTTTAAAGGAAGTGTTTCCTTTTCTAAGAAATGACCCTTTGTGTCCAATTTTTGTCTTTCAGACCTCTACAGACCTGAGTGTTCTGTAACAGGTAAGAGAGTATGTCACTACTATGTGTCTCAGGGGCCCTTTTACTAAGAAGCGTAAGCACCTACATGCTCCCAATGCGTGCCAATTCTGAGTTACCGCCCGGCTACAGCGTGGCCCTTGCAGTAATTTCATTTTTGGCGCGCGTCCGCTACACGTGTCCAAAAATATTTTTTATTTTCTGGCACACATCAGCTATGCGCGTCAAGTGGCATTTGTCACGCTTAGGTTGTTACCGCCCAGTTACCACGTGAGTCTTTACTGCTAGGTCAATGGCTGTCGGTAAGGTTTCAGACCCAAAATAGATGCATGACAATTTTCATTTTGCCGCACATCCATTTTCGGCAAAAAGTTTTAAAAAGCCTTTTTTATAGGTGAACTGAAAAATGATTGTGCATGCGCCCAAAATCCGTGCCTACACTACCGCAGGCCATTTTTCAGCACACCTTAGTAAAAGGACCCCTCAGTGTCCTTTGCTTTCCAGGTGTTTAAGTACACTTATCTGTAGAAACTGTGGTCTTTCTTGAGTCTTCTGTCTTCTCCTTGCTTGAATAGTGGGGCCCTTTGCTTCATGCTGACTCCAGTATGGACTCTGGAACCATGTCCTACCATTCTAAATTTAAACAACTCAAAAAGAGAGTCTACCTTCTTGACTTGTTTTAGGTTACTCTTTCTGTGAGGAAAAGGTTCACTTGGGCCACTAACTACTTTAAAACAAACTGTATTTAAGGTCCTTAATTTAAGCACCTAGCTTATCACTTTCATCCCTAAACTAAAAAAAGGGCACAGGTAGTTTTCCAGATCACGTTCTTTCTCACACATCCAACTTTCCCTACATATTTGTGCCTTGCCTTTTTACTAGGCCAGTACCTAGGCTTAAAGACCCTGTATTCAGGCCCTATTTACCCAAATTCAAAGCAGTTCTACTGGGGAAATTACTTTTTAAAATAAACTTCTTTTTCTTGAGACTTCAATCCAACTTCTAAATAAAGCCACAGTCGCTATTTCAATCACTGCCCGCTCTCACTCATATAACACCCCAATCATTCTCATTGCCTTACTACTCAGCAAGTAAGACAGTATCTAGGCCTTGTAGACCAAACACCCAGTCCTTATAGGCCCACCTTCAAATATAACTGTTCTGGGAAGTATTTTTTTTCTCTCCTGTGACCTCGCCCATCAATCCCTCATTCCATATATTTCTCATAAATTTTGCTTATTTACAAATGTAAACACTTTTTTTTCAATAATTACCCCCAATAACCCCAATCCACATAGTCACTCTCATACACTCTCTCGGTATCACACACACTCTCTCTCTCACACACAATGTATCTGTGTGAAACACACTCTCTCACACTCACTTTGTCTCACATACGCACGCACACACACACACTCTCATTCTCATTCTCACACACACACACTCGCACATTCACTCTCTCTCTCTCACACAGTCACTCTCGCACACACTCTCTCAAACATACACACTCCGAAGAAAACCTTGCTAGCGCCCGTTTCATTTCTGTCAGAAACGGGCCTTATTTACTAGTTTTTTCAATAATTACCCCCAATAACCCCAATCCACTCTAAAACTATTCAGTAATACCCCATGGACACCCCAACATGATGCTTGCTCCCCCCCCCCCAAAAAAAAATCTAAAACCCAGAACTGGCTCAAACTAAAACTTCCTCATTTCTCTATTAAAATAATTTTGACAAAAATTTTAAAGTACAAATCCACCTCAGAATGTTCTCAGGAAACCATAACTACCATTACATTTTACCAAAAATTAACCCCTTAGCTCCCAGCCAAACGGGTCCAAGAAACACAATTTAAAAGAAAACTAAATAAAAACCCCTTACCTTGACCCGCAAATACTCCTCACTTGACCTCCACAAGCAGAATTGGTCCCAATAGACCTCCAGCGACTGCAGGAAAAATGCCTCAAAAATCACAGAACTGAAGTTGGTAAGCCCAAAAATAGAGGCCCTGGCTACACTTTGGGCCTAGTCGTATTCAAGGAGCGCTACCTCGCATGCACAGAAAATTGTGCGTGCTCCAGAGACCAGACCAGGCCCAAACCAGCCATTTTTCTGTGCGCTCCCAACCCAGGGAACTCATTTCATGGCCGGGCAGCATCAAGGAAGATCATGACTGGCATGTCTTCCTTCCGGAGGCCCCAAAACGCCTCTGGACCCCTCCTGCAGACACAAAACTGTTCACCAGTGAAGAACTGGCCACAGAAACAGCCCCAGAGCCTTGGACCTCCCATCAGCCCCAGGTGAAATAGAGATATTTTTTTTGTTACATTAAGTGCGCAGATACTTGCTTAAGTGCTAGCATGCTAGACATTTATGCGCACAATGGGTGTGTAAATTTGGGCACCTAGATTATAGAATTGCCCCTCAGACCCTCCATTATCTCTGTTTTTTTTAACCTTTATCCCAAACAGGGAAAAACCCAGAATGGATCATAGCATGTACATCAATACATAATCTAAGAGCTCCATCACCCCCTGCTGCAAAGCTATATTAAAAAGTCCCTAGACCATTATTAAATTGGACTTGTGGAAAATATTTCTGGGATAAGCAGCTTAAAATGTTTTGTAATTTTTTGGGATCTTGCCAGGTATTTGTGATCTGGATTGGCCACTGTTAGAAACAGGATGCTGGGCTTGATGGACCTTTGGTTTGTCCCAGTATGGCAATACTTATAAACAATTCTAAACGCCATACATCTGAATTCTTTCTTCGCCTGTCATCATCTACAAAAGAGGTTTTATTTGCCTTACAATAAGTTGCCACAGACTCCAATAGTCTGCTAACTATAGCCCTATTGGTGTGGGTGAAATTTCAGAGTGGAGCAGGCCAATAAAATTACACCAGTGGCTAGGTTGTAAACTGCAATCTGTCACTACACCCTGATCTGTTTCTCTGTTCACGGAGAAACCACATGTGGATTTTATAAACTACAGTGAATTAAGACTCAATAAATCTTTCATAAATTATAAAAGTGTGATTTCTCAGGTTCATTACCTCAGGAAAAGAGAGAGAGAGGGCATCTAGGAAAGAAAAATATAAGACACACAGACAGTCGTATTAGGTCGGGGGAGAGACAATGCAAAGATGCAGTCTGATTTGAGGCTACTCAAGCAAATGGAAAAAGAAGGAATAGTAAGTACATATACTTTTCACTGCCAAATTTCAGAAGCAAAAACATGCATGTACTGCTGATTTGAAAATCACCCCAAGGAAACTGCATATATATATTTACATCTGTTCTTTGCATGCACAAATTTTCATTTACAGATAATCATTTTGAGTTTTCAGAAGTATGCATATAAATGCAAGCCTCTTCCCAATTCTGTTTTCAGCAACACCTCTGTTTATTGTAGGCAAACTTACACCTAAACAGATTTTACACGTGTAAGTTTTTGCACATATTGGGCTAGATTCTATATATTGCACCTCAATTTCCATGCAGAAATCAAAGCATATTCTATAAAGTACTCTTTAATTTAGGTGCATGGTATAGAATACGCCGAGTGCTGCGCCACATGACTAAATTTAGTAATGGTCAATTACGCCAACTAAAACCTGATGTAAAACCGGATGCGTAAATTAGGCGCAGAGTGGATGTATTCTATAACAATGTGCATAGATTTTAGAAACGCCCACAACCCGCCCAATCCACTTCCATAACCATGCCCACTTTTCAAGTATGCGACTTAGAATTTTCACGCAACACATAGCAGAATACGCTTAGCGAGTTGTGCACATAAATCTTAACTAATGCCAATTAGTGCTAATAATTGCTTGTTTACATCCAATTAACAGAACTGATCAGCTAGTTAACCAATTAAGCTACATGCATTGTTATAGAATACGCTTCAATTTCTGTGTGGAAATTAAGGCGCCATATATAGAATTCCAGGGATTAAGTAAGCTATTTTATAAAAGCCCGTTTCCATAGGTAAATCAAATTTGGGCTAGATTCTATATGTGGCACTGAAAAAAGCGCTACTCTATAAGCCAAGCGTAAAGATAGGCACTGTTTATAGACTAACACTTATGCCCAGGAATCGTGCCTAACCTTAGGCATGGCCATTTGCACCAACAGAAACATGGTGTAAATGTATGCGCCTATATTAGGCACGTATCCATTATTCTATAATGCACATTAATTTTAGAAACACCCCCATTATGCACATGACCCTCCCATTTCTCCGCCCTCTTTTCAGATTGTGTGTAAATTGTATATGTGTAAATGCCAGTTAAATCTAAGTAGTGCCAATAATTGCTTGTTAAAAAGCCAATTATTGGTGCTATATGGCTCGCTATTCAATTAAATTGCATGCACAAATTGGGCATGGCAATGTGTTAACTCTCAGTAGCAGAGTGTAATAAATTCTTTTTAGTTGTTACAGGTATATACTGCCTGTAAGCCCCAAATCTATCAAAGCAGTGTACATTCAGGTACAGTAGATATTTGCTCCTGGAGAGCTCATAATCTACCCCGGGTGCGTGCTGCAAGGGGGTGCAGGGAGCAGCCGTGTGGCTGTGAGCTTCGCCGGTTACCTGTTCTCTTTGACGTTACTTTCTGTCCCGGGCCTACAGCTGCATGACTGCTCTCTGCACCCCTAGGAGGTAAGGGTGATGTTCCAGGGTGGGGGGTGGAAGTGATACACTGGTGGGGGGAGGTGATGTGTCAGGGGTGGAGGTGATGCACCGGGAGGTGTGCACAGCGACAATTCACCCCAGGTGGCAGCCAACCTAGGAACGCCACTGAGCTGAGCTTCTAAATTTGTGCCTTATTTTCAGTCAAATATAGGAGCCTAACTGTTCAGCTGAAAATTCTTCTTAATATAGGAGCTTGTAAGTTATGCTTATAAATTTAGATCTGACAAGACAACCAAACAACAGCAGTGATCCAATGAATGGCAAACACAGCAAGGGTTTATCTAAATGTCAACTTTAATGGAAACAGTTCACAACCTAGCCAAGTTTCAGAAAAACCTTTGTTAGCGGTCACATAGGTTTTCACAATACATTCACAGATTCAAATCATGTACTGCAATACTGATTTTTGGAATTGGACCAAAGCTTTTCTATGCAGATGCTGTTGGCTACATTCTTTTACTTTTGACATTGGACCTCATTTTTCTTTTAAACACAGGTACTGCAGTACATGCTTTGAATCTGTGACTATATTGTGGAAACTATGTGACCCCTGATGAAGGTTTTTCTGAAACTTGGCCAGGTTAGGTCTTGTTTCCATTACAGTTGACATTTGGATAAATTCTTACTGTGTTTGTCCTTCCTTGGATTACTGCTGCTGCTTGGTAGTCTGTTCTAATTCTGCAATAGACTGTCTCCTGTTTGTTTCTGGTATAAATTTAGGTCTGCCATTCATTTGTCTAGATTTATGAGTCTAATTTATGAGCCTAGTGCTGAAATCAGTGTTAAGGCCCAGATGCACTAAACTGCATGCTAAAAGCCCTTCCCTTACCAATCCTGGTTGCTGCTAGTGATTTTGAAAAAACCTGGCATGCATGAAGGAAATCGTATGCAAATGAGTTGCTCCCTTTTAGTTCACTTGCATGCAATTTCCTCCAAGGGGGGGGAAGTCAGTTGGTCAGCTGAGCATGCGCAGAGCAGCCATGCGCTAAGCGTGGCTGCTCTGCGTATGCTACAGACGGCCTTCCTACATGCAGAGAAGCTGCATGTAGGAAAGCAGGTAGCCTTCTATTTTTTGTTTTGTTTTTAGAGTAAAGCTGCAAAGAAAGCATTCACTCAAAGCAGCCTCAGGCTTCTTCTAATCAGTGTGCTCTACATACCAAAGATCTGGGCAATAAAAACAAAATAAAGTGATTCAGCCCCGGGGGAGGGAGATGTCAATGTCTGACCTGCTTGGAGAGATTTTTTTAACTGCTATGGGAATGCCCAAACAGAAAAAGGATAGAGCTGGCTCTGAGCTGCAGATTCATTTTCGTTTTCTAGTTCCAGCTGACACAGCTTCTCTTACAAAGGAGGGGAGAGAGAGCCAGGATAGTGAGGCTCCGAGCAGAAAGGAATTTCCAGAGAAAAGTTGGCCTAAAAGAAAAATCAAGTGCTCTTTCAAGCTGCCAGCCATCAGGAGGAGCAAGAAAAGGCAGATCAGCTTCCTTGCACCAGCAACAGACGGTCTGCAGCTCACAGCAGCCCCAGCCAGAAATTACCGAGAGCTGCAGACCTCCCATTCGATTTTCCACTGTAAAGGTAGGGACTGCTTCTGTGCATGGGGCTCAGAAAATGGCTGTGCATTGCCTTACATGCACATTATAATATTAGCTCATTATAATAGCTTTGCATTCCATTTTTGTTAGCTGCTATTGTGACAGAAAAATGGCTCGGATAACCCTTTTGTGCATACCTCGTTTTACTACTTGCTTGCTAAACAGGCTAGAACTAGTTTATAAACCAAGTTGTTGGTTCGTTAGGTTTCGTGCATCTGGGGCTCAGTTCCTAATTTTTTTTGTGTGCCCTAAGTTGGCCCCTTTGCCACCCATTTTTTATGCTCCTAAATTAAGGAGCATGAAGGGCAATGCTATAACTGCACTACTATTTATACACCAATTGCGGGGCATTTTCAATATGACGTCAAAGTCCAACTTTGGACGTTTTGCTAAAAAATTCCAAAATTCAAGTTGGGAATATTGTCATTTTCAAAACATAAAAAAATCTATCTCCCCCCCCCCCCCCCCCCGAAAATGGCTATTTGCTAGATGTCTTTATGCTCTGTGCGTTTATCTTTTTGGTCCATTAAAAAAAAAAAACCATACACGTGAAAAACGCCCAAAATCAAGCGATTGAGATGTAGGAGGAGCCAGCATTTTTAGTAGACTGGCCATACAGACATCCCAAGAGAGCAACAGGGCACCCTAGGGGGCTCTGCAAAGGACTTCAAATAAATGCTCCTAGGTACACATCTCACCGTTGCTCCCTTATTTTGTCTGCTGAGTCCCCAAAGCCCAGTTCCCCCACCTGTACACCACTACAATAGCCCTTATGGGTGAAGGGAGCACCAATACGTGGGCACATTGGGTTTCTGGTGAGTTTTGGTGGGCTTCTAGTTTCCACTGCAAATGCAACAGGTAGGGGGAGGTATAGGCTTGGGTCCACCTGTCTGCAGTGCACTGCACCCACCAGTAGACTACTCCAGGGACCTGCATGCTACTCTAATGGACCTAAGTAAAACATTTGAGGCTGTCATAGAGGCTAGTAGTAATTTTAATCACATTTTTTGGGGTGGGAGGGAGTTAGTGACCACTGGGGGAAAAAGGGAGGTCATCCCTGATTCCCTTCAGTGGTCATTTAGGGCACTTTTTTGTGGCTTATAAAACAGGTCTAGACCAAAATGTCCAACTTGTAGCCCTAGATGTTTTTGTTTTGTTCCATTATGGCAGAAAAATGTCTACGTGTTAGGAATGCCCAGGTCCCACCCTTAACACACCCCCTTTGATATGAATGAACTTCTGACAGACTTCATAGATAAACATCTAAAAATTGGTTTTGAAAATACTAGTTTGGATGTTTTTGTGAGAAAAATGTCCAAATGCAGATCTGTGCCACTTTTTGGACATTTTTCTCTTTTGAAAATGAGCCCCTGAATCTTCCTCAAATAAAAAAGGAACTCTTAAAAATCTTTGAAATAATAAAGGAAAAAGTAAGCTTTGAGTCCCAAATTACCCCCAAAGAGGTGATAGTATCTGAGATAGCACTAGGATGTTGTTGAATCAGAGGACTAAAGGGATGAGAACCTGTCCTAGAAACTCAGAGGGCCTTACATTCTTTGGGATTCTAAAACAACGTATGTTCATCTAACTATTGCTTGATCTGATCCAACTTATTAAAGCAATGTAAAACAGGTGACCCCAAGAAGAGAAATAAATGTTAACTAAAACTGGAGCAAGTACTGATCCTTGTGGGACACCAGTCAAAAGATAAAGAGAAAATTGTTGATACAGCAACAAAGTCCTCCCTGAGAAATACGATCAAAACCAATTTATTGGCATTCCTGAGATACCTGTTTGCTCAAATCTTGCTAAGAGATGGGTATGATCAATTACATCAAAAGCCGATGTTAAATATAGTTGTATGATAAAGACCATCTTTACAATTGTCAATGTAACTTACAATTTCATCCTACATCTTCAAGAGCAATGTCTCTCAGTACTATGACCCTCCTGAAAACCCGATTGACAAGGTTTGAGACTAGTTTGTAACCAGCTGGGTCTGATTTTACCAAATGAGATGAATGTTTCCATGAATCCAGAAACCAAAAGATAACTGAACACAAAAGTCCCATGGGAAAATAGCAGCACACCAGAAAGTGGGAAGCGAAGGGAGGCTGAACAAACAAAGAGATCAACAGATAAAATTTTATCGCTGCAATGTATTAAAAAACAGTGCACAAAACTCAATATTCAAGACTCAACATGGCACCAGATGTAATACATACTCAAGCATTTTTTGTGTAGGACAAGAAAATGGTGCACTATGTAAAACGCTATTTCAGCGTAGCGCTAAGTACTGCAAAGTGTGTGGTATGGCATGCATGTTGATCTCCTTCACATAGGAGATCAACACGCATGCCATACCAGGTGCTGCATTGAAACAGCATTTTATATAGTGCACCAATCATGTATGAATGTATGTGCCGAAATATGGTGCCATGCCGAGTCTTGAACATTGAGTTTTGTGCACTTTCTATACATTGCAGAACTAAAATTTTATCTGTTGATCCCACTGTTTGTCCAGTCTGACCTCACTTCCCACTTTCTGGTGTGCTCCATGAATCTGGAAACAAGCCCTCTGCCAAACTTGAATTTAAGATATTCAAAAAGTTAGGATAAAATGAGGACCAACAATCTTTTTAATTTTGGTGGAATTTCATCTGCTAAGAAAAAAAGAACAATGCAAAGAGGATAGATAATAGCTTCTCTGTGAAAATGGTGTCAGAGGTGTAAATTAGTTAAAATGTTTAAATTTTACTTTAAAACACTTTCAAATTTAAAAGTTAAACATTTTACAAATTCTAATTAAATACCGCTGAATTTTTTTTTTTTTTTGCATTTTGAAATAATTACAAAGAAAATCTTTGTGGAAATTACAGTACAGGATATTTAACTAAAGCAAAGAAGGATTACCTCAATTCAGCTTAAGGAAATATAACTGCACATATTAGCCCACAACAAGGGGAGTCTAAGTGCAGGAATTCTAGAAGATGATAGAAAACTTAAACATTATTACCTAATACGAGAAAAGTGTAAGCCCTGCACTAAAAAAGTTTATTAGACCTAATATATGCATTCTGTTCAAACTACTGGTGCTTATGTTCAAGGCCAACAGGCTTGGTCTTCTGCCATCTCTCTCTCTCTCTCACCATTCCTTGTTCACCAGCTCGCCTTCTTCGTTCCATAAATGATCAATGCTTAGTTGTACCTGGCCCTAAACTTGCTCAAATGGAATCAACTCGACATTGCACCTTTTTCTTCACTGCACCCTTCTTCTGCCCACTTATATCACCTGGAGACACCTAACCCTCAAAATTCAGCAGCATAAACTGGGCAGTGCTGCTGAATACTGGCTCTGCTTAGCCATAGAAAAAGTGGACAAGTCAGGGGGCAGCACAGTGGGCAGCATTGGGGAAGAGCAAGGGGTTAGTGGGTGCTGGCAGTATTCAGTGCCAGCACCTGCATAGCTAAGTGGGTGAATTTAGGACAGCTCAAAAGCTGTCTTAAATTAACCTGCTTAGCTATGTAAGCCCCGGCACTAAATAAGTTTCACCGGCACCGCACATGGCCTGGCACTGAATATCTGGGGCCCATTTACCCAGCCACAGACAGCATTTAAAGAAACGCTGACTGCCAGCGGCTGAATATCAGTCAGAGCGGTTTAAGGATGGTAGCCCCCATCCTGTTGAGCTCAAAAGAAACCAAAAGTTGGATGGACTTTCTATGGGCCTTACTCCACTCCAAATATAAGGCCATGGCTCCAAAGTGTGCAGTGCGATTTCACCTATATGATTATGGAGCTTTGGGAAAAATATTAGAATGATTGACTGGCTAACAAGGAACTCTGACACTACCTTAGGAAGGAACTTAAGATGGGTGCTACTAAGGCCTGTACCTCACTGACTTTCTGGACTGAAGAAACCGCAACCAAAAACAACTTCAGGTGGCAGGAGCCTAGTGGCTCAAAGGCAGCTTTCCTCAGCTTGGAAAGCTTGATGGGAGGTTTTACTAAAAAACAAGCCCTTCATGAAGTGAACAATTAAAGATTGCGCAGAGATAGGCTTACCGTCTACACAGCGATGATAAGCTCCAACTGCACTGAGGTGAATTCTTACTGAGTTAGTCTTAAGACCTCAATCTGACAGATGTAGAATGTACTCAAGCAGTTTTTGTGTAGGACATGAAAATGGGTCCAGGGCTTCGTCCACACATCAGACCAACAAACCTCTCCCATTTGAAGCCATATGACCTCATAGTGGAATCTCTCCTGGAAGCAATCAGAACTCAAGAGACACCCTCTGGCAGGTTCAAGGAATCTACTACAAAGCTCTCAACATCCAAACAGGGCCAGGGACAAAAGTTTAGGATGTAGGAGAGACCCCTTATTCTGGGTGATAAGGGTCAGAAATATTCCTGTCTCCATGAGTCTTAAAAGGCTAGTTACAGTAGTAGAGGGAACCAGATCTGCATGACCAGTATGGTGTGATAAGTATCATGGATTCCTTGTCCTAAGAGGCATTTGAGGATATGTGTACAGAAGACCCTTCCCCCAGTCTAGGAGAAAGGCATCTGAGGCTAGTCTGCTGTGGGATCTCAGCCTGGAACAGCACTGAAAGACTTTGTTGTTGAGGTGAGTGGTAAAAAAATCCACTTGAGGGGATATCCCACTCTCAGAAAATCTTACAAGCAATACCTGAATTCAAAGACCACTTGTGTTAGGGTTACCATATGTCCGGATTTACACGGACATATCCTCTTTTTGAGGACATGTCCGGGCAACCGGGTGGGATTTGCCAATCTGCCCGTTTGTCCAGAAATCCAGACAAACGGGCAGATTGCTAGCCTCCCCTCCCCTTACTTACTACTGCCCTGGTGGTCTAGTGACCTTTTCCGCCTTCGGGGCAGGAAAGAGCCCCCTCTTTTTCCTGCCCGGAGCGCTGCCCTGCATGCATCCTTCCTGTTCGTGATCTTGGCGTAAATTCAAAATAGCCACTGAGAGTTGAAGTGACCTTGCGAGACTTCAATTCTCGGTGGCCATTTTGAATCGGCGCAGAGATCATGAACAGGAAGGATGCATGCAGGGCAGTGCTCCGGGCAGGAAAGAGGGGGCAGTGCTCCGGGCAGGAAAGAGGGGGCTCTTTCCTGCCCCGAAGAGGTCACTAGACCACCAAGGCAGTAGTAAGGTAAGGGGAGGGGGGTGACGGGGAGGGGGAGTGATGGGGTGTGTGACGGGGGGAGGGGAAAATGTGACAGGGGCGGAGCGAGGGCGTGAAAGGGGACGGGGCAGGGTGTGAAAGGGGACGGGGCTTGTGTCCTCCTTTTGGGGGGACAAAATATGGTAACCCTAACTTGTGTGGTTGCAAGACTTGCAGCCACCACTCACCCAGAAGTTCCTCTCTCACTCTTGTCCACATGCTGGCTGCTTTTGTGTAATAATTTGCCTGAACTGTCTTTCAGTAATGCAAGTAATTACTGCACCTTCAAAGCATCACAGTCATTTTCTCGGAGCAGCTCTTCCTCATCAATGAACTAAATGCTCTCTCTTTCTTGGGGAATCTCTGCTGCTTAGTTCCCCCTCTCCTCCAAGCTTGACAACTTCTTCCCAAGGAGCTGGGGGTTGTGACCCCTACCCCAGCTTCTCTCGTACCATTATGAATTGTTAAGACACGTAGGAGAATTCTGCTTCCTCTTTATTCTGCTCCCTTCTTACTGCCATTCTTCTCCCTAACCAGGGTCCATCGGAGCCTTGTAATCCTCTCCCTTCCTGAGGCCAGCCCTGCTTTTCCATTTCACCTGAGGTTCCAAGCCTATCCTGAAGAGGGTTTGAAGTTTTCTGATTCAAAAGGACCATTTAGGCATGCTGCTCTTTTCCTCATTACTACAGTGTACAAGCCAATATTCCAGATAACACGCTATTCTATAAGATGGTGCAATAATGCATAGTTTGTACACATGGGTGGAAACTAGGCAAACCGTGTGTGAGGCACACAGCTATATAAGTTAAGAATGCTATAATTTACATGCTTTTTAAAAAGGTTTAGGCATTAGTATTTATACCAGCACTACATCTGGTGTATGTGGACACAGCTAAATTATATGCAAGTATTTGCACTGATACTATAGAAGGAAAGTAGGTAATTACTTTACTTTATAGAATAGGTTCCAGATAGGTGGACCTTTAACATATGGAAATGTGTGATTTATATATACAAATAATGCATAGATGTATGTGCTATCAATACATTTGGAGAAAGAAAAGGGGTGGACCAGGAATGAACTTGTTACCTATTAATGAATCTTATTTTTAAAAAAATAATAATAAAGTGCTTAAATTTATGTAGAAAAGTTATGTCTGCCTCAGAGCAAGTGAAACTGCATGGCTGCTCTCAGGGAGATTATTTTATAAAAGGACATAGGAACATATGATTTTTTTAATAGGCATAACATAAACATCAATGCGTCCTCCTTCCCTGGGTACCTGCTATCTAATTGTTCTCTACCAGTAGACATTCCTTTGCAATCAGCTTCATGTGCAGTTCCTGTAGTCATGCTATACTTGTGTACTTTCTATAGTAATACATGATGTTTCTACAGACTAGGAATTATAACATTACTAGAGGAGCAAGGCAGGGGAAGGTAGCTGCGGGATCAGACACAGCCTTCGTTGCAATCATAAATTTTGAGATAACAACCACCAGGGAAAGAAATTGTGATAAACTGGGTTTTAGGTTATCACATCAAGCTATTGTTTCACATGGAGGGGCATAATCGAATGCGGATGCCTAGCTCCATGGGCGTCTATGTCAGAAAACGGGTACGTGAAGAGGAGGGACAGACCGTATTTTTAAAAAAAAATGGACGTCTTTGTTTTGTTTTGAAAATACAGTTTGTACGGACCAAATGCCATGGATTTGTGCGTTTCTGAGCCGGGCGTTTCTTTTTTAGCGATAATGGAAACTAAAACTGGCCAGCTCAAAAACATCCTAATCAGAGCCATTTGGTCGTGGGAGGGGCCAGGATTCATAGTACACTGGCCCCCCTGACATGCCAGGACACCAACTGGACACCCTAGAGGTCAGTGCGGTGGACTTCAGAAACAGCTCCCACATGCATAGCTCCCTTACCATGGGTGCTGAGCCCCCAACCCCCTCCCCCAAAACCCACTACCCACAAATGTACAACACTACCATAGCTCTTAGGGGTGAAGGGGGCACCTACATGTGGGTACAGTGGGTTTTGGAGGCATCCCATTTACCAGCACAAGTGTTACAGGTAGGGGGGATGGGCCTGGGTCCGCCTGCCTGAAGTGCACTGCAGTCCCCACTAAAAGTGCTCCAGGCCTCTAGGACTTGTTGCTGCTGTAGAACCTTGGCACACCAGTTGACACCTAAAGACTTATTTCTCCGAAAACGTCCTTTATTGGAATAAGCACGTTTACTCACAGTTAACTGCAGATCAGAGGTTGTGCCCCACTGGCAAAGAGTCTCCCTGGTACTGAGATTAGCAGTAGGTCAGAGCTGGCAGAATGCTATACAATGCCCACTTTCAGTAACGTGGGTAACACATGAAAAGGAGCTAAAACTGGCTTACAAAAATGACCACTACCTCATGGACTACTGGAAACAAAACAGGGCACACTCTGACCCAGTAAGTAGAGGGAAAAGCACCATGGGAGTAGAGCCTACCAACTACCAACATCGTGAGCATTTAACACAAGATAGTGGAATCACGGAGCCTAATACCCTACATCCACCACAATGCATTGCTGATGTGACTCTGCAGTGCACATAACAGAAAAGGTGTCACACTCACCCGAGACCCACATCAGAACCAGGGAAAGGCTGTCAGAGGATAGAACACATTCTGCTGTCATGGAGGTGGGTACGGCATTTGAGGCTGGCATACAGGCTGGGAAAAAAAGTTTGTAAAGTGGGTTTTGTTTGGTGGGAGGGGGTTACTGACCACTGGGGCAGTCAGGGGAGGTGATCCCCGATTCCCTCCGGTGGTCATCTGGTCATTTGGGGCACTTTTTTGGGGCTTGGACCTGAAAAAATAGGGTCCAAATAAAGCAGACCAAATTCTCGTCAAAAACGCCCTTATTGTTTCAATTATCAGTTAAAGACGCCCATCTCTCCTCGGCCGATAACCACACCCCAGTCCCGCCTTCACCACGCCTCAGACACACTCCCGTCCACTCTGTTCGTTCCTGCGACGGAGTGCAGTTGAAGACGACCAAAATCAGCTTTCGATTATACCGATTTGTTCGCCCACGGGAGAAAGACGCCCATCTCCCGATTTGGGTCGAAATATGGGCATCTTTCTCTTTCGAAAATAAGCTGGATGATCTCCTAGAGTCAATCTGACCAAGAACCTCAGCACTTCCCTATGCTTTCCAATTACTAAATATCCTCTTTCATCTTCAAATTGAAAATATTTTGAACAAGGCTCTGTGATGATACAAACACAGCTACCCCATAGTTGCCATTCTTTTTCTTCGCCACTAGTGATTATAGAAAAAAATACAGTGGGTAAATGTATGGATTCTTGTTTTTTCACAGACACAATGTGAAGGCAAGAATTTAAATGCAACCAAGATTACTTTGCATAAAAAGGTTCCTTTCAGCTCATTTAAATGTTGGACTGCTCCTTTAATTTGAGAAACAGCAAAAGGACGACAGATGGCAGACAGAACTGACTTCTGTCCTCCATTCTTTGCAGAAGCTGGGGATACACAGAAAGTTTGAAATCGGCAGACGCTACAGAACGCAGGCCTCTCCTATAATTATCCAACAGCTCTTCTGAGTGATGGTTTTACAGAACATTTCAATATTTTTTTAACTTATGTAGACATGCCTGTGACAAGCCCAATAGTGCTGGGGGTTGCCATGGGTGATCAGAGTGCTGACAGAATTCTAACTACAAACAAGTACATGACAAATAGGCCTCACAGGCCTCAACCAGCCTTGAACTTATGAGGCCTCTGCTAAACAACTACTTCCCACCTCTTCAGCATACAACATAAAATATGAGGGGGAAAACGAGCAGGCATATAGTTAATTGGAAACATATTACAGCAGAGCAAAAGTGTTTAGGATGGCCTGTAGAAGTGAAAATAAATCACCAAACATTTTTGTTCAGTACATCGTGATATCATATCCTGCAGTCAACCAGAGATGGCACAGACTCAGAAAATCCCTGCTAAGGTTCAGTTCAAACGGTTCACAGATGTTTTTTTCCAACTAGGATAAGAAGCGCAAGGGGGGGGGGGGGGGGGTGTGGAGGGGAAGAATGATGTTTAAAATCTCAAGTGCTTGTGAATTAATCACTTTACTTTCTAACTCTTCCTACTTTCTTACCCATCTATATGTTACAACTTTGCCTTACCCTTCACTATCAATTATAATTTTCCATAACGTATTGTGTTGACATTGCAAGTAGTATACCATGCCATACTTTGTATTGTTACTTGAATATTTTTACTGCTGCAGTTGCCTATTTCTCATGTTTGATTTATTCTTACTGTACACCGCCTTGAGTGAATTCTTTTAAAAAGGCGATAAATAAATCCTAATAAATAAATCCTAATAAATAAATAAAAATAAATAAATAAAAACGGTACCTTTCTTTTACTCTGCCTAAGAACTAGACCTGGTTGCTGAATGATACATAGCCTTCCTTCTGTGATAAAATATTGAATACTAGAATGTGACTAGGGTTACCATATGTCTGGGTTTCCCCGGACAACTCCTCCTTTCTGGCATCGGTCAGGGCCAGGGGCGTAGCTACGTGGGGCCACGGGGGCATGGGCCCCCATGGATTTGGCCCTGGCCCCCCTGCCGACGACCCTCTTGACCCTCCCTCCCACCGCCAACCCCCCGCCGCCGTCGGGTACCTTTGCTGGCGGGGGACCCCAACCTCCGCCAGCCGAGGTCCTCTTCTCTGGCACGGCCGCGTTGCTGATCTGCAAGGCTTCGTTCTATTTCTGTGAGTCTGACGTCCTGCACGTACAACCAGTGGTGGTAAGTCCCCAGAATGAGAGTCTGACTCCGCACAGACACACACAAACTGTGCTGTTCATTCTCTCTCCCCCACTGAAATCACACTGCAAGATGAGAAGAGTGAATGGCTGCATATGGGGCTGTTTCTTCCTCCTGTGTCTGCCTAGCAACAATTGCTCATGAACTGCAGGGGGTCTCTGTACAGCCTCTTGTGGTTCACATGAGCAGTCAGCTCTCTAGGCAGGCACAGGGGGAGGAAATAGTTCAATACTCAGCTGTTCACTCTCTCCTCCTTTTGCAATGTGATTTCAGTGGAGAAGGGGGGGGGGGGGGGGGAGAAAGTGAATAGCACAGCTGTTGCCTGCCTGTGGCTGTGTATAGCAGCATGCACAGCCACCTTGCCCTGCCCATGTGGTGTGGTGTGGTGTGGTAGGATGGTATAGCAGGGGTGCAACGCACAGTGGAGGGGGTGCCAACCATTTTTATTTTTTGTGTCCTCTTTTTTGTCTCCACAAATATGGCAACTCTAAGAATGTGTTCAAACACATGGGTGACACTGAAGACAATTGCTGAATTACTCTTCTTTGCACTAAACCTCAGAATCTTTTCATTAATTCCAAGGAACAGGATAAAATTAAAACTTAAATATAATTCCCCATATATCCCTGTTTGAGTCTTTCCAACTATGAGCTATAATCATTTTTGCTGCTAACAAGAGTGTAGACACAATCCCCCATGTTTTCCATGTTCCTTCACCATGAAACAATGTGCCCAATAAACATTCTCCAGGGTCCTCCCTCTAATCTACCCCCATATTTTAATGTTATTCCAATCTCCCTTTAAAAGGTTTGCATCATTTTATAACCCCACCATAAGTGTTCCCGCATTCTCCTCTTCCTACATCCCTTCCAGCATGTTCCCTCCATCTCTTTTTTTATATCATCTCTTCCTGTACTGGCACCCAATATAGCCTCAATACCAAATTATATTGAAGTTGTTTATACTAGAGCATGAATGTATGTAGTTATGGATATCCTTCCAAGTTTCCTCTCCTTATTTCTGGCATTGATCCCAAGCTGCTACATGCCTTTTAACAACAGCCTTGTCCCCCTTCCTCTAATTCTTTATAAAATTTCTTCATCAATTTTATATTCCGCTTTTGCTTAAATAGCACTACCTCCATAGGCCTTGTCTCTCTTTAACAATTGTCCCTGACTTCCACACTCATAAGAAAGTCTTTTAATTGAAAATATTGATAGAATGGTTCCTTTAGATCCAGAATATCTTGCAGTTGCAGAAGAGATAGTCCCCCTTTGAAATTATAAATCTCAGCATTGGGAGAATCTCAGGGCTGAAAAGGAAGTACTTTTTCATGAAGAGTGTGGTAGATATCTGGAATGCCCTCCTGTGGGAGATGGTGGAGATGAAAATGGTAACAAAATTTTAAAATACATAGGATAAACACAAGGGAATCCTGTATGGAAGGAGAATGGAACCAAACAAACTTAGTGGTGCTTAGATGACAATTCCAGTAATTGGGAAATTAAGCCAGTGCCAAACAGACTTCTATGGTCTATGGCTGGACAAATCTGGATGGGCTGAAGTGGGGCTTCAATGGCAACTCCAATAGTTGGGGAACAAGGCCAGTGCTGAGCAGACTTCTACGGTCTGCCCTGAAAATGGCAAGGAGAAATCCAGATCAAATATAGATATGAGAAGGTCGATGACTGAGTTATGAATGATTGAGTTAACTATGAAGCAGGTGTATTCACTTTGTATCATATTTTACGTATATTAGAAGGGTTTTGTTTTTTGGTTTTTTGTCTAATTTATGTTAAGTTAATTTTTATTATGCATGTAGAATTTGTAATCCACCCAACTTTGGATGCTGCGGACTAGAGGTTTTTTAAAGAAACAATTACCTAAATATGTAATACATAACATCGCATCATACCATATGCTACAATTTTATCTTGTTGGGCAGATTAGGTGGATCGTACAGGTCTTTTTTTGCCATTATCTACTATGTTACTCTCTCTAACCTATTTCTTAATGTGTTACAGTACTCAAAGGAGCTAGGCAAATTATCACATAATTGACTCTGGGGAAAAATCTTCCCCCTGTGTGCTGGAACTGTGTTTTTACTTTCTATACCCAGAGTAAAGGATGCATGAAGATGTACCCTTTCCATGAATCTCTACCCTCCCTCCCCCATGTCTCTCTCTCCCCATTGAAATAGTGAACACAGGTGTAACAGGTTCTTCTCAAGCCCAATGCACTTGTGGTGGATAAGTACATAAGTATTGCCATACTGGGAAAGACCAAAGGTTCATCAAGCCCAGCATCCTTTTTCCAACAGTGGCCAATCCAGGTCACAAATACCTGGCAAAATCCCAAAAAAGTACAAAGCATTTTATACTGCTTATCCCAGAAATAGTGGATTTTCCCAGGACGACACCTAGATCCCTTTCTTGGTCCGTGACTCCTAATGTGGAACCTTGCACGACGTAGCTATAATTCGGGTTCCTCTTTCCCACATGCATCTATCCTAATAATGGGTCCAAATGGCTTTTGTTACTGCAACTTTATATTATTTTGAGGTCAGGAAATCCCAGCTCCCCCTCCTCTCTCCAGAGTTTCAACCTGGCCAAATTTATTTTTAGCCTTCATCCCTTACATATAAATGCAGAATGCATCTTATCCCACAGCACAAAATATCTTCTACTTATTGGTATGGGGAGCCTCAAAAATATAAACAAAAACTTTAACAAAATCTTAATTGTCACTATTCACTCCTACCAAGATATTAGCATTGAAAGCCATGACTCTAAATCATCCCTGATATTATCTGTGAGTTTATCATAATTTAACCTAAGCAGGTCTTCCAATCTACTAGTAATAAAGATACCTAAATATCTGCTTCCATTCCCCTCCCCAACACACACAAACACACTCATGGTACTATAAATGGAAAGTTGGCACCCACGGATGATTTGGATAAATTAAGTCATAGCTTCCAGTTCATAATTAATAAATGTAGTACAGATAGCCTATGGTTTTTGAAAAATATTAATGTGTCATCCACATATAACAACAGTTACTGACCTTCTCATCCTACTGAAATAAGCACAATCTGGGGGTTTAGCTCTAATGGTTAGCATACTGGGCTTTGATCTTGGTGACCTGGGTTCAATTCCCACTGCAGCTCCTTGTGACCTTGGGCAAGTCACTTAAACCTTCCATTACCCCAGGTACAACAACTTAGATTGTGAGCCCTCTAGGGACAGAGTAAGTACCTATATATAGGGTTAGATTCTATGCATGGCAACTAAAATCTAGGCGCGTCCAATTTACAAACCTAAAGGTATTCTATAAGCCATGTCTACATTCAGACATAGTTTTTAGAATACTACAAAGACCGGGTGGATGCACCTAGATTTAGGCACAGCCATTTACGCCAGTAAAAAGCTGGTGTAAACGCCTGTTCCTAAATCTAGGCGTGCTCCCCTGAATACTATAACCATGCGCGTAGATTTGATTGATTGCCCCAACACACCCACACTCCTCTCATTGCCACACCCCCTGTTTGGCTATACACACTGAAATTTATGTGTGCCTCTTTTTAGAATATGCCTAAAAAGAGCCGTGCATAAATTCCAATTATTGCCAATTAGTGTTAATAATTAGTCATTATCAGCCAATTATCAACACTAATAGGTTCATTCACTAATTGAGTAGTGCATGTAAATTGGCCACATGCACAATTTTAATGTGTGCTATTTGGCTATCCGGAGGATAATGGGTACAGCACTGCATACATCTAGCACCACTATAGAAATGAGTAGTAGTAGAAATTGTTGCTCTCAGGTGTTCTAGTGCTAGTGCAAAACCTAGCAAAGACATTGGACATCTCTATCTTGTCCCAGGTCCCAATCTAAATTCCTCCAATCTTACACCATTCACTACAATTGAAATTTTTAGTTTCAAAAATTTTCTCTTAGCCCACCTGGTTAATCACCTCCATTAAAAAGGGCCACTCAAGTTTGCAGAGGGACTTTTCTGCATTAAGGCTACACATATTGTTTTCCTTCTTTCAATAAATTATTTCTATTAGGTTGATGGCCCTTTGTACATTAGCCCCCATTTGTATTCCTTCTACAAACCCGATTTGATCCCAATGTACTAGTTTATGGAGTGTCAACTTAAACTGATTAGCTAATACTTTAGAGGCTCATTTTCAAAGATTAAAGGCTCATTTTCAAAGCCCATAGACTTACAAAGTTACACAGGTTACTATGAGGTGTATTTTCAAAGCACTTAGACATACAAAGTTACATAGAAACCTATGGAACTTTGTAAGTCGAAGTGCTTTGACAATGAGCCTGTATGTAACTTTGTAAGTCTTATGTGCCTTGAAAATGAGCACCTTAGTAAATATCTTAATGTCTTTATTCAAATAAGCTATGGGCCTGTAACTAGCATATTAGCTGAGTCTTTATCTGGTTTTGGCAATACTAACACACATCTAATGCTCCATGGAAAAGTCTGACCAGTAAATCAGAAACTTCAGAGCCTTTGCTCTTATAACATTCTCCTGATAAGCCATCTTCTCCCTCTGCCTTCCCATTAGTTAAGTTTTGAATAACCTGTTCCACTTCTGCCTTGCTTAATGGTCTCCATAATCTTTCCCTGTCCTGCTGAGACACTTTGCCTAAGCCCACCTCTTTCAATGATTAAGATAAATCACTACCCAGTTTGTGTTTTTTCTCTCATATAATTCCCTCCTGTATAGATTGTATCCTTATCTCTTCTTGCCTCATGTAAAATGTTGTTGTTTATTTTAACGTCTGTAAACCACTTAGCTTCTCTTGCAATATAGGCAGTATATCAAATAAAACTGAACCGGTACCTGAACCTTTAAATACTGGATAATATTCTATTCAAAGCTTTTAATTTCTGATTGATACAATTTTTCAGCAAAGTCTTCAAAGCCTCCTTAAATTCTCTTATTTTTAACTAAAATGTTTCCTTCTTCCCCCTCTATTCTGGTCATCCACCTTGACTGCTTTTGTCTTTTTAGATGACAGACCAGCAACTTTCCATGCTCAAGAAAATCTTTTATTTATTTATTTGTTTGTTTTCCTCAGCAGGTACTCTCTACTTTTCTTCTTTTTATTTTCTACAATTGACATTTCTTCTCCCAAAGACTCTGATATGTACCAGTGGATCCATCCCTCTTTATAAACTCTTTGTAACTTATGAATATACAACAACGTATGTCATTCTTTTTCTTCCATGGCCACCTTCCACCCTTCCTACTAGGTGCAACTTGAATTAATATCCTCCTCTCATATATGCTTCCCTACTTTCCATCAAATAGACATAAGGGAAAGAAGGTAAACTCTCTGCAAACGTTTTGGTGTACTCTGCCTGAGTCAGTAATCCACCCACTATAAAATGCCTGATCCTATACACTCAATGGTTCACCCTCAAGCCCACCCTGGATCAGCTCTGATAAAGCTTGAGAGTATTCTATGAACCTTTAATGAACAGGATCTGGCATTTAATAGCTTGAGAGTGTCCTATAGCCATTAAGTGTATAGGTTTTTACATTTTACAGACTGTGGACCCCTGATTTAGGCAGAGTACATCATTTCCTCTGTATCTGCCTTTGCTACCCTTATTTCCTGCAATACCAATGCAATAATGATTCCATGCCTGAGTGCAGTTAATGCCCTACAAAATACCTGCAGCAAAAGAAAAGCACAAATGGGCCTTCAAGAGTGGAACAATCAAGAGTCCTTTAATGAATAGACCCAACATGGGCCATGTTTCGACAATGAATAGACCCAACACAGGCCATGTTTCGGCAGACCCAACGCCTGCATCAGGGGTCAATATGAGTAGGAACTCTTGAGAGACAAATGTAAGATAATGCTCCTCTACTAGTCATGCAAACAAAGTCATATAAAAAGTACTTGGAAGCGCTACAGCAAACAAACTGCGTTAATCAGTTTGGATGCAGAAGAAGAGTCCAACGGGATAGAGGGCAGCAAACAGAAAATAAACATGCGTTGAAACACCAGCAAAACCACTGGTAAAAAAACTACCCCTCAATTTGAGGTGGCGGTAAATGCTTTCCCCTGCATGGCCACATGGTAAGAACATCTTACCACATGGTCATGGCTATTTTCAGCCTTTTTTACTCGCTGCGGTAAAAAGGGCCTCAGCATGTGGCACAAACGGTCACTGCTGCTACTGCAGGGCCCTTTTTACCACAGCTTAGTAAAAGAGCCTCTCAGTTTCGAATGAACAA
The DNA here is from genome assembly GCF_901765095.1 of Microcaecilia unicolor. NCBI lineage: Eukaryota > Metazoa > Chordata > Amphibia > Gymnophiona > Siphonopidae > Microcaecilia > Microcaecilia unicolor. The sequence continues at coordinate 99,093,831 of NC_044039.1, forward strand.
TTCACTATCCACATTCAATTCCTTCAAAACAAGTTGAAGGAAGTAACAGAACAGGATTTAGTTACTTCAGAGAATCAGACCGATATTAACAATTCTCTTTATTTGAAACCAAAATTGAGATGTAGTTACATTGTACTAGATGTTAATTAAAAAATACTATGACAATATAATAAATATTTCAAAAAATGAATTTAGATGAACTCTTACATAAAATTCTTTAAAAAAATATTTCTAGCTGTGACACTCAGACTAACACTGGACTTCCGATTTAAATCAGATAAGTAAAATATAATTTCATTTGTAATAACTTACTCAATCACTTAACAGTTAACCCCCATTCCTCAAAAAGAACTGATTCTTTCTGCAAAACTTACGCTTTCCAGATTCCAGTTTCAGAATACTTAAAGAAACCACTCAGGTTAGTATGTATGTGTTTTATGTGTCTTTATATCTCTATAAATTTTTCTTTCACTGTTCTTATTTCTCTTTATCTCTAAAGTAATGTATGTCAGTCACTTATCTGTCACTCAAAACAAACCAATAGTCAGAAGTTTCTACCAGTTTACCATGGATATTCCTGAGTGGCAACACATATTCTTCTATACTGCAGATCAGCATACTCAGTGCTCTTTGAGAACATCATTGTTGCAAGAAAATGATTCTCAAAATTTCAATGTGTTCAGCCACAATAAAAACTAATGGATAGCTTTAAAAAAGACATCTCATTAAATTAGAACTTTGTAGCATGTCGCTGGTGGAGTAAATCAAAAAACATTTGATTCCTCAGGGTTTGAGAATACCGGGTATGTTTACAGACAGAGAACTATTTTTACATACATGGGCAGCGATATTGAACAATTGTTCCATGGATCTAATTATGTTAATCGTGGATACCATTCAAGAACTGACCACTGAGATGACAAGGGCATCAGAAGAGGTCTATATTATATTGCAGAGAGATGTGGCAATGTTTCTCCAGTCAGAACAGTTCCATAATAAGAACTGTTGCCTTTGTCAACTTTGATTACCAAGGCATTTTCTCAGGGTTTAATAATGAAGGCTGAGAGCGAATTTGTACCTGTGGCTCCTCGGGTCTCCATTTTTTATATGGTCCCTAAGGTCCACAAATCTCTTGTAGACACTCCGGGGCATCCCATTGTTTCATTACGTGGTACTATATTGGAATCCGCTTCTAAGTTTGTGGATTATTTTTTGAAACCACAAGTATCATTAGCAAGATAATATATATCAAATATGGAATACTTGGCTTTTGGCTGACATTAAATCCTCCGATATTTTGGTGAATTTAGATTTGGAGGCTTTCAGGCTTATTTTTGAAAGAGAAGGGCGCCCTTCTTTCGACACAAATCGGGAGATGGGCGTCCTTCTTCCAGGGTCGCCCAAATCGGCATAATCGAAAGCCGATTTTGGGCGTCGTCAACTGCTTTCCGTCGTGGTGATGACCAAAGTTCATGGGGGAGTGTCGGAAGCATAGCGAAGGCGGGACTGGGGCGTGCTTAACATATGGGCATCCTCGACCGATAATGGAAAAAAGAAGGGCGTCCCTGATGAGCACTTGGGCGACTTTACTTGGTCCATTTTTTGTTACGACCAAGCCTCAAAAAGGTGCCTGAACTGACCAGATGACCACTGAAGGGAATCGGGGATGACCTCCCCTTACTCCCACAGTGGTCAACAACCCCCTCCCACCCTAAAAAAAAGTTTTTAAATATTTTTTGCCCGCTTCTATGCCAGCCTCAAATGTCATACCCAGCTCCCTGACAGCAGTATGCAGGTCCCTGGAGCAGTTTTAGTGGGTGCAGTGCACTTCAGGCAGACAGACCCAGGCCCATTCCTCCCTACTTGTTACACTTGTGGTGGTAAATGTGAGCCCTTGAAAACCCACCAGAAACCCACTGTACTCACGTCTAGGTGCTCCCTTCACCCCTTAGGGCTATGGTAGTGGTGTACAGTTGGGGGGGGGGGGGGTTTGGTGGGCTCAGCACCTGTGAGCAATTTCTGAAGTCCACAGCAGTGCCCCCTAGGGTGCCCGGTTGGTGTCTTGGCATGTCAGGGGGACCAGTACACTATGAATACTGGCTCCTCCCATGATCAAATGGCTTGGATTTGGTCCTTTCTGAGATGGGCGTTCTCAGTTTCCATTATTGCCATAAATCAGGGATGACCATCTCTAAGGACGACCATCTCTAAGGTCGACCTAAATTTCACAATGTGGGTGTCCTAGACCGTATTATCGAAACAAAGGATGGATGCCCATCTTGTTTCAATAATACGGGTTTCCCTGCCCCTTCGCCGGGACGTCCTGTGAGGACGTCCTCAGGAAAACTTGGGCGCCTCTTTCAATTATGCCCCTCCACATATTCCAATATTCCTCAGGACAAAGCTCTTGCCATTGTAAAATCCACTTTGACCCATAGCAATTCCTCTCATCGTGTTCCTCCACAATTTGTCAGCTTTGGTGGACATAGCTTTAAAGAAGAACTATTTTTTGTTTAATGGCCGTTTTTTTCTGCAGACATATGGGGTGGCCATAGGTACAGCCATGGCCCACAGTGTGGCTAACTTATACATATCATCTTTCGAAGAACAACATTTGTATTCCTCCTCTTGGTTTACTCATGTTAAAATATGGGTCCATTTTATTGACAACATCTTTTTCATTTGGACCTACCATGAGGAAGCTCTTAGTCAATTCATCAACTGGTTGAACTTTGGATCAGCATCTGAAATTTACTATGCAAATGAATGTGCATTCTATTTCCTTTTTGGATGTGCTTATTACTAAGAAAGGCTCAGTTTTAGAAATGACTGTGTATTGGAAGGATATTGAATGCAACAGTTATTGCAAGTATAACAGCTGCCACCCATATCAACTATGGCAGGCACTTCGCATTGCCCAGTTTTTATGTATCTGTCACATATGTTCTTGCTTTAAAGGAGCAAGCTTCATCAATTTCTGAAACAGGGTTATCCAGTTAACATCCTGAAAAAGAACCTGTCCAAAAACAAGTGTGTGTTTTGACTTTCTCTGACTATGCAGGCTTTATAGCTAAAGGTATATATAAACACTGGCAAGTATTGACTGTACATGATGTTTTTAAGCAAGGGCTATGTACAGTGTACATTAGACCTAAGAACCTGCGTGACAATATTGTGAGATCTAGCATCCAGCCAACAACATTAGAGACATTCGGGGAAAGCATAAAGCCTGTGGACACTGTAGTTTTTGTGTAACTACCTTCACTTCTACTGAATGGGTTAATCCTCTCATTGGAAAACAATATTATTTACATGCTCAAACCACGTGCAAATCCACATTTGTGGTGTATATAATCATATGCCCTTCTGATAAAATATACGTGGGTAACACTAATTTCATGATACAGAATCAGAGTCACCTTAATACTAATGCTCCTATGGTTAACCATTGCATGTCGCAAAATCATCGCTTTATGGACTTTAAATGGTTCATTATTGAGCAGATCTTTGAGATCTATCAGGGTGACATACATTCCCATTTGCACTTATGTGAACAATATTAGATATTTGAATTGCAGGCTGTTCAAACTAATGGTCTAAGAAGCCCTTTTACTAAGCTGCATAAGGGCCTATGCACATACAGCATGCACCAAATCAGCACTACCGCCCAGCTAGCGCATGAGCCAGGTGGTAATTCTGAATTTGGTGCATGCCAAATCCCGCAGAAGAAAATAATTTTCTATTCTCTACCGTGGGTTGCTTACCCAGCAGTAAACAGCAGTTATGGTAGCGTGCGAGTCCTTACTGCTATGTCAATGGGTAGCAGTAAGGTGTCAGGCTGAAAATGGATGTGTGCTGGTTTCAATTTTAGCACACGTCAGTTTTCCAGCCACTTAAAAAAGGCCCTTTTTCCTAGATGCTGTAAAAAAAAAAATAGCCCAGCATGCACCCAAAAGATGCTCTTGCACTACCGCAGGTCACTTTTTACCGCAGCTTAGTAAAACGGATCCTAAATAAATTCATAGAATGAAATAACATTTCTTAGATTGCCAATAAAGTTTTACAGTGATGTCACACAGGGTATTTCTTTTCCATAGGATGTTGAGTGTGGCGCCCCTTGTTGGTCCCACCATTTTCGGAGATGGTGAATAAGTGCACACTTTTCTTTGTCAAGAACTTTGTTGCTTGGGTTCTTAAAGAAGAATTTGCATCCAAAATGGAGCTCTGTAGAACCTGGAGCATATATTTGAAACTATTTTTCAGATAAGTACTGATATTTTGTGTATAAGAGAAGAGGCTATTTTATTGTAAGAAAACAATTTCTATCTTGTTAGAGATTTTGAGTTGGGACACTTTTTGATAAATTTTTGGTTTGCAGTGCAAGTACTTTCACTTTAATGCTTTCACTTGTTTATTTGGACATAAAAACAATTGTGGTTTACTTGAGGATGTGTTGGGGCATTTGCATGATAGCCTATTAGGGCTCATTCATTGAAGTCTGGAAGGCCCTGATTTCTGAGGGTTTGCAAGCCACAGCAGCATGTACTGAGAGTTACTATTTCACATATAAATATTTATTTATTCTATTTGGCACTCTCTGTTTTCCTATTAATTTGATACAGAGGACTTTTGACACTTATAGTCACTTATCTGTGGCAAACTTTCCTCTGTCTTGTTTACAAGAATTTCCTCTTTCTTGTTATTGGGGCCCAATTTCTTATTTCTACCAGCTTTGTTCTTATGCCCCTACTACCTATTGTTAATTAAATCAATAAAGAAAATCTCTAACTCTCTTATCAGTATTGTTCTCTATTTATGGTGTCAGTGCTATATTCTACTACTCATATGGATGCTACACTAATGAAGGGTTGTCAGCACACATAAACAACAGGCAGCATTTCACTGCATATACAAATAAAATCTACTATCACTTTAGCCAGTGGCAAACCATTCAACATTTTCTCACTCCAACCACAATATGCTTTTCCCCCTCTCAAAGGTCTGCTTCAGTTTTACACAGAAGATATTTTTCCCAGACAGCATTTAGCCAATATCATTGTCAACAGCCTGTACTTGTCCAGAAAATAAATTTTAACAAGCTGTTCACTTCAAACAGCTTTAAGTACTTCAATTTTTTTCTCACTTCTGAGAGAAAGCAGTCAGGAAGAACTCTCAGTGCACTAAATACTCATGCACACATCCACTGCCTCCTGTTTTGACCAACGCATAAAGCTTACAGTACTGGTTTACACTTATACAATAAGTCAAAAAAGAAAATGTAGCTTTCTTAGATTAGCTATAAATTAAAATATTTTTCCTCATCAAGCATATCCATTTCAAATCTCACTTTCACCAATTTCAATCAATTCAGTCACAAATGTCACTTTCACAGGAGAGTTCTACTCATACAGAGTAGAACTCAACTAAATAAATGCTTCTCTGGCTGTAAGCAAGCTCTGTCAGCATAATATTTTCCCACTGGAGGGCTGTGCAGCCACTACTGCATGCATTTTTACAAGCATTCTTTTGCAGGCGTGCTCAGGCTTGCTTGCAGAACATTACAAAGATTTCAAATTTCCCAAACATTCTACTGTTATCCAGATGTTATATCCTGCATCTTCACCTCAAATTGTAGTATTTTAAACTTTCAAATTCCTTAGAAAACATTTATCTCACATTTTTACTCTTCTCAGTTCATACTAGTTTAGCGATCATGTTTAGCTTAACATGCTTAGCGATTGTTACATGTTTAAGACTATGTGACTTATCAGTGGTGTAATATTTTCTGGTAACAAGTAAGAAGTAGTGTTTAGTAGTGTGACGTATGAGTGTAATTTTTATCAACCAGTGTTTTTGTATTCAGCCAAAGCTTGCAGAGTTCTATTTTGTATACCTTAGCTCTATTTTCTTACCTAGGGGTGGGAACCTTGGAACCTAGCCAAATACTTCCGTTAGAAAGAACTGTAGCTGAGACTGTAGGCTGATATATATATTAGATTTATTATAGTATGTCAGGTATGTTACGAGGTAGTACAGTTATTAGCAGCTTCTCCTGATCACCAGTATGATGGCACCAGCCTTCTGCTCAGGTAAATACCACTAACTAGCCCCCGACTATTAGGAAATGAATCACCGTGTTTCTCACCAGGCGGAGACCTCAGGGTTGTCTCCCTCGGGAGCTGGCATGGAACACCTCACAGACTCAAGCTGATATAGCAGCGAGTCTTAGTCGCAGCTGGAAGGGAACTCTGCAGCAGATAAGGAGGTCACAGGTCACTCCGTGCTGATACAGCTGAACCACGATACTTTCCTCCAGATACACAGTTCATCAGTTGGTGGACCTTATTAGGTCTCACTGGTCTTATTTTACACCTCCACCTTCTTCCAAGGCTTCCGAAAAACTCCTTTCTTTGTTTCCGCTCTCCCCGTACCTCTTGGTCCGGTGGCTGCAGGAACCAATCTGGATCTCCCTCGGTTCACTGCATGGCAAGAACAGTCCGTTGTTCTTGACCTTCAAGTTGTTACATTTTGGTAAGCATTTTCTGTTTCTCACCCGCCTTGCTGGAGCCAGCCTTTCAGGGAGATAAGGGGGCCTGCTTTGCCCACAGCATGTGCTTGGTGTTGAGCTTCTGCTGTAATTTTCCACAAGCTGCAAAGCTGTTTCTTGCTGACACAGAGATGTGCGGGTCAGAGTTTACAGTCTCCATTTTGCTGTCATAGGATTATACAGGCCAAGGCCCGCAAGGTGAGACACACAGGGAAATACTCCTACAGTACCTTAAGGCAGCAGGGGGGAGTAGCACTCCCTCCTCTCGTGAATGCCGCCTCCAACACGGTGACATCTTGCCCTGCCCGATGCTTCATGGGATGCGCTGGGCAGGGCTTTCCTACCATAAGGGAGAAACTCCCTTATATGGTAGTGAAGCCCCATCCAGCACATCTCAGGATGCACCGGGCAGGGTACCGCACTGCTCTGCCATTTTGAAGGCTGCACTCGTGGGAGGAGGGAGTGCTCCTAAGCTACTAAGAAATAAATTTAAAACAAACTGGAGAAAATATTTCTTCACTCAACTCAACATGTAATTAAAAACTCTGAAATTCATTGACACAGAATGTGGTAAAAGAAGTTAGCTTGGCAGGTTTAAAAAAAAAAAAAGGGGTTAATTTCCTAAAGGAAAAGTCCATAAGCCATTATTAAGATGGAAATGGGAAAATCCACTGTTTATTTCTAGGATAAGCAGCACTCTTTTGGGATCTTGCCAGGGGCTTGTGACCTGGATTGGCTTATGTTTTTATGGAGAGGCCTGGCTAATATTCAGTGCCAGTCCCCACATAGCTATCTGGGCATGTAGGATAACATAAACAACAGTCCTATCTTTGCTTGGTTAGAAATGCAGCGCCACTAGAAAAATCATGAAGTACAGTAGTGAGTGGAGTTCGCTCCTGCCCCATGGACCAGTGGACTGCCAGAGATATTAGGTAGCCCCAGGGTTCTGAGGATGATTGGGGGTAGGGGGTGGGATGCACAGTTGGCAGCCTCTCAAAGTCCTCTTGTAATTTTACACAGTACACATGCAATTTCAAAACTTTGAATAGTGGAGTGCTTCAGGGATTTGTCCTGGGACTGGTGTTTTTTTTTTTATAACATATTTTATAAATGATCTGGAAATGGAAAAACTACTCAAAGTTCTTAAATCACATGCAGACTGTGAGAAATTGCAGGAGGACCTTAGGAAACTGGAAGACTGGGCATCCAAATGGCAGATGAAATTTAACGTAGACAAGCGCAAAGTGATACACATTGGGAAGAATAATCCAGATATCACAGCTACTTGATTCTGTGTTCCACCCAGGAAAAATTCTTAAGTGTCATCATGTACAATACATTGAAATCTTTACAAGTTGCGATCTTCTCAGTGTACGGAAGTGGCCAAAAAAAGCAAATAGAATGAAGGAATTAAGAACATAATTAAAAATAAGACAAACAATATTATAACACCTCTGTATTGCTCCATGGAGTGACTTCACCTTGAGTATTGTGTGCAAAGGATATGGTGAAATTAGAAGGGGCCTTAGTTTACACTAATCTTAAACGGAAAGGAGGTATAGTACACTATAAATTATAAATACAAATCCTCATACCTAAAGCTTCAATGTGGTATTACAATCACCAATTTACTGAAAAAAATGGAAAAAGAAGGAAGCAACCTCTGCATACAGAGACCTATTCCAACTTGTGATGGTCTATAAGAACTACAATCAAATCATCGGCATAAAAAACCTCCTGCAAGTTCACTTTTAATGTATCTTCAGCATCTAACTTCAATTACTTCATTTAATATCTTTTTCTTATGTTTTTCACTTTTTCAATAAGTTGCTGATTGTTACACCACATTGAAGCTTTTGGTGTGAGAGGGTTTGTGTTTATAGAAATTAGAAAAGGTTCAAAGAAGAGTGACCAAGAGGATTAAGAGATTAGGGCTCTTCAGCTTGAAGAAGAAACTGCTGAAGGGGGATATAATAGAGGTCTGCAGAATCCTGAGTGGAGTAAAATCGATCGTTTACTCTTTCAAAAATTACAAAGGCTAGGGAGCACTCCATGAAGGTACATGGTAATATTTTTAAAACAAACAGGTGAAAATATATATTTTTTTCATTTAATGAATAGTTAAGCTCTGGAACTTGTTGCCAGAGGATGTGGTTAAAGCAGCTAGTGTATTTGGGTTTAAGAAAAGGTTTGGGTAAGTTACAGGAGAGAAAGTCCATGAACAGCTATTAAGGTAGATAGGGGAAAGCCACTACTTATCCCTGGGATCAGTACCATAGAATCTGGCTACTCTTTGGAATTCTGCCAGGTGCTTGTGACCTGGCTTGGCCACTATTAGAAGTAGGATACTGAGCTAGATAGACCTTCGGTCTAACCCAGTATGGCAATTCTTATGTACTTATGCCTATATATTCACCATTTTAAAAAGGGAATGCACGCTTTGAGATCAAAGTTAGGATTTACAGTTGCTCCCAGTGGTGTTTAGGTTATTTGAAGATGCTCATTTTGTGCACTTGAGGGATTAGGGGAGGTCACCCCATTATCTCACTGTTTTCTTGTAGTCCCCTCCCCACCTCCAAAAAAAAGAAGCAATACTGGCAAATATATTGGGCTCTGTGACAGCTTGGGGAAACATACAAGTTTGTAAAATGGCAGATATACATGTCAGAACATAGTAACATAGTAAATGAGGGCAGATAAAGACCTGTACGGTCCATCCAGTCTGCCAGAATATATGTGTACATACTTGTAAGAATGAGGAGAACTGAATGCCCCCTGCAGGGGAGAAAGGGGAAGGGATTTAATATACTGTGGTTACAATCAAAAAGCAGTTTACATTTTATATACAGATACTTATTTTGTACCTGGCGCAATGGAGGGTTAAGTGACTTGCCCAGAGTCAAAAAGAGCTGCACTGGGACTTGAACCCAGCATCCCTAGTTCTCAGGCTGCTGCACTAACCAGTAGGTTCTGAGCTGTGAGAGAGTTATTCATTTTGGCACCATCAATATTGCTTGAGCGGCTGATTCATCCTACTTGTTGATAGATAAACCATTGAAAACCTTGAGTTATTCCATCCTAGTAATTTTGTATTGAATGGGTTCAGGATAAAAATAAATTTAAAATATATGCTTTTACAAAAATATATAGGGGGCTACATTACAGCACAAAAGCCGAGTGTAAACATGCCTTGGAACCAACAGGACTCTTCAGTACACAAAACCACAAAATGACCAGTGGCAACAGGGCAAAGGCCTGAGAATGTTTCCTAATATGAAATGGAATTAAGTATTTTCCTTCCTAGAAAGATAGGGGTCCTTTTACTAAGGTGCGATGAAAAATGGCTTGCGGTAGTGTAGGCGCAGGTTTTGGGCATGTGCTGATCCATTTTTCAGCGCGCCTCTAAAAAAGGCCTTTTTAAAAATTTTTGACGAAAATGGATGTGCAGCAAAATCAAAATTGCCATGCATCCATTTTGGGTCTGTGACCTTACCGCCAGCCATTGACCTAGCGGTGAAGCCTCATGCAACAACCGGGTGGTAATGACCTGCGCGTGGTCAATATGCGTGTCCGAAAATAATTTTTCAGACGCGCATATCGGATGCATGCCAAAAATGAAATTACCTCAAGAGCCATGCGGTAACTCCATTTTGGTGCGCCTAGACACTTACGCAGCTTAGTAAAAGGGCCCCATACTGTATAATGACAAGAATTAATTTTAATGACGCAGGGCCTTTAAGTTATAGAGGTGCCAAATATCATCATGGACTGCCCCTCCTCCAAAGGTTGATGCTTTCTGCCATACCTAGATTAATGGTAACAATTGTTACAGTTGGTTCTGATTTTCTTATGGGCTTTTTTATTCCTTCTTCCTCTTTTGAGGTATTCAGATAGGTGACAATAGCCTGCGGGTGTGAACATATGCAGAAAGACCTCTCAGCTTATGGGAAAGATGACTGCAAGCTGGCTGGGTGTCTGACAAAAAATACAACCAAAGTTCTTTTATGTTCCTTCCCCCTCCCCAGGTTAATGAATGCTTCAATGTCAAAATGTACCAATGGCCTATTCAGAGGGCAAACTCTCAACAGCCCCTTTCTTTAGGAACACATCCTGCGATGCAAAATACATTTGCTTAACAAATTAAAATAATGAGATAATTCAATTAGTTTCTTTCAAAAAAAGAAAGAAAGAAGAGAGAATAAAACAAGCTCAACCCCACCCTTCAGAAAAAAAAGGGAGATGAGGGGATTATTGTAATACAAGAGCAAAGCAAGCAGCACAAAAAAAGAGAGGAGCCAGCAAGCACTGCCAATAATACAGAATCCCGAGGCGTAATGAAGGAAAGCCTTTAATGCAGGCATTCTCCTCAGCATAGAAATTTGCTAGAGACAACTGGGCATAGGTTCCCTGCGTGGTAACAGTTGGGGCTTCTTGGAAATCTGAGTCAGATATCCAAAATGATAGTAGCAGAAAGCTCCAGAATACATTTTCCTCTTGCTGTCACATCTCAGACACACAGACAATACAGCACTGGATTTTACTTCAGAATCACAATGCTTTCCAGATGTTAGCACTGGTCACAGAGGAGAGATAAGACATGGGACCTTTTTATCAGTCTCTAAACCAGGAACTTTTTCAGTAGTTGGGGTCTCACCAAAGTGCAGAACATAGACAGGGCCATCTCTCTTAACATTCAGGAGATTCCTTTGAAGGTAGAAAAGAGGTTTGGGTGAGGGAGGCTATCAAAAACAAATAAAATAAGTTTTTAAGGACAAGGTAAAGGCTGGTGAGTACAATCTGAAGGCTGTTAACAGTAGTGGGTAATTCTAACTGGGCACTTCCAATTAGGTGCTAGGAAGCAGGGCCACCGAGGGGGAGGGGGCAGGGGGGCAAAATTCTCCAGGCCCAGCATCCAAGGGGGACCCGGCACCAGGTTCTTTCTCTTTCTCTCTCTCCTGCTCCTGACGGGACCCGGGTGATCATATCCCGACAGGAGAGAAAACTCTGGCGCCTGGCCCCCCTTGGAGGCTGGGGAAGAGCAGACAGAGCAGGGTTTCGGGCCAGGGCCTCTGGTTTGGCTGGTGGGGGTCCCCTCAAGGCCCCGCCAGCAGGTCTTCCTCCAGCGCTGCTCTTCAGTCTCTGACGCATTACCTGCCAAGCGGCTGCTTTTCTCCTCAGGCCTCGCATGCTCGGTTTTGAAACCGAGTGTGGACGATGTGAGGGAAAAAGCAGCCGATATGAAGAGCGCTGGAGGAAGACTTCTTCTGCTGGTGGGGCCTCAGGATTCCCGACAGCCAAGGAATTTGGATTTGCGGCGGGGTGGAGGCGATGATCCTGGGGGGGGGGGGGGGGGGGGGGGGGGGGGGGTAGCAGCCCTGCCCTGGGCCCGGCTCAGTCTCTCGGCAGCTCTGCTAGGAGGCAGCATGGTCAGTGACTATTCTGTAAAGGACTCGAGCCCAGTGGCGTACCAAGGGTGGGGGGTGCACACCGCTGGGGGGGGGGGGTGCCGCGCGCCTGTTGGCTCTGAGTCCGCTCGTTCCCTCCCTGCTGTTCCCTCTGTGTGGAACAGGTTACTTCCTGTTCCAGGGCAGAAGGAGCAGCAGGGAGGGAATGAGTGGACTCGGAGCTAACAGGCGTGCGGCACCCCCCCAGCAGGTAAAAATGCACCCGGGGGGGGGGGTGTAGTGCACCCAGGGGGGGTGCATCGGCGATCCACCCCGGGTGTCAGTCAGGCTAGGAACGCCACTGCTCGAGCCAGCCAATATTCAAAACGAGAAGCCTCTCCTGCCCTCTTAAATCACTTACCACTGACTCAGTGGTGATATTCAGTGGTACTTAACTGGACAGTGCCACTATCACCACAGATTGCCCAACAAAAAAGTAGACAGGTCGGGGCAGCACTGGGGGGTGACATTAGAGAGGAGCTGCAGGTTATGCGGGTGCCAGTAATATTGTGCTGGGACCCGCATAGCTAAGCAGCTTAATTTAAGACAGCTCAAAAGCGGTCTTATGTAATTAATGTATTCATGTAATTAATTAGTTTGCTATTTTAATATATATGTGAGTTGTGATTCACGTAGAATTGTATAGATAGTGCGGAATATAAATTTTAAAATATAAATAAGTAAATAACCCACTTAGCTATGCAGGCCCCAGCACGCAATATTGGCTAGGACATACATAATTATTTCCTAACTTGAAATCCCCCATCCCCTTCCTGGTCTCCAAAATAGATCCCTCTCCCTCTTACCCCCTCCCCCAGCCTGTGAGAATCAAAGACCCTCCCCTCCCCTACAAGCACCCCCCACCTCCAACCCCCTCAGCTCTAGGTAGCCTCCCCCCCCACCCAGGCCTATCTGATGTCCCTGGTAGTCTGTATGGGTTATTAGGGGCAGGAGCGAAGGTCACTTTCTCTTGTCCCTTGTGGCTTCCCTTAGAAAATGGCTGCTGTGACCTCTCACAGCAGCTCAATTTACTGAACAAAGTACCGTAAGCTGCCATGCAAGGTCGCAGCAGCCATTTGCAGAGGCCAGGAGATTTGCTCCTACCTCCAACCACCCCTATGGACAACAGGTAGGCCCGGGGGGGGGGGGGGCTATATAAAGTTTGGGGGTTGGGGGGCTCATTCTGGTTGGGATGGGAGGACATTGATTCTCTCAGGCTGAGGGGGAGGGAGTAGGAGGGAAGAAGTGCTATTTTGGAGGCTGGGAGGGGGATGGGGGGGGGGAGTTTCATGTAAAAAAAAGTAGTTTTGCAGGTCCGAGTCAATATTCAACCAGAGCCACATAATTGTCTTATGCAGACACCAGCTGAATACTGGCCAGGATCCACATAGGCTCTAGCAGCCAGTCCTACAGAAATTAGCCCCCAATATTCAGTTCTGGTGCCTAGACATGGCCTGGAACTGAATACTGGAGGCTAATCTAGCCAGTGACGGTAAGCGTTTAAAATGGTAGGTGCCTAGGCTCCATTATAGAACACTAGCATAAGGGGCTATCAACCTGCTTAAAATGTAGGCACTTTCATTTACTCCAGCCTAGAGTGGTGTTACCCTCATAAAAGGACACTTTACCTATGTCTCACCCATGCTCTGCCCCCGTGTATGCCTCCCTTGCAAATACAAGCTGTGTAAGTTAAGAAGGTATTTGCAAAATAGTATTTAGACATCATGCTGACATTTACATTCGTAAGATGCACATACTATATGCATGTACATACTAGTGTTCTAAACATTTAAGTGCATAACAAGCATGTGACCGTGGCCCCTAGGTAATAGAATTGCCCTTCACATGACCAAATGCATTACATGGAGAGAAGGAAGGAAAGAAGTGGAGTCTCTTTTACAAGGAAATGGAAGAATAAAAAGGGGGAAGGCTCGTGTACAGGAAGAGGAAGGACTGGACATATGTAGAGGATAAGGGAGAGGTGAACATATGTGCAAAAAATGAAGGGATGGTCTTGCATACAGAGAGAGGATGGGATAAGTGGAGGAGTGGCCTAGTGGTTAGGGTGATGGACTTTGGTCCTGGGGAACTGAGGAACTGAGTTGATTCCCACTTCAGGCATAGACAGTTCCTTGAAACTCTGGGCAAGTCACTTAACCCTCCATTGCCCCAGGTACAAAATATGTAATCTGCATTGAGCCTGCCATGAGTGGGAAAGCGCGGGGTACAAATGTAACAAAAATAAATAAATAAAATAGGGAAGATGAGTTTTATAAAGGAAAAGAGAAATCAGGCTGTATATAGGGACAGTATGTGATAAGATTGTGTACAGGAAGATGGAGGGGTTGATTATGCAGGAAGAGGAAGGGATGGCATGGTGTACAGAGAACACAAGGATAGGGATTGCTGACATGCATATAATAAAGTCAGTGAATGCAAAAAGATCTCGTGCATATTCAATGGGGAAATCATGAAAACCTGACTTGGTTGCAGACCTCAAGGACCGACCTGAAGCACCCCTTGGCCTACAAGGAGAGGGAAAGGTTAAGAATGGGTAAAGGGAGGGGGGAGGGTAGTGAGAGGATTGAGTATGGGAGACCTTTTTATAACAAGGGAGGGTTAGGGATGCTTACAGGGAGAAAGAGGAAGAAAGGATACTGATGAACAGAGAGAGAAATAGGAGTGGTGTGTTCTGGAGAAGGGGTGCGATGTGTACAGGGAGGGGGAGAGCTGGATACAGAAAAAGAGAGGAAGATCCATGGGTTCACCATTTGTCCTGTGCTATTCCTTTGCCTAACTCTGCATTCAGCTAAATCTTAAGCTGTAGCCCTACCCTCGTTTTCGTTTTCCAAATTAAAAACATTTCCAAGTTAGTAAATCTCCAGCTGAGGTGATGTAGCAAAGAACAGCTGTGAAGTAATTTTGATAATGATGAGAATAATAAGCACATGGCAAGGTTCAGGGCTTTGCTGTTGCAGCTTCAGTGCTCCTGAATAGATAAAAGTGATTAAATACTCCTGATTATCCTGGACCAATATGTAATGGATTTACAGCCCTTTCAATTAGTCACTATTTGCTTAGGACTCGTTATTTTGCCTTTGATTAAGTAATCAGCCCCGAAACTCATGTTCTGCCTAATTCTTTGGAGCCAAGTGGGTACAGGCCATCTGACCTTTGGAATGGCTGTAGCTGGGAGACAAGTGTTAATGCTATTCCTGAAAAACACAGCTACTTCCCACTGATCGCGACCTCACAGGCTTGGGCTAACCACATTGTCTCACTAATAACATAGTTATATACAAGGCTGGGGCAAAGATATTGGTCACTGCCCAATACTTAAATTTTATGCCCCCCCCCCCCCCCAACACCTTCCCTAGAGTTAATAATTAAGCTCAATAGTCCTGATCATGCCAATACCTGCCCTCTTATAACAGTTCTGTAAAAAACACATAACTGGACCTCATTCTTCTACATCAAGGGTGGGCGACCTCGGTCCTCAAGGGCCACAACCCAGTTGGGTTTTCAGGATTTCCCCAATGAATATGCATGAGATCTATTTTGCATGCACTGTCTCCACTGTGTGCAAATATATCTCATGCATATTCATTGGGGACATTCTGAAAACCTGACTGGGTTGCAGCCCTCAAGGACCAAGGTTGCGTACCCCTGTTCTAAATAGTATACAGTATGCATTGTATATATTCAAAAGGCTAATTTCCTTAAGCCATAGACTGACAGTTCTTTGAGAATGTATGGCTGGAAGACAGGGGCATAACCAGACCTCAACAGGAAGGGGGACCAGAGCCAAGGTGGGGGGGGGGGGGCACTTTTTGGCCTGCCTCCCTGCCGCTGCCCTCCCGCCGCCACTTCCGCCCCCCCATGGCCGCTTCCCCCTCCAGTGCCACTGTAAAGGTACCTTGGCTGGCGGGGGGTCCCCAACCCTGCCAGCTAAAGCATTTGTCCCGCGCTGGTCTCATATTGCCTGGCGCCCTGTTCTGTTTAAAGTCGCTGTGCATCCTCGTTTTAATGAAACTGCCACCCTAGGCAACCAGATAGTTTGCCTAATTGTTAAGTTGTCTTTGTTTATACCCCAATGACATCTTTACAAATGAAGGTGTGTCCCTTTTCTCCCACTGTCGGGAGTTGAAAGGGGAGGAAAATGTTCCACTAGTTAGCAAAGTAGCTCAATAAGCACTTGCATCAGTAGGAAGAAGACCCTCATTCCTCAAATCAGGGTATGCTCTTGTGTGGTTGGGAAGGGGAGGTCAGCGGGTTATCAGAACTGATGCATTACCTGTTCTTTTCTGCATGGGCCCACACAAAACTGTGGAATACTGCTTTTACAATTCTATAACCAATAGAAGCAAAGAAAATCATCTGGCTGCTCTTTCATTTTCTCAATAGCAGAAGAGTAGCTAGATCTGCTGCAAAGAAGCATTTTGATATCTAAGTGAAGCTCCTACCAGTCAACAGAACACCAATATATAAAATCAATTCCACACAGCAGAATAAAGACAGATTGTTAAAACAAAACAAAAAAAAAAGTGTTACTTTTCACATACTTAATCCCTTTGGCCCAGAAGTGATTTTGGTGAGTTTTTAAGATAATAGACTTTTAGTAACAGCTCACAAAGTAAGTTTAATTTCTATGTTATTGAACTCAAGCATTGTAGACTTCCAAGTCTGTTCACGAAAAGAATGCATTTATTTGCTACATGAATTCTGTTCCACCTCATGGTGGAAGCAGGACATCCACTCCCCCCCCCCCCCCCATGTTCATGGATGCACTAAAGTGCCACAACATCAGATAGTAGGTGCTATGGGAGTGCAAGGAAATGCACAATAATTTGGTCAGGATCATAAACCATTTGTCACCTTCTGCATTTCAATCTCCATTAGATCACATCACATTTAAAATGTGTTTGGAAGGGATCAACCTTATAACAAAAGAACTCTATTTCTAGGAAAGCATTTTGAGGGTAATTCTGTAAAGGGCTGCCTATTTTTAAGTACCAAGAACAGGTCAAATACATGCCTGCATTGTAGATGCAAGCATTTATACTAGGGGCGTAGCCAGACTTCGGCGGGAGGAGGATGCAGAGCCCGAGGTGACAGGGCACATTTTATCCCCCCCCCCTCGGCACCGCCGACCCCCCCCCCGGCACCGTCCGCCGCTACTACCACCAACTTTGCACCCCCCCACCGATGACCCTCTCGACCCCCCTCCCGCCGCCACCACCGTCGCCTACCTTTGCTGGCGGGGGACCCCAACCCCCACCAGCTGAGGTCCTCTTCTTCTGGCGCAAGGCTTTGTTCTGTTTCTGTGAGTCTGACATCCTGCAAACGTAGGCGGCGGCAGGAGAGGGTTGGCGGTGGGAGGGGGGTAGAGAGGGTCATCGGCAGGGGGGTCCAGGGCTAAATCTATGGGGGCCCAGGCCCCTGTGGCCCCATGTAGCTATGCAACTGATTTATACTGGCCATACAAATGTGAGCCCCTAGCAGTGGTGTGCCTAGCTTGTTGGATCCTTCTAAGGAGCGCCAACCCTCCCTGAAGCGCACCACCCCACCACCTTTCCTTCTACCAAGGAGGTGCATGGAAGAGGCACGTGGCCGTGGGCTCTGTCAGTCCCCTGCCCCAGAACAGGAAGTAACATTAGAGGGGGCAGGGGACCGGCAGAGCCAACGGCTGCACGCCTGCTCCACGCACCCCCTTGCTGCTTGCACCCGTGGCGGACTGCCTCCACCGCCCTGTCCTTGGTATACTACTGGCCCTTAGATTGTGAAATAATGTAAGTAGAGTCACCAGGGGGTGCTGCCATGCCTGCTTGAAAAGCTGTCATAGTGCCTTACATTGGCTGTAGAGGCAAAAAGGCGGCAATTCTATAAATTGATGCCTCAATTTAGGCACTACAAAGGAGACTAAAGTTATGTGCACAAATTTGGTAGTGCAGCCAAACTGTGCATGCAACTTATTTGTTTAACAAGCCAATTGGTGCCGATAATTGGCCAATAATGAGCAATTTGAACTTACGCATGGAACTGCAAAAAAACAGTATACATAAACTGCTTTGAATGTATTTACAGAAAGGTGTTATATCAAGAATGGAATAAATATAAACAAACTCTAAGCGTATGCACGTAAATTCTACTGTGTGAATCTCAATAGGAGGCGTGGCCATGGGAGGGGCATGGACAGATCGTGAGCATTCCTAGAAACTATGTGCACTATTATAGAATACGCCCAATCTGCGTATAAGTTAGGCACGGACATTCATACCAGTTTTAGTTGGCATAAATGATTGGGGCTAAATTTAGTCACAGGCCCTGGCACTACGTGTATTCTATAAACCGCGCATTTTTTTTCATGTTGATTTTTCAGCACCATATGTAAAATCTAGACCTTTGTGGCAATTTTTTAATGGCTTAAAGGTACGCCTAAGCTATTATTAGATTTAGATTTATTATTTTTAGCCCGCCCTTATCTAGAGTGGGTTACAACAAAACATTCATTAAAAAAATACAGTAAACAAATATAAATAGAGGAAGAACTCAAAAACAGATCAATACAGCATCAATCAGAATTGTAAAAGGCTTTAAACCAGTGGTTCCCAAATTTGATACTGGAGGTACCCCAGCCAGTCAGGTTTTTAGGATATCCACAATGAATATTCATGAGATAGATATGCATGCAAACCTCTCTCATTAATATTCATTGTGGATATCATGAAACCCTGACTGGCTGGGGTGCCTCCAGGACTAGGTTTGGGAACCACTGCCTTAAACAAAAAAAAGTCTTTCAAGTGGTTCCGAAATGCTGATTTACTGGTTTCACATTTAAGCCACAACTGTTCCATTCGATGGGACTTCTGATGGAATAAGTTCCCATCTTTGTGATTTCCAAATGTACATGCTGTAATGCAAGAATTACAAGCAAATGCTGGTTCTCAGAACAAAGGTCGAGATGGCGTATATCACTGTACAATAGCTTTCAAATAGGGAGCAGTCTTGATAAATAGCTTCATGAATCATAGTCAACAACTTATACCGTATTCTCCATTGTACCGGTAACCATTTCAAGAGCTTCAAACCAGGGGCGTAGCTACGTGGGGCCACGGGGGCATGGGCCCCCCTAGATTTGGCCCTGCCCCCCACCAACCCCTTCGAGCCCCCTCCTGCTGCCAACCCTCCCCCACCACCGCCGCTGCCGCTGCTGTCGGGTACCTTTGCTGGCGGGGGTTGGGGACCCCCGCCAGCCAAAGTCCTCTTCTCAGGCACAGCCGCATTGCTGAACTGCAAGGCTTCTGTTTCTGTAAGCCTGACATTCTGCACGTCAGACTCACAGAAACCTTGCAGAAGCCTTGCAGATCAGCAAAGCGGCTGCGCCGGAGAAGAAGACCGGCTGGCGGGGGTTGGGGGGGGGCTAAAATGTGCCCCCTCACCTCGGGCTCTGGACCCCCCTCCCGCCGAAGTCTGGCTACGCCCCTGCTTCAAACAAGGAGCGATATGTTCATAACAAGAACAGCCCATCAACAAAGAGACAACAAAATTCATGACTGTTTGAAGCGCCTGAAGAAAATACTTCGGCAAAAAGAGATACACAATGTTGCAATAATCTAGGCATCTAAACACCATAGATTGCAACACTGTTTTAAAATCCGTCCAAGCCAAAAAGGAATTCAATCGAGACAGCATTCGCAATCTGAAATACAGGGAACGAATCAAAACTTGCACTTGCGTTCTAAATAAGAATGCCGAATCTATCATAATTCCCAAATTCCTAACGTGTGTTACAATTTTAACAGGTACATCTTGTATTTCCATTATTTATTATTGAATACTAGCACAAAGTTTGCTAATTAAAGGTGGCTAACCAAGACTGTAGGGGGCTACAAAAATCTTCCTTATAAACAAAAAAGGCCTCAAAGCTCAATGAGCACAAAATTGACCAACTTATTATGTCAGTGTCTCTGTAAAGAGTCACAAGTTATTATCATTGGCCTTATCAATCAAACTCCAGAAAAAAAAGAGCATAACTGTGTGGGTTTTTTGGTTGCTTACCACTTATGTGCCTAACTGCCAATTATTGTGCCAATCGTGCACTTTCAACCCTTAAAGATTTCTCTGCTCTCCAAGGACACAAGCCTGGATCTAGACCCCTCCAATGTGATGTAAACACTGAGTCATGTGGCTTAGAAAGCCATTTAATTTAATGCTTTCAAAGAAACAAACAAAACATGCTTCTCTTCAGATTACTTGAAAAAGGATCATAGGATTTTCTTTTATATTACAGCAATTGTACAAGTTTCTGCTGACTTTCAAGCACAATGCCCTCCCTCCCCCCCAGAGCTTTTCCTGTTGCCCCAGTGGCAGTGCTGCCTTTAGATGCGGGGCCGGGTTCTTCTATTCACAACACAAACATACTGTCACTTTCCATAATAACATTACTAGTTTTGTACCCCTCTTTTCTAGCAGGTTCCAATCCTGTCACATGCACACCTCTGTGGACTGGAACTCCTTCCAACTAGTTCTCAGGGTTTCTGCTGGGGTGGAACACTTCAGATATTTAATTACACCCTCATAAGTCTGGGGAGAAACCTAAGCCTTCCTAGTTTGGCTTCTTGCCACGATATCACTTCTCTCCCTTCAGTGCAAAATCCTCTTCCTTGCTGGCATCAGGTTCCTACAGCTACTTTCCCCATTCCACTGAGTTCCTGGTAATTGATCATCCCATAACCCTCTGATTCCCCATTTTTACCTCTAGCCTTGAAGATTACCTTTTCTTAATTTGTGTACTAGCTAGGAAAACCCTGTCCTCTCCTTTACAGCCTTTGACTACTATGGAAGAAGCTTTTCTCCTATACTTGTTACTGCCTTCTTCTCCAGCTAAGAGAGCAACATGAAGAGGGAAGATCCAACAGCCTCACTCATGCAGTTAAGCTCTGCAGTTTATACAGGGGGTTCCCTTACTCTGTCTCCCTATTGGGCTTCTGCTCCTCCATTAGCACTTCTCCTGAGAAGGTTGTCCCCGGCCTTCTCCCCCCCCCCCCCCCTCCTTTCAGTAACTTTTCTCCTGGGGCTTCTCTCTTCTTTCTTTTTCTGTGCACTCCTCCTTCTCAGCTGCACCTTTTAACCTCTTCCCCTAGAAGCCTGCACTATCTCTAATTACTTTCAGCTGTGGAAGGTGCTAACACTCTCCTCCCCCAAGGCTGCCTTAGCTCATCTCTTCAGAACTGAAAAGCCCAGTGCCTTCTGGGGTATGTAGTTCTCCAGATTTAAACACTTCCACCTTCTGGATTCAAAACTTACCCTTTTCCTGCATGCTTTCCTGACAAGCAGAGCCTGCTTCCTGTAGTCACAGTAGATTATAGCAATTTATAAACTATGTGTGTAAATGTGCACTCCGCTTACATTCTGCCTAAACCAGGGCCGCTGGGGGGGGCAGGGTGAACAAAATTCCCCTGGCCCGGGCCTCCAAGGGGGGCCCGGCGCAGGGGTCTCTCTCCTTCTCCTGCTCTCAGGCCGCCGGCGCCGCAGTCTCCACCTGCCTACCCTCAGCTCCGTCGACAGCCCCCTTCTGTCTGCCTCCGGGCCCCCTGCATTTAAAAAAAAATCTCTAATTGGCAGCGCAGCGCCTCGCGTCTGTGTGATAGCTGCAGATCACCTTGGGCCTTCCCTCACTGTGTTCCGCCCTCGTCTGATGTAACTTCCTATTTCCGTGAGGGCGGGGCACAGTGAGGGAAGGCCTGAGAGGGGATCTGCCGCTTTCACACAGAGCTGAGGTGATGCTCGCTGGGGGGGGGGGGGGGGGGGCGGCTATCGACGGAGCTAAGGGTAGGCAGGTGGAGACTGGGGACTGTGGCGCTGGTGGCCTGAGAGCAGGAGAGGGAGGTGACAGTAGTAGCAATTGGTGGGGGCGGCAGCGGCCGAGCTCAGCTCAGTCTCTCGGCGGCCCTGGCCTGAACTCCACCACCCATGTGAGCAGCCACTTGCAAAGTGTATGCTATCAAATATTGGTGCATTCTTACAGACTAGCGTATAGCTGTAAAATGGTCATTTTTGTACATATGTGTCCACATATCCACATAAACAGTGGCGTTCCTAGGCTGGCTGACACCCGGGGCAGATCGACGATGCGGCCCCCCCCCCCCCCCCCACCAAAATTACACCCCCCCCCGGGTGCAGCGCGACCCCCCCCCCCCCCCCCGGGTGCATTTTTACTTGCTGGGGGGGGTGCCGCACGCCTGTCGGTTCCGAGTCTGCTCGTTCCCTGCTGCTCCTTCTGCCCCGGAACAGGAAGTAACCTGTTCCGCGCAGAGGGAGCAGCTGGGAGGGAATGAGTGGACTCGGCCAACAGGCGCGCGGCACCCCCCCCAGCGGCATGCACCCGGGGCGGACCGCCCCCACTGCCCCTCCTTGGTAAGCCACTGCACATAAATGACTAGAATACCAGCATTTATACACGTTCTTGCACCTAAATGTAGGAAGCTTCTTACTGAGTTGCCCTCTGTGGGGACAATTCAGTAACATAGGCACCAACAGCTGCACACCCATTATGGGCTACATTTTATATATGGTGCCTAAAAATTTTAAAAAATCGGTGCCTCTCTCTTTTAGAATCCGATAAGAAATTGTTTAATATTTTGTTAGCGGTTGCTTTACATTTAATTGGTATAAACTGGAAAAATAATGTACATCTCAATTATAATGAATGGTGGAGTAACGTGTGTGTGATTAGGAAATATGAAACTATTCTAGCCCATAAGCACCGTTGTGTTCAATCTGTCTTGAAGACCTGGGCTCGTTTAGATTCATTTTGTCAGACTCCTAATAGCACTACCTGATAATTGTATAATTGCTGATTTGCTATGGGTATTGTCATGGTATGTTGTTCTGCCTTTTTATTTTTGTTATTAGCTTTGCCATGGATTATTGTTACTTTTTCTTTTTGGTTGTTTTGTGTTATACTTGTAAAACCTTAATAAAAATATGAAAAAAAAAAATCGGTGCCGAAAAAATAACGCTCAGCGCTATTCTATAAACCGTGCTTAAAGTTAGGTGCAGTTTACAGAAAGACTTAGATTGTGAGCCCTCTAGGGACAGAGAAAGTACCTGCATATAATGTGTACATCACTGTGTACATCTAGTAACACTATAGAAATGATTATCATTATTAGTAATAGTAGTAGATACGCACGTAAATTTAGGTGCTGGATCTGCACCTTAATTTTACATACGAGTCCAAAGAGGGGGCTTGGAAATGGGAGGGTCATGGACAGGTCGGGGATGTTCGTAGAATTTACGCGCATAGTAATAGAATAAGGGTCATATACACCTAATTTTGACACCAGGGTTTGCACCATGTTTCAACTGGTACAAATGGCCACGTCTAAAGTTAGGCGCGATTCCAGGACATAAGAGCTATTGTACCTGGGGCAATGGAGGGTTAAGTGTCTTGCCCAAGGTCACAAAGAGCTGCAGTGGGAATTGAACCCAGGTCGCCAGGATCAAAGCCCAATGCACTAACTGCTATTAGGATGCCAATTATCAATGCTAATTAGCTCGTTATTCAATTAAGGTGCCTGAACAAATTGGGAGTGTGCCCAAATTTGCACGTGCAACTCATTGCACCATAAATAAAATCTGCGAGTATGTGCATAAATGCCAAAATTACACCTAAGTGCTTAACTTCCATAGCGAGAGTGGAGTGTACACAAGGGCAAAGCCTGATAGGGCTCCTACTTATGCATGTTAACTTCTAGAATACTATACGTTACACATGTATCTCTGATATTTAGATGCCACAACTTATACCAACTCTATGGTTGGCATAAAGTTTCACACCTAAATTCTAAGAGACAATGAGGTGATAGTTTTTTTGCCTAAGTATATGTGACGGAGAATGCTTTTTTAAAGAACACAAGACTGCCCTCGGAAGTCGGAATTTATATGAAAGCTGTTTGAATACACTGAAGCACTGAATATAAGCAAACTTTGGAACAGTAGGATATCTATATATTTAAGTATTTCACTTGGATAAACAGTGCTTTTTATAGCAAAACTATATAACTAAAGATAAGTTTTTCTGTGATTGAAGACTACAGTGAGTAATAAAGGGCTTTATAAAGAAAAATGTTAAATAAGTAAAGCATTATGATGATGAAATTCCAGTAACAGAGGGATTATTAGTAAATTATATTATTATTAGCTTGGTATGAATGTGAGGAGTGCATGGTTGATATTGAGGTAAGGGGATTTTATATTTGTTTGAGATAGTTAATAAAGTATATTTTGCAATTTAAAAAATGAGTAACGGTTACTGAAATAAGATATATATTCATTGTAATATCCTGAAAACCAGACTGGCTAGGTGTGTCCCCAGGACTGGGTTGTGTTCTCACTTGTTTTTACCGTTTCAGAAAAGCTCAGAATTGCCATTCTTACGCTGAAAGATATGTAGGCAAGAGACTACACAGGCCCCTATTAAGTACTGCTGATATGTTTTATAAAAGTTTAATGACAGATAACTATGCAATATTACTAAATATAAGTTTCTTAGAAAACTAGTGAGCTAAGGCAGGTTACAGCAGTTTACAAACAACATAAAACACTAAAAAAATGAAAAGAAATAGAACTCCATTAACATAAAAGAATACTCACTAGGCCCAAACACTTATAAACACAGCAAAAATCCACAACACACACAATAAACACATTCAATCACCTGCCTGTTGCCAAAGCTGGCAAACAATAAGCATATTTAATAAAATGGGATAGATATTCAGCTTGTGGCCGAGAGCATTTTTTTAGCCACCTCCAGCGATATCCCCAGATATTCAAGGCGGGGCTGTGTACGTACACTGGCATTGAATATCCAGGTGGCTAACTGTTATGCGATTAAGTGTTATAATCAGCACTTAGCCGCCTAAGCGACACCAAATAAAGATAGGACTGAGTTTTAGGCGGTCTGATTTGGCCACTTAAACTTCGGTGGTTAAGTTCTAAATATTGACACAACTGCATAAGTGCTGAATCCGCCCCTGGACCACCCACAAAATAGCCAGCTTTCAATTTAGTGGTCTGTGCTGATATTTAGTGTCAGTTAAGTGCCACAGAATATCAGTGGACACTCCCCGCACAGGTGGATTAAGCAGCTAGAAGCCTCTCCTGGCTGCTTAAATCGCTTTGAATATCGATCCCGATGTTTTTAGTAAAACTTTAGATTTCTTCACTGAAGGTTTCATCCTAATATCCTTCAACACATCATTCCACAGAGTAGGTGCACCTGCTTGGGTTGACGCCAAACAGGCCTGAGACATGGCTGCTGTAACTAATCTATGCTTCCTCAGGGCCTTATCCTCCCTGGGACATATAATACCGTCACACAAGCCAAATTTGGGGGGGGGGGGAGGAGGGAAGGTATTCATATAATTCTTTATGCTCTATGAGCTAATGTGAACACTTTATACTCCTCCTGAAACCACACTAGTAACCAATGTTGTTGCATCAACGATGGTATCACATGATCAAACAGACTCGTTCTGCACAAAAAATGAACTGCTGTATTTTGAAGAGTTTGTAGCGACCTCAAATTTAAGGCAATGATTCCTGCATACACTGCATTACAGTAGTCCAATTTAGATATGACTAGAGCATAAATGAGGGAGTGCAAAGCTGTATCATCAAACATAAACCTTATAGCTCATAATTGCTGAATAACAAAAAAACCTCTTTTTCCATAAACTAGAAATAAGATCCATAAAAGATAGGTGGTAGGCCCCTATCTCCCCCAAATAATGGAACGGATAGGACATTTTTACTTGAGTTTCCAAAAAACTAGGCACTAAGGCCAACAGGCTGTTCTCTTATTAACATGCAGTACCAGTGTTCCTCCAGCACCTAGAGGTCTTTTGATAACAAAAGAATATCATTCATGCAAAATAGGCACTTATTCCACAATCCTGTGTAATAGTGGCCAAAAGGCTCACATAGTTGTTAACTAGGTTTGGGGATAAGGATGAGCCTTGAGATACCTCACACTCCATCCGATAAGAATGAGAAGCAGAAGTTCCAACAGAGACCTTAAAAGAACATTCAGCTAAAAAAAAGATTGCAACCACTGCAATACTCTCCTTCCTAAACCAATACTACTCAGACTATGAAATAACAATGGTGGTCAACTAAATGATCCAAACTTTCATGAACTTCACTTAAAAATGCCACCAATAGTGTCACAGATTACCAGCTGTAGATGATGTCAACAACAGAAGGATACACCGTGTCCATAAACCATGAAATATTAACAAAATAATCACAATGTCATGTGTGCATATGCATATATAAATGAGTAAAGTTATATATTCACCATTCTGTACTATTATATTTTAATTATTATACCAACAACTTTTCTGCTAAGAAATTACATCTTATTGATATCTGATATCACTTATCAGCACATACTGACTTTCCGTTCTATCACATCTGGCTTTTTTTAGTATTTTTAATAAGTCAATACCTTTTCCAAGCATCAACATATTTATCAGAACAATTAATGCATGTGATTATTACATAAATCTTCCTTTCATTACATTTAATTCTAACATTTCTTTCTGGTTTTGATATTTTGCCTGAATATAATATCTGCCATGACTCCTTATTTTATCAGTACTTTGATTTATAAGATCTATCTGTATGCTATAAAAAATGAAAGTATCGCTGCCTTTACATGGTAAATTGTTGGCACTGCTGAGAAACAAACTCTGTACTAGCCAGACAGATATCTGCTCTGTCCCTTTCCCCGTCCTCTCTTGCCTAGCTCATTGTTTATTACTCCTGACTGATGTTCACGTTGAGTATCATTTTTGTGTAGCCTCATCAAATTTCACAAGCATGTGAAGCACAAGCAAAGCTGCTATTTGGTAGCATTCCAACAAAGAGTATGTAGAGCAACTAACCAACCAATCAATCATGAAATGGACACATGGCTAGAAAAGCCAGAGTAAAACTTCTATCAGCACGAAATGTGAGCACATGAATTTCTAGAATCAACTTACCGTTAGGTGCTGGAAGAGCCATGCCCTCATGATATTTGTTGCAACTTTCGGGAAAATACCTCTCTTCTTCTGACGCTTTTTGTCCTTGTCGGGGTCATCATCGTCCCCTGTACCAGGTGAAGCTACACTGTTGTCTAACCCATCTCCTGAAAGATAAAAAGGGCAGAGGAAAAAAAACACACATAGTAACCAACAACATATGGAAATCAGAGCTTCAACTAATTACCAAGATACTAATGAAGCTCTTATAACAGAATACTAGGCTCATACATTTTCTCATTAATTTTGATTGCTCATAGGAAAATATAAAAATTAGTAGCCATGTGTCTCTAAACACTGACTCTGTGCATCTCTCACAGACTCATATCATTAATTCAGTTCTAATTGGATGTCTGATGTTGTGTAATAGCTCTTTGTCAATTCTAGGATCCAGTGTGAGAAACCCTAACATTAAAATGTTCAACGTATGACTCTTACACTCTACCTTCTGGAATCCATAGAGAGGTGACCAGATCAATTGTTCTGTAGTTTCACACTGTCTTCTGTTTTATGCCATTTCAAGCCCTCTTACACTGCCCTGGGAATTCACTCCAGTGAAATAATATAAAACTTCTGCCACAAATGGAAGGGAAACGGAACAAATCACTTATGGAAGAAAGAGTTGGGACACAACTAGCAAACTTAAATGGGCTGTGTCAGTCAGCGATCACAGAGGCGCTGACCTCCGCAGGCAGAAAAGGACCTGAATATTCAATGCTGGGCTTAATCTGGGAATCAGCAATAAATAGATGATTCTTGGGGGAGGGCTTAATTACAAATAAAAAATAAAGATGCTTACATGGTCATTGTTATTTAGTTATGGTGACGTTCTAAGATGATTTTGCTGGGCTCTGGTTCTGTATCTTTTACTCAATAAAGATAATATTTAAAAATAGCTGGTTCTTCAGTGGCTGCTGTCAGTTTTCTGGGTGCTGGTTGATATTCAGACTGGTGCCTGATTAACTGCCTGAACAAAGTCAGAATAACCCTTTTGCTCTCCTAACTTTATCTGGGCACTTACCTAGTTTGCAAATTGAAAATCACTGCTAACCAGGTAAGTCTTGACTCTGCCCGGACTCTGTCCTGGACCATCCCAGAACTAACCAGGAGCTGGCCAGTGAGATTTAACTAGCTAGAAGCCTTCCTACCTGGTTAAGTCCTTTTACACACCTAGCTCAAAGTGAACTAAGCAATGAGGCTAGAAGGAATACATTAAAGCAGTTTGAAGACCTTCTCGAAGGTTCACTGACAAGTTTGTTTAATTATTCTTTGAAGACAGCATTGGTTCCAGACAGTGGCATAGATATGTGTGCGGGGGCTTGGGCCTCCTCACTTTGGGCTCAAGCCCCACAAAACTTGTGCCACTGTCTGCTGCTATGGCTGACAAGGATCCCCAAGCCCTGCCAGCTGACGAGATCCTCCACCAACAGCCTGAAAGTCAGCAGCACTATTTATGGGCCACGGCCACACTAACTCCCCCCATACATGCTCAGTTTTCATGAAACTGAGTATGAACGGGGTGGGGGAATGCTTGCTTTTGTGCATGTGTTAAAACTGAGCATGTCTTGGGGGGGGGGGGGGGGGGGGGGTAGCACAGCAGCAGTAGCCCACTGTATTACAGGATTGAAGTCAGCATAGGATCATTATGTGGTCATCACAGACAAATTTCTTTAATTTCACTGACTTAGTGACCAGGCAATTAAATCAAAGGAGTGCACTAGATGTGGATACTCAAATTACAGTAGGGTCTTCGAGACACAGGAGATTTACAGATAAACTGACAGGGCTACCATCTTTAGGGTAAGGCAAACAGCTCCTCTTTAGTGTCCCAGAAGACAAAAGTGGATGCTGCAGTGACAGGGAGGGAGAAGAGAGCAAGAGAGAGCATGCTTGCGAGCTGGGGAGAAGAAATCCATTCTGTACCAATTTGGAGGAGAGGAGACATCTAAGATATCTGCACCCCAAATCTTAAGTCAGGCTGCCAAAAAACCATGAGTGGCAAGCAGCCAGGTGGAAGGGGTAAAATCAATGATTTCTGTTCAGGGAGTCATCAATCATAAAACTGGCATCGGCTGACAATCTATAGAAGTACTGTAGGTTTTAAAACATTAAACTGGATTAGAAACCATTTGAGTCATCAAGGGTTGTGGTAAATTGTTATTCACCCTCAGGAAACAAGGTGAACAGAGCTAAACCACAAGAATCAGTTTTATTCAATGTTTACATAAGAGTTATTGTATAATATAGGTCTTTTTTCAGGGAACACTAAGGCAAATTGTACGACAAACAACAATAAATTGAAAAACGAAGAAATTTAGAGAAAATGGGATCAGGGTCAATAGCTATGTATTGTAACTACTTCTGGAAATCACACTAGTATAAATATATAGGGCCTCTTTTACCAAACCACGCTAGCGATTCCCAGGCGGCAATGCCGACAAAGCCCATTCAAGGTGAATGACTTTTTCGGCATTGCCATGCCAGAAATCGCTATTGTGGTTTGATAAAAGAGGCCCATACACAGAAGCAGTGACTTCAGAACCTAAATATGTGCATCCTAGAAGAGTGGAGAAAACTGAGAGAAGGATATGATAGATACTGAAACATCTAAAAGACATAAAATAATATGAGCAGGACAAGCATTTTTGGCAGAAATGAAGTTCTAACAGAAAAATATGTGATATAAAGCTGAAAGGCAGTAGACTAAGGAACAATAAAACTATTTTTCACAGAAAGTGTGGTCAATGGGTGAAATAAACTCCCAGTAGAGGTGGTAGAGTTAATAAAAAGTAACCAAATGTAGGCAAGTCTGGGATTAGGCCAGAGGATCACTGATACTAGACAAGTGAAGGTGTAGTTGTAAGAAGGGAAAACTGGAAGACAAGATTATTTATTTTAGACTGCCTTTCCAACAAGATCAAGACAGTATACATAATAATCACAAATAATGATTGGTTTCATGGTTTTGTGTGATCCTTTTGTCTAGCTACACTGCCACTCTCTTATCCCTGTAAAACCACCAACTCTTTGGGCCTTCTTCTGCTTTCCATTTATATAGGTCTCCTTTTATTTTTAACAAAACGTTGCATTTTTCAGGGGGAATGGAACCAAGAAGCATTTGTGTTCTTTAAAATAACTAACTGTAGAAGTTTTTTCAGAATAAAGAAAAAACCTTTCGTGGTTTGCAAACTCGTGTTTTTCCAGATCTAACGAGGGAAACGCAAAGGCGACAACAAAAGTTTTTACAGATGAGACAGGAGACACTTCAACTTGGTGCAACTTTTTACCTTAAATATCCTTGTAAATGTTTAATTTCCTATCAAGCCGTGAAATATGTTTATTTTGATCCTGACCAATTGTCATCTTTTTTAACATCTAAGAGAGCTCCTAGTTAAGTAAAGTTGAATAGAAACTCGTCTGTATCTCAAAATTTGATTTATAAAGTTTATTACCTGTTTTCTCCTATTTAGGAATCTTGGACTCCTATTGTGGACTTTAAATGAAGCTAAAATATTTAATTTGTGCTATGAATAATATATTTAGATTTAATTGTAATAGTGGATTTTTCTTTACAAGTTTATACTTGTTTACTATGTATAAAAACGATAAAATATTAAAAAAAATAAAAAAAAATAAAATAACTAACTGTAGAAGATCTATGCCTGCAAAGGCAGAAGGAGGTTCCTTTAGGAGTCCCAGCTCCCACTTTAACAATCCCTGTCCTAGGTACTTTCTGCAGTTGGCCACAGATACCATGCAATTGAGAGTATCAAATGAGTTCTGTCAGCTCCCTAGCAAGCACACACACACATGCAAACACACTTTCTGAAATTCTAGATATAGCATTGGTATGACAGGAAATCTCTGTCATGGCATCAATGAGAATTATCATTGCAAAGAAAATCTGCACATCAAGGCAAAGGTCCATGCTTAATCAGAAATTTCCATCCACGTTTCCCTCTTGTGTGCACTTTCCCCTGGCATTAATTGTGCATTAGCAAAAATCATTTACTTTTAACAGTTATACTTATTTTTTCTTGCCCTCTGGCAAAGATGCCTTGAAAGCCTGCCTAGAGGGCATCTAAATTATGTATCTGAAAAAAATCTTCTCGTAAGGCAATGCAGCACCCCTACTTTCTTAAAATTCACACAAGTATGTCTTCCTGTTTTGGGAAAGGCATCAATCAAAAGCAGCAATGTATGCCACATCCCTGCATTAATATTTGAACTAATCACTTTAAGAAAGAGGAAAGAAACAAGAGTCGACTGGTGGCATAATCAAATGCAAAATAAATGACGAATAGGAGGCAAGCGCTGAGACTGCAGAGATGGCTGTTTTCCTTACACCACAAGAAAGAGGAAAACAGAGGAATGGAGAGTTTTTGCTCCCTGCTGGCATTTTAGAAGCTGAGATCCTGGAAGGACTTCTGGGAATTGCGCTGAGAGGCTGAGTTTTGTAATTTAAGAATAGATATTCATTAGCCGAAAATGCCATAAATCCCAAGCTAAGTAAAAACCTTGTCCGAGCAAAGCAAAAACAATAAACTGCCTGCCCAATGTAGCTTAAACTGGAGCTGGCTAGTGTGCAGCTTTCCCAAGGAATGCTGGAGATCTCTCCCCACCCTCGCCCTGACCAACTCTTTGGTCTCCTGCAACTCTTTATCCCCATCAAAACAAATGCACTATTTATACAAACCTATCACTTGATTCAGAAGGCTTAAGGTTTATCTGGTGTGCTTTACTCCCTCCCTCACACACAAAAAAAGGAAGAATTTAAAATTCAAAAAGAATGGAAACTGTGCCCATCTTTTTCTAACCAGAAAAAGCAAACAAACAAAAAGTCCTCCGAAAATACAGCAGCCATGAGCTGGCAGATTAATTCTATTGACATTTACATTTTCACTGCAATGTGATCCATAGAAGAGAGGACCTTGGATGTTAAGGACCTGACAGGCCACTTCATTAAGACCACCCTGCCCCTAGGCAAAGCAGCCCCCTTCCATCTGCCCCAACAGCAGGACATGACCTCTAAGCCACTACTTGCTTTTGCATGTGCCCATGTTAGGGTGCACAAAAGTCAGGTAGATGACAACAGATCACAAATCAGTCTACCCGCAATCAGCAGCAAAGGGATGATGAGATACACCATAGCCCCCATGCTCCATCACATACCTTCTCCTACTATGCCAAAGAACTGCTGTAAGGCAAATCCTCACAGACACTAATGGCTTCTGACTGCTCCCTGACAACCTCTGCATTTTAACCTGGGTTGATGTTCTCTCCAAAATCTGACACTGGAGCCATATCCTCAGCTGCTCATATGACACAGATGGAGAATGGCTATTAGGAGCTAGGCAAAGGACCTTGGGGATCTGAGGTGCTGTACTGTAGCCTAAGGCCGTTCAGATCGGCAGCACCCAGAAAAGGAGCACACAATTCTTACTGAAAGCAAGAGTTTGAAGTCAGGCAATCTATTTGTTTTTCTATTGCTAGACAAAGACATTCCCTCTTAACATGCAGTATGGTTTTAATTTTATAAAACATTTTCTAAGTATACACAGAGAGAGGTTTTTATTTGTACCACTGTATATGCACATAAAATGTAGGCATATAGAAAGAGTGTGACTGTGTTTACACAAGGTTAGCATGATTACTAGGCAGACTAGAGTAGCAAAAATTGGGGGATGGAACCAACATGGCAGTCAACATGCCTACAGGAGATTCATCGTGGCATGTTTGGGGCCTTGAGCATATCTACACATGCTCAAGGTCCATTGGCCCCCACCCCCTCTGAACTTTCTGTTTCAGAAGGGGTTGGAGGACCCAGCAGGCCTTGAGCATATTCAAATGCTCAAGGTTCCATGCCGGCTGCAATGAGTGTTGTGTATGCATTCTAACTGCTGCACTGGTGCTGCCCTGGAGAGGGTAAGGAAGGGAAGGGAAGCCTCTTAACAACCTGGCATGGGAAGAGGGGAGGGAAAGGCAGATGCTGAACCTCAGGGGGGGGGGGGAGGAAGTAAAAAGGAGAGATATGCTGGTCACCATGGGACTGGAGGGAGGTAGTGAAGAAGAGATATGTTAGACACCTTAGGTAGGGAGGAAGTAGGGAAAGTGAGAAATGCTGGATATCATTGGGGGTGGGGTAGGGAATAAGATAGATGCTGGACTCTGGAAAGGGGCGATAAGAGGAATGGAGAGAGAGAAGCTGGATACTACAGGGTGGGGTTAAGGAGGAAGAAGAGAGAATAAACATAATAGAGGGGGTAAAGAAAGAAGCTGGACACCATGGGGGAGGGGTAGGACAATGGAGATGCTGGACTAAGGCGGGGTAAGGAAAGGAAAGGAAGAATATGCTGGATGTGATTGGGAGGGCCTCAAGCTGTCACAGGATGCTGGAGGTAGATGGCTGGAGGTTTACGTATGAGGTTTACGTATGGTGTCAGATACCCTTGGGCCAGCCCTGTGCCTAGGCATTCCCAGAGCATAGTTTAGGAGGAATGGAGAAAGTTACAATACACACATGAATTGTATAAAAGGAATAGGTAGATGCCACATACAGCCACATTTACACTTGTTTCAGAGAAGGTATAAATTTGTCCAACAGCATTTGCCTGGTATTGGGGCTGGCTCTGGTTGCCTAATTTATAAAGACACATAGAGGCGTATTTTCAAAGCACTTACCCTTACAAAGTTCCATAGGTTACTATCCACCTTATTTTCGAAAGAGAAAGATGCCCATATTTCGACCCAAACAAATCGGTATAATTGAACGCCCATTTTGGCCGTCTTCAACTGCACTCTGTCGCGGAAACGTCCAAAGTTGACGGGGGCGTGTCGGAGTCGTGGTGAAGGCGGGGCTGGGGCGTGTTTATCGGCTGAGGAGAGATGGGCGTCCTCGGCCGATAATCGAAAAAAGAATGGCTTTTTTAGCGCGAATTTGGGTCACTTTTTTTGGACCCTTTTTTTTCACGAACAAGTCCCAAAAAAGTGCCCTAAATGACCAGATGACCACCGGAGGGAATCGAGGATCACCACCCCTGACTCCCTCAGTGGTCACTAACCCCCTCCCACCCCAAAAAAACAAGATTAAAAACTTTTTTTTTCCAGCCTGTATGCCAGCCTCAAATGTCATACCCAGCTCCATCACAGCAATATGCAGGTCCCTGGAGCAGTTTTAGTGGGTGCATGCACTTCAGGCAGGCAGACCCAGGCCCATCCCCCCCTACCTGTACACTTGTGGTGGTAAATGGAAGCCCTCTAAACCGCCCCCAAAACCCACTGTACCCACATCTAGATGCCCCCCTTCAGCCATAAATGCTATGGTAATGGTGTAGAGTTGTGGGCAGTGGGTTTTGGGGGGGGATTTGGGGGGCTCAGCACCCAAGGGAAGGCAGCTATGGACTTGGGAGGTAGTTAACTTTTTTTTTAATTGTTACAAGTGCCCCCTAGGGTGCCCGGTTGGTGTCCTGGCATGTGAGGGGGACCAGTGCACTATGAATCCTGGCCCCTCCCACAACCCAATGCCTTGGATTTGTTCATTTTTGAGCTAGACGCCTTCAGTTTCCATTATCGCTGAAAAACAAAACCGCCCAGCTCAAATCCGCACAAATCCGATACATTTGGCTGGCACAAACCGTATTATCGGAAAAAAGAGGGACGCCCATTTTTTCCGAAAATACGGTTTGTCCTGCCCCTTCACGTACCCGTTCTCGGAGATAGACACCCATGGAGATGGGCGTTCGTGTTCGATTATGCCCCTCCACGGAACTTTGTAAGGCTAAGTGCTTTGAAAATGAGCCCCATAAGCAGTTATGTTGTATTTATGAATAGATTTAAAATAACTGGTCATTTTCAGTGACATTTAACCGGTTATCACAGACGGCAACGTTGGGCGCATTCTGGGGGCATGACCAGTTAAGTCCTGATATTAACCACCCAGTCCTATCTTTGCCTACTAAGCCATGGCCGGTTAAATCTGAATATCGACTTAACCGGTCATGCTCTATCTGGTGTTGAAAAACCCAGATATTCAATGCCGGTCACCGGAAACAGCCTGACATTGAATATCCAAGTTGAACGCTGGCAGCAAGCAGTCAAAGTGCTGCTCACTGCTGGCTGAATACTGGGGGGGGGGGGGGGGGGGGGGGGGGGGGGGGGGGGGGGGAGGGGGAAGGGATATAGTTCTCTGGCAGAACATGCTATCAGATTCCTATTCTTTCAATATGGTATACCTCAGAGTTCCATCCTGGCTCTGACTGTTTTTAATAATTTTTATGTCCCCATTACCAGTCTTATCCAGTCACTAGATTTAACTTCCTATCCCACTGATGATATTCAGATACCTAAAAACCTGAACTGTAACTGTCCACAAGGTATCTTCATTTTCAACAGAAAACTTGCAAGGATAGCGGATTGGTTTAGATACCACAGACTGAAAGTAAACCCTGAAACGTCAGGAGGACTTTTGATTTCCTAGAAAGACCCGGTTTCCCTCTCTGCTCCTATTCTTAATGCAGGCTCCACAGTTCTTTTCAAACCCTCTGTGAAAATATTGGGGGTCATGTTAGACCAGACCTTAAGTTTTCAGACACATATTTCCAGGCGGTTAAACGTTTTTTTTTTTTTCAAATTAAGGATGATTTGTTCTGTCAGACATCTTTTTACTAAAAGTACCCTTCATATCCTCATATACTCTCAATATCAACCAGCTGGATTATTGTAACACCCCTTTAAATAGTTTACAGGTAAGTGATATCAGGCGGCTACAAATAATACAAAACATGGCAGTGAAACTATGGACAGGATTCTAAAGAATTTGACCACATGACCCCATTACATTAGGAAGAGCACTGGTTGCCTTTATCAAATAGAATTACATTTACAATTCTAACATTCATACATAAGATTCATCATTGTGGTGCTCCTTTATTTTCTCTCAGGTTTACTAATTGCTTATGCCCCATCTAGAGCTCTTGGGACTTCAATAAAAAAACTGTGTTAGAATTCCAATGTTTAGACCTATTCGTTTGGATTCCATCAGGACCAAGACATTTACTAGCTTATTTTCGAAAGGACGCCCATCTTCCGACACAAATCGGGAGATGGGCGTCATTCTCCTGAGGTCGCCCAAATCGGCATAATCGAAAGCCGATTTTTTGCATCCTCAACTGCTTTCCATCGCGGAGACGACCAAAGTTCATGGGGGATTGTCGGCAGTGTACCGAAGGCGGGATGGGGGCGTGGTTAAGAGATGGCCTCTATGCCAGCCTCAAATGTCATACCCAGCTCCATCACAGCAGTTTGCAGGTCCTTGGAGCAGTTTTTAGTGGGTGTAGTGCACTTCAGGCAGGCGGACCCAGGCCCCCCCCCCCCCCCCACCTGTTACACTTGTGGTGGTAAATGTGAGCCCTCCAAACCCACCCGAAACCCCATTGACCAGCCCATCCCTTGCCTTTACTGTCTACTGGGGGATGTCTTTGGAGAGGCATCTCACAGACTGCTCATGTATGAATTCTATTATCTTTGTTTCCTGTCTTTTTAAGATTGTAACTTCCCTTTTTCACTCTTTCTGTTTGATTTATTTTGGACTTATTGTATGTAAACCACTCAGAAAGTTTCCAAGTGAGCAGTATAGCAAATACTTAATAAACCTGAAACACAGGGTCAGTATTAATCATGCAGGTGCCCATGGAAGAAACTTGGAAGGGAGCCCTAAAGTCTACTGGAAGGTTTTGCCTCCAACTTTGGACAAACTTGGGAGCCCCTGTGGCATGAGAGCCTAGAGAAATTGCCTTGGTTGCCAAAAGATCAACATATATTTATTTGGATTTAGCTCAAAGCTTATTTAGTATTAGCTCACAGCGAGTTACATGCATGTACAATAGGTATTTCCCAGACCTCTGAGGGTTTACAATCTAATTTTGTACGTGAGGCAATGGAGGGTTAAGTGACTTGTCCAAGATCACAAGGAGCAACAGTGGAATTTGAACCTTGTTTCTCTGGGTTTTAGGCCAGTGCTCTAACCACTAGATTACTCTTCTTCCAATACACTGTCACTTAGGGACCCTTTTACTAAGATGCGTAGGCATGTATACACGTCCAATGCACGTCAATTTTGAACTACCACCCAGCTACTGAGTGGCCTGGGTGGTAATTTCATTTTTTACGTGCATCCACTAAACGTGCTGGAAAATTTCCGGTGCGTGGAGCTAATCGAGAGGTAATTGGCATTGTATGAACGTACACCATTACCATTACTGCAAGGTCAATGGGTGTCAGTAAGGTCTCAGGTCCAAAATGGATGTACGCCAATTTTTATTTTGCCACATGTCCATTTTCAGGCCTTTTTTGCAGGTGCATTGAAAAATAGACCTGTGCGCGTCCAATACATGTGTCTACACCAGCGCAGGCCATTTTTCGGCGCACCTTAGTAAAAGGACCCCTTACAGACTTTTGATTATGGAAAATTATTTACAGACTATAGAGGTCATTTTAGAAGGGCTATTCATATTTGAGATGCAAATAAACTGCCACTTAAACATTTATCTTGCATGAACATCTAAGTTCCCATTTTACAAAGCTAAAACATGCATATTAAAAACTCAAGTGTTTGTAAATAGCAATGGGGTGCTATCTGGGCATATTTTGGGCAGGACTAGGGTGTGCCCAGAAGATACATGTTTATTCCCCATTTCAGAAAGGGAATAAACTTGACAGCACTGACAACCTTGATACTGGGATTGACCCATGAACAAGTTATGGCTGCACATACCTCCTGCCAAAACTGGCACCATGCCATAACTTGTTTGTAAGCCCATTCCAAATCCCATCAGTATACCCCGCACTCCCCGGAACTAGCCCCCTGATTGTCATGCTCTCCTGAATCATCCCTCCTTCTGATTAACATGTACCCTCTGAACTGCCCCCCCCCCCATTAAAATGCCCCCAAGAACCAGATCTCCACCAAACAGAATGCTCCTTCCAGCATCAAGAACACCCTCCAGAGCACTTTCCCCCCAATGTCATACCAACTGTGCCAACCTACCCCCCCCCCCCACCCCAGGCAGCCCAGATCGTCACCCACCCCTGGAGCTTACCCAAAGGGTATCTTAATGGTCTATAATGCAGAGACAGAAACAGTCCCTCTCCACTCCTGCCCTGTCCAGCATTGGCAGAGGAAATGGTGCCCATGAGCTCTAGCAAAAATGCTGCAAGACTACACTAGGATTCAACTTTCTCTATGGAAGGGGCATGCAAAATCAGGGAAGGTCTGGTTCCCAGGGTTGCTTGCTAATCTTGGGTGGGGGGCACTTGGGGGCATGCCAATTAGGAGGGTTGGTTCAGGGGTATTCCAGTCGTGGGGAGTTGGTTCCAGGGTGGGCACGTTGATGGGAATGGGAACTTGTTGGGGGGGGGGGGGTCTAATATAAGGGGAGGATTGGGAGATACATGTGTAGGTTTGCAAAATAGCAGTTGTACACGTTTATATTGCCACTTGACTGCCATTTTGCAACCTACAAGTGTATGTTGTGGCCCACAAATTTATGCCTTGGTGCTGTCCTTGTTTACTTTTTAAATATTTAGGGGTCTTTTTACTAAGCTGCAATAAGCACTAGCCCGTACTTACTGAAGGTTAAAAAGGCACTACTGGGGGACACGCTCAGGTGTTCTGCAGTAGGTTTCGAATTGGCGTGCGCTTTCATATGCTAATAAATAGATTTTATTTTTTAGGAGCATGTATGGAGCAGGAGAATAGGCGTGCCCTGTGCTAATCAGCACATGGCCATTGGTGTGCACTGATCGATTAGAACAGGATTTGCGTGGGAGCCCCTACTGCCTACAAGATAGGGGGCAGTAAGGACTCCTCTGCTAATGGCCATGTGCAGATGATATTCAGTTCCTCTTTCAGACTGACCTGGATGTTAATGAATCATATAGGAAATTGACATTGTGTTCGGATATGATTGAACAATGAATGAAAGGGAATCGTTTGAAACTGAATTTGAGTAAAACTCAGGCTTTGT
This sequence comes from Microcaecilia unicolor, assembly GCF_901765095.1. Classification (NCBI taxonomy): domain Eukaryota; kingdom Metazoa; phylum Chordata; class Amphibia; order Gymnophiona; family Siphonopidae; genus Microcaecilia; species Microcaecilia unicolor. The sequence continues at coordinate 99,132,934 of NC_044039.1, forward strand.
TATTGTCAAGTTACCCTGCAGAAGATGTTCCAAGGATTTTTATTATGGATGGTGTTGTCATACCTAAAGTAGATAACATTTAAAATTTAGGGGAGACATTAGGTTCCACCCTCAGTATGAAGCTTAAGGGGAAGAATATTATCTGTTTTGTAAACTCAGGAAAATTCAAAGATTGAGAGATTTGTTGACACCAAACAATGTTAGAACTGTAGTTCAAAGTCTGGTTAGCCCATGTTTTGATTACTCTAATGGGCTTTTACTTGGAATATCAAAGAACTCTCTTAGGACTTTGTAAGTTGTGCAACGCTACAGCAAGAGTGCTCTCTGATTCAGTGTGTCGTGCACATATTTCTCCAGTATTGAAGGAATTACAATGGCTTCCAATTGAGCAAAGAATTAGATTCAAAGCTCTGCTGCTGGTCTTCGAAGTTCTTAATAACTCTTATCTCTCCTGTAATCGCTGTCACTTTATGGGTTTATCAGCCTACTAGTAACTTAAGATCAGTTATTAAGTTTCAACTGGAGGTTCTTTCATTTAGGAGTATCAGGCTAGAGGTTGTCCAGACGTGGGGATCTGATTGGGGTGGGAGGCTGTTCATGGAGCACTGGAGATTGGGGGATGGGGGGCTCCACTTTGATTCACCCTATAATTTGTATCTTGGCAACACAGTGTCCTGTCTCTGAGAGAGAGAGAGACAGGAGACTGTGTCTATTATATTTTCCTCTGAGTGAAAGGGGATGGGATTTGAATACTACCTTTCTGTGGTTACAATAAAAGTGCTTTACACATTATATTCAGGTACTTATTTTCTACTTGGGACAATGGAGGGTTAAGTGACCTGTCCAGAGCACAAGGAGCTGCAGTGGGAATCAAACCCAGTTCCGCTGGTACTCAGGCTACTCCTCCACTCCTCGGCTAAGTCAAAAATATGTGCACCCAAATTTGAGACTAGTGCATAAATGTACAACAGTTGCATGCATAACTTAATGTAATAATGAATTGATAATTGGTGCTAATGAGCAATAATAAGCTATAATTGGCCTTAATTGGTGCTAACTGGCACCAATTACCAGTTACGTGCGTAACTGCCCTCAGTCGGTATTCTATAGATTCCAGAGTGCACGTTTTCAAGAGGGAGAGGGCCTACCTGAGAGGGGCAATGGGAGGATGGGGACATGTCAAGTAGTTATGCACATGGGTTATAGAAAACTAGTATTTATGTGCCTAATTGCCTACAGTTAGGCATGAGCATTTCTGCCACCCATAGAGTTAGCATAGGTTTTGTGCCTAAAATCAGGCTTATGCTAGCATTCTTGAACAGCAGTTGCTTTCACAACTGTCATTAAAGAATTCATACTTACGGTGGAATTCTATATATGGCGCTCAAAGTTGCGTGTGTAAATAATTATTGGCACTAATTGGCAACAATTTGGATTTACGTGCACATCATAACAGGCGGTATTCTATAAAGATGTATGCGTGAATCTTTTAGCACATAACTGTGAGGGGCATGGGCGGGTCAGGAGTGTTCACTAAAGATGTGTGTACTATAATAGAATTTGAGGGATCCGTGCCTAATTTACCCACAAGGATTTACACCAGGTTTCAGTTGGTGTAAATCCTGATGCCCAGAGTTTGGTGTAGAACCTGGCACTCAGCACTCATTTTTTTCGATGCCTAAATTTGGGCGCCATTTATGGAATCTTGTCCTTAGCATGTATCAATCCAGTGCCTAGTTTTAGGCAATCTATAGAGAGTTAACCCCTACGTCTCCCATCTTAGTTTTTATGCTTCTAGCATTTGTATACAGACATTTCAAAGTGTCAATGTGTATTTATGTTTGTATCTACAAGCTGCTTACCAGTTGACAGGGATAATTTGCAGTGTTTACTCTGCTTTTTCCTTAAAGATTCCGGACTTTTACCTTTGGCGCAACCTATTGAGACGACTTAACTTTCCTATTTTGATAGCATCCTTCAAAGATACCTCACTCTGAACTATGTGCTCATGAATGACCATTGGCTTTCCCCATTTTTAAAGTTTAAAAGCTGCTCTACCTCCTTTTTAAATTTTGGCACCAGCAGCCTGATTCCATCCCAGTTAAGGACAAGCAGAAGAAATGGACAGAGGTTTAATTAAAGACATTCACAAAATAACTAAGAAAGGAGAAGTACTACTAATAGATAATTTCAATATGCCGGATGTTGACTGGAATATTGTAGAGATTCTGTAAGAATTGGTCCAGCAGTTGGAAATGCAACCCACATGGGATGGAGCCATATTGGACCTAGTGCTTACAAATGAAGACAGTTTTTTCTGATGTTATAGCAGGTATTTCTGGCCTCTACACGGTGTTTCCTACCAAGTATATCCAGATAGGTAAACCTGTGGCTGTACTGAAGCTGTTTTCTACCAAATAAGGGAGACTTCAATCATTCAACCAAATTGACATTTAATGTAATTGATGACAAATGAATAAATCAAATGATTCACTTGTAATAGAATTAAGCTGGATTAGGATTCTGTCCATACAGAATGAATCCGTGTCTGTAACTTAATCCTCCCCCAAAGAAGAGAATTGTCAATAGCTGATAAATGAGATACTCACAGCCCAGCACCAGCAGACAGCGGTTATAGCAGCAGTCAGATGTTAACAGTCAACAGGTTAAAAAACAACAACACTATGGCTTTCTATATCCGAGAGGAAAATAAGCAGCTTTGTGCTGCTTCAGTGTGGAGTGTTAAAGCTCACTGCAAAATGGCGGCACCCAGTCCTGCCCAGTGTATCCTGGAATGCGCTGGACAGGGCTTCACACCATATATATCACACCTGTCGCTGGGGGGGGGGGGGGGTTCCTTTGTTGGGGGGAAATGGGGGCCTGCTAGCATGCAAATGCATGCTGGACAGGGCTCACCATTCCTCCCCAATGGTCTGCAAACCCTAACACCAGCTCGGAGCTGGCGTAGGGTTTGCCGCGGCCAGCGGCCAATCTTTGGCGCACTGGTCACTGATCATTGGGGATGAATAGGTTTAGCATGCATTTGCAAGCTATTTGTGCTAAACACCCTGTTTTGCATGCATTTGCATGCTAGTTGCGTTCAGAGCCTGCGAGCGCATTGTTTCATGTGCTCGGGGACTCTGATCATGGGGCGTTAGCAAACGCAGGCACTAGTATGGCGCTAACAACCTCTAGCGGCCGGCGTTTGCTTCTGATCATCCCTCTGTGTGTGCAGTAGTAAGGGAAGGCTCAAACAACAACAATTCCGTCTACGAAAAGGAAGCACTAATACCAATTTATCTCCTACTGGGAAAACAGGATATGCTGGACTGCTCTGGATTTCTACTCTTCAACCCTTGCACTTGCATGAGGCAGCAGCTTAGGGGGTGGCACTGTACAGTGGGGTGGAGTCTAAACAGCAGTAGATATAGACTTCTTTTCCCTCTCAATGATCCTCCATACTGTCCCTCCTCTCCTGAAGCAGGAGGAGCAGATAACATCCAGCAATTTCTATACTCTCTTTCCCTCACATGCTTTTCCTCTCTTTCCATCTCCCCCCTCAGTAGGATCAGCATAACTGGCTTCTTTCCAACTCCCTCAAACAACATGCTTGCAAGAGAAGCGGATAGTACTTTGGCAAACAGACTGTTTACTTCATGCTTGTGGGCAGGGGTGGACTGACAGTGATCTGGGCCCTTGGTCAAAAAGGGTCATGGGCCCCCAACCACCTTTCAAAAGTGATTAAATTAGATAGAAGTTAGGACACAATGAGCCCCTTACTGTTGTGGGCCCTTGGGCACTGCACTATTGTCCCAATGATCAGTCCACTCCTACTTGTGGGCCAGTCTTATGGTATACCCAAAAGCAGGAAGAAGCAGGTGGCAGGAGGGAGTAGGAGATAAGGGAATAAGAAGGCTGGGGTAAGGAAATAAGAAGGGGGGGAGATAGATGGAAGAGGGGAAGAAGAATGGCAGGATGGAAAGAGGGCACGGAACCTGCCAGCTTCTATCTGCTCTTCCAGCCTCAGAAGGGGATGGAAATTAGGTGCAACATGCAGGCTGTAAAAGGATTGCAGCATTTAGGATCAAGCAGAGGTGGGGAAGGGGATCTGGCAGCAGCCTAGGAGGGGAGGGGGGAGGGTTTGAACAGTGGTTTGTCAGTGGGTAGCAATGTTTAGGTTTGCGGGAAATGAGCTTTCCTTAGAATGGATGAAAAATCCTGGGAGTAACTTATAGGAGTATAGGTGATGCAGAAAGAATTTTCCAGGGCTTAGGGATAGAATGTGATGAAAGCATTCTGGGGCTGATAGACAGCTTTCCGAAGACAGAGGGGAGATCAAACAAATAAAGGATCAAGGAGAGGGAAGAGATGATTGAGGAGCAGGGGTTAAGGAGAAGACCCTGGCTTGGGAGATGGGGGGAGGGGAGGCAGAGAAAGGAATTAGAATGAGAGAAAATGAAAAAGGGATGGATATTTGGTAAAGGGAGAAGGGTAGATGGTGGGGTTCCCCAGGGGTCTGTGCTGGGACTGCTGCTTTTTAACATATTTATAAATGATCTAGAGATGGGAGTAACTAGTGAGGTAATTAAATTTGCTGACGACACAAAGTCATTCAAAGTTGTTAAATCACAAGAGGATTGTGAAAAATTACAAGAGGATCTAACGAGATTCTGAGACTGGACATCGAAATGACAGATGGCGTTTAATATGAGCAAGAGCAAAGCGATGCATGTGGGAAAGAGGAATCTAAATTATAGTTATGTAATGTAAGGTTCCACATTAGGAATCACCAACCAGGAAAGGATCTAGGCTAGCATCAGCGTTGATGACATATTGAAACCCTCTGCTCAATGTGCGCAGCGGTCAAGAAAGCAAATAGAAGTTTAGGAATTATTAGGAAAGGAAGTGGAAACAAAAACTGATAATGTTATAATGCCTTTGTATCGCTCCATGGTGTGACCGCACCTCGAATATTGTGTGCAATTCTGGTCACCGCATGTCAAAAAAGATATAGTGGAATTAGAAAAGGTACAGAGAAGGGCGAAGAAAATGATAAAAGGGATGGGGTAACTTCCCTATGAAGAAAGGTTAAAGCAGCTAGTGCTTTTCAGCTTGGAGAAAAGTCGGCTGAGGGGAGATATGATAGAGGTCTATAAAATAATGAGTGGAGTGGAACTAGGACTAGGGGGCACACAATGAATCTACAAAGTAGTAAATTTAAAATGAATCAGAGAAAATATTTCTTCACTCAATATGTAATTAAACTCTGGAATTCGTTGCCAGAGAATGTAGTAAAAGCACTTAGCTTAGTGGGGTTTAAAAAAGGTTTGGATAGCTTCCTAAAGGAAAAGTCCATAAGCCATTATTAAAATGGACTTGGGAAAATCCACTGCTTATTTCTAGGATAAGCAGCATAAAATGCATTGTACTGTTTTGGGATCTTGCCAGGTACTTGTAACCCGGATTGGTCACTGTTTGAAACAGGATGCTGGGCTTGATGGACCTTCAGTCTGTCTCAGTATGGCAATATTTATGTACTTGTGTACTTACGTACTAAAGATAAGAAACAAAGAGAACAGAGAGAAAGAAAAATAAAAAAAGAAATATAGACAATCAAAGGAGAAAAATGGATATATGAGCTAGGAAATCAAGACAAAGAGAATTTATTATCTGATAATGAATATTAATGTTACAATGGTGTAAAATATCCAGGGACCCAGTTCAAATGGACATGGCTCTCACACAGAATTTAACAAGATAACAGCTTGATTTTGTTGGCTGATTTGAATCTGTGAGTGCATCATTAATTCTCTTGTGTGCAGAACATACCTACCAGCACTGATGCTTTTTTACTGGCTTTGAAATATTCTGTGGTAATAAAAATTGACGAATGTACCCTTTAATAATTTTTTGAAAGTAGATGACTATAATTTTACTTCCTTCATCACGTCAAGTAACTTGCTTGTTTACAAGTGGCAGTTTGAGGGACAAGTGTCATGATTTCACCCACCAGAAATCGGTTGGCCTCACTCTAACTTCATTACACAAATAAATAGTGTTCAGACCTTCATGAAAGGGAAAGGGGAAATAGGACTTGATATATCGCCTTTCTGAGGTTTTTTGCAAATACATTCAAAGCGGTTTACATACATATTCAGGTACTTATTTTGTACCAGGGGCAATGAAGTGACTTGCCAGAGTCACAAGGAGCTGTAGTGGGAATTGAACTCAATTCCCCAGGATCAAAGTCCACTGCACTAACCACTAGGCTACTCCTCCAAAGTTATTGTTTGGGTAAAAGAGAAACTCATGAAGGATTCTACTGACATCCACTGAGGGGAGTGGGGGGTGAGTGGTGACAGCACAGAAATCATTTTCACAGGGCAGCAACAAAGGTAGCTCGGGTCTTGCATGGAAAATACACACTGGCTCAGTAATTCACCTTGGATAAAGTAGTTTGGTAGCTGTGTTAGTCCACTTTAAAGGCAGGGCCAGTGCTAGGATCTCTGACGCCCCCCTGCAAAGTATCAGGGGCACCCCATGCAAACTACCAGTTGCCCCTCGCCCAAGTCCAGCATCTCCTCCTTCCCCCTTTTCCCACCTGTCCCTTTTTTCAACCCCAGTTCCAGCTTCATTCTCTCACCCGTCCCCTCCCACCTACAGCTCTGCCTCTAGTCAAATGGCAAAGTGTGCTCCTCTGAGCCACATATTAACTACTTCCAGTTTCACAAAACGTGCATAGGAGGAGCAAGAAGAAAGAAGAGCAGGGCAGTGAATTTGGCTGCTCCGGAGAGACCAGCGCTGAAGAAGGCTTCGGCTGGCGGGGGTTGGGCACCCCCGCCAGCCAAACCTGTAGCTACGCCCCTGATTGACTTGGGTACAAATTTAGATTGTGGGTCCTCTAGGGACAGAGAAACATCTGGTGTATCTGAATGTAATTCTCCTTGAGTTTCTACTGGAAAAGGTGTGAGCAAAATACAACTGAATAAATACTAACATTCTCTAAATATATACCACTCTTACAAATGTAATTGTGTAATCTTAATGAACAGAGGTGGAAAATATTTAGAAAATCTAGGCAGCAGCCACATTTTTTGAGAGCAAGGGAAAAATTATTTTGTATTCTTTATTTTAAACTTTTTCCCCTTTACTCTAGTTTTTCCTCCTTTGATCTAGCTATTTTGTATTGTATTTCTTTTTGCATATTCTTGTCCTAATATGCTTCTCCTTCATCTGTGCTTCTCCATGCCTCTGATCTTCTGGGTAGGAACTGTTGTAGACTGTCATAGTGACTCTTCTTGGGCCAATGGAATGTGCCAAATTTTAGTAATCCAGATGTCCTGGATTTTTAGCAACCTCATCAAATACTGAACTGATATAATGGCATTTCTCAAGAGGTTAATGGCACTTACTCTCCAGTTCCATGTGTCACAGCATATGTAAAACAGGTTGACATTCCAGAACAACATACCTTCTGTTTATGTACTTAACTACAGAAGGGAATTAACAAAGAAACATGGAAAAAAATAGATGGAAGACAAGAACCACAAGGCCCATATCAGGCCTTACATTCACATCTAAGAAGCATTTGTGCTAATCCCAGTACTTCTTGAATTCTCTTACTCTTTTAGCATCTACCTACTTCACTGAGAGGCTTTTGTGGCTGAGGGAATACCTCAGAGCTGTAAACCATAGTCCTTAATAGCTGAAACTCCTATAGATTGTAGGGAAAGGAACTGAGTTTTGATTATGATAACCAGTTTCTCCACAGAGAAAATAATAGTCATCCGGTTCCTTAAATTTTGCAACTACTTCCAGTGAAAAACTACACAGCTGGAAAAATGTGCCTTGTAACATGTCCTCAATGTGAGTCACAATTTTCCAAATATCACCTAAAGTAATGTCAACTGCAGAAGCACTCTCCACTGAAGGAAAATATATTTATAGAAATGATACAGGTGGAAGCATCTTAACAGGTACAGAAGCCAATTTAGGAACTGTAGAAGACTCCAAGGAATGTGTTGGAAGAAGAAAAGAGTCCTTTTGGTTGAGCTTAATGAAAGTCCTTCTGGAGAGAGACCTGTTCTTGAGGAAGGACCATGAAAAACTATAAGAGTTATAGTGTTCAGTGCTGCGTGCATCTGGTAGCGCTATACAAATGCTAATAATAATAATAATAATAATAAGTATTTCATGGTCCTTCCTCAAGAACAAGGGCCCAGAGTTACATGTTTGTCCACTGGGCCCTTAGTATGCGATGTTGAAAAAGATATAACCTTCAGTTTAATCTTATGCTTGCCCATTCCTAAAAGAAAATAAACTATCAACAGACTTTCCTGCAGCTTCCTCAGTAAGAAAGTCTTTTATAAAGCTGCTCTAGCGTTTTTAACTCTTGGTAAAAATCAGCTGGCAGTAAACACCGAGATAGCCACTATATTCCTATGGGCATCTCAGTGTTTACCACCAGCTGATTTTTATCGCAAGTTAAAAACCCTAGTGCAGTTTTCTAAAAGACCCACTAAGTTTTCTGGTACTCCTCCAGGACTCCGCCAAGGCTCTGAAGGAGCTTCAAAAGGCTATGCCCCTGTGGCCACATACCTGTAACCATGTGCTACAATACCCTTATAAGGTCCCAAGTAGGTGGGTCTTGATAACATCATGGGTGTCCTAACTACTGCCCCGCAGTACCAGTAGAAGGAGCAGGTTTCCAGAGCTTATCTTCCATCACACAATCACTCCCACTTGTCAATCTTGCCACCAAACTTCTCTCCTGGGGAATACTCAGTGTCTGTTACCCTATGCAGCTCTACGTGGGTGGGTTTTGTTGACATCATGGGTGTCCCAACTACTGTCCTTAGTATCAACAGGAAGAATAGATTCCTGGAGCAGCTTAAGTTGCACACAAATCCAGTCATATTCTGGATTTGCAAGTGCAATTTAGTTAACAAACCAATCAGCATTGATAATTGCCACTTAACAAGCAATTACTGACTCTAATTGGCATTAATTAGAATTTACATGCAGAACTGTCTAAGCATATTCTATACAGTTAACAATATAAGTCGGATAAAACAAAAAAATCAAGCCTAAAAATAAATAAATAAAAAATTAGTAAAGACTAAATTCAAAAGAACAATAATACAAACTTTATTCAATTATACAAAAATATATATAAATGCAACTAAAAATCCTTTGAGCAAAACTAAATCCTGGAAACTAAATAGACAGGTAAATTACCTACCTATTCTAAACTAGATGAATCAAATTTAACAGAGCATACCACCCAATTAGTAATAACTCATCTCAGTGGCCCCAAAGGAGCTCATTAAATAGTCCAAGACAGAAAGAACTCCACCAGAGATGGTTAGAACAAAGTTACAATTAGAAAAAAATCAGTTCCTTCATTCAAATGTAGATACCAACAAGTGGAGAAATCTGACAAGTATCTTCAGTCAATATTCACTTCCCACATACTGACAACAGTCAACGTTTCTCAGACCGGTGTCTTGAAAAAAGTCATAATCCCAAAGTACCAGGTACTAGCAGTCACCATAACTATATAAGAGTGAAGACCGAGAGCTCTTATATAGTTATGGTGGCTGCTAGCCCCTGGTACTTTGGGATTATTACTTTTCCCAGGAAACTGGTGTGATAAAACGTTTGCTATTCTCAGTATATGGGATGTGAGCATCGGCTGAAGATACTGATCTGATTTCTCCACTTGCTGGCATCTACTTTGAGTGAAGGAACTGAGGAACCATTTACAAAGCTGAAGTAAGCCAATGTGAGTTTACTGCACTCTAATCTGGAGCTACTGCTGGGCCAACGTGGATGCACTAGGGAAAATTGGCCTGTATTTTTTAGTACGGCACTAACCCAGCAGTAATCAGGCAGCGTATGCACTACCTAGTTACTGCCGGGTTGGCGTGGGAACCCTTGCTGCCACCTCAATGGGTGACGGTAAGTGCTCCCATTCATATGGCCATGCGGTATGAGCAATCACTGCATGGCCATGGCTATTTTTGGCCTTTTTTACCCACTGTGGTAAAAAGGGCTTAAGCGCTTGGGAAAAAGCCCCCCCCCCCCCCCCCCGCTGCTAGCACAGGACCCTTTTTACTGCAGCTTGGTAAAAGGACCCTTGATATTTTTCTAATTGGGTGGCAGTAAGTGCTCCCCCCAAAATGGCTGCACGGCAAGTGGTTCACTTACAGCACGGCCATTTCTTTTTGAGAAAAAAGACAGCCTTTTACCCACTGCAGTAAAAGGGGGCCTCAGTGAGTGTCAAAAACATGTGCTGAAGCTAGCACAAGCCCCCTTTTACTGCAGCTTAGTCAAAGGACCCCTTTATGAGCTCCTTTGGGGCAACTGAGATGAGTTATTAATTGGGTGGTATGCTCTGTTAAATTTGATTCATCTAATTTAGAATAGGTTGGTATTTTACCTATTTAGGATTTAGTTGTGCTTGAAAGATTTTTAGTTGCATTTATATATATTCTTGTACAATTGAATAAAGTTTGTATTATTGCTCTTTTGAATTTAGCCTGTACTAATTTTTATAAACGTATTCTACAATGTGGTGCGTATAAATTCTAAATCACATAGCTGAAAAGGGGGTGTGGCCACAGTGTGGAATGAGTGGCTCCTGGGCATTTCTCAAATCTATGCGTGTGGTTATAGAATACATCTGGTCCGTGTCAGGATTTACCCCAAATTTTACTTGGTGTAACAGCCCGCGCCTACATTTACTCGTATGGACGGGCACTCAGCATATTCTATAATTCTCGTATAAATTTAGGCTTATTTTATAAAGTATGCCTAAATGTAGGTGTATTTGAAGAATACACCTAGATGTTTTTTTTTGTGTGGATTTTTCAGGCGCCATATATAGAATCTAGTCCTATATGAGGAAAAATGGATGCAAAAATAGTGCTAACGCTATTTGAAAAAAACTTATATCTGGTAAACAGTCGAACCAAAGATCAAGCGGTATAAATAGGTGTAAACTGCTTTGCATTCCTTATCTGGAGACCCTTAAAAACATCTGAGGCCTATTCACTAGACCCTTTTGCAAACCTGAGCAAAAAATTAAATTTATTAGACTGTATTTATTTTTTAAATTGTTAGAGGGAATAATATCTCTTTGAACTAGTATAACTCTTAATTTGATTTTCAGCCAATATAGTAAGAGAAGCCAATGAAATTCAATTTCAATATCAGTTTTTAAAAAGGGTTTAGTCATGGACAAGGTGTAAAAAATAGGATCTTCCTTGAAACCTGCCAGTTAACCAACAACATAAAACTCATACTGTGAATACTAGAAAACCTTCTATTAGAATATTCTTATTTTAGGTACAAGCTTTTGATACACTATTTCAGTTTATTATAGAAAAATTAACAGCTTTTTTGTTTTTTTCCACTTGCAAATGTATTTTTTTTGTTTTGTTTGGATCAGCTGGTGACAGATATTCAGACACAGACAGGGGAAAGCTGCTAATTGCTGCTCTCCCTTACCATCCTGCTGTGTTAAATCGTCTGCACATGCTGAAGTGACATTTTTCTGTGATTTTCCAGAGGCCAGTTCATGGCCTGCTGCCGAGAGAGAGCAGCACAAGAGAGGAAACACGTTGGTTTACATGCAACATTTACTAACTGTGGGCTTTCCAAAATTAAAGCGGCAGAGGAAGGGGGGATGTGACCCATGCCACCTTCTTCACACTCAAAAGAGCTCTGGAAGAAAAAAAAACAGGCTTCATAGGCGTACTTTGGACATTTCTGGCCCTAAACCTCCTCCCCCAGGGTAGGAGCAGAAAAAGAAGCAAAGAAAGGATTTTATGCTCCTTTCTCTTCAACTTTTCAGGCGGTATAAGCAGCATTTTACACTTTCATCCCCAAATGGCTGTGAATACTGAGAGCGGCGGGGGCTCCTCCTTTGTTTGCCTCCCTCTATTTACATAGGATTTGCGTAGACTCTCCGCTGAAGGGAGCACATGTTCCTGACAGAAAGGACCTCCGTTCACAATGCATTGGGTGCTACACACACACACACACACACCTAAGACTGGGGAGTTCAGGAACATTAGCAATTTGATAACTAACCAAGGGCAACTGGGAAGAACTCACTTGGCTGCTTTGCAACCAGGTCACCCAAAACACCTGTGACTGCCCAGCCAGAAGAAACACCTAAGTGAGCCAGGGATGAAGGGTTTAGCCAGAAAAAGAAAAATACCTCAGGAGGAAAAACCAGTCAACAGCTTAAAAAGCACTTCTAATCTACTGGCTATAAATATTAAGTGTATTCAAAGACAGATGGGCAGATATGTAGATGTGGCTGCATTTTTCTGTCTTTGGCTGGCAAAGTTAGTTTACTAGCATGGCTTACAGATTTGAATTTAAAATCATGCCATCTTGAGTTCTGTTAACTATTTAACAGCACCAGCTTTAGACAGTACGTACAGTACTAGGATAAACTCATTAATATGAACTTGCTGAAACTGCAGAGCCTGTAGCAGGAAACCATCTGGCTTCTCATCTCAATCAACTGCATCAACCATGCGCCAGTCCAGGGTTAGGTTGACGCTCGCGTGTCTAAATAGGGTCCCCTCTGCCCATAGCTATCTGCACAGAGGCCGGTATTTGGCTAGCCTTATCCAGATAAATGTCATCAAACAACTTTGTCAGGCTACATACACATCTATATAAAGTTTAACAGACAAAATTGTCCATTTAATTTTAGACTTGAACCATCCAGGTTACCTTGTCTTTTTTTTTTTGGCCATATAAATTTTGGCTGGATGATGGTTTGCCAGGACAAAACTAGCAAGTGAATGTTGTGTAGAAGGGAAAATTACAATACTGAGAGAAAATTTGTGATTCCCTCCTCCCCCCCCCCCCCCCCCGAATATTCTGTTTTAGTACAACTTGTACTCGAAACATGATTAGATCCAGCCTTGATTGTACAGGAACTAGAGGCCCAAAGTATCCTGATCCTTTGGGCTTCTAGTTCATAGTTCCTGGTGCTATACAAGGATGTAGCTACCATTCAGTGAACCTGGTAAAAAGCCTTCTGACTAACAGAAGTGCAGGACTGGTGAGGAGACCTCTTTGGCTGGGACTTGGCATCCCTGTCAGCCATTAAAGCAGAGCCAAAGGTGGGGGGCCTAGGCCCCTGAGGCCCCCTATGGGTAAACCACTGCTGTCCCTGTTGTCTAGTATCTCTACCGCTCCTGTTCTCTTTCTTAGAGGCTACCAAAACTGTTTTTTTTCCAGTTCCCTGAAAACCAAATCTATCTGAAAGCTTTTGGCTGAAACTGCAGCCAAAACATCACCAAAAACTCAAGTTTGGTTGAGTGAATGTGAACCAGTGATGGGCACTGGGGATTGTCACAGCTTGCAGTCTGCATCCCTCTGTTAAACACATAAGGCCTGATATTCAGCGCTATGTAACCAGCACTAATTAGATTTAATTGGAACTTACTCGTGTTGTTATAGAATACAGGGGATACGCACCTAATTTAGGTGTGTACATTTGCATCACGTTTCAATTGGTAGACATGGCTGTGCCTAAAGTTAGGTGTGACTCCCTGCTGTCAGCGCTATTCTATAAACTGTGCCTAACTTTAAGCGTGGCTTATAAACTAGTGCTTTTTTCGGCGCCATATGTAGAATCTAGCTTTTAGCGGCTAGCTGATAACTGGCTATGTCACGTGTTTTAGCTGGCTATCCGCGAATATTCAAACTCTGGCCAGCAAAGTCGAGCCGGCAAAGTGGACCGCATAAATAGCAGTCCTATCTTTGCCCGTTATTAACTTAACTGGCCAGCTTTGAAGATTCACATAGCCGGTTAAGTTAGAGCCAGCAAAAAAAAAAAAAAAAATCCAGATACTGAATGCTGGTCACTGGAAATGACCCGGCATTGAATATCCGGGGTTAGTTCCGCGGTGGCAGCTAACCACATTGCCTGCCACTGGCTGAGTATCAGTGGGATAGTATCCAATCCAGAATATAATTGAAATAATGAAAGACTATATTTTACCTCCAAGCAAAATAGCCTCCACACACATGGACCACAGCTAATGAAAACAGAAACTAAAAGCCACAGTGCTTTTATAGTGGCTGACTTTGCACCACACTTGGAGTGACAGCTGATGTCAACTCCACAGGACACTAATTCCTAAGGAGCTTATCATCCCAAATTTACAGACTTAAATTCCAGTTAAAATATTGTAGCATTTCGCATTTATTTGGAGTACTCTATATACCATACAAAGCATTCTGCAAGATCATAATTATATTACTAGGAATCACAGTCTAAAAACAAAAGGATACAGAGTAGCCCCCCCCCCCCCCCCCACGGACTATCTTAGAATGCCTAGTGTAGTCAGGGCAGGAGTGATGATCCAGTCATGGCAGCCATTTTGACAGCAGAGCCAGAATGGGCAAGAGTAGCTACGGTTTGCTCTTGCCCCACTATATAACCCTAGATCACCAGGGATTGTAAGATAGGACCAGTAGGACCTATGGGTGGGGGTGGGGGAAGCACTTGGAGGTGTCTAGGAGGGAGACAAATGGGATAAAGCACAAAGTTTAGGCTTCCACTGAAAACAGATGGTCATTTTTCAGTCGAAACCAAAAACATGGCCAAAAATTAAAATAACCTTTCAGCCAAAACCAAAGTCAGGCACAAAAAAGATTTGGGGCTGGTTTCAGCAATGTAAGCGAATCTGAAATTTGATCAGCCTCTACTCTCTCTGTGGATGTCTGATCTCTCTCTCTCTCCTTCTGTACCTCTCTTCCTTGCTATCTGGTATCTCTGTCTTTCTCCCTGCCTCTCTCCCTCCTCTCCACACTGCAAGGAGGAGGGGGAGAGATGCTGGACCTATGGGGAGCCCATGGCAATGAATGTGCCTCAGCAGCAACCGCAGCCCCAGATAATTCAGAGACCTTCTATATGGCAGTGCACAGAACTGTCACTAAGCCACCAGGGCAAGCAGACTTTAATATTCTTAATTACCGTATTATATTTGAAAAAACAGAGTCTTAAATCAGTGGAAATCAAGACGATCAAATACTTAAACCAACTGACAATTGGAAAACCACAGTTTGGGGTCCTGTTACTAACATGTGGGTGCTAAGGCCACCTTTAGTGCACCTGTAAAATGCCTGAGTTTTCATTTCCTCAATGGCCACACGCTAATTTCACAATTAGCAAGTGGCTATTAGCTCACAGAATTCTGGGGAAAATGTCTAGAAACATCTAGGAAGTAGCCATTTTTAAAACAAACAGACGGTTTTGTC
This sequence comes from Microcaecilia unicolor, assembly GCF_901765095.1. Lineage (NCBI taxonomy): Eukaryota > Metazoa > Chordata > Amphibia > Gymnophiona > Siphonopidae > Microcaecilia > Microcaecilia unicolor. The sequence continues at coordinate 99,148,228 of NC_044039.1, forward strand.
CTGTTTGTCTGTCCTAATTGTAAGCTCTGCCGAGCAGGGACTGTGTCTTTATGTCCAGTGTACAGCGCTGCATATGTCTAGTACAGCTATAGAAATGACAAGTAGTAGTAATTGTAGTAGTAGTTGAGGCTCAAAAACGGCTATGTTGACCACTTGATTTTTGGATGTTTCAGCAAAACGTCCAATGTCGGATTTAGACATCATATAAAAAATGTCCCTCTTAAATCATTTATACATGGATGTGGCCCTGTAAACAACTACCAAGTGGCACAAAAGTATACACTCTGAAAGGATAGCATGTACTTTGCTGGTGGGACTGCACAGGTGTGAATTTTGGTTGGAGCAGACATTTATGCCTGTTCCAGGTCTTGTGTCACTTACACAAGCAGTTGCCTAGTTTAATTTCTAAAATAGCACCTAACTAGGGGCCCCTTTTATTAAGTGGCGGTAAGCCCAACGTAGGCTTACCACTCGCTAAACAGGAAGTAACACCGGGCTACTGCAGCAGCCTGGTGGTACTTCCCAACCCTAGCACACCGTCATATCTGGTGCTACAAAAATATATCTATTTTTGTAGCTCCAGAGTGTATCCAGCGGTAATCGGGCATTGCCTGGTTAATGCGGGAGCCCTTACTGCCACCTCAATGGGTGGCGGCATGGACTCCCCCCCCCCAAATGGCTGTGCAGCAAGTGCTTTACTAACCGGGCAGTGCCTGGTTAGCGCGGGAGCAGCGGTGTACCAAGGGCAGGGCGGTGGGGGCGGTCTGCCAGGGTGCACGCTGCTGGAGGGGTGAAGAGAGCAGCCGCGCGCCTGTCGGCTCCGCTGGTTCCCTGCTCCCTCTGCCCTGGAACAGGTTACTTCCGGTTCCGGGGCAGAGGGAGCCAGTGGAGCCGAGAGCCGCACAGCTGCTCTCATCAGCCAAGAATGCACCCGGGGGGAGGGGTGCGCATCTGCGATCCGCCCTAGGTGGCAGCTGACCTAGGATCGTCACTGCGCGGGAGCCTTTACTGCCACCTCAATGGGTGGCAGTAAAGGCTCCTCCCCTCCCCCCCCAAAAAAAAATGGCTGTGCAGCAAGTGCTTTACTTGCTGTACGACCATTTCCTGTAGGAAAGAGAGACTTCCCATTTACCCGCTGTGGTAAAAGAGGTCCTTGGTGCATGTAAAAAAAACGCGCTGAAGCCAGTGCAGGCCCCCTTTTGCCACAGCTTGGTAAAAGGATCCCTAAGTGCCTTTTAATCCTCCTATCCTAGGTGCCCAGTTGTATAATTCCCCTTACTCTGGCTGCATATGTAAGCAATTCAAAAATCACATGTGTGCAAAGCCTTAATCAGGTTTGACAAAATGCAAGGATCTGTGTAATACTAAGTCTGATGATTTAGCATCACTAGGATTCATTCACTGAAGGATATCTGCCATCTGTTGCCCACGGCAAAAGTTACCTTATTAAATAGAACCCTCTGTTACGAGCATTACGGAAGAATGTGCAATTAAAGTCCTACCTGTAGCTAAAATTACCTAATTACACAGCAAGCCGCCTGTCAATTCATAATTGTTCAGGTATTCTGTTCCATAATTTTGTTATCTAGAATTTATATCAGCCAATTATTTCATTATATTTTCCTACTCTCATCTGCTTTCAAGCAGACAGTATGCATGGCCATTTGTCATGTTTCTACACCATACCTGGACTGAACAACATATTGGAGGAGAAGGGTGAAATGTAACCAAATCACCAGTATTATTTATGGTCATACCCCTTAATCTTTGTACTAAAACATAAAGTCAGATCACAACATCCTGTGTATGGAAAACATGATTTTAAACGGTAGCAACTTTATTTTGTTTTCTGTTTAGTTTTCCGATCTGACGAAGAAGGGCAACCTTCGAAAGCTAATCAAGAAATGTATTAAGTTATGTCCAATAAAAAAGGTATCATCTTATTTTCTTTTCCATGTTTTATTTTGTTTGATTTCTATTGATAACCTTAAGAGTGGACTAACACGGCTACCACACTCCTCTACTAAAGCTATCTTGAAATTCTTAAAAGACAGTTCAGCTTGAAGTGGAAGAAGGAGGGAATAAAAAAAAAAGGAGCAGCAAAAATAAAGCGTGGTGATGAGCTGTGGTGATGAGCATGGCCATTTAAATTGTTTTTGCACGGGTATCCAGGGATATTCAGCACCACTTGACCAGACAGTGCCACTGCATAACCCCTCTAACAATCTATGCTGAAACTGGCTAGTTTGTAGGCAGTCCGGGGGTGGAGTTAGGGCACAGTGGAAGCTTAGCCGGTTGGTGGTGATTTTCAGTCCAGTAATCAGCTGAGTAACTATAAATTTAGGACAGAAAATGGGCCTGAAATGATGTCAACCCCCTTCCTCCTGTCCCCTGGAACATGCTGATGCCCCCTCTGATCCTCCCTCCCACCCCTTGGAAAAAGATGAAGCCCTCCTGTGATCCTTCCTCCCTCCTCCCCAGAACAGGATGAAGCTCTCCCTCCGCTCCGTCCTCCCTCTGCTCCTTCCTCCCTGAACAAATCAAGATCCTTTCCCCAGTCCCTCTCTCCCAGGAACATATGCACTCCTTCCACACAATAACAATAGACCCCCCCCCCCCCCCCGAAGTATCACAAAGCTGGCTCTAGGGCTGTGGCAGCCAATTTCATGAAGCAGCTGTTAGGGGCAGAAGTGAGTGGGGTCTGCTCCTGCCCCCATTGTCCCCACTGGACTTTCAGGGACTTTAGGTAGGTCCAGGAGGGGCCTATCATTGAGTGGGAGGGGGGAAAGTGTGTATGCACCTGTGGGGCTGGCATGGGGGATCTTGTCCCATCAGGGAGGGGAGGAAGGATCAAAACAGGGGCTTCCTCTTATTCTGGGTGGGTTGGAAGGGAGGGAGGGAGAAGGATCAGAGGGGAGTTCCATCTTTTTTCAGAGAGGTGGGGGGTGGGGAGGATCGGAACTGGGGGAGCAGATGGCATCTACAACCCTTATGTGGGTCCCAGCCAATATTTTTCTGGGCTCCACAGAAGCTCCGGTGGCCAGCATACTAAAAAAAATTAGCCCCAGATACTCAGTACAGATACACAAACACAGCATGGCACTGAATAACTGGAGTTAATTCTGCCTGCATTGGTAAGCATTTAAAAAATACTGATTGCCATCAGCTAAATATTGAATCTGTAGTATTATCCTCCAGAGATAATATTGATCCAATCCTAAGTGTTATGCTACCAATGCCAAAAAGCCTGCATTTATTAGATTGTAAGCTCTGTCGAGCAGGGACTGTCTCTTCACGTTCAAATGTATAGCGCTGCGTACATCTAGTAGCGCTATTGAAATGATAAGTAGTAGTAGTATTATATATTACTGCATATTTGTAGTCATGATCAAATGTAGATGAAGATACAAAATACATTGGGGCCAACAGTCATGAGGAAGTTAATTATATGATAGGATGAGTGTCTTAAGAGGGCAAACAGGTGCCTATTTTGCCTGGATTTGGGAGGAGACCTGCCTAACAGACATTCCCCCTTCTTGGACCAACACTGTTCTATACAATACAGTAATACATGGCCAAATTTCAGTGAGGATATCCTGTTTACTGATGGGTTCATTTTAACTGTTGTTGTAATTTGCCTTGGGGAGCCTGGTGTTATAAAGGTTGGAAGTAAAATTAACTCCCCTTTCATTGGGGGACATGGAATCACATCTTCACCTCATCTCTTTTGTACAAATGGATTATTTTGTTTTGAGCATGTTTCAGGGACAAGTGGTTTTTATAAGCCAAAATAATAAAAAAAATAAATATTTTCTTTGATGCAGATCTCTCATTTGTTTAACTAAATGGACTATAAGCCCTTAATGCAGTCTATTGGTTTTCTTATATTTTGTCCTTGTGATGACTTATACTGTGCCAAAACAGGAAATACATTAAGACAGAACACTAGAATTCAGTAACATCCAAAACTTATTAATTAACGTTATAATTGTGTTTGCATTTGGGTAATAACTGAGAAAATGCTGTTGAAAACTGGCGTCAAGAATAAATAAATATATATCACAGAACTGTCAAATGTTGGCACATTTAGACTGATTCTGGACATCTGCATGAAGGTAGCTCTGCCCTCATTATTTAATACCTTTCTTTTAAATAGTAGTAATAAACAATATTAAGCGCATTTTTATAAAATTCCAGAAAACAAAAGCAGCAAGTCCCCACAAACCATCTTTCTCTTTTGATCTAGGCATAGGGGAAAAAAAAGAGATCTTAAATGCTCCCAGGTTTCAACCTAATTCATGTTTAATGTGGGAAATAAATGCCATAAATAAGTAAATAAATAAATAGATAGCTAGAAACTCTGAATGTTGAGCGCCTGATTCTCATAACATGATGTCTGTTTTAGTGGCCTTTTACCAGGAGAAAAAAAAATATCTGCACGAATATAACACATGCTAGGGTGTCCCCGCCAAATGACACACTGATTATGATTTATAACAAATTGCTACTCTACCTATGAAAAATTCCGTTATTACACTTCCTCTGTGTACATCCGTATGCTGCACAAGCTGGCATGTTTGAAAATATACGTGAGATTAAATAAAAATGCTACCAACAATAAAGAATGACAATGTGGATGCAGCAGCTCATAGGTTTGTTTGCTTTGTTTTGAGTGTACGCAGAACGATGGTTGTGTGGGGAGGGGGAAACACAGACTAACCTAAGTGGCTTCAACTTTTTTACGTCATGCCGTCTCCTCAATCAAACCTCCTTATGTCAGCCTGCTCTGATCTCACAAACATGACATCATCAAGAGCTGACAGGAAATCACACAGATCAAACTTCCAGTCTGCTTAAAACACACAAATTATACTCTATCAAAACTCAAATTCAATTGATAGATGGGGTTGCGTATAGACACATAGGTGCCTCATGTGTCTTTATAAAATATTAGCAAATATAGCAGAAATCAAAGCTATTGCGCAGTTATACCTGCACACCTAGACTGATCATGTATGCACATGGATTAGCATATTTTAAAATCTATGAAGATAATTGCAAACTCCACCCATGCCTCACTCAGACTCAACCTCGGTAAACGCCTACTGCCAAAGTACTCAACATCATATCATAGCACATGGTTTTATGATGGGCAGTATTTTAATAAGAGGCCATCTGCATGCATATGTGGCCAACTGCAGCCAAAATGACTTCATAAAATTATCTCTTTGATGCATATCTGGTTATCTTTATCCAGATATTCAAAAGATATGCTGTTAACTCAGTCTGGTTGAATACAGCAGGGTAAAAATAAAAGGTTAACTTTATCTGATTATCATAGGCCTGCTTATATCTATAGCCAGTTTATCCAGATAAAGTTACCTGGAAAGTGCTGAATACTGAAATGCTTCCAAGCACTACTACATTATGGAGTTCAATTTTGGCCAAACATTGTCTTATCTAGCAAAACTTTAACTGGTCTCAGGGGAAGGGAGAATTTGACATTTATCCAGTTAACTCCCTTTTTAAATATCCATTCCTAGCTTTCTAAAGTGATGTATCATAAATAACATGTTTTCACTGTTGCAATAAGGGAAAATTCCAGGCCTCACGTGTTTTGAACAAGTTGCAAATTACCAGCTGTCCTCAGTTCTAAGGGGCAGCCATGGACAATGCATTTTTGCAATGATGGTGAGAAATCCCAAACTCACAGGAAGTAGGGGTCTAACTCAATTCCATGCTGTTATCATTCACCAGGACTTGAACTCTGGAGTTATTCTGCATATAGCTGCATTATCCACTTCCAGATATCTCATTATGTGAAACTAGCATGGGAAATTAACATCAAAACTAAACCAAGCAACTGTCAAGAGTTAATGCGCTGACACACTGTATTTCCAGATCTTCATCATTGTAGGCAAGGGAGCAATTGCTCCTCATGAAGAAGTCTCTGAATATACTCTTGAGAAGATGCAAAATTTAGAGCCAGCTGACACTGTATTATTTGGGTAAGGTGTCAGCTGCTGAGCAATCTTTGAATCTAGCTAGGAATCACAGTTGATGTGACCATCTCATATTAAGCTTATCTAAATGCAACTTCTCTGAAGATTAGACAGAAAAGCTGCATGATACTTTCCAGCCTCGTGTGACATTGCCTTCAGAAGGGACAGAGTTTCTGGATTTCTTAGAAAATGGACTTTAGGGTGAAGGATGTAATTTACAATAGACTCCAAGGAACAAAGGTCCATCAAAGTGCACTGGGAACAGATACTTCAATTTTTGGCCCTGACTTAATAAGACATCCTATAAACCCATACCAACCAGAACTGTTAAATGTGTGTTTTCAAACAGAGAGGCAGCCACGTCTCATGTTTGTCAAGAGCAGCAACTCTAGCTGTCATTTTAAACTTGGCCAGTTGATTGTGATACAAACACTGTTGGTATGCATACTCTTTTAGAAAAAGTGTGTCCTTCTCCAAAAGGCCATTCATAAACAGTGTGCCCTCTTTTGGAAGAAGGCGTACTCTTTCCAAAAGAGGCCATGCACTATTCTGATAGTGTATGCACTATTCATACATGTAACGCAGGAGAAGGAATCCAAAGCACACTCAGGGAAGAGCGGAAGCACAACAAAAAAGCACAAGGAGCCTTCAAGAGTGAGGGCATCAACTCAAAACTTTATTGAACAGACCCGACGCAGTCCGTGTTTTGACGAAACCACCTGCATCAGGGATCTAGTTCTGATAAACTTCAGATGTTTCAACAATCAAATAGTGGAATACACTCTTGACTAGATCAAATCTAGTTCTTCGGCCGCAAAAGAATGCTAATAAGCTGTGCATCTTTTGTTTCGATAATATGTTTGGGGCCGGCCAAATGTCAGAGATGGCCGGGTTTGAGATGGCCGGCCTCGGTTTTTCCCGATAATGGAAACCAAGGCCGACCATCTCAAACCCAGCCAAATCCAAGGCATTTGGTTGTGGGAGGAGCCAGCATTTGTAGTGCACTGGTCCCCCTGACATGCCAGGACACCAACCGGGCACCCTAGGGGGCACTTCTAAAAATTAAAAAAAAATTAAAATAGCTCCCAGGTGCATAGCTTCCTTACCTTGGGTGCTGAGCCCCCAAATCCCCCCCAAATCCCACTCCCCACAACTCTACACCATTACCATAGTCCTTATGGGTGAAGGGGGGCACCTACATGTGGGTACAGTGGGGTTTTTTTGGGGGAGGTTGGAGGGTTCCCATTTTCTACCACAAGTGTAACAGGTGGGGTGGGGGGGTTGGGTCCGCCTGCCTGAAGTCCACTGCACCCTCTAAAACTGCTCCAGAGACCTGTATACTGCTGCGATGGACCTGAGTATGACATTTGAGGCTGGCATAGAGGCTGGCAAAAAAAATTTTTGAAGTTGTTTTTTTGAGGGTGGGAGCGGGTTAGTGACCACTGGGGGAGTCAGGGGAGGTGATCCCCGATTCCCTCCGGTGGTCATCTGGTCAGTTCAGGCACTTTTTTGGGACTTGGACCTGAAAAAAGGGACCAAATAAAGTGGATCAAATTCTTGCCAGGGGCACCCTTCTTTTTTCCATTATCGGGCGAAGCCGGCCATCTCAAAGCACGCCCCTGTCCCGCCTTCGCTACCCTACTGAAATGCCCCTTGAAGTTTTGCCGGCTCTGCGACGGATAGCAGTTGGCGCTGGCCAAAATCGGCTTTCGATTAAACCGATTTGGCCGGCTTTAGAAGATTGCCGGCCATCTCCCGATTTGTGTCGGAAGATGGCCGGCTCTCTCCTTCGAAAATAAGCTGGTTTGTCTCATTAATCCATGCTTTTGAATATGCTCTGTAATTTTGTTCTTTATAATAGTCTCTACCATTTTTAAGGTAGAAAGCACTTTTCCGAGGACATAAAATAAATATTTAATATGTAATTATTGATGATTCATACAAATAAAAAATAAAAAAATATATTAATGTGGAATAATTTATAACCCAAATCTATTTGTTATTTCAAAAATGACAAGTGAAATGTCAGTGACATTTCTGGTGTTTCAAATAAATGCACATCCCTAGTAAAGGATGGACTTAGGGGTCCTTTTACTAAGGTGCACTAATGTATTTAGCGTGCGCTAATGATTAGCATGCATGAAATGATAAGATGCCTATTATATTCCAATAGGCACCTTATCATTTAGCACATGCTAAATCTGTTAGCGCACCCTAGTAAAAGGACCCCTTAGTTTGTATCTGAGATAACTAGAGGGTGAAGTGACTTGCTTGAGCTCATTATGGGGTCCTTCAACTAACGATTAGTATGCAAAGTGATATGATGCCCATAGGCATATAATGGCTGTCATCATTTAGTGCACAATAATCATCAGTGCACAATATGAGGCCATTTTACAAAGGCACGGTAGGGCTACCGCGTGGATAGCGTGTGCCAAATCATCCCTACCACCATGGTGGCGCAGGAGTCCGGCAGTAATTAAGAAGCTGGTGCACACAGTTTCCTGCAATAGAAAATAATTTTCTATTTTCTACCGCAGGGTGGGGAGTGCGTTCCTGGCAGTAATCGGCAGTGCAACCACATTGCCGCGTGCTGCCCGATTACCTCAGGGTTAGCATGTGAACCCTTTCCACCAAGTAAATAGGAGGTGGTAAAGGCTCATGCAGTAAATGGCCAGGTGCTAATCTTGGACTTAGCAACCTGGCCATTACTGCAATAAATAGAAATTCAGCTTTCTGGCAGATTTGGTAAGAGGTGGCCTGAGCGCTTGAGAAAATCACCCACACTTTAGTGGGCCTTGTAAAAGACTCCCTAAACCCATTAGTGCACCTTAGGAAAAGGACCCCAATGAGTATCAGTAGGAGAAGCAGAATCTGAACCCCAGCTTCCTAAGGGATTCTTTTACAAAGGTGCGTAGGTGCCTACACGCATCCAATGCACATAAAATTGGCACTACTGCCCAGCTACCACGTACCCCAGGCGGTAATTCCATTTTTGGCATGCGCCCAAAACCCGAGGTAGAAAATATTTTCTACTTTCTATCGCGGGGCCCTTACCCGGCAGTAATCGGCAGTTGGTGCGAGCTGCATGCTTAGCGCGTGAGACCTTACCGCTAAGTCAATGGGTAGGGTTAAGGTCTCAGGCCGAAAATGGACACGCACTGGTTTTCAGTTTGCCGCACATCCAATTTTCTGGCACATTAAAAAAAATCCCGTTTTTTTTCCATCTGCACTCAGGAAATGGACCAGCGTGCATCCAAAACACGCACCTACAGCAGTGCAGGCCACTTTTGGGCACGCCTTAGTAAAAGGACCCTTAAGTTCTTAGTCCGTTGCTCTAACCACTATGATACTCCTGCAGTTCCTCTACAAAAGCCTCTAAAAACTAGTCAAACATATTTTAAGGTTGCCCAATAAAAAAGTATCACCTTATTTTCCATTTTTTGTTTTTATTTATTCACCTTTAAAGTGGACTAACATGGCTACCACACTATTTTATCCAATAGTCACTTTTATCCATTGCTGCTTGTTGAAAAGTCTCAAAGTAATTTATTTGTACTTTTATTTCCACATTTTGTTATTCTACAAGACAAGACTCAGAATAAGAGACATGGAGACCACAGCCACCTCATCTCCCTTTACTCGATAAATGTTGCACCTTCCAATCATCACCTTCTCACGACATGATAACATTTAGTAACTAAGAGGCAGCCTAGATTTAGTGCAGAGGCTTCACAGTTTGTGGTTCCAACAGCTCCACCCTATTCATTACTGTGGAATAAATGAACAATCCTGCTAGTTCTACAAAAAAATAAGCTAATTGGTCCCAGAGGTTATTTAGTTGTGTTGATGTCTTAAAATATCATTGTCTCTCACAGTGGTGAGCTAGCCTGCCTCCTTATCTTTGTATTCTGCACATAGAGATTTCCAAATTACATACTATAATTGCCATCAAATGTCTGCCCCATCAGTGGATATCTTTATTAGCATCAAAATCGCTCACAACCAGGGCTTCTCAGTATTATGAAACAGAACTTGTCCTAGGTGCTGCCTTACTAATTAGTCAGGATGAGCCTCGGGAAGAAAATCTGGGTCATAATTAATTGGAATGAGCATGAAAATTAGCAGAGCAAACCGCATCAGTTTTCTACACAGAGCCTTTCTTTCAGGTGAAGAATAAAAATGGATATTATCAAGTATTAATCAAACTACCTTCTGTGGCTGCCAAGAGGTGTGTTACAGTAGCCCAAAATATCATACTCACTGAGTTAATGAGTCATTTCCAGGAATGGTAAATAGTAGTGTTAAAATGGGTGTACTTCATATGGGCAAATGCCAAGTTATTTCATGTGCACTCAAGCATAACAAACTCTTCAACATGAGTATAATTTGACAGAGTGTTAGTGTCCAGAAGAAGAAGATTTAACTCATTTTCCTCAAGAAAGATTAAATTGGCCAAAAAAATGAAGAAATAACAAGGCAGGATTAAGGCACAACCAAACTAGGCACATGCCTAGAGCCGGAATATTTTGGAGGTGTCCTCTTAAAGATGTGTTGTTATCCAACAGCTCCCAAGGCAGATGGATTGGTTGCTGGCAGAAAAAAGAGTGTTGGGGGGGGGGGGGGGGGGGGGGGAGGTGGGGCCACAGCCACCATTGCCTGCAGACATTGTCTATTCTCCCCACTCCCTGTGCATTATCTTCATTTGGCAAGAAATGCTGAAAATCAGGACTCTTACCTGCTACCTCCTCCTCTGCTGATTTTCTTCTGCAGATAGAACCACACAGGACCCCCATCTGTGAGAGTTTTAAAATGTATTTCTATCACAATTGGGCCCCAATGCTCTTGTTTTTCCCAAGGGCCCACCAAAGAGTTACTTCTAGCCTGACAAATCAGTTTAAAAATCAACAAGTCAGGCATGAGACTGCAGGGCTGCTCAGCAGCTCCTGCATGAACTTTTCTGAAACAAATGTCCTGGAGGCAAGAAACAAAGCAAGCAGAACCGATTACAGCCACACTCACCGCCTTGCTGTCTAAACTCTGGCTTCCTAATGAGCTCACTAAAAACCCAGTTCATCTCCTGTAACCCTTCTGAACCCTCTTTGAAATCCACCATTACGGAAATCATAGATGAAACATTTACAGGCTGTGTTCAAATTATTGGTTTGTCAACAGGGATATCTCTGACCCTCACAAAGACTATAAAAGGGCTTATGTCCTGCATGAAACCTCTCAGGCTCAGGAAGCTTAGGGACCTTTTCTCTTGCTGACAATGATTTCTCATTAAAGTTTTTGATTGCAGGACTGCAGAAATTCTTCAGGTTTGACAACATACCCGATACAAAGTGAAACTAGTGATGGGGCGGGAAAAAAGGAGAAAAGCGCTGAACTAATAACACATAGCTGAAACAGGCTAATGTAAATTCTAAGGCTCCTCACAAGTAAATTCCCTGAGTTCCTCATTACATGAAGTCAAAATGATCCATGCACCACCTAGCCTGTAACAGGAAGATTACTGAATTGATGGATCCTTAGTTTAAAATGCAGCTGTTTTATTCTGCTTTAGTAATTAATTCTTTTTCCAATACAGTATTGATTAAGCGTAGACCCTGATAAAGTTCAAACTGAGACGTTTCTCTCGTGGTTTCCTGAGCTGCTCAAGAGAGTCAATGAAAACTTCCTCTGTTTCCACCTGCCTCCTCCACAAGCCGATCCAATGAAGGGCACAGTTTCTTCTCATAAATTAGTCAGGCCTATGTGGAGCTGTGTTAGCTGATTGTTGCTTTTGTCTCGCTTGCTAACTCGCTTTTCAGTTTTGCTATCTTTTGTGCTGTCACATAGAAAATCAGTACTGCAGCTGCCATCCTGAAACCAAACCAAGGTAAAGAAAAATCCCTACAAACTACATTTTTTATTATTTTATACAGCTGCAACTCCCTTAGCAGCACAAAGCTCAATCAGGCCTCCTGGGATTCCGCTGGCTGAGAAATCAGTGGTTCAGAGCACAATCAGTTCTGTGTTAAAACTGAAGCAAAAAAAAAAGGGGGGGGGGACCATTTTTCCTACAAGATATCTCCACCTCAAGAAATCCCTTTTGAGAAAGTGTTTATCACTGTATGAGCAGCAACTTTATAATCAAATGTATGTAAAATCAACTCCCACCCAGAAAGATGAATCCATTCAAATAGCACAAGTCGATGAAATCAGTGCCGTGGGGATACTGATAACAGGCGGTTACGCAGAATACTACATCATTCAAGGATCACTCTGAACACAAGAGGAAAACATAACATGGGGCTGCTTTTCAAAAGGTTACATGTACTGGGTGGGAAGAAATCAATGCTTGTGAGTGAAAACAAGCTGGATACGATTTCTCCAATTGCAGTCTGGACAATGGCATGCCCCCACCCCTCCTTCTGATGTAGATGTGTACCAGAAATGCACTGATCACTATGTTGCTCATAGTATTACAGATGCTCTTCTTCTACCTCTGTCTATTGAAAATTTATAAAATTTTGAAGCATGCAGGTTCAATACTGGTAACTTTTTTTTAACTGTCCAAACACTAGCAGAGGATACCAGTGCCCCACAAAAAGGTAGGAGGCTGCCATATATCAGCTGAACTCGATGGGCTTTTAGATTTCTTTCACATTTTTTTAAGCCTTGTGTCCTTTTCAGTGGGTCAGTTTTCATTGGTTAACATGAAACTCGGAAGACTGTGTAAGCTATCTTTGTAGTAAGCTTGGAAGTTACATTTCACCACCTTCAGAACTATCTCTCTTAGGTCAAAAGGTCATCTTTCTCAGTTTCCTGCAGACAATCTGTTGTCCAAAAGTTGCATCATGGGATACATAACAGCCATTGTCAGCAACTCGTGATGATCCTCACTGAGTAAAACTGTCTTCTTCTGAGTAGTTTTATTTGCTAATATTTTTCTCTCCACTTGCTTATTCACTTATCAAAATAATTTATTAAACAGTATATCAAACTAGCCCACAGATTTTCACAATCTTTTGCAGACATATTTTACTTTATTATTTTACTTAAGCTAGTGAGAGCACAAGACATGTAGGAAAAGCTTTTGCATTATTGCAGATAAATAAAAGTAGCATATCACTAAAATGTTCATTTTCAAGGCAAACATACACTCTAAAGTACAAATTCAAAATTACATACAGCTTTTTAGCAGAAATTACTTAACCTTAATATCCCTTGGAATACATCAGCAGAGCAAACTAGCTAGAGAATTAGTACAAAGGTAATACAGAACTCTGCTTTCCACATGCAAACACATCACCATAATAAGATAAAACTGAACTTGAAGAAAGTTCTCCTATGTAAAGTTACCTGATTTTTGGATTGCAAATCTGGGACACCCAGTAAGGGTGGTGGGGTGGGACAGGTCTCTCCCTGTGTAAAACAGGTGCACCAATTAACTCCAGCCTAAATGAATACGTATGTAGTATACGTGTAAATGTTTGTCCCTCATTCTATCAAGTTTGCGCATATGTTATAGAATAACAGCACTTTTGCATGTCAGAAGCACCAATAATTGGTAGTTCCGGGTGTAAGTGCCAGGCATTATTTTATCAACTATACCAAATTTCCCAAGCACACATTCATCTCATCAATATTTCAACCATGAGTGACTGATGTGAAGGATCTTCAGACTTGTGCCTCTAAATTGCAAAACATAAGTTTTTAGGCAATCAGATGTAACAACTTTTTTTCCTTTTTTTCTTCTTAAAACCTTTTTTTGTGCCCATTAATTTTCATATTTGTGCATCACCATTTATACTTTTTCTCATTTCTTTTCTCATCTTAATACATTTGACAGAATCAACTACTTAGCTGGTGGTTTGGCAGCAAACTGTGAACCCAGGAGCCTATTTAAAAAGGTTAATTTCTAATTGATTTATCAAGGCATTATTTTATAGCATATGCACCAATGTCGCTTCCCCCTAATTCTATAAAGGGCGCTTTGAGATGCATACACAAATTTGGGTGTGCACCCAAATTGCATGCACATCTTAATTGAATTAGCCAATTAGCATCATTGGCTTTAACAAGCTATTATGCTAACTGGAATCAATTAAAACATATGCGTGTAAATTTAGGTGCATAATCCGTCCTATATTTTACACACATCTTGAAAAAGGGGGTGCAGAAATGGGAGGGTCATGGGCGGTTCAGGGTGTATTGTGGTTGGGGATTTTGTTTACATGTGCAATTATAGAATAAGGGGGCTCTGTATCTAAATTTAGGCACAAATATTTGAACCACATTTTTGCTGGTGCAAATAGACGAGCCTAAATTTAAGCACGACTACCCCAGGACTTAAAGGCTATTCTAGAAACCATGCCTAAGTTTAGGTGTGGCTTATAGAATAGCATTCAGCATTTTTTTGCAGTGCTGATTTTTTCAGCGCAATTTATAGAATCTAGCCTTTAGCGCATAACTGCGAGATGGCATATACATGGGCAGAGCACAGGCAGGCAATGGTTATTTCGCCAAGTGATACACTTAACTTATAAAATAAGTTGTGTAGTTGTACACATTGCATGGGGCACTTCATGGCTGCCGAGAGGGAGGCGGGGGGAAGATTCCCTGTGCCCAGCCTCCAAGGGGGGGGGGGGGACCCCGGCATTTGCAAGGTTTTGAGAGAGCATAAGCTTCCTGCCTACCTGCTTTCAGGTCTGTCTCTGGATGATTGCGTTAACGCAATAACCCGTGACCCAGCACACAGGAACAGGAGATGACAGACCGAGGGAGGAGCAGACACAGGAAGGTAAGGGGTGGGGTTGGCAGCCCAAATATGGGGGTTGCCTGAGAGAGGGGGAGGGTACAGCATGGCGGCACCCCAGTGGGGGGGGGGGGGGGCGGTGTTGCCCCGGGCCCGGCTGTGTCTCTCAGTGGTCCTGGGACATTTAGACACACCAACTTACACCTGTCATAATTGAACACACCTAAATACTGGCATACTAACACAACTTTGCACTAGTATTCTATAATGCGGCCATTCCCAACCCAGTCCTTGAAGCACACCTAATTGCATGCAAATATAACTCATGAATATTCATTGTGGATATCATGAAAACCCAATGGGACTAGGTGTGCCCCAAGGACTGGGTTGGGAACAGCTGCTGTAATGGCTTAGGTGCACCCTGAAGTCATTATAGAACTTGTATTAAGCACACCCCATTGAGGTACCCACATCTTGGTACCAAGTTACAGAATTGCCCTTAAAATATTAGCATAATACCTAAGCACTATTCTATAAATATCTACCTATCTCCAATAGTGCATATTTACAAAGGGGTCATACACGTAGGCAGAGACTGGGTAGAGCAGAAAGGTACATGTGTAACAAGATACGCCTGTACGCAGAAGTTAGCCACCTGCACTTACACCCGTTCTGTGGCTGGAATAAGTGCTCATATCTAAGTTGCATATCTCACGAGTTACACTAGTACTATATAAAGAAAAGTAGGAACCCACTTTCCTTTGTACAACATTTATTTATTTATTTTCAGCACTTGCCATACCGCAAGTGATCCCTGAGGTGGCTATGCGGTTTACAATTTCCATTACAGGTACTTTGCACTGTCCCTAATGGGCTCACAATCGAAGGCTTCTAACAGGTGCCACCAGGGTGCCTATTTTTAGGTGTGCAATTATAGAACCTGCCCCCCCCCCCCCCAAGTGGGACATATGCTCAGGTTCTGAAATTTTGAACTAGTGGCTAAAAGATTTTACGCTGATGAATTATCAATCAGACAAAACATTCAACCTTTGTTGTCCCTGGCTTGCTTTTATTGCTCAGCATCTCTTTCACCATATCATTTTCTGGTCTCATCTAATCCTTTTGTTTTTTTTCTCTTGTGTCTTCCTTCTTTTTCATGTCTGTTTTAACTCTGTCTCTTTCCTTCATCAGTGGATATTTTAATTCTTTACCTGCTCTATGTATATTTCTATCCCTTTCTTTTGATGCTTTCCCTTTTTCCTAACCTTCCTGATCTCCTTCCCATTCCTCCTCTCTCTCCTCATGAGTTCCCTTTTCTATTTCCCCCATTCCTCTTATGGGTTTTCTTTTTCCTTTTCACTTTCTCTCTCTCCCAATACACTATCACTCTCCCCTCTCCTTTTCCAGTCCAGCATCTCCACCTCTCTCTCCTCACTGCTGCCACCAACCACCATTACTACCTCTCTCCCCTCAAAGCTCTCTCCCTGTGGTGCTCCTTTACCTAATCAGGCTGCAGCAGCAGCAACAAACAAACAGTATTACAAAGAAATATTAAGGAGCCCCCCCCCCCCCCAGTTGAGATCTTGCTACGTCTCTGTACCAGGGGCGTATCTGAACTGCGGCGGTAGGGGGGGCCAGGGCCAGAGAGGGGGGGCACATTATAGCCCCCCCCCCCGCCGCCGCCGCCGCCGCCATTGCCGATCCCCCTCCCCCCAGCCGCTGCCATTGCTAACCCTCCCCCTCCGTTGCTCGCCTACCTTCGCTGGCGGGGGACCCCAACCCCCGCCAGCCGAGGTCCGCGTCCTCCTGCCGCTGCCGGCTGCCTTTGGTCCTTTCATTCTTCCATTGAAGCTGGCGCCGACGAAAAAGTTTCTTTTGAATCTGACGTCCTGCACGTACAACGTGCAGCGACGTCAGACTCAAAAGAAACTTTCGTCGGCGCCAGCTTCAATGGAAGAATTAAAGGACCAAAGGCAGCCGGCAGCGGCAGGAGGACGCGGACCTCGGCTGGCGGGGGTTGGGGTCCCCCGCCAGCGAAGGTAGGCGAGCAACGGAGGGGGAGGGTTGGCAGCGGTAGGGGGGTCCAGGGCGAAATCTGCGGGGGCCCAGGCCCCTGAGGCCCCACGCAGATACGCCCCTGCTCTGTACCTAACACAAGTAGACAAATACCTGACGTCAAAGTACCTTTTTGGAAGTATGAACTCCCCCTAAAATAACGGGTCAGGAATCTTGTGATACTGCTGGACTCATCACTCACTCTGATCTTGCAAATTCAAACCTTTTAAAATTTTCTTTATCACCTGCGGCAACCACGACATCTCTCTCTGTATACTGAAAAGACGAGCTTGACCATAGTGATCCATGACATGATAATGTCACAACTTGACTACTGTAAAGCCTGTACACTGGTCAAACCAAAAAGAGCTTGCATCAGCTCCAACTAATTCAGAATGCTGCAGCCCAACTGCTAGAAGGCTGCAAATGGCGTGACCACATCACACTCTTCCTGCAAAAACTACACTGGCTACCAGTACCTTACAGGGCTAAATTTAAATCTCTGTGCTTGATTTTCAAGATCCTCAGACAAAATGGGCCAGACTATTGAAAGAAATAGTTAGCCCTCTAAACACCTCTAAGGTCCTATCAAGCAGCATCACAATCTGTACCCACATCAAAAGAAATTGTAAGATGTGATACCCGCCAGAGAGCCTTCTCAGGAGTAGCCACTACTACTACTACTACTTATCATTTCTATAGCACTACTAGACATACACAGCGCTGTACACTGAACATAGACAGTCCCTGCTCGACAGAGCTTACAATCTAATTAGGACAGACAAACAGGACAAATAAGAGATTAAGGAATTACTAAGGTGGGAATGATAAAACATGGGTACTGAACAAGTGAGTAAGGGTTAGGAGTTAAAAGCAGCATCAAAAAGGTGGACTTTTAGAATAGATATGAAGACAGCCAGAAATGGAGCTTGACGTACTGGCTCAGGAAATCTATTCCAGGCATATGGTGCAGCAAGATAAAAGGAACAAAATTTGGAGTTAGTGGTGGAGGAGAAGGGTGCAGATAAGAGAGATTTATCCAGTGAATGGAGTTACCAGGTAGGAGTGTAAGGAGAGATAAGAGTGGAGAGGTACTGAGGAGCTGCAGAGTGAATGCACTTGTAAGTCAAGAAGAGGAATTTGAACTGTATGCGGAAATGGATAGGGAGCCAGTGAAGTGACTTGAGGAGAGAGCTAATATGAGCATAGCGACACTGGTGGAATATAAGTTGTGCAGCAGAATTTTGAACAGATTGAAGAGGAGAGAGATGGATAAGCGGGAGACCTGTGAGAAGCAAGTTGCAATAGTCTAAGCAAGAGGTGATAACAATGCGGATAAGGGTTCTGGTAGTGTGCTCAGAAAGGAAAGGACGAATTTTGGTGATATTATAAAGAAAGAAACAACAGGTTTTAGCAGTCAGTTGAACATGTGCAGAGAAGGAAAAAGAAGAGTTGAAGATGACCCCAAGGATACGAGCTGATGAGACAGGGAGGATGAGAGTGTTATCCACAGAGATAGAGAATGGGAGAAGAGGAGAGGTTGGTTTAGGGGGAAAGGAGAGGTTGGTTTAGCTCAGTCTTGGTCATGTTTAGTTTCAGATGGCGGTGAGACATCCAGGCAGCAATGTCAGACAGGCAGGCTGATACTTTGGCCTGGATTCCTGCTGAGATTTCTGGTGTGGAGGTAGATCTAGGAGTCATCAGCATAAAGGTGATACTGAAAACCGTGGGGTGAGATCAGAGTACTAAGGGAGAAAAGAAGAGGTCCCAGGACAGATCCCTGAGGTACACCAACTGACAGTGGGATAGAAGTAGAGGAGGATTTACTAGAGTATACACTAAAGGTACGCTGGGACGGATAAGAAGAAAACCAGGAATGAACCAAGCCCTGAAATCCAAGTGAGGACAGCGCATCAAGGAGTAGGCTGTGATCAACAGTGTCAAAAGCAGCAGATAGATCGAGAAGGATGAGGATAGAATAGAGACCTTTGGATCTGGCCAGGAACAGATCATTGGAGACTTTAGCAAGCGCTGTTTCAGTTGAATAAAGGGGGCAAAAGCCAGATTGAAGTGGATCAAGAATAGCTTGAGATGAAAGAAAGTCAAGGCAATGGCGGTGAACAGCACGTTCAAGTATCTTGGAAAGGAGAAAGCTTCAACCAGCTCTTAATCCATAAATTGTGAAATGACATTGCAAAAGTGCACTTTGCATAAAAAATAGTGCAAAAAACCAAAGTAGAAAAAATCTGATTCGAAAAACAAAATGCCCGACAACAAAGGTAGAAAATAAAAAAAGAAATTATTCTAAATATTTAGGGACTGGAACTTATCTGCTTTGGAAACTGTTGTTCTTTCCTATATTTGCATTTTTCAGAGTACAGGACAAAATGTATTTGGGTTTCTCTTTTGCCAGTATTGCACTGCTTACCGAGTCTAAGCTTTATTGGGGTTTTTATTTCACTTTTTGACGGCATAATTCAATTTCTAATTTGTAGTCCCTTATTCTGTATTAAGTAAAGGTCTGCCCATGTTTGGTGTGTGTGAAGGATTCCACTATCGTGTAGTTCTTGTGTAAGTTTATGAATACAATCCATATTGCTCTAGTTTCCCAACAGCAGGTGTACAGGTACTTTAAAGTCCTGGTGTAACATTTATAGTACTCTCTTATTACAAGTAGGATCATTGCAGTTTGAGTCCTGGGACTTGGGGCTACGAGTTTTCATAAGTATCTGGCAGTGAAAGGAAAGTGTGTTGCTGAGGTGAAACCACAGTTTGAATATTTTTCTTAAGGTGAATTGTAAGGGGAAATATCATAGCTCCACTGTTGGGGAATGAGGAATGTGTATTACAGAACTGGAGGTGTAGGATTTATATTGAGATTCTGTCCAGTCCTGTACAGAATCCAGACTTCCCTGCCACAGAGCAGAATTTATTGACTAACGCTTCTCAGTTAAAATAGTAATTTTACTTGATTGCGAAAACTATTTGGGGGCTTCTTTCTAATGTCTTTTATAGCTTATTTAAAGGCCTAAGTAGGGGCTGTGATGTAATGGGCATGATGTGTGGAAATGTCCCTTTGGCTTGCCTTTTCATACCAGCTTCCCCCCCCCCCCCCCCACCTCAAATATTTCTATCTGGAGACGCCATTGGGGATGGTTATGTATACAGTGGAGAACTGCTTCAAATACAAGGCACTTTTCTCATCTTCATCTTATCTCAGTTTCAGGGTGGGGGGGGGGGGGGGGGAGAGAGAAAGCCATCCAATACCAGATGTCATCATTTCATTTCCCAACACATTCTGTTATTAGAATAATTCTTATATTACACTTTTTTCATTTGGTAATCTAAGAGTTCTGTTTACTAAGACGTGCTAGCAACTTTAGCACGCGCCTATAATTAGCATGTGCTAAACGCTAGAGACACCCATATATTCCTATGGGTGTCTTTAGCATTTAGCACATGCTAAAAATGCTAGCGCACTCTTGACGCAGCTTAGTAAACAGGGCCCTAAATTTCCTCCTACCTGTATCATTCTGAACATTAGAGTACCCAATGCTTACCTAACACTTTTGGCCCATGACCCCATGGTCGCAGCTGCAGTGACACTCACAACCCCACTGAGGCGCATTCTAATGACACACCAATGCATCACTTGCCCAGCTCATGACCCCAAATGTGGCAGACGTGACCCCTTTTTGATCCACAACCCACAGTTTGAGAAGCACTGGAAAACACTGATCCAATTAACTGTAAATGCAACACAGTTTAAAGAGCAAGAGTCATTTACACATCTTGTTTGTGATTATGGGTCATAAGGACAGAAAAGCTGCCAGATAGGCAATCTTGTTGGCCACCAGAAGCTTAAAAAGGAAGAGAAAATGAGGTAAGCTGGCTGTCATGGGTCATGTTTTTTAATCCTGAGTATTGGACATGTAGCGCAGCAACAAGAGCTGATCATTTTGTTTAATCAGCTTCTGGAGCATCGCCAGATGGTTCCTACTGAGAGTGCAGCAAATAGAGAGGAAGAGAGGAACCACTTCTAACATGCCACCAGAGCTTTCTCGTAAATGTCTAAGAACTGAATCCAACTAGAATTTAGTCTGAGTGCAGAAAGGGATACATTTAAAAACTCTTTGCATTAACCATAGTTTTCCCTATAGAATCCTCACTTGGCATGAATAATTTACCCACTCTTATGCTAATGGCATCATGAAAGTATCCCCATGTCTTTAGTGCAGCTAGTCTCAGCTTTCAGTAATTACCCTACCCAATGGAAAAAAAGAAGCTAGAATCTGACAACTAAGAAAGTGCAGGACAGAGGCTAAAATGGACCAAAAATAGACAGAGTAACCCCGAAGGGTCTGATTTAAAAAAAAAAAAAAAAGTTTCATTGTCAACAATTATTTAGTTGCCCTGGCTCAGGGAAACACTTAAAAGAATATCTGATATTTTTTTCCTTACATGAAACAGACTCTCCTCATATTTTGTATAGCATGTCTTAGCAACTAAAATCATTTTGTAAATACACACATACGACCTAATTCTACATACGTTACCTAAAAATTCAGCACAGAAGGAAAACACTTTTAGGTGTATTCTGTAAACCCTGCCTAAACATAGGTGCGGTTTACAGAATACGCCTTAATCCATCCATGTGACTAGAATTTAGGCACAGCCATTTTATCCCAATGAAAACCTGGTATAAATGCACATACCTAACTTTAATGTTGGACAGTTGTTAAATCATAAGGAACAATGCTGGATTTTTCAATTACAATCATTGTATCCCTCGGGTCTGAATTCCGAGATTGACTGTTGGTCACTGATTTGATTGGGTGAATCTGCAGTGACATAGTCCAATCAAAATGAGCGGTTTGGCAATCAGCTGGAAGCTATTTAAAACTGAAACCACGCCTAGATGCCACGGCCATTCTCTTCCCTGTGCAGGAGTATTGCATGCCATGAATCTGTGAGCATTATTTTACTGCTTATGAATGGAAGTTAAGGGACATTATTCAGAGTTATAATTTTTTGCTGTTTATTCTATTCTTTCTCCAGTGAACCTCTTCCCTGAAGAAGAAATCAAAACCTGGCCACGTTGGTGGAGGTTCACCTCTGGTGAAAAATTGTTGCCAGTTAAGTGATGCAATATGCATAGAATTACAGCTTTACTTAAAGCAATTATTGATTAGCTACAAAAAAAACTTTTTTGAGGATGATAGAAAGTATCTTAAAAAAACAAGAAAAAAAAACAGTGGATCAATGATGATTTGTGCCATGCCATTAGTGTAAAGAAATGAGGATTTCAAATGGTGTGTGCTGCAGGACATTTTGAGGATCCCTAAAAAAATAAAAAAATGATTGCATGCTCACATTAATACTGGAAATTAGCTTTGATATGTTAAATGCTGATTGTGGTTTTGCAAATTACTTATGATGTGTGCTTGATGAGGAAGTTTCAGAAAAGTGTTTGGGACACTAGGATTAAATTTAGATACCTAACTTTAGGCATGGAATGGGCTGTTCTATAACACTGCATGTAAATTTTTTTGATCTCCTATCACTCACCCATGTTCTTTCCATAGCTATGCCACTTTCTGGGATCTACACGGTAGAATTTACGCAGACTAGATTATAGAATACGCTTAGCGAGTAGTGCACATGTATTCTAATTATTGCCAGTGCTGATAATTGCTTGTCAATAATCGATAAATCACATAGAGCTGGACACAATTACTTAAAGCAGTGTGGGGATTAACACAAGTCAATATCTACAAAAACCCATCCCAGGCACAAATTAATTTTTAGTGCAGTTTAGCCTATTGTGAAGGATCTTCAGAATTCCTGCATCCAGACTGCTGAACCTACAGTTTTCTGGCAGTCAGGTGCACATCGTCATTGATCCTTTAGTGTATGTTTTTTGTGTGTAACTTTTTTTCTTTTTTTATACACATCCCTTAATCAGAAATTTCATGCCTCATTTCAAGCTCCTTTTCTTAATTCTACCATTACTTTCAATTGCTACTTCACTTAACTGGCAGCAGGGTGAAGACCTCAGGAACCTCAACCGACTTGGCCAGGTTTCGCGACTTCGTCAGGGCAGGGGTTCTTTTTTACTCTCCTGCTTCAGTCTTCTTGTTAGACAAAATGGCTGCCAAGAAGACTGATGCAGGAGAGTAAAAAAGAACCTCTGCCCTGACGAAGTCGCGAAACCTGGCCAAGTCAGTTGAGGTTCCTGAGGTCTTCACCCTGCTGCCAGTTAAGTGAAGTAGCAATTGAAAGTAATGGTAGAATTAAGAAGCTTGAAATGAAGCACAAAATTTCTGATTAAGGGATGTGTATAAAAAAAGAAAAAAAGTTACACACTAAAGGATCAATGACGATGTGCACCTGACTGCCAAAAAACTGTGGGCTCAGCAGTCTGGATGCAGGAATTCTGAAGATCCTTCACAATAGGCTAAACTGCACTAAAAATGAGGATGGGTTTTTGAAGATAATTGCTTGTCAGCATCCATGTGCAAATCAGAATATGCTTAGATTTGCGCAAACTCAAGGTACTATGAGGCCCTTTTACTAAGGTGCATAAGAGCCTACATGCATCCAATGCATGACAATTTCGAACTACCGCCCGGCTACCGTGTGCCCCGGGCAGTAACTCCATTTTTGACATGCGTCCAAAACACACAGTAGCAAATATTTTCTATTTTCTACCATGTGGTGCTTGCCTGGCGGTAATAGTCAGTTTAAGCGTGCTGATGATTACCACCCGGTTAACGCGTGAGGCCTTATCACTAAGTCAGTGGGTGGCAGTAAGGTCTCAGGCTGAAAATGGATGCACGTGCTAGTTTAAATTTTGCCGCACGTCCATTTTCGACCACAAAAAAGGCCTTTTTTTCCAGGCGCGCTGAAAAATGGTCCAAAACACACGCCTGCATCAGCACAGGCCATTTTTCGGCGGGCCTTACTAAAGGGCCCCTATGTACATACATACATACATATACATATCCAGCATTAAGAAAATCCTTCATCGGTATTAAAAACATACATGAAAATGCTGCCGAATTAATGATTAATAGACTTTCCCCATTTTGTGCATCAGACAGTAGTATTTATCTAGGTGATAAAAATATCCCAGTTATTTATTTATTTTACAAAGAACTAGTCTATAATTTCTGTCTAATCTGTCTCATGCAAGGCCAGTTGAGCATAGAAAAGCTGTCACATTAAAGCAGCTGGGGGAAAAAAGCTATGAAAAAGCAGTAGCATTGTTAGTTTATTGTATATCTTTTATGAGACAATACTCAAATTGCGGTGAAACTCTAAATTAAACTCTAATAAGGCATTTGGAGACCTCCTTTTATATAAGTTAAAAAATAATGAGCGGCATTCTGCAAACATAGATTATCCAATATGGAGTATTTGAAGCAACTGAAATGGAAAAAATCTTAGGTCCTAAAGAACTTCAAGAAGTTATTCTAGCATTTATAACTGCTGTATGCAGACTTTACTGCCAGAAAGACATGTGAGAGATCTGGTCTCTAAAAGAAAAGCCATAAAACAGTGAACCCTGCAAGTAACACTGCTGTCTTTTTCAATTACTTATCCTAAGAGATAACTGTCATGGCCGGTCATAAACAGGGTAAAAGAGAAGTGGCTTTTCCCAGCATTGGATGCAGTAAAAGGTCCAAAAGGGACTATCTCTTGCTGTAGAAAATGACTGCTGGGTTTTCCTCTTCAGACTCTCATTGGAATGCTTTTATGATTCACTTAGATTTCATTCCATTTCATTTATCCAAACAAAATATAAGTGGATATAAATATAACAAACAATAATAAATGAGTGGAGGAGTGGCCTAGTGGTTAGGGTGGTGGCCTTTGGTCCTGGGGAACTGAAGAACTGAGTTCGATTCCTGGCACAGGCAGCTCCTTGTGACTCTGGGCAAGTCACTTAACCCTCCATTATCTGCCGCATTGAGCCTGCCATGAGTGGGAAAGCGCAGGGTACAAATGTAACAAAAAATAAATACATTTTAAAGAATTACACAAGAATAGTAAAGCGCATAAAATATATACACAATCAAACCCTTTCCTAAATAAAGTACATTAGCCTCTTATACTCTGTCTCTTGCCATAAGAAATGTCGAAGAAAAGTAAAATTAAAGAAAAAGTATGTAAATGATAAATTGTTTCTTTACAATTGCAAAGGAGGAACACAATAGATATTGTTGGCTAGATCACAGTTTTCTATCAGGTACATAATTTTCCCAACAATGTCACAACTGAAGGGTCATGCAGTCATAAAAAACCCTAAATATTAAACAATATTTTAAACTGCACCCAGAACGTCATCGGAAACCAATGTAACTCTATCAGTGTTGGAGTGATATGATTCATTTTACCTAATCCAGTAATAATGTACGCTGCAGTATTTTGAGCCAACTGCAATGGACAAATAGAACAATCCAGAAGGCTTGCATAGATTATATTACAATAATTCAATTCCACTAGCACAAGATGCCCAGGGAAGTCACCATAGCAGGAATATAAATGTCTACCAGCAGGAGTTGGGCTGTGACTATTATTTCTCTGAAATAATAGTAAAAGATGTCATCCACGGGGAAAAATAGAGGTCAGATATAAATGTGGGGAAGGAGTGGGAGGGAAGGACAAAGAAAAGTAAAAGGAAGAAGGGCACAGGATTGAAAAGAAGGAGGAGAGTGAAAGGATGAAGGGGGATTGGAGCAAGTATAAGAATGAAAGGAGAGTTGGAGAAGGGGAAGGGGACCAGAATACAAACAGGAAGGGGGAGGGGAGCAGATGGGAGGGGCCTTACCCTTGCTCTCACTTCACCCCCATGTACACACACCTCAGCCCCCCTGTACATACTCTTTCCCTCCCACCCCACTCCTCACACACACACACACACACACATATATATATATATATATATATATACACACACACACACCTCTCACCTGAACCCTTATCTCTCCCTTCACACACTGCTCACCCCTCACCCATACCCATCATTTGTATACACCTTCATTTTCACGCCATACACATACACACACTCACACACACCCTTCATCCCCAGCCCTCATGCATGTACACATATACATGCACACACACAAACTCTTCATCCCCACTCCTTTCTCTCTCAGACATACATACAAGACCCTGATCTCTAGCCCTCACACACAAAACACCTCTCATTCCCCTCACTTATACATATCTTCCTCATCCCCACCCCCTTCTCACATACATCTCTACTCCTTACAAAAACTCTCCTCAAACCCACTCCCACACACACATATTAGTGGAGGAGTGGCCTACTGATTAGAGCACCAGTCTTGACATCAAGAGGTGACCGGTTCAATTCCCACTGCTGCTCCTGGTGATCTTGGGCAAGTCACTTAACCCTCCATTGCCTCAGGTACAAAATTATGTATTTATTTGTTGCATTTGTATCCCACATTTTCCCACCTATTTGCAGGCTCAATGTAGCTTACATTGTACCATGAAGGCGTTTGCCAACTCCGGTAGAGAAACAAGTACAAAGTGATGTTATAGTCGAATGAGGTTCATATGTTACAGACACATTGTGAATGAGAGGAGGAGAGTTATATAATGTTCATTACGAGCTTTAGTTACGTTGTGTTGCAGGGTTCAGGCACTTAAGTTGGGTCGGTATCTTGAAATTTTTGTAGTATGTACACAACTCTGCCCTGCGTAGTCAGTTAGAGGCCCTTTTACAAAGGCGTGCACTTAGGCACCTACATGCGTTCAACACGCATCAAATTGGCACTACTGCCGGGCTACCACATGCCCCAGGCAGTAATTCCATTTTTGATGCATGCCCAAATCAAGAAGTAGAAAATATTTTCTATTTTCTACCACGTGGCGCTTACCTGGCGGTAATTGCCAGTTTACACGATCTGGCCGCTTATCGCCTGGCTAGCGCATGAGATCTTACCGCTAAGTCAATGGGTGGCGGTAAGGTCTCAGCCTGAAAATGCATGCACACTGGTTTTAATTTTGCCGCACGTCCATTTTCCGGCACACACACAAAAAAAGCCTTTTTTTCCAGGTGTGCTGAGGAAATGGACCTGCGCGTGTCCAAAACACGTGCCCACACCAGCGCAGGCCACTTTTAGGTGCACCTTAGGAAAAGCTATTAAACTGTAAACTAAAAACAAGCCATCAAAGTGGTTTACACAGTTTTAATTTAAAAAGAAAGAAAAGAAATACAAATATAGAAAAAAAGACAGACTGCAAAGTTGTTGTAATCCAATAGAACACTGAAAGAGGAAGAATCTGCATGCAAAATAGCCAATTTCATGTTCTAAAAGCCAGATTAAAAAAATGTGTCTTCAGCTTAGTTTGAAACAGAGAAAGAAAGCCTTCCGAATGCAGGAATAGTGGGAGGGCATTCCTTTGTGTTGGCCGGACAACACTCAATATTGATTTCTGGAAGGTAACCAACGGAACCTCCCGGTCAGAAGGATCAGTCAAAAAATGCTGCTGACTAGAACGCAAAACTGAAGATTAAACATAGGGCAAAAGATACAAGGACAAAAATGATGGAGAAATCTGTAGCAGTGCTGATGGCCGTGTGGAGAAGAGAGCACAGCAATGAAAGCAAATCATGCTTTCTGAATGGGGCAGACTTTCTGTGAGATAGATTCAAAGCATTTAGACTTATAAAGTTCCATAGGCTACTATGGAACTTTGTAAGTCTAAGTGCTTTGAAAATATGCCTCCACAGCACTTACATTATAGTATACTATAACCCCTGGCACTTACATGCATAACTACTATGAATACAATTCATGGGACCCAATGTTTTTTTTTTCTAGGGTAATTATAAACTAGTAGTTTGTTCTGGGAGGATTCAATTGCAGAAATACAAAAAAGGTTTGCTGTATGTTACTGATACTGAAACGATGTTGCATAGTTAAATTATGCTACACTGAGGGGCATTTTCCACATGACGTCTGAAGTTGGACTTTGGACGTTTTGCACTAAACATCCAAAATCTGAATAGAAAATATGGTCATTTTTGAAACCGGAAAATGTATTTTTTTTTCCAAACTACCATTTGTAACAAGGTTTTGTGCTCTGTGCGTTTATTTTTTCAAACCATTAAAAAAAACAACATACAAGCGAGAAACGTAGAAAATAGAAAATCAAGCCATTGGGATGTAGGAGGGGCCAGCATTTTTAGCAGACTGGTCCCCAGAATTCCCAGGAGAACAATGCGGCACCCAAGGGGGCACTGCTGTAGACGTCATATAAATGCTCCCAGGTACACAACTTGCTGTTGCTCCCTTATCTTGTCTGCTGAGCCCTCCAAAATCCACTACCTGCAACTGTACACCACTACAATACCCCTTATGGGTGAAGGGGGCACCTATATGTGGGTACAGTGGGTTTCTGGTCACTTTTGGACAGGTATGGGCCTGGGTCCACTTGTCTACAGTGCACTGCACCCATCACTGCATTACTCCAGGGACCTGGCTATAACTTCTGAGGCTGTCATAGAGGCTGGCGAGTACTATTTTTATTTACATTTTGGGGGGTGGGAGGGGAGTCAGTGACCATTGGAGGAGTAAGGGGGTCATCCCTGATTCCCTCCAGTGATCGTCTGGTCAATTCGGACTCCTTTTTGTGCCTTATTCATTCTGAAAACAAGTCTAGACCAAAACGTTGACAATTTTGCCCAAGTGTTGGGCATTTTACAGCTATAATGGAACAAAACGAAAGCCTGCCCTAATGCTGCCTTTGAAACGACCCCAACATGCCCCCTTGTGATTTGGACACATTGCAGATGAAATGCATAGGTAAACATAGGTTTTGAAAATACTGATTTGGATGTTTTGAGAAGAAATCTGCCAAATGGTGCTTTATGACACTTTTAGGCTTATTTTCAAAGCACTTAGCCTCCCAAAGTTCCATAGAAACCTATGGAACTTAGCCTCCCAAAGTGCTTTGAAAATATGCCTCCTAATGTTTTATTCTTTCAAAAATGAACTCCATAATATGGCGGTAGTATATTTTGTAAATTCACTATAAATATGTGAACGTACAAAAGTACTGCTGCATATACACTTTAGAAATCAACTAAAATATATATTATGTTTATATATAAGAATACCCTAAACAAATACAGTATACTTCAGTATTATTAAACATTAAAATTCTGAACAATGTTGTCTGCAATGACCAATAATAAACTTATGATAAAGAAGAAGATTCAACCATAGATATGCTGTTCCAGATATTGGAAAGAGGAAGATCTGGGTAAAGATCCTTTCCCCCCACTTGTATTCTGCATTCACATTTTATATTTTTTAAAGCATTAAAAAAAAAACCCCAAGAACAAATGTTGATGTGTTGTTAGCATTAAACCCAATTGATCAGGTCTGAATGCTCGTAGCCATAGGAAAAATAAGAGCATTAACAGCAGCATCCCAGCAGTATGCCAGATGGCATCTGTCATATTCTATTTAGGGTTATTTAAAAAAGATTTCTGCACACTATGAAAACATTTCGGCAAGAGAATATTTTTCAAATGTTGCAGTCAAAGTCCCTAGTGTAACATGTTTAGATCATGTAGTAAACATTTGCTGATATCTTGCATATTTTTTAGAAAAACACATATCATTTACCCTCCCCCCCCCCAACATGCACACATTTTGGCATTGGTGCCTAAGAAAGAGGCACAAGTGTTGAAATTCATTTGACGTAAGGGGGGATTTGGATTTAACTAATTCCTTTTCTCAGTACATGTAAAGTAGGTATGCTCCTGTCCCCAAAGGATTTACAAACTAACTTGGCACCAAGACGTAGGTACCAGAATGGGGCATGCTTAGTGTCAATCCTAAAATGGCTTTAGGGCACACCTAATTTCTTAGTATAAACCAAAGAGACAAGTCTTATAAGCCTACTACATAAAAATGGATTTATTTTTGGAGGAAAAAGCCTCAAGAAGCACCTTTTTTGCTATGTAGGCAGAAAAAAGGGCTAGGACTGCTTCATCACTGGCATAAAACCTCCTGGTATCAAAACGATTGTCTTTTAGTAGTAATAATGATGAACAACAGAATCAGGAACTTAAACCTCAAACCCCGTGCTAAATTGTTCAGTACATTTTCAAGGAAGTACTTATCTTGTCTGGGGTCTTTTGATGTTCATCTAAGTCAGACCGTGGTTACATAGCGAAAAAGGTGCTTCATGAGGCTTTTTCCTCCGAAAATAAATCCATTTTTATGTAGTAGGCTTACAAGACTTGCCTCTTTGGTTTATACTAAGAAGTTATCCTTGCAGTAGAGACTTGTACCCTAACGTATATATTATAGTTTAGGGCACACCTAAGTCATTATAGAATACTAGCAGAAATTTGCATTGGCACATGCCCACTCATGACAGGCCTGTTTCTTGAGCTCTTCAATCTGAGTGGAAAGTTGATGGGGAGAGAGGGGAACAGAGGAGTTGAGTACATAGTCACATGCAAGGGCAACAATGATGACTCAGTACTTGGTAAATACTTCTCATACTGGCAATATTGCTTCTCTATTTACTATGGGATTTAGCTGTATCATAATGCTGTAATTCGTTCCCACCACCACACTTCCTTCATCAATCATTTACTACATATCCCCTTCTTGGTGACCTCAGTTGTGCATACTGCCAATCTTTGCAGGGGAAGAACCCGGTAATTTAAAGCAGAGCTGGCGCTTAAACAGCTAAAGGAGTCAGTCCTTGAAACAGCCCTAGAATAGGGCAAAATGTGCATGTCGGGCGTTAACATCAACCCCTGGGTCCGATACATCTAATTAAGATGAGTATTTGATGATAAAAATAAACGAAAATAAAAAGCTTTAAAATAGTAAATACGGAAACAAATCACGAATATTGTGAACCGATGAAGAGCTATGTGCAGGTTCCATTGCCATTAATAAAGATTGGCAGTGTGCACAACTGAGGTCACCAAGAAGGGGATATGTATTAAATGATTGATGAAGGAAGTGTGGTAGTAAAGAAGCGAGGTGGTGGGAACGAATTACAGCATCAGTACTTGGTATGACAGTATCTACACATCTTGACACACTGCATGTGTGTTTCTGCAGCTGGACTGGTCATGTGCTAGTGTAGCATGATGGCTGCAGTTGCATACTATGAACAGGGGGACCTGGGTTCAATTCCCATTGGGCTGCTCAGTGTATGAACTGTTATCCAGGTAAATAATAGGGTTTGTGATCCCACTGTGGACTGAGATGATTGATACTTGCAGTCACCTAGGAATTGTGTGTGTGCATAATAGTGCACTTGTGTGTGGCTAAGTCTACCTTTCTCAGCTCTGTGCAAGGCTGCATTGCTTTTTGCAGTTTTGGAACACTGATCACTGGTCCTTCTACATAAAGTTGATGGCATTTTTGCATCACTACCACATCTATTCTTCATACATGATTCTTCAGCCCTGTGATCATGGACGGTCTTAGGAAGGGGCAACAGGGGCGATTGCACAGGGCCTTGCACTGCTAGGGTCCCCATATCTCTGGCATGTTTGTCCTCCTGTCTCAGAACACCTCCCTGCTCCAAACCTTAATGTGCATCCACATTTCAGTAGAGAGCATCAGGCAGCGGCAGCGATTTTCATATCCTGTCAGCTGCCGAGCCCAGAGCCTCCTCGCTGCTGCGTACCACCTCCTATTGATGTCACTTCCTGTTTCCGCAAAGGTGGGATGCAGCAGTGAGGAGGCTCTGGGCTCAGCAGCTTATGGGATATGAAAATTGATGCTGCCGTCTGTCGCTTTCTACTGAAACGTGGTGGATGCATATCAAGGTATGGGATGAGGTGGGGTTCTGAGAGCTCTAAACCTCCTTTTAAACTGATACATTATGGCTTATGGTGGCAGGCATGGGTGCGGGTGGGTGTAGGCAGGGTCGGGCATAGGCGGGTGGGGCCCACTGAACTGGTCTTCACAGAGCCCTGCTATTGCTAAGACTGGCCCTGCCTATGATTGTTCTTACCTCTCTGGGAATGGCTGCATACTTGTTAAATCTGCACAGCTTCTGCCAGGTCCTTCACATGTGAGCATAATCTTTCCTGTGGCCAGTCTTAGGGAACAGCTTCTTGAACTTTGGTAGAAACAGCCTGACTAGCAGGCCTTATGATGGCTGCCATTTTTGCAATATTTCCATATCTGTGACTTTTCCTAAGTTTAGGGTGATTTTGAAAACTTATTTCTTTAGGGCCTCTTTTATTAAACCGTGCTACCAATTACTGTAATGCACTCTACAATGGTCTGACTACAAAGGCCCTGCATCAGCTCTAATTGATTCAGTTTGCTGCAGCAAGACTAATAGAAGGTTGCAAGCGATGTGACCACATCATACCATTTTTGCAAAAACCACTGGCTACCAGTACAATA
Source organism: Microcaecilia unicolor (assembly GCF_901765095.1). Lineage (NCBI taxonomy): Eukaryota > Metazoa > Chordata > Amphibia > Gymnophiona > Siphonopidae > Microcaecilia > Microcaecilia unicolor. Next base: position 99,180,462 of record NC_044039.1, read on the forward strand.
CAGGGCTAAATTTATGTCTGATCTTCAAGGCCCTTAAAGGAAATGGTCCGGAGTACCTGAAGAATAGAATGATCCTCTACACACTTTCAAGGACACTAAGGTCCTCTCAAGGACTATTACTAATCACACCCTCTCCACAAGACATTACATGATGTGATACTCGCAAGCAAGCCTTCTCCAGAGTAGCCCCCACACTCTGGAGCACACTCCCTGAAAGGCTCCACTTAACACAAAACTATGAGGCATATTTTCAAAGCACTTAGCTTTCCAAAGTTCCATAGAAACCTATGGAACTTTGGAAGGCTAAGTGCTTTGAAAATATGCCTTGAGGAAGCAGGAGAAAGCTTGGCTCTTCAACCAGGCCTTTAATGGAAGAAGTAACTAACTTGCTAGTCTCAATCACACACACACACACACAAGGAGTGACATACTGCACATACTGCAGCAGGCAGTGGCATAGCCAGGTGGGCCATGAGGGCCTGGGCCCCCTAAATTTCATCTGGGCCCCTGGTTTTGCTGGAGGGGGTCCCCAACCCCTGGAGGCTGAAGCCTTCTTCAGCGCCAGTCTCCGGTGCCGCCGCATTCCCTGCCCTTTGTTCCTCTTCATGTCCTGCACGCTCCTTTAATCAGCGAGGCGGTGGGGGGAGGGGGGAGGCGGTGGGGGAGCAGACTAAAATGTGTCCCTCCACCTCGGGATCTGGCCCCCTCTCATCACGAGGTCTGGCTACGTACCTGGCAGCAGGACATATTTATCCACTCCTACTCTAGCTGAGATAACATTTAACCATCTCTCTGACCTCATGTGAACCTTTCTTTAGTCACTTTGGGGGTCTTTTACTAAAGATTAGCTCGAGTTATCTGTAGCAGGGCCCATAAGAATAAAATGGGTCTTGCTGCAGATAACTCAAGCTAATCTTTAGTAAAAGACCCCCTTTATTTACTAATTCCTTTTACTCTCTAACCTATCTATATGTTAACCCTCTCTTTCTGAGCTCATTTGCAGCTTTCTTTAACTTAGTCACCTTACTTTCTAACTCCTCTTACTCTCTTACCTATCTATATGTTTCATCTTTGCTTATACCCTACACTGTCAATTAAAATGTTTTATTACGAATTGTGTTGACATTGTAAGTAGTATACTATGCCATACTTTGTATTGTTATTTGAATATTTTTACTACTGTAATTATCTATTGCTCATGTTTAATCTATTCTTACTGTATACCGCTTTGACTGAATTCCTTCAAAAAGGCGGTAAATAAATCCTAATAAATAAATAAATAAATTCCTGGTGCGGCAATGCCGACAAAGCCCATTCACTTTGAATCAGCTTTGTCGGCATTGTTGCACAGGAATCACCAGCGCGGTTTGGTAAAGGAGGCCCTAAGTCAGGTGTTTGGCTGAGGTTGACCTACATGCTGGCTCTTGGTGAAGATGAGATGCCATCATTTTATTTATTTATTTTTATTTGCTGCATTTATATCCCACATTTTCCCACCTATTTGCAGGCTCAATGTGGCTTACAATATAATACGACTACAATCATATTGATGGAATAGAAAATCAGAGTATATATAACAGATAAGGTGTATAGGAATTTTGTGGCAATCATATTAACGGAGAAGAATTTTAGAAATATTGTTATTAAAGTGCATACGAGAATTATGTTCAGTAAGAAGTGGAAGAATGGGTAACAACATAACATAATGATATCAGGACATGGTGTAATTATCAGTAATTAGAGTGTAAATACAATAGGCAAATTAAAAGAATTCCAATGTAACTTGTGTCTGGTGTAGTTTAGGAGTCAGATTGTTATGAGGGATCCATTTTGTACGCTTTTTTAAACAAGTAAGTCTTCAGTAGTTTCCGGAAGGTCATTAGGTCGTGTGTTTTTCTTATAGTGGTTGGTAATTCATACTTTTAATTGTTCTGTTTCTCCTTCCCCTATTATAATCTTTTATTTTGTCAAGGTCATAAAGACCTGGGCCATTCCAATAGTCAAGATACACAGCTGGGATTGTAGACTGGACCCAACTAGAAACAGATAATCTGGACCAGAAAAGAAAACTGAAAAAGTGATGACAGTGCACCATGCTTTGCTCCCCCAAAGTGACACTGACTGGCTAGACAAATTGTTGAAGAGGAAAAAGGGGGACTGAATGATTACGTCAGGACCAGCAGTGAGAAAATGTTAATTGAAGCTTTTAGGGAGAACAAAAAAGGAAAAAGAACTGGAAACCCATTTGGCTAACTAGAAAAGCAAAGCCTTACATAGAAAACACCATACTTACAGAGCATATTCAAAAGCATGAATTAACGAGAAAAAGCCAACGTGGATTTAGTGAAGGGAAATCCTGCCTCACCAATCTATTACATTTCTTTGAAGGGGTGAACAAACATGTGAATAAAGGTGAGCCAGTCAATATTGTATATAGGGATTTTCAAAAGGCATTTGACAAAGTACTTCATGAAAGACTCCAGAGGAAATTGGAGAGTCATGGGATAGGAGGTAGTGTTCTATTTTGGATTAAAAACTGGTTAAAACAGAGAGTAGGGTGGTCAGTATTCTCAATGAAGAAGAGTAGATAATGAGGTTCCCCAGGGGTTTGTGCTGGCACCATAGTTTTTTAACAAATCCTACTGTTGTAGGATCCTTAGACAGTGTTATGCCAAGTCTGGACATATTTCTATAAAAACTTTGAAATTTCAGATTAATGCAATGATTTGAGTGGCTAAATTAATCCACTACATAATCTGCAAAGAGTATGGTTTTACTGTAGCAAACAACTTTTGGGATCACATCACTAAAAAAGTTATAGGGCCCTATTACTAAGTTGTGTTAAGCACTAGTGCATGCTTACCACAGCTTAAAAGGGCTTACCACAGGGTATGTGCTAAGTTCCAAATGTGCACATGCAAACCCCACACGAATAAAACTTTTTAATTTTTCTCAGAGGGGGCATGTCTATTGGTGGAGAGTGGGCATTTCTGCGCTAATCAGTTAGTGCATCTACATTGCCATGCAACATTTAGTACGGGATTAGTGTGTGAGCCCCTACTACTTACAAAACAGGTGGCGGTAAGGGCTCATGTGCTAAATTTTGGTAATGGCCGCATGCTAATGGCAACATTAGCACATGGACATTAATTTAGAAAACAGAAATTCGGCCATTTTCCTGCAACAGTAAAAATGACCTTAGTGCATAGTATAAGGGCACGTTAAGGCCACTTTCTGACACAGATTTGTAAAAGAACCCCATGGAAAATGAGCAGGTCAAATCTAGTGGGTCTTTAAAATACAAACTGACAGGTACTTGGAGCAGAGTAATGGCAACATTAGCGCATGGCCATTAATTCAGAAAATCGGCCATTTTCTCGCAGTGGTAAAAATTACCTTAGTGTGTGGGAAAGACCTGCATAAGGCCACACACTTTGTCTTCTGATAATCCAGATACGCAATATCAACTGGCTGACCTTTATCCACATGTTTATTCACCCTCCAATCTTCAGGTACCACACTTGATTTTAATTATAAATTACAAATTACTAATAATAGGTCTTCAGGGTTTTTTTTTCTTAGCTCTATGAATACTCCGGGATATATAGCATCCAATACAGGTGATTTGCTAATCTAGTGGCCACGCACGCTAGGGCCACTTTCTAACACAGTTTTGTAAAAGGACCCTTTAGAAAATGAGCAGATCAAATCTAGTGGGTCTTTAAAATACAAACTGACAGGAACTTGGAGTACAATTCTCCTGATATCACAATCGGAGAAAAAAATGTATGATTTATGGATGTGGCAATACACGATGGCTATAAAATTGAAAAACAACTTGAAAAAATTTACAGATTGAAGTGGAAAGACTTTGGAGAAAAAAGTCAGTGCTAATATCAATTCTGACAAGAGCTCTTGAGCAATACTGATTAGACTCACAAAATAGTTGGAAATGTTAAATTTAAAAGATGTAACCCCATCAATTAAACAAAAAACTACCCAAGCTGGAGCAGCATACATTTTATGCCGATATCTCTATGATCTCAGGTCCTTGGATAGGACCTGAATTAATGGAGTTAAAACCAACATTGGCTGTGATATGCCATACATAAAGACATGATGGAGCCAATATTCAGACCACTGGAGGCAGCCCAGCTAATTCCCGCGGTCTGCTCTGAGCCCTGATATTCAATGCTGGGCCATTTCCGGTGACCAGCATTGAATATCTAGTTTATTTTTAGTAGGTTTAAACTTAACCAAGCCAATATTCAGTGCTGGCCAGTTGAGTTTATACGGGCCAAAGATAGGCCTACTATTTGGGCTGTCTGATTTGGCTGCCAAATTTAGCCGGTGATGTGCTGAATATTTGTGGCTAGCCGGCTATTTTGTGTGATAAAGCTGGTTAGCCGCTATGCGCTGACAGCAAATATTCAGTGGGAGATAGCCAGCTATCCTCCACTGAATATTCGCTGATAGCTGCTATTTAACCAGCCAGGAGTCGTTCCTGGCTGGCTAAATAGTTGCCAGAATATCATCATCATCATAATGTGCCTAGCATTGAATAGGATTAAAATCTCTCATAGTTACTGATACTGTAATGAGGTTGTAAATTTAATTTTTGGGAAGCAAAACAGTAATGAGATGCAATCCAAGGCAAAAAAAGACAAAGAACCACATGTCTTTCTCCTTCATTGTTCTTGGAATTTAATTTTTGACGTGGCAGTCCTTCTGCTCTTCTGTCCCTGTTGGTTAATTAGAACCAGTGCTGGAATGGGATCTGATGGTATAAGCCTTCATTTGCAACATTTGGACATTTTCCCCTTATTTTTATATCTTTCTCTTTTCCCTTTATTAGTTTGGTTATTGTAGTGATGGTCCTCAACCAGGTACTTTGCACCACAGCTACTTCCAGAACCCTGCAATCAGGGCCTGAATCAAGCCACTAGGTGTCACTCTTAAGCACTGACCATGACTCCCATCAAAATAGCCTAGGAAGCAGAAGATCCAAGACACAGATTAAACTGGGAACTTTCTACATGGCACTACATAGCCCTTTCTACTTAAGCCATCAAACAGACCTAAGCTGGTGATTGGACCCAATTTATTAAAGTGCATAAGGTTTTGCAGTTACTGTGTGTTAATTAAAAAATAATAATATGCAGTAATTGCAAAGGGACTCAGTACAGAGGTACCACCTCCAGTCTGGTAGCCTTTGTTCTGCTATAGAGCAGAAAGGTCACCTGAAAGGAAAGCATCACCTTGATGTAGCAGGAACTGATCCTGTAGCCAGGACCTGCCCTCCAAGTGAACCTGGAAGATAATAGGGCAAACTGATGAACTAGAGTAGCAAATCACCTGGACTGGATGGCATATATTCCAGAGTATTCATAGAGCTAAGAAAAAACCCTACAGATCTATTATTAGTAATTTGCAATTTATAATTAAAATCAAGCATGGTGCCTGAAGATTGGAGGCTGGCCAGTACAATCCTGTCTCACCAATCTGCTGTTTTCTTTAAAAAGGGTGAATAAACATGTGGATAAAGGTCAGCCAGTTCATATTGCATATTTGGATTATCAGAAGACATTTGACAAAGTACCTTATGAACGACTCCTATGGGAATTAAAAAGCCATGGGATAGGAAGCAGTGTCCTATTGTGGGTTAAATGGTCAATATTTTCAATGGATAACAGTAAATAGGGGGAATCCCTAGGGACCTGTGCTGGGGCAACTGTTTTTTTTAGCATATTTATAAATTACCTGAAAACAAAAAATAACAAGTGAAATGATTAAATTTTCTGATAACACAAAATTATTTAAAGTTGTCAAGAGGACTGTGAAAAATTGCAAGAGGATCTTATGAGATTGGGAGACTGGGCATCCAAATGGCAGATAAAGTATGTCAGAAAGTGCACAGTGATGCATAAGGGAAGAGGAACTCAAACTATAGCTATACAATGCAAGGTTCCATATTAGGAATCACTGCCCAGGAAAAGGATATAGGTGTTATGGTTGATGATACATTGAACCCCTCTACTCATTGTGCAGCGGTGGCTAAAAAAGCAAATAGAATGTTAGGAATTATGAGGAAAGGAATGGAGAACAAAACTGAGAATTTTATAATGTCTTTGTATGACTCCATGCTGCTGCTGCTGTACTACCAATATTGTTTGCAATTCTGGTCAATGCATCTCAAAAAAGATATAGTGGAATTAGAAAAGGTACAGAGAAGAGTGACCAAAATGATAAAGGAGATGAGATGTCTTTTCTATGAGGAAAGGCTACAGAGGCTAGGGCTCTTCAGCTTGGAGAAGAGAAGGCCGAGAGGAGATATGGTAGAAGACTATAAAATCCTGAGTGGAGTGGAATGGATAGATGTGAATCACTTGTTTACTTTTTCCAAAAATACATGGATTAGGTGGAATGCAATGAAACTACTAAGTAGTACATTTAAAACAAATCTGAGAAAATATTTCTTCACTTAATATCTAATTAAGGGGCCCTTTTACTAAATAGGTTAGGTGCCTACTTGCATCCAACGCACGCCAGTTGGAACTACTGCCCGGCTACTGCGTGGCCCGAGTGGCAATTTAATTTTTTACATGCATCCACTACGCGCACTGGAAAATATATTTCATTTTCTGGCATATGGCACTAACCCGGTGGTAATCGGCATTGTACGTGCGACGACGATTACTGCTTGGTTAATGCGTGAGACGTTACCGCTAAGTAAATGGGTGGTGGTAAGGTCTCAGGCCCAAAATGGATGCACGCCAATTTTCATTTTACCACACGTCCATTTTCGGCCCCCAAAAAAGGCCTTTTTTGCAGGTGCGCCTGTCCAATACACGTGTCTACACCAGGACCCCTAAGCTCTGGAACTCGCTGCCAGAGAATGTGGTAAAAGCAGTTAGTGTTGCAAGATATTAAAAAAGGTTGGATAAATTCCTAAAAGAAAAGTCCATTAACCATTATTAAGGTATATTTGAGAAAATCCACTGCTTATTTATGGTATATGCAGCCCAAAATCTGTATTTCTTTTTTGGGATCTTGACTGGTACTCGTAACGTGGATTAGCCATTGTTGGAAACAGCATACTGGGCCTGATGGACCTTCAGTCTGTCCCAGTAAGGCAATGCTTATGTACTTATGTAAAGAATCCATGTTAATTGTTTGGGGTTTCAAACAATTTGCTATTCAGTTGATTCAGAAGACTTTTTTTTTTTTTTTTTTTTACTGCATGAAAACTGGAGCATTTTCCTTTTTTCCCCTTTGGTACAGAATCTGTTTTCTTGTAGTGAAGTATTAAGGGCCTCTCCATTTTTTATTTATCTTCCAATAGAGCTTCAGTCTTCTAGTTTTATGTGATACAGCAGGTCTCATTGCTATATCTGTTCAAACATGAGAAAAAAAATTAAAGAAGTTATCTACCTAATGTCTGCTAAGTACTGTAAATATTCCAAAGAATAATACTTAAAAAAAACATTTACAGTACTTATCTTATACATGTTTTATTAGCAGATGATGTGTATTAGTTTTTGAAGAAGGAATATACTTAGCTAAATTGTACTGTACTCCTCAGTGTAGCTCATCAAAAATTTTGGTGTGTTTAGAATAACTTGTTCATAAAGCAGAATATTTTTACACTTTTCCATATGCCCTGTTGTACTGTAAACCTTGTACTCCAATGAAAACACTGTTTCTGAATAGAATCTTCCCACCCACTGAATGAACCGTCTGTATAATCACTCTACAGCATGCATTACGCCCCTATGCCTTAAGGCTAGTGTGATGAGGCAATCCCAGATGGCCCCTGTAGGGGGGGGGGGGTGGATTCCCAGCAAAACAACCCTTAGGGATAAAGCTTCTGGCCTTAGACCTAAAGGTAGGAAAGAAAAAATGGAATGCCCTCAGGAAGAAAGGATTAGGATTGTTCCTCCTAAAATAGAGGTGAAGTTACCTTGTTTGGCAGCCAGGAGGAGCCTCAGTGAGAAAGTCCAGCTTTCCTGGGTGGAAAAAGCAAGATGTGCCTCATCAGGAGAGGAAGCTGGGGGGGAACAGCCATTCCCATCTCCAGCTGAAAATAGGATTGAGCCAGAAGGGCAGAGGGGAAAGAAAGCACCTGGGAAGAAGATGGTGTTGCTCTCTCTCCCGCCCGGAAGTCATGGAGTGCAGGGAGAAAGGTAACTCTAACTTTGGCTGTGAAGCAGAGGGTGATGAACTGGAATATGAAACCTGCTAAAAGAATTCCAGGTATTGCAAAAGGCAGTTGTGGGAAGCCACAGAAAGAAGCTTATTGGAGTGGGGAGCTACCAGCCTACAATAGTGAAGGGGGCAGACTGCTGGAAGAAGCTTATGGGAGTGGGGAGCTGCTAGCCTCAATAGTGGAGGGGCAGATCGCTGAAAGAAGTTTGTGGGGAACATTTGAAGTTGAACCAGATATCCCTGATGGAACAGAACCAGGTACAAAAGCACTTAGGATTGATATCATGTTTGTGGACCCTGCTAGTTTGTTATTTTCCTTTTGTTTGCTGCACTTGTGTTAACACTGCTTGGCTGGAATAAAGGAAGAAAACCCGGAGTGGCCTTGACCTGAACTCACAGAAACTATAAAGCTGGGACTGTTGACCAAGCGATAGAAGGGCTCCAGGGACCCGGCACCCAGGGTTATTATCACACTAGGAATCAAACTCAGGTTTTATGTCATTGTAACTAATGAATTTTGACAATAATTATAATAAATTGTTGTACAAATAAAGATAATAATTTGTGGGAAAAAATGAGCTCTGTGTAGGCATATTTTTCTGGAATATTCTAGAACTTCTGGATGATGTGGACAAATGCCATTTTATGTTATTTATATTAGAGGTCATTTTAGAAATCTTCTGTGGCATTTGCAAATGTAAATATTCTGCCTTCCTGAAAGAAGAAAATTAATTTTTTTCTGTTTTTTTTTTTTGCATGAAGTGCTCTGCCTGATTTATTTTAAAAAGAGGTTCTTGCCTTCTTAAATCACGCTGAGTGGGCCGGCTGCAGGTATTCAGGGATACCTAACCAGGCAGTGTCACTGAATATCAGCTCAGACCGCAGAATTCAAATTGGGCCAGCAGTCCAGGTGTGTAGTCAAGGAGGAGCTGGCACTTGTACAAGCACGGTCCATATTCAATACCAGTGCCGACGTTGCTAAGTGGCCAGATAGAACCGTACAAAAGGCTGTTCTAGCTTTAGTTACTTAGCTATGTGAGAGCCGGTGCTGAATAATTAGCTGGCACCCATAATATTCGGTCGCCAATCTGATCTCCCTTTTCCAATCTCCCTCAATACCTTTGCTGATCCCCCTATTCTGTGCCCCACACCAGCCCTGGTTCCAACCCACTCATCAGCTCCCGAACTTCATCTCCTCTTTCCTTCTGTTCTATTTGTGAACACCCCCTCCCCCCCAAAAAAACCAAGGCAACCCCCAAGACTTACTTGGAGGTGATCCCTGGTGTCTAGTGGGACAAGACTGAAGCAGCCCCTTTTCTGCTCCTGCCCCTTCAGATCCAGGTTTCAAAATGGTGGTGCTGACTTCTAGTGGTACCACTCCTTGTGGTCAGCATTCCATGTAAGGGCAGGTGGTATTCTTGTCAGGCATAAAGGCCAAAGCATAAAAGCTCACATGATGGAGATGAATGCATGGTTGCGTGGATGGTGTCAGAGTCCTGAGCTGTGGGATGATTTTCCAAGGCCTACTGAGCAGAGATGGTGTTCATCTGTCAAAGAAGGGGCAAATATCTTCCTCAGCAGACTGGTTAACCTACTGAAGAGGGCTTTTAACTAGGCTCATGGGGGGAGAGGGTGTGAACAAAGCAGTAAGTAAAAGCTCTGAGGTAAGTAAAACATCAAATACCTCTATATAAATGGAAAAGTAAGGTGAACCTAGTATGGGTAATAAGATTCTGGATCTAGAGACTTTGATGGAAGAGGCTAACTTGGATTTAGTAGCAGTCATGCAGATGTGATTAATGGAGAACCATTACTAGGGTATATTTATACCGGGTTATAATCTATTCAGGAAGGATTTATGAGGCAAGGAAGATGCACTGAGGGCTAATCTGGAAAAAGGGAATGGAAAATGTATTTACATTAATGTGATAAACAGGCCTCCTTCACAGACAGAAAAAAGAGACAGAGTAGACATTGACAATATAGCTAAGAAAGGGAAAGTTCTACTAATAGGTGATTTCAATGTCAGATGTTGACTGGGGCACCTCTGTTGTGGGGTCTTCTAGAAGTAGGGAAATCCTGGATTCTCTATACGGTGAACTAGTCCAGCTGTTGGTACTGGAACCCAAGTGGGATAGTATCATAGTAGACCTAGTGCTTACAGATGGGGAGATTGTTTCCAGTGTTATATCATCTGGTATCCATTACTCATGTGGACATCCATGGACACAGATTGGGAGATTATATTCAAAAGTGAAAGTTCTAGGCTTCAAGAAAACTAACAAAGTTGGCAGAATACCTCAAGGAGTTATTAGCTGGATGAGAACATCTGGAGAAGTAGAAAAATAGTAGGCAAAGTTGAAAGGAGTTATTTTAAGGACCACAAACTTTTTTGTTAGGAAAGTAAATAAAAGAGAAAAAAATATGCCACATTGGCTCTCAAAAGAAGTAGCTGAAAAGGAAAGGGAAAAGAGGTTAGCTTTTATAAACTACAAGAGACTGCAGAATGTGGAAGATTGGCTAGCTAAACTAAAGGTAGACAAAGTAATGGGATTGGGTGGGATACATCTAAGGGTATTGAAGAAACGTAAGGAAGTTCTGGCAGTTCAGCTGTCTGACCTTTTCAATGCTTCTTTAGAATCGGGATTGGTCCCAGAGGACTGGAGATGGGAAGATGTGGTCCCTGTCCACAAAATCAGAAGTAAAAAGAAGGTTAGGAATTACAGGCTGGTTAGTCTGACATCTATGATAGTTAAATTAATGGGAATGCTTCTACAACAGAGGATATGTTTCTGGAATCCAATGGATTGCAGGAGCCAAAGCAACATGCTTTAACTAGAGATATGTCTTGTCAAACAAACCTGATTAATTTATCTGACTGAGTGACCAGAGAGTCGGATTAAGGGACAGTGCTAGATGTGACGTACTTAGATTTTAGCAAAGCTCTTGATACAGTTCTGCATATACAACTTATAAATAAACTAAGTGGCAGTGGTACAAGCCTTGAACTGACTGACTGCATTAGAAACTGGTTGAATGGAACTTGACAAAGAGTAGTTTTAAATGGAGATCACTCTTGAGGAAAGGGACATTACCAATAGTATGCCGCAAGGATTGGTTCATGATCCAGTTCTTTATAACAATTTTGTAAGCAATATTGCAAAAAGATTGTCTGGTAAGGTTTGCCTCTTTCCAGATGATACCAAAATCTGCAATAAGGTAGACAACCCTGATGGTGTGGATATCATGAGGAAGGATCTGGTGAAACTTGAAGAATGGTCTAGAATTTGCCAACTAAAATTTAATGCTAAAAAAATGCAGGATTATGCATTTGGGCTGCAATATCCTGGGGAAGCAGTACAGGGGAGTGTGCACAAAAGAAGAGTGGGACTTGGGGGTGATCATATCTGATGAATTTAAGGGTGATAAGCAGGTAGAAAAGCCGACAGCAAAAGCCATAAGGATGCTTAGGTGCACAGGGAGAGGAATGGCTAGCAGGGAAAAGCAGATGATAGTGCGTCTGTATATGTCTTGAGTGAGACTCCATTTAGAGCATTGGGTACAACTCTGGAGCCCGAACCTTCAAAAAGATATAAAAAGAATGGCGTTAATCCAGAGGATAGCAACTACAGTAGTTGGTGCTCTTCATTATAAAGCATATGAGGAGAGACTTAAAGATTTCAATATATATACTTTGGAAGAAAGGTGAGAGACGGAAGATATGATAGACACATTTAAATAACTCTGTGGCATAAATGCAGAGGAGGGAAGCCTCTTTCAATTGAAAGGAAGCACTGAAATGCATAGGATTAAGGTAAAAGGGAATACTTCTTTACAGAAAAGGTGGTGGATGTATGGAAAAGACTCCCAGTGGAGGTGGTGGAGATGAAGGCTGTATTTGAAGTCAACAAAGCTTGGGACAAGCATATAAGATCTTATTATTAAATTATTTTTATTCATAAATTCAGCCAAATGTAAATAACAACATTGAGTAGTACAATTCTGAAAAATATAGCAAAAAACATTTCCCTCCTTAAACCCTCTCCCCCCAACACACATCATAAATACCAGATTCTCTCAGAAAATTGCATGGCCTTGAGGTCTGGACTCATAACCTCTCACCATCCAGTCGGAAAGATGATATCTATATGCCTTTCCCTCCCCAATATCCCCCACCCCTGCAGCCTCTGCCTAAACAGAGCCATCTTTGTGGACTCTAAATTCCATCCTGAAAACCATTTAAAACTTGACTGCATGCCTTTGTAGAAGTTGTCTGCAGGTACATTTGCCATATGGACAGAAAGGCTTTCTGTCTTTTAGGAGTATTCCGGGTGCCGTTAGATTCCCACAACATTACTGTATGAATCTTATTTCTCCAATACTAAAAAGCTGGTGAGGTATCTGGCAACCACACTTTTTCCCCAACTGTGTAAATCTTGCTTAAGAATAGCTCCCCCCTCCCCTGTCCTTGGACCTCATACAGACTAGTTTTATTGAATAATATCCTAGTAGCTGTGGTTCTTAGTGAGTGGCCTAATAAACTTAAACTATGCAAATAAAAAAAAATCAATATAAAATTCTGCTATTTTACCACATTGCCACAAGGCATGAAAGAATATATTATTATGTTCCTCACATTTCAGAAATATAGGAGTGTCAGCATATCCTACTTTATGAGCCAATATTTGCGAAAAATATGCCCTGTGTAAGATACAGTACAGCCACTCTTGCAACTCGGCGCTATGTATTGTTCATGGGTTTTCTATCATTAAATTCTTTAATTGTATCAGACCTAAAGGATGGCTCATGTCTCTAACCCAGCTATCCAGAGGATGATAATACTTTTTAGGTGGTAATCTACTACTTAAAGCTTTATATAGCCATGAGAATGGAGACATGACCTAAAGAGTCACCTTTTAAGAACTCCTGCACTTTATTTCCAAAGCGGGAGGATATACTTGGTCTAAAGTAGGCAAATAATAGGTCAGTTGTATAGATGCACAATGATCACCAAATCAACTGTATATCTCCATTGTAATTCTGCAAAGCTCATCACTGAGCCATCTTCCTATAACAAATGTTCAATTAAGGAAATTCCCAATGTATTCCAACATCAAAACACTACATAGACCAGTCCGGGTTGAAAATCAGCATTTCCCCCTACTAGGAATAATTGGAGTACGCTGCCAAAGACCCATGAGTTCCTTCCATAAATGCCAAAGAGGCTGCAATAGAATACCGTTCCTAACCTCAGAGGGTAGCCACTCTTCAAACAACTACAGTTAGTGAACCTCCTCAGATTTAAATAAGAATATTAACACAGGAGGAAAAGGCCATGGCTTAAAATAAGTCATTAGTCTCTAACACCCAAACTTGCAGATGTCTAAGCAAACAAGCTTGATTATATACTTTAATATTTGGTACACCCAATTCACCTTGTTGCCAATTACCCTGCATAGAAATCCATCACATTTTAGACTTATCCTTCCCCAGCAGAACTTATGCAAAGCCCACCACAAGGCTATTTAAGTCTTTTCAGAGAAGATGAATCGGGAGAGTCTGTAAAACATACAGCCAGGAAGGGAAGACTACCTACCATATGAAAAGGGGCTATTCTCCTCATCAGAGATAATGGTAAATTATTCCAGATCTCTGATTGAGTCCTAGTATCCCTTAGCAGCTTGTCCATGTTCAGCCTATATAATAATGATATATATCCATTTTTAATTGAATCCCTAAGTATAGGAATGACCAAGTAGCCCATTTTAATGGAAGAGAATCTACCCATGCTTTTCATAAGATTCCCTACCCACCAAGACTTCTAACTTGTCCAAATTTAGTTTAAAATCTGAAAAGTCTCCATACTCCTAAAAACTATCCAACAGTACTGGAAAAGATTTATGAGGATCCATAATATAGATCAGTAAATCATCTCAAAATACAAAAAAAAAAAACACTGAACAATTCCACAAAAACAGCTCAGCTCAAACACAAAAAATGTGGAAACAAACTCTAACCTCAAATAGTAAATAATATGATCACTTTTTCATATAATTCTTTTTTAATTTTTTCTTCTTTTTCTTACATCCTTAACTTTTTTTTACTTTTAGACATTTGCTCAAAAGGAGGAGAAAAAGCCTCAGTAGTCGCAGGTTAATGCTGTGGAAACTGGGCACTGGTTGTCCGACCCAGTAAATTTTCAACATGGAAACCACAGCTCCTTTGAACTTAGACCAACCATCGGCAATATTTTAGGCTGCGTGAAAAAGAAAATATGTGAGTGATAAAATAGGTTAGACAAAATTATAAATACCAGATACTAGAAAAATGATTATAGTATACATTTGCTGCAAATTAAGAAGCTAGAAGAGTACTGGGAGGTTTTTGCCGATGATTGGTCTAAGTCGGAAGCAGCTGTGGTTTCCATGTTGAAAATTTACTGGGTTGACAAACAGTGCCCAGTTTCCATAGCGTTAACCTGTGACTACCGAGGCTTTTTCGCCTCCTTTTGAGCAAATGTCTAAAAGTAATAAATGTTAAGGACGTAAGAAAGAGAAGACATTTTTTTTTAATTATAAGAAAAAATGATCATTCAGGGATTGAAGAACACATGATGGGGAATAGGGGATCGTTAAAGAAGATAACTATTCTGGTGAGCCTACCCGAAATGCCATAAAAGTGAGGAGTACTGTTTTATAAATGATACATTGTTCCACTGGAAGCCAATGATGACTATGAAGAAGAGGAGAAACCTAGTCAGAGTGATGAGCATGACATAAAAGTCTCATGACAGTGTTCCGGAGTGCTTGAAGTTTTTTTTATGAGAAAGTGGGGGCAGCCAAGATACAAAATATTACAATAATATAACCTGGGAATAAGCAAAGAAAGAATAAAATAGCGGAAAGTGTCATGATCAAAGTACTGTCAAACTGAGTGTAACTGCCTAAGAATGTAGAAACCAGATTTGCATATTGCAGAGATCTGTGGTACGAAGTTAAGTTTGGAATCCAAAGTTATGCCTAAGTAATGAAAGGTATCAGCAGGTT
The DNA here is from genome assembly GCF_901765095.1 of Microcaecilia unicolor. Classification (NCBI taxonomy): domain Eukaryota; kingdom Metazoa; phylum Chordata; class Amphibia; order Gymnophiona; family Siphonopidae; genus Microcaecilia; species Microcaecilia unicolor. Next base: position 99,195,713 of record NC_044039.1, read on the forward strand.
GAATAATAGTCCCAAAGAAGTTGATAGTAAGGTTAGGCTCCAGGAGACCCCCTGTGAACCAGAAAGCAACCGTTTTCTGTGTATTCAAAACCAAATGCTGGGAAACAAGCCAATATGAAATAGTTTTGAGACAGCCTTGAAGAGCCGCTCATATATTATTTGATGGACAGGATATAAGCCCCTAATAAACTTGGAAACTTGGTGCCTAAATTAGGCACAGATACCCCCTTATTCTATAACAGCACGTACAGTGGTGGAAATAAGTATTTGATCCCTTGCTGATTTTGTAAGTTTGCCCACTGACAAAGACATGAGCAGCCCATAATTGAAGGGTAGGTTATTGGTAACAGTGAGAGATAGCACATCACAAATTAAATCCGGAAAATCACATTGTGGAAAGTATATGAATTTATTTGCATTCTGCAGAGGGAAATAAGTATTTGATCCCCCACCAACCAGTAAGAGATCTGGCCCCTACAGACCAGGTAGATGCTCCAAATCAACTCGTTACCTGCATGACAGACAGCTGTCGGCAATGGTCACCTGTATGAAAGACACCTGTCCACAGACTCAGTGAATCAGTCAGACTCTAACCTCTACAAAATGGCCAAGAGCAAGGAGCTGTCTAAGGATGTCAGGGACAAGATCATACACCTGCACAAGGCTGGAATGGGCTACAAAACCATCAGTAAGACGCTGGGCGAGAAGGAGACAACTGTTGGTGCCATAGTAAGAAAATGGAAGAAGTACAAAATGATTGTCAATTGACAAAGATCTGGGGCTCCACGCAAAATCTCACCTCGTGGGGTATCCTTGATCATGAGGAAGGTTAGAAATCAGCCTACAACTACAAGGGGGGAACTTGTCAATGATCTCAAGGCAGCTGGGACCACTGTCACCACGAAAACCATTGGTAACAAATTACGACATAACGGATTGCAATCCTGCAGTGCCCGCAAGGTCCCCCTGCTCCGGAAGGCACATGTGACGGCCCGTCTGAAGTTTGCCAGTGAACACCTGGATGATGCCGAGAGTGATTGGGAGAAGGTGCTGTGGTCAGATGAGACAAAAATTGAGCTCTTTGGCATGAACTCAACTCGCCGTGTTTGGAGGAAGAGAAATGCTGCCTATGACCCAAAGAACACCGTCCCCACTGTCAAGCATGGAGGTGGAAATGTTATGTTTTGGGGGTGTTTCTCTGCTAAGGGCACAGGACTACTTCACCGCATCAATGGGAGAATGGATGGGGCCATGTACCGTACAATTCTGAGTGACAACCTCCTTCCCTCCGCCAGGGCCTTAAAAATGGGTCGTGGCTGGGTCTTCCAGCACGACAATGACCCAAAACATACAGCCAAGGCAACAAAGGAGTGGCTCAGGAAGAAGCACATTAGGGTCATGGAGTGGCCTAGCCAGTCACCAAACCTTAATCCCATTGAAAACTTATGGAGGGAGCTGAAGCTGCGAGTTGCCAAGCGACAGCCCAGAACTCTTAATGATTTAGAGATGATCTGCAAAGAGGAGTGGACCAAAATTCCTCCTGACATGTGTGCAAACCTCATCATCAACTACAGAAGACGTCTGACCGCTGTGCTTGCCAACAAGGGTTTTGCCACCAAGTATTAGGTCTTGTTTGCCAGAGGGATTAAATACTTATTTCCCTCTGCAGAATGCAAATAAATTCATATACTTTCCACAATGTGATTTTCCGGATTTAATTTGTGATGTGCTATCTCTCACTGTTACCAATAACCTACCCTTCAATTATGGGCTGCTCATGTCTTTGTCAGTGGGCAAACTTACAAAATCAGCAAGGGATCAAATACTTATTTCCACCACTGTATAAATTGCAGGAACATGCCTGATCTGCCCATGACCTTCCCATGTCCATGTCCCCTTTTTGGAAGCTAACGTAAAATATACATATGGACCTGGGCATGTAAATATGCACACGTTAATTTAAATTGATGCCAAAAATACCAAGAATTGATTGTGAGGGCCCAATTATTGGTGCTAATTGGCTTGTTATTCAATTAAATTGTGCGCATAAATTGGGCGTTTTCCCAAATTTGCGTGTGTAATTTTTAGCTACAGTTTTAGAATTTGGGGGTGTATGTCCAACAGGAAAGTCCCATATTTAAGGATTACTTTGAATTTCCCTGAATAGAGGGTCCAAAATGAGTACAAAAAGTAAAGGAGAGAGCAGGCATCCCTGCCGGGTCCCCCTCCTTATAGAGAAAGAGTGAAATAAAATCCCATTAGCCCATATTTTTTCCTTAGGTTCCTTATATATTCTGATAGCATCTTGGAAAAAATCCCTTAACCTACAAGTTTCCAAAACTCCATAGAGGAAATCCCAAAGAACCCTGTCAAACACCTTTTCTGCATCAAAACATTAACATGAACGACAGATGTCTATTTTTTGTCATTTCTACAGTGGCCAGTATCTTACATACATATCTTTATCGGACCCATCTCTGCAGCTTCAATGAATGTGAAAAGATTCCTAGACACCAAAATGTAATGTTCTAGACATGGTGGAATGTGGCTAGATAAGTGGATAAACCCCTTTTTGTAGCGTGCAGAGTTCTCCATACATCCACCATGTCCAGCAAATCACACAATAAGGGGATTCCTCTTGTAAGATCCACCCCCTCCCCACCTGAATAGCATGATCCATCCAGATGAGAGTCATATACCCCATTAAAGTCCCTTCCTATCAATATTGGCATTCCTTCAAAACTTGTAGGTGTTTCAAAATCTGTTTATTAAAATGCTTATAAGAGTTGAGAGCATAAATATTACATAGTACCATAGCTATGGTTACTGACACTATGACAAATCTTCCTTTGTCATCATGTATAACTTTATGGGTGAGCACTTGTTATCCCTTTCTGATTAATGTTATCACTCCTGCTGTCTTAGCGCAAGTCAGGGATTCAAAGTATTCTCCCAACCACCATTTACAAAGTTTACTATGTTTGCAGCCTGCTTTTTATGTAGCATTTACAATATTTGTTGCTGCTTAATGGGTGAGTTGATACCTTCTACGTTCCATGCTATTACTGTCAGTGACATGTAATCTACAGGTATATTCACTCAAAAAATGAACATCTTGACATTGCCATGGGAGATGCCCCAGCCACCATCTCCCTTCCCTCTGTGTTCTTCCTCCCCTAAAGCCTTTAAGTTAAAACATCCATTCCCCAACCTCTGTATCAACCTTAAAACCCTGGCTCCAGGAGTCCCCCCCTTTCCCAATCCTTATTATCACACCCTTTTTCATATTTGCCCCATAAATCCCCTCCCCAAAACATCCTTCATGCCATTTCCCAAATCAAGAAATGCACATCTTGGTGCCCCTACTTCAACAGTGAATTAAGGAATGTTTTCCAAAATGCTGAATCTTCATCTCTTTCTTTATTACTACACCCACTAAACTCAGTTCCCACTCAAGTGTTCAAAACAAACATTTTATTAATACTGTCTATTGGACCAAACCACATAAATTTGTTTTGGTTTTCTTTATTTAACTTGAGTTTATGTGAATAAACCCATTTTTCTACTAAATTTAAACAATTTCTCAGTCCCAAGTTTTCAATATCGTCAGCTACCAAGGGGAACAAAACGCAGATGTTGTCTCTCTAAATGAAATATTCAATTTTAGGTCCCCTTTTACTAAGCCGCGTAGGCACCTATGTGTGCCGAACGCATGCCAAATTGGAGTTACCGCCTGGTTACTGCGTGGCCCTTGTAGTAATTTCAATTTTGGTGTGCGTCCGCTACACGTGTCTGAAAAATATTTTTTATTTTATGGTGTATGTAACGGATGCGCGCCAAGTGGCATTTGATGTGTGTAGGTCATTACCGGCCAGATTCTTTACCGCTAGGTCTATGGCTGGCGGTAAGGTCTCAGACCCAAAATGGACACGCGGCAATTTTCATTTTGCTGCATGTCCATTTTCAGTTAAAAAAAGAGGCCTTTTTTACAGGCGTGCTAAAAAAATGGATCGGCATGTGCCCAAAACCCGCGCCTATACTACCGCAAGCCATTTTTCAGCATGCCTTTGTAAAAGGACCCCTTAGTTTGCGCCAATACTTTTCCTAAATACCTCATTAAAATACAGAACAATATAGGGGAAAATGGGAGCCCTTTGGAATGCCAGACTCTGCATCCCAAGAGTCAGACAGTAGGTCTACAGTGCCATTTTGCACACACGTTTACCCCTGGGGGAGGTTTTCCTGGGGATGGAGTTGGGGTGGAGTGTAGAGCAACATGAGTGTATATTTTTAGTCTGAAAAAGTATCTGAACAAACCAGCAGATATAAATGTAGTCAGGTACTTTTCCTAGGATAGATTTAAAAGGAAAACATGAATGTACTTTTATTTTCAGAATCCTGTAAAGTCCACAGAGTGAAAAGTATGAATGTACTTTTCACCAATGCACACAGTTATAAAATTACCTTTTTTGTCTTCCCTGGAACATACTCCCAAATTCTATAAATGGTACTTTAATTTGCACATGCAAATTGGATGCACGCCCAAATTTACACATGCAATTTAAATCAATAACGATCCAATTAGTGCTGACAATTGGAATTTTAACAAGCAATTATTGGTGCTAATTGGCTTTAATTAAAATTTTAGGTGCCTAAATTTAGGTGTGGGATCTGTGCGTAAATTTACCCGGGGTCCAAAAAGGGGTCATGCCTATTGGAGGGCCATGGGCGGATCCAGGTCTTTCCCACAATTTATGTGCATTGTTATAGAATAAAAGGGATCTGCGCCTAATTTTGGTATGGGGATCAACACTACAGTTTCATTAGTGCAAATGGTTGTGCCTAAATGTAGTCACAGGTTCTGGTGATTAGTGTTATTCTATAAACAGTGCCTAACTTTAAGTGCTGATTTTTTAGGTGTTATTTATAGAATTTAGTCTGTATTGTCATGCCAATAACATTTATCTGAATCTGAATATGCTTTGCTCTGTCTACTCCTGGGTGGTGGTGGTGTGTGTGGGGGGGGGGGGGGGGGGGGGTAAGAAGGAGAGAGGCTAGAGTTATTCTCTGCTGCTGAGTGTTGGGGGCACTCCTGGCAAATAGAGTCATTGGATACAGCCCAGTGTGTATAGCCGAAAACAGCATTGTTACAACTGCACTGTGATTCCTAGAAAGAGTGGCAATTATATATATGAGAAAGCCCTTTGGTAACCAGAATACAGTAGCCTAATGTCAATGGTATTTTGAAAGGTTTGGTGAGAGATATTGAAAAAAAGGGGGCAGGTTATCAGGTTCCATATGGGAGTTTCTATGTGCATCTACCCAAAGTAGAGTGGAGGAATGGCCTAATGGTTAGAGTAGTGGGTTGGGGACCTGGGAAAATGGGTTCAATTCCCGTTACTGCCTGAGGGTCAGCAGTGGATTGAGATCCTGTGATCCTGGGCAAGTCACTTAACCTTCTGTTGCCCCAGGTACAACAATAATACAATGTACTACATAATTTGGGAGCCCATTAGGGACAGACCCAGTACCTGAAAAATGAAACTGTAAACCGCTTAGGTCTAAATGAATGAAAGAATAAAAATGAAGTGAATCACTATTGAACAGACTAAACAGGCCTTATTGATCTTTATCTGACACAATTATGTTATACAGCAAAGCTCCTGGTGCTGCCTCCAAATTTATTCCACAAAGATTGTTAAGTCTGCGTATTGGAAGAGGTGGCCTTATATGCTATATAATCATGAATTATTATTGTTATTATTTCAGAATTTATAATAATCAGTGGCTGATTATTCAGAAAAAATCAGAAAGTGATGCTTTTCTTTTTTTGATTGTGTTCCTTATTAAAATGGCTGTTCTCACTGTACCTGCTGCAAACTAAGAGGACCTTTTACCAAACTACGGTAAAAAGTGGTCTTAGCGAATCCTTATGCCAAGAACTTGTGACCTGGATTGGCTACTGTTGCATACAGGATGCTGGGCTTGATGAACCTTCGGTCTGTCCCAATATGTCAATGCTTATGTTTTTATGTACTTATGTGGGTCATTCCCACACACTAAGACTAAAAGACAGCATTTCCTATTTTCTGAATTTATGCCCATGCGCTAATTTTCCCATTAGCATGTGAGTACCTTATCACCACCTATTTTGTAGGTGGTGAAGGCTCATGCACTAACCACGCACTAATCAGTTTGTGCATGGCAATATAGGTGCACTAACCAATTAGTTTATCATTTAAAATTTGTTATACTGCTCTCATTGCAAGCAAATCAAAGCGGTTTCCAGATAAAATAAAATCAAGAAAACAGAAAAGAACGCCAAATTTTAATAAGAAAGACCTGACTACCTATATCATTCAAACATATGTCAATCCTGCACAAAAATAACAAAAATATATCAATATAAAGCAAAACAACTCATAATATAATCCAAACAAATTCAAAGATTCACATAATTCTCATCTACCACACCCAGTCTCCCGTCATAGAATCAACCCAGGCCTACATAGTAAAAGCCTGAATACGCCTACTCTCCACCCTCAGACCTGCCCCCAGCGCTAAAAAATAAATTGTTTTTTAGTGCCTGGGTAGTATGTGTACATCTAGAAGTTACTGCGGGAAGTCTGCAGGTTAGTGCTTACTGCAGCTTATTAAAAGGACTTCTAAGAGTAATTCTGTAAAGAAGGTGCTAATATTTATGTGCAAATATAATATCGCATCACACCTTATGCTATGAGTTTATCTTGTTGGGCAGACTGGATGGTCCATACTGGTCTTTATCTGCTGTCATCTGCTATGTTACTATGCATATTTTACAGGTAAATGTTCACATGCAAAGAGTCTGGGCAGACCTAACATTTACGGTTTATGGTTTATTTATGTATTTATATTTATATATCAATTTCCTTTTAAAATATCATTCGAAATGCTTTACAAATCATATAAAAACAATAAAAGTAAGGATGGGGTGGTTAATTGGACTTAGGGCCCTGTTTACTAAGGTGCGCTAGCGTTTTTAGCATCCACTAATTTTAGCACATGCAAAACGCTAGAGACACCCATATATTCCTATAGGTGTCTCTAGCGTTAGAACGTGCTAATTTTTAGAGTGTGCTAAAAACACTAACGAGCCTATATTGCGGCTTAGTAAACAGGGCCCTTCATATACTGTCTTTCCTGAGGTCATAGCAAACAGGAGTACAGTCAATGCTCAAATAAGATGTGACATTTTTTGCTGGAGGATGTGATCAAAACTAGTACAGCTGGGTTTAAAAAAAAGTTTGGACAAGTTCCTGGAGGACAAGTCTATTACCATTACCAAGGAAGACCTGGGATTTGCCAGTTCTTATTGTGAGAAGGATCAATATACCAGTTTAATCTTTCCTCATTGCTTGACTTAAATTTGGTGCTTGCTTACATATTTATTTCTCTATTATTTTCATTTGATAGCACGCCTCACCCCTTTTTATGCTTTATTACAGTGGACCTCTGCTCAGAATGGAACTAACTTTGGCTTTTTTCTAGTGTGCATAAGTAAATATTCTCTTACCATTAGATTATTCTGCCTGTAGCAGGTCAAGCAGTTTAGGCAAGCAGGTGTTAACTGAATATCTGACTTCTATTGTTAACATATGTAAATACATTAAATTATTACCTCCATGCCATCTGGCAGGCACGTAAATAAAAGAATTTATCTCTAACACAACACATCAGTTGTGAGCACTTTCTGCTTCAGTTCAGATTTTCTTTATGTTTCTAGCAACTACAATATTTTACCATTTTCTGTAATTTTAAAATGGCCCACAGGGTCACAATATAACTGTCTTCTTTTTCAACAATGCTTAAATCATAAAGTGTAAGATGCAGAGGTAGAAAGCGTAGGTACAGAACCAGGCAAAAACCCTTCCTATCTATTTCACTTTCCTCTTCCTTTCTTATAGAAAACGGCAAGATTTCCATTTGAATATTCTATAAGTTCCCATTTATACTGGAAAAATGGGCTTAGACAATTCTTGAGGGGCTCTTTTACAAAGTCATGCGTGGGTAGTATGCGCTAAATTGGTGGTAATTCCAAGTATGGCACACAACAAATCCTGCAGTAGAAAATATATTTTTATTTTCTACCATGAGGGGGCGTTCCCAGCGGTAATCGGCAGCGCAGCTACGTAGCTACAAGCTGCATGTTTACCATACAAGTAGCATGTGAGACTTTACCACTAGATCAATGGCTGGTGGTAAGGGCTCGGGCCGTAAAAAGGCGCGCGTTAGTTTTAATTTTTTGCGCACACCTATTTCCCGGCCCATTAAAAAAATGGCCTTTTTCCCCAGATGCGGTAAAAAGTGGCCCAGCACATGCCAAAAAGATGTGCCCACGCTACCGCAGGCCACATTTTACTGTAGCTTTGTAAAATGACCCCTGAATGCTTTACGTTTTGGGGTCCTTTTTACTAAACTGTACTAAAAAGTGGCTGGCGCTGTTTGTAGTGCGTGAATTTTCCATGCACTGTGACTACTTTTAGCATGGTAGTAAGATGGCTGCATCTGTATTTTGTTCTGTAATTGCCATGCGCTAATTTCCCAATTAGCACATGGCCATTAACGTGGGAGCCCTTACCGACACCTATTTACTAGGAGGTAAAGGTAAGGGCTCCTATGCTAATTCCACGCTAATCTGGTAGCGCGTGCCAATGTGCCTGTGCTACCTGATGTTCAAGGAGAGAAAGACGCGAACCCGCAGACAAATCCAGACCCCTCGACGAAGCCGAGGCGAAATAGGGACCTGTCGGGGGTCCGGTGGATAAATGAAAAGTGCAGATAAGTGTTCAGTGATCTTTCAGCACCTAGTGTGTTTGATGTTCTTTCAGCACACAGTGAAGATAAAATGTTAAAAGCTATAAACAAAATACATAAAAGAAAAATATATAAGAATATATATACCATCATACCACCGTGCTGTGAGATACAGTGGTGGTGGGGGTTTTAGTCAGTGATTACAAGCAGTCAGAGAAGCTTAAAATCCCGATACAATTTGAGGACAGAAGCCAGGTGACATTATGAGACTGCAGTGGCATAGCAAGGGCGGGGCAGTCCGCCCTGGGTGTCAACGGGTGGGGGGGTGCATCCGTCCACCCCCCCCCCCTGGTGCAGCGCCTCTCCCCGACACGGTTCCCACCTGCCTACGAGCTCCATCCATCTGCAGCGCTGCTGTAAAGAAGAAATCGCTTCGCCGGCCCTTCCCTCACTCACTGTCTCCCGCCCTTGAGGAAATAGGAAGTTACGTCAGAGGGCGGAAGACAGTGAGTGAGGGAAGGGCTGACGAAGCAATTTCTTCTTTACAGCAGCGCTGCAGATGGATGGAGCTCATAGGCAGGTGGGGACCGTGTCGGGGTGGCGCTATGCCGGGGGGTGTCCAGGCTGGTGGGGGGGGGGGTCGTGTTGGTCTGCACCCGGGGGGGGGGTGCAGCGGCGATCCGCCCCAGGTGGCAGCTGCCCCCGCTACGCCACTGTGAGACTGTTCCCCGCATAAGACCTTTAGTCCGTGGTGGTATATAGAACCGTGGTGGAAATATAGGTGAAGTGTGCTACCTGATTAGCACAGGGCACACTTAGAAGACACAGTGCTTTCTGGCGCACAGCATGCACACACTATTGTCTACTGCAGCTTAGTAAAAGGGCCCCAGAGTTTACATTAATATCCAAGCCCAGAAGGGAACAGATAGAGAGGCCTAAACTTCAGTGTGCTAGAGTTTGGTTCAGGAAAAGTCCTGGGATAAGAGTTCTGCTTTGTACGTTGAAATTTCTTTGAAGATGGTAAATCAACTCCAGATACAATATACTGCTGCTATTCTGGCTTTTAGAGCCAGGGAATATGATAAAATTACCCCTCTGTTAATGAGGTTACATTGCTTACCAATCCAGGCCCAGGATTACTTTAAAGTGGCTTGTATAATTTTCAATATATTTTGAGGTTTTAGTCCAGAGTATTTATTTATTTGCATGCTTTTAAAGCACATTTCCAAACAGGCTACAAAGCAGTTTACACAGCAATATTGCACAGATTTCCCATATTCCTTAGCAATTCTTGCATCTAAACATTTATGGAGTTGGCACTGTTTGATCAAATTCCCTTCTATTAGCGGAATTTGATTTAAGTGAGTTTTTGATTCCTTTTTCCTATTCCAGCTAAGGTCTGGAATGGTATCCCTTTACTTAAGAGAAATTTCTTCTTACTTCAATTTCCTTCATTCTCTGAAAATGTTTTCTTTTGTAAAGTATGCCAATGACAATAACGTATTGTTTTTGTATTTGAATCTGTTTTAATTTGGGGGCTGCTAGTGTATGCACCAGCCTTAATTAAGAATTACATATTGATTATAACCTATTATTAAGGATTGGGTGACTAATAAATACAGTAAACAGAATAGAAAAAATAGTTCTAGAATTGGCGCTGGCTCTGTGTGACCCTGTACAAGTGACTTTCAGGCTTATTTTCGAAAGAGAAGGTTGCCCATCTTTCGACACAAATCAAAAGATGGGCGTCCTTCTTACAGGGTCGTCCAAATCGGCATAATCGAAAGCCAATTTTGGGCGTCCCCAACTGCTTTCCATCACGGGGACGACCAAAGTTCACGGGGGCGTGTCGGAGGCGTAGCAAAGGCAGGACTGGGGCATGCCTAACACATGGGTGCCCTCGACCGATAATGGAAAAAAGAAGGGTGTCCCTGACGAACACTTGGGACGACTTTACCTGGTCCTTTTCTTCTTATGACCAAGCCACAAAAATGTGCCCTAAATGACCAGATGACCACCGGAGGGAATTGGGGATGACCTCCCCTTACTCCCCCAGTGGTCACTAACCCCCTCCCACCCTCAAAAAATGTTTAAAATATTTTTACAGACTCTATGCCAGCCTCAAAAATTCATACCCAGCTCAATGACAGCAGTATGCAGGTCCCTGGAGCAGTTTTAGTGGGTGCAGTGCACTTCAGGCAGGCGGACCCAGGCCTACCCCCCCCCCCCCCACCTGTTACACTTGTGGTGGTAAATGTGAGCTCTTTAAAACTCACCAGAAACCCACTGTACCCACATGTAGGTGCCCACTTCACCCCTTAGGGCTATGGTAGTGTTGTACAGTTGTGGGGAGTGGGTTTTCGGGGGGGGGGGGGTTGGGGGGCTCAGCACCCAAGGTAAGGGACCTATGCACCTGGGAGTAATTTCTGAAGTCCACTGCAGTGCCCCATAGGGTGCCCAGCTGGTGTCTTGGCATGTCAGGGGGACCAGTGCAGTACGAATGCTGGCTCCTCCTACAACCAAAGGGGTTCGATTTGGTCGTTTCTGAGATGGGTGTCCTCGGTTTCTTTATCGCCGAAAATCGGGGATGACCATCTGTAAGGTCGACCTAAAATTCGTGATTTGGGCATCCCCATCCGTATTATCGAAAGGAAAGATGGACGCTCATCTTGGTTTCGATAATACGGGTTTCCCCGCCCCTTCGCCGGGATGTCCTGCGAGGACATCCTCAGGAAAACTTGGGCACCCCTTTCGATTATGCCCCTCTTTGTCTCCCTGTATCGCAAGTCTAATCCTAGTTTTGCCACCTGTGTAAAACCTTGAATAAGTCACATGAGAGGCCATTTTAAAGGCTTCTACTGGGTAAATTGGCCTTTCTGAAAAATGTCATCTTCTATTTGGTTAAATATAGGTATGGACAGAGCTTAATTTCTGGGTGAATGGCCTGGAACACAGTTCTGTCACTTATTTTCAGACTCCTCAGCAGCAAGCCCTCTCTTCCAGACATCCTGCAGAGAAGAGGAGGAGAGGTGGTGAGCCTGGAGCAGAGCAGAGAATCTAGCCTCACTTCTCCTGTTGCTCCTGCCTCTGGCCTACTCCCTCTCACAGATCCACAGTTCCATTTGCTCTTTGACTTCAAATTAAACCCTGGATACGGGTTTCCATATACATTTTTAGATAGGTCAAGCAGGGGCATAGCCAGACTTCGGCGAGGGGGGGGTCCAGAGCCCGAGGTGAGGGGGCACATTTTAGCCCTCCCCCGCCATTTTTGACCCCCCCCACCGCTGCCGCCACCTCCTTTGACCCCCCCCGGCGCCAAACACATGCAGGATGTCAGACTCACAGAAACAGAAGCCTTGCAGATGAACAACACGGCCGCGCCGGAGAAGAGGACTTCGGCTGGCGGGGGTTGGGAACCCCCGCTAGCAAAGGTACATGACGGCGATGGCGGAAGGTTGGTGGCAGGAGGGGGGGTCAAAGGGGTTGGCGGCAGGGGGGCCAGGGCTAAATCTACGGGGGCCCATGCCCCCGTGGCCCCACGTAGCTGAGGTGAAGGGAAGGTGGTCAAGGGAAGGTGTATGGTGAGAGGGCATCTAGGGAAATAATGGACAGTATTCTATAAATGATGCGCAAAAATGGATGCTGAAAAATATCTGCGCTAAGCGCGATTCTATAAAGGGCGCACGTGGGCAGAGTACTGTCAATCCACCCCAGCTACCATTCTTTTCTTTTTCTTAACTACAAGGTACATGGTTATAAAGTATTCATGAACGTTTCTGCTCCAAATCCCTTTTTACTTCCTGTATTTTGGGGAGAGCCAGCTGAGGAGAAGGTATTTGCCTTAATCTTACATTTCTTATCAATGGAGAACCTAAAATGTATTTCTATATTCAAGAAGAGTTTGCTTAACATGTTCACTTTCCAGTCAGTTTATAATTGCATTAGGTCCCTCTTACATGAATACACAGCTTTGCTACTTCTCTATAAGAGCTTCTTTATTGCTGAAATTGCCAGCGAATGCCTCTGTTTACAGCCTAAAACAAATGATTGTATCACAACAAGATAGTGCATCTGTCTTTATATTTACTGACATGATACAGAAAGAGATTGTCAGATATCCAAAGTTGTGAAGTTGCTGGCAGAAGCACACCATTGGTATTACAATTCTTGTAAAATAAATATAAATAAAACACTACATTGATTAAGAAAAGGTAATTCTGTCTATCCAAGTTGCATTATTATACTTGAGGCCTAAAGAACTGTGTAATCTGTGAGAGAGATGTACAGATAGAATGAGTACTAATATCTACATGGGGAAAACATTGGACTTCTTACCTTGTTCACTGCTGTTGTCTCCGCTCTGGGAAGCATGGCCTCCACTGGAGGGCCCTGGAGTGCCTGCTGAATGTGTTGAGGTGGCATCGTCATGGTCTCTCCAAGATGAAGGGTTCTAGTGTTGAAATCCCCCAACAAAGGCAATTCCAACAATAAGTAAGGAACAAGAGGAGAGGGAGACAAAATAAAAGGGGAGGGAGGGGAAAGACACAGGTTACTGTCACATAATTCACATGCCCTCATCTTCCAAATACATACTGGTTTCCACATTTTACTCATACAAAATCCAAATAAATCAGTGTGACTTCTAAACTGAAGAGTAGAATGAGATAGTTTACATTCCAACATGCACTGACACACTGAAAACTCCGAGCAGTGCAATCCTTGCGGAAGGCAGATGTCAGACAGCAATATTTCAGAAAGGCATGGTTTGCAAACAGGAATTGAATTTTTGCTTTCACAATAAATCAGTCTCTCTGAACCAATAGGAAATGAATACTCTTTACCAGATCCTCTCTGGGAACAGAGAAAGTACAATTATTTACCTGTAACCAGGGTTTTTTGTGGATAGCAGGATAAACCACCCACATATAGGCAACGTCACTACTTGACAGCATCACCTTGGGCCTGTCCACAGAGTCCAGAAAAATCTGGACGATTTTTCTGAGCATATCTAAACATTTTCATCTAGAGGTAATTGCCACTGTAGCACAGGCATACCAGTCTGTTCCATAGCTCCGTTCTGTAGGTTACATGAAGAGCTTCAACTGCTGAGGAGGCAGGAGAGTTGTGTGGCTGGTTTATCCTCTTGTTACTGAAAAACCCTCTTACAGGTGAGTTAGAGGCCGACAGAATTTCAGTTTCGAATTCGGCACCAAAACCGGCCCAAAATCTGAGTTCAGATTTCTGTCAAAAATGCCTGTGTATTTTTGGTGAAAACCTGAAACTGTACCCCTCCCCCTGACACCACTGCTGCAGGCCAGCCTCCCTCCCATTCTCCCTGACAGAAAACACATCCCCTCTTCTGGGCCACCCACCACTCCACCCTCCTCCCCCTGCCATGGTTGACCCTCCCCAGGCCTACCTTGTAAAGGCCCTGGTAGTGTAGTGGTGTCTTTGGGGAAGGAGCATTCTGAACTGGTCCTGCCCCTTTTCTCCGCGCTGAAAAAATGGAAGCCGTGACTTCATATGGAAACCTTGTGAGACTGCCACGGGAGGTTGCAGCCACCATTTTGGAATTGGGAATGCCTGAGCAGCAGCGACTTGCTCCTATTTAGGCCATTATCAATTACAAAATGGCAGCCATGACATCCTGTCACCTCAATTTTTTCAGTGCAGCAAATGGGGGCAGGAGGAACTTGGGTTGTCCTTGACCCTAAGACACCACTAGACCACCAGAGCTTTTACAAAGTAGGCCCGTGGAGGGCCTACTGGGGGGGGGGGGGGGGGAGGGGAGAAGCATTAAGAGGGCAGATCAATGGCCATAAATTTGAGGTCAGATTAGATGAGTGTTTTGAAGGATGGTTCTGTCAGTGGCAATTAAGGATTAGGCTAAGGTCCCGTTGTGTAGTAGGGGATTGATGGGAGGTTTTAAGTTGAAGAGGTCCCTCATGAATCGAGTAATACTGGTTGGGTGGAAAAGAGGTTTTCCATGGATGTGTTCATGAAAAGCTGACAGTGCACTGAGGTGAACCCTGATAGAATTCGTTCTGAGGCCTTCTGGGAAAGATGAAATAGGTATTCCAATACATAGTTGACTGGGAAGGAAGTAGTCTGGAGTCTAGTAAGAGCACCAGCTAGAAAAACGCTTTTCATTTGAGGCAATATGATTTCTGAGTGGTAGGTTTTCAGGCTGCTAAGAGAATTTTCTGTATGGAGTTACTGAGAGATTTTATTTGCCCATTAATTTTCTAGGTGTTGAGGGCAAGGCATTCCATGTTGTGATGCAGTAGCATTCCCTGATGCTAGGTGTTAAGGCTGGGCTATAGTGGTGGCCATAATTGTTTTAACACTGCAAGTCTGACTAGGAAGGAAGACAATGCCTGTTAAGGCCAGTACGGAACTATCAATATCACTGTAGCTTTGTCTTGGTGCAGTTTTTAGATAGTCTTCAAGATCAGGGGTCTAGGTGGGTATGCATACAGGAATATGATGCTCCAGCTGATGGCAAATGTGCCTTGTGTGAACCTGTCTGGGTGAGGCCATTTGGAGCAAAATATCTCACACTTTGTATTGGTGTGAGTTGTGAAGATGTCAATTTTCACTGTTCCCCAAGTACTGAAGAAGCATTGAGCTACTTAGGGATGAAGGGACCATTCAAAAGGCTCCAGGTGTCTTCTGAGGTGATCTGCTATGGAGTTCTGATTGCCTGGAAGATATGTAGCCTGTAGATAAACTCTATTGGCAATGGCATAGTTCTATATTCTGATGGTCTCTATGCCTAGGCTGACAGATCCTATCCCTCCTTGCTTGTTGAGATAGAACATAGTCACCTGGTTGTAGGTTTGTACTAAGATTATTTGTTGGATAAGCATGGGTGAAAAATGCATAGGGTTTAGTATACTGTCCTGAGTTTGAGGCAGTTGATCTACAATTGATTTTCTTTAGGTGTCCAAGTACCCTGGATTTGCAGATAGAGAAGATATGCATTCTATCCTTTTGTTGAGGCATCCATAGTGAGGACAATTTGCTCTTGTTGCTGTTGGAATAACTTGCCTTGCATGAGGTGGAGTCTGTACTGTCACCAGAGAAAGGCGTTGTGGATTTTGTCATTGATGTGAAAACTGTAGGAAAGGGGTTACTGAAGTTTGAGCTGCTATTGTAGAGTGCACATATGTAGTTTTACATGAGGTAGAAGGTGTATGGCTGCCACTCTAAGGCCCAAGAGTTGTATCAATATCGTTCTCGTTGACCGCTATTTCCCCTAGCAAGAGTCCAATGCAGTGTACAGAAATACAAAATCCAGAATTACAACATTGTAACATTAATATCAAATCTCAAAAAAAAGTTTAACAGACAGCAATGTATTAAAAAGATACATATAGATTGAAAACTAGTTACTTCAGGCAATACAGAAAAATATAAATATACATTTTAAAAACAGGCTACACCAGACATCAAATCATATATCATACAGCTGATAATCATAATCTGTCAAATAAAAAAGGTTTTTAACATTTTCCTGAAAATCAAATAGCTTTCTTCTGTCCTAATATGGGGAAGGAGAGAATTCCGAAAAGACACCCAAGAACTGAAAACGTGATATTAACCACCCAAAAAAACCCTGCACATAACTAATGGAGGAGGGCAAAATATCAATTGGCTATGTAAAGGTGATGAAAATCTAAACAAAGTCACAGAAATTATGTTAATCAATAATTCAGAAGTAAAACCATACAATATTTGAAAAACCAAACATGCTGTTTTATATAGAATCCATTCACTTATTGGGAATGTTAAATAGTAGTAGTAGTAGTAGCCAATACAGTTTAGCTATATAAGAAGATATACTGCAATACTTGTTAAGCCTGAAAACTAGACTAGTTGAAGTGTTCTGAGTAAGTTCAACCTTTCTTAAATATTTAAACCATAAGCCTAAATAAAGAATGTTATAATAATCCAAATATGGCAAAATTAACATTTGAACTAATAAAGCAAAAGTATCCTGGTCAAAATACAATCTTATTAATCGCAATATCTTAATTTGAAAAGAGTTTTCCACCATAATTGATCAATTTGTGGACCATAGATCACAGATGAGTCAAGAATCATTCCTAATACTCTAGTCTGGAGTGGAGGAGTGGCCTAGTGGTTAGGGTGGTGGACTTTGGTCCTGAGGAACTGAGTTCAATTCCCACTTCAGGCACAGGCAGCTCCTTGTGACTCTGGGCAAGTCACTTAACCCTCCATTGCCCCATGTAAGCCGCATTGAGCCTGCCATTAGTGGGAAAGCGCGGGGTACAAATGTAACAAAACAAAAAAAAAAAACAGTCAAAACTGTATCACTAGGCAAGACAACTGAGGGAGGTGTGATAACACCTGGATTTTTGAACCAAAGGTCTTATGTCTTCTTAGGATTCAATTTTAGCTTATTATCCAATGCCCAATGCTGAATCTTATCCATACCAGATGAAACTCTGGTATGGATAAGATCAAATCTGTCAGCAGAAACTGGTAGCAGTAACAGAATATCGTCAGCACAAAACAAATTAAAAAGCATAGGAGATAGCGGTGAACCCTGAGGAGTCCTGCATCCCGGGGACCAATAGTCAGAAAGCATTTGATTTTGCCACACACAGCAACTGCGATTGCCCAAGAACTCCTGAAGCCATTCGAGGACAGAAACTGAAATACTTATTTCACTTAATCGCTCAATTAGCAAGATATGGTCTATATCCTCAAATACTGCCAATATATCAAACTGAAGTAGAATTACTTGTTTCCCATACTCAGCTGTTCTTTTACATATGAAGTAAGTGCCAACAGAAGAGTTTCAGTACTATGAGCGAGCCTAAACTCAAATTGAGAACAATCTAGACAATAAAATCTATTTAAATAATCAGAAAATTGTTGACCCACATACAATTCAATCAGTTTAGTAAAAAGCGGAATACCTTCAATCAGGCGATAGCTAGATGGTTAACTCTAAATCTAAACCTGTACTTTTGGGTATTGGGGTAAGAATGATTCGCCCCATATCACATGGTAATGAGCCAGAAGTAATAACACATTAACCTCTAAGGTAATCCACTGAGACAAAGAAAAAAAATAGTGAACCAGGGCAATTATCAAGGATACATTGTGAGTGAAAACTTTTCAACAAGAGTGAGTGAACCTCTTTAGAAGTAATAGGCTGAAAGGAGTCCCAAGTTTGATCCACAGGTATCAGTTTATCAGGAACTGAGTCAGTTTCAATTATGGCATCATAGGAGACTGGTGTTATCAATTTCAAATCCAAACAAATTTAAGCCACCTTATTTGAAAAGAAATCAGCCAGTTCCTGAGCCGATGGCTACGAAACTTGACAATCATTATTTCAAGATGATG
Organism: Microcaecilia unicolor; assembly: GCF_901765095.1. Taxonomy (NCBI): domain Eukaryota; kingdom Metazoa; phylum Chordata; class Amphibia; order Gymnophiona; family Siphonopidae; genus Microcaecilia; species Microcaecilia unicolor. The sequence continues at coordinate 99,213,887 of NC_044039.1, forward strand.
GACCCACTAGGTCTTTCATAGGACTAAACAGTCTCTTACTATTAATTGATCCAGAGCCAATCATCTTAAAATCATGCATGCAGAAGCTGTTGTAATGGAGGCCACCTAGGGTGCAATTCTGAGGACACTGATTAAACGGGAGTATAGGAGAAATGCCTTGGATAAAGAAGTGCATATCTCTATGCCTATGAACTCCAGGTTTTGGATTGGTGTGAGAGTGGATTTGAGAATATTGATAAGGAATTCCAGAGACTGAAGAAGAAATGAAGTAGTCTAGAGGGCTCAAGATGTTTACTGAGGGGTAGTAACAGTCATGAGCCAGTAATCCAGATGGGGGAATAAGCAGACTACTAACTTGTACAGGTGGGCTGCTATTACTGTAACATATTTTATGAATACCCTCAGTTCCAAGGCTATAGCTACCATTAAATAAGCCTGGCAAAATGTCCAGGGACACCCAGTGGTAGCGGCTGTCTGCAGTTGAACCCTCCCCAAGTCCAATATCTCTCTGTAGACTCCCCCCTCCCCCATTCACATACTCCTCCAAATACGTGATGAGTTGCTAGTAGACGCAGCAGTAAAAACAGGATGCCTTTCGCCACCCTCACCAGGACCTTTCCTGTGCATCAACCCACCTCTCTGATGCAGCTTCCCGTGGGTGGGACACCATACAGAAAAGGGCCTGTTGGGGCCAGTCTGAGGCAGCCTGTTTTTATTACTGCCCCTGCTGGGGACATATTGCAGGTTTGGAGGACTGTGGGAAGGGAGGCTACAAAAGGATGCTGGGCCCACATGGGGGTGGGGGTGATGGAGAAATGCTGGACCTGTGGGTGGGAGGAAAGAGGGATAGTGTTGATCCTGGGAGGTAGTAGAAGAGAAAGCGAGAGAGAGAACTGGAGCAAAGGGGAGGGGGATGAGAGGGGGAGAGATGATGGACCAGGTGGGGGAGCAGAGAGAGAGAGAGAGAGAGAAAGCTGGACCCGGGGAGGGGGAGCAGAGGAAAGAAAGAGAGAGAGAGAGAGAGAGCAAAGGGAGGGGGAGGAGAGATGTTAGACTACAAGAGTGGAGGAAAGAGAGAGGGGAAGATGCTGGACCATGGGAATGTCAGAGGTGGGTGTACAGGAGAAAGGAGAGAAGCTAGACATGGGAAGGGATATGGACACAGAGAAGAGATGCTGGGCATGGAGGGAGCATAGGGACAGGGACACAGAGGGACAATCTGGCCACAAGGGAAGGGCTGACACAGAGGGGAATGCCAGACAGAGTAAGATAGGGACACAGAGGAGAAATACTGAATATGGAGCGAGGATAGGGACACTGAGAGGGCAGGTGCTGAACATGGGAGGGGGAGGATAGGGACAGACAGAGGAAATGCTGGACAGGATGGATAGGAATGCAGAGGAAAGATGAATGACAAAAAGACAGGAGACTCTGGAAAGAAAGTTAAGATAAAACAGAGAAAATCAGAAAAGATGCACTAAGATCAAACCAATGCTCAAACAACACCAGTAGAAAAAAGAGTTTTTGTCTTGAATTTATTAATTGTATTAGGTCAGGTTTGAGAAATGTGTGTCTCTGATACCTTATATTTCAGTTTCTGTTTCTGATAGGTTTTCTATATAGGTCTGGAATGTGTTTTCTTTTTTCAGGATTTACTACTACTACTACTTCTTATCATTTCTATAGTGCTACTAGATGTACACAATGCTATACACTTGAACATGTAAGAGGCAATCCCTGCTCCACAGAGCACAATCTAATTGGGATAGAAAAAACAGGACACATAAGAGATAAAGGGATTTGTTTACTGAAACTCTGAAAGGATTCTCCCCCCCCCCCCTCCTTAGTCTCCACTACCTAAGGAGAGATAGTGATATAGGAGACCCATCTTCATTTTTCCTCCTGGTGCCAATTCAGTTCTAGCTACTCCACTGCTTGGGCCAAGGAAGACCACTTTGCATTGAAAGTACCTGTGCTGGACAGTAAAACATAGCTATTTATAATGCGATGGATGCAGGGGTATATATATATGTCTAGTGATCAAACAATAGAAGATCTATAAACAGGAAATGACCTCAGAATAAAAACACATTTCCCACAAGCATATAATATTACTTGGAGGGGCATTTTCAATATGACTTTGGGTGTTTTGCAAAAAATGTTCAAAATCTGAATAAGAAAGAAGGTCATTTTCAAAAAAGAAAAACATCTATCTTTTTTTTTTTTTTAATACTGTTTTGAACAAGGTTTTGTGATATGGATGTTTTGTTTTTTTGGTCCATTAAAAAAAAAAAAAAAAACATCCAAGTGCAAAATGAACAAAATCAAGCCATTGGGATATAGGAGGAGCCAGAATTTTTAATAGACTGGTCCCCCCCAGACATCCCAGGAAAGCAATAGGGCACCTTAGGGCACTGCAGTGGATTTCATAAAATGCTCCCAGGTACACATCTCACCATTGCTCCTTTATCTTGTCTGCTGAGCACTCCAGAACCCACTACCCTCAACTGTACATCACTACAATAGCCCTTATGGGTGAAAGGGGCACCTATATGTGGAAACAGTGGGATTCTGGTGAGTTTTGGAGGGTTCACAGTTTCCACCACAAGTGTAACAGGTAGGAGGAGGTATGGGCTTGGGCCCACTTGTCTACAGTGCACTGCACCCACAACTAGACTACTCCGGGGACCTGCATGCTGTTCTAATGGACCAGAGTATAACATCGGAGGCTGGCAAGTAATGTTTTTAATCACATTTTGGGGGGATAGGAGGGGTCAGTGACCACTGGGGGAGTAAAGGGAGGTTATTCCTGATTCCCTCCAGTGGTCACCTGGTCATTTAGGGCACCTTTTTGTGCCTTATTCGTTATAAAAACAGGTCTAGCTCAAAACATCTTAGTTTTAGTCCTGAATGGTTTTGTTTTGTTCCATTATGGCTAAAAAAATATCCAAGTCTTAGGAACACCCAGATCACGCCCTTAACATGCCCCTGACATGCCCTTTTGTGATTTGAATGCACCTCTGATGGAATTCATAGAAAAACGTCTAAAAATTGGTTTTGAAAATACCAATTTGGACTTTTTGTGAGAAAAACGTCCAAATGCATATTTATGCCACTTTTTCGACGTTTTTCTCTTTTGAAAATGAGCTCCATAGTAACATAGTATTTTATTTATTTTAAAATTTATATACCAAATTAAAACCTAGGTGGTTTCCAAAATTACATACATAATAAGTAAGTGACGGAAGATAAAAACCTGAGCGGTCCATCCAGTCTGCCCAACTGTCACACTCATTTTCAATTCATGATTAAATTCACAACAAATGTGATGTAAAATACTTGATCATAGCCTTTCTTTGGCATTTCTGGGACATAGACCATAGAAGTCCATCCAGGCCTCTCCTTAGGTTCCAACCACTGGAGCTGTTGTTGAAGCCCACTCCAGCCTATCTTTCTCGTCATTTGCGGGACACAGACCGTAAAAGTCTGCCTAGCACTGTCCTCAGGTTCCAGTCATTGAAGTTGCTGTCAAAGCCCTTTGCATCCCATCCTACAAGTCTGCCTGGCACCGGACCTAGCTCATCACAGCCGGTGTTGCCATCTAAGAGTCACTTGACAGGTTACACACATGTAGCCATTTAAGTTTAGTTTTTTTGCCTTTTTTTTTTTATATACCATTCATTTTCTAATTGGAGGGCAAAGACCACTTGAAAATAATAATATAATGACAATACACTGAACTATATTTTTAAATTTAAGAGGAATGCAATCTGAGTCAACTATAGGACACAAAATAATATAGGATCCCAAAGTCTCAACAATCACTAAAGCCCGGCCCTTAATGTTAAAGATCTGCTGAATCCCACACCATCATTGGGTTCATCATGTGGTAATCATGATATAATAGAGCTAGTGGTCACAAAGGTAATCAATACAAGTGAAATTTTAGTCCACAACATTCACTGCAAACTAAAATCAAAAGCATTGCCACATACCAGGGGCTTAGCCAGACTTCGGCGGGAGGGGGGGTCCAGAGCCCGAGGTGAGGGCGCACATTTTAGCCCCTCCTGGTACCGCTGACCCCCTCCCCCCGCTGCTGCCACCAACTTTGACCCCCCCCCCCCCGCCGCCGACCCTCTTGACCCCCCTCCCGCCACCAACCTTCCCCTGCCGCTGACGTAGGCTACCTCTGCTGGCGAGGGACCCCAACCCCTGCCAGCCGAGGTCCTCTTCTTCCAGCGCAAGGCTTCATTCTGTTTCTGTGAGTCTGACGACCTGCATGTACATGCAGGACATCAGACTCACAGAAACAGAACGAAGCCTTGTGCTGGAAGAAGAGGACCTCGGCTGGTGGGGGTTGGGGTCCCCCGCCAGCAAAGGTAGCTGATGGGGGCGGCGGGGAGAGGCCAAATCTACGGGGGCCCAGGCCCCTGTGGCCCCACGGAGCTACGCCACTGCCACATACTAAGATAATTAACATTGCAATATTCACTTATATGAAACATGACCAAACGATATGTCCATAGAGCAGCAGGGTTCTACAGAGTTCCATTTCAGAGAACAGTCCCTTTCTCCAGGAACCCATTAACATTTGTCACTGCTCCCTCAAAGTGAACCAATTCATCGGGTAGTGGCAAAAACGGCACTGCACGGCGGCGCATCTAGTGATGCCAGTCATTCATCTGTTTGCAGGAGTGGTAGGATGGTGCCTAAAGACAGCATTTTGAATTTGTCTTTCCTTATGAGTGTTTTTAGAGCCCTTAGGTCTAAGGTGGGATGAAGGCCACAACTCTTTTTGGAATTAAGAATCCTTGGGTGGCTTCTGAGGCAGGAACTCTTCTACTGCGTTGGCCATGAGGAGGGACTGTAGTTTTTGTAAGAGAATGGCCTGTTGATCTGGTAAGGTGGTAAGGAGGATAGCAGGTGAAGCTTTTGCAATATCCTGTTTGAATAATTGTTAGTACCCATTTGCTGGCTGTTATATCTTTCCATGCATTCTGGAAGAATTTGAGACCTCCTCCTACAAAATAGTCAAAAATTCTGATTAGTCTTTTATGTGGAAGTGTTAGCTGGATTTTGTTGTTTTTTAATCACGTGTTCCCCTAGGGGGATTTTGGGATGGCTGTCTTTGATGTTGCAGGTGGAATATTGTGGCTGATATGAATAGTACTATCTTTGGTTGTAGTGGTAGTACAGCTTATGATAAGAGTAGTAATGGGGCTGTCTGGATGTAGACGATGGGTCAATTTCATCAGATGAGAGTCTGTATGGTGGTACAATGGTCTTTAATCAAGTTAACTGTCTCTTTGATTTTGTCCCTAAAGAGATTATCACAAAAAAGGGGGCATCTGCCAAGCGGTTGTGCATGTCCTGTTGGAGAATTGAGGCTCTAAGTCACGTTAACCTGCATGCACTGATGGACACAGAGGCATCCCTGAATTCAGTGTCATAGATATATAAAAAGTGGTATGAATAAGTCATACAGGTATTACATAAGCTAAAATTGATGGGCTGAGAACTTAAAAGCAAGCAGAGGCTTAGAATCCCCTTCTTCCTACAGAGTCCAAGATTTGCTGGTCTTTGCCCGATGGAACTTTGGAATGCATTCAGGAGATCTTAAGCTTTTTTAAGAGTGGAATTGACCACCAGGAATTGATGAGGTAGTTGAGGTTTACATGCCCTAGGAAATCTGTATGGTGGTACAGTGAGTATTTGAGTTTGATGCATTTAGAAGTGGATATATTGGTCAGAGGTGTTTGTCTGATCTTCATTTGGAGGTCTAAAACTATATTATACATAGACATGGTGGCTATTTATTGTGGAGTATCTAGGCATTTTAATATACCTACCAACTAATTTCTGGGGTTGTCATGAGCATGAAGTGAAATAAATAGATATTTTATATCTTTTTGGAAGAAGTTTGGATAAGAAGAGTCCTTAGGTGATGACTCTGGTTGTAGGTGTTTAGAAGACGGGCTCAGAATGGAGGCCTGGGGAGGCATTCTCCTGAAGGCTTGTATTGCTTGCAGGGGGAAGTGGCTGGAGATATTGTCTGGAACATAATTCTCAGAGGAGATGGAAAACAGAGGTCCAGGCATAGGAGGTAAAGAAAAGGGTGATGGTTCACCTTGCAAAGGGAGCCTGTCCTCTGAATGAAGCAGGCTTCATGGTAGGGACGATTCGTTCTCTAGTACGCGTGGGTTGATGGAGGCCTTGTAAGAGTTGCTTGAAGATGGAATAAAGGTGTCCTTGTGATGAGCTGGTTGTTTGAGGATAAAGTACTGGTGCATTAGGTCTTGAGGTGTCATCTTCTGACGTGTTGATCCTTGCACAATGGTGTTTCATTGGTGTTGAAGAGTGAAATATGCTGTGGAAGTAGGGATGTCTTTTCCTGCACTGTGAACAGCTGTGCCAAGAATGGCTATGTTAGTTGTCAACGCTGTGTCTGAATCCCTCAGCGCTGTAGTGTCTGTACCAGTCTTTGAGTCAGTGCCAGGAAGAAGTGGAGTCAGAGGTGGGGTAAGAGCAAAAGTCAGATTCAGAGGTGGGACTATAATGTCCCTTATCCCTCTTAGAAAATGAAGATGTGGGCAGAATCCACCTGGTGTCACAAGCAGATGAAACAGACTGGCAAGCATGTACTATAGGGACAGCTACCTCTAGATGGACATGCTCAAAAATGTCTTCCAGACTTTTCTGGGTTCTGCGAAGCAGGTCTGAATTGGTGACATTAAGCAATGATATCACCTATATGTGGCTGCCTTATCCTGCTGGTACACAGAGAAACTGAAGCAATTCTAACTATTCCAATGAGAGAGATTAGTGTGGAATACAAAACACCACTGCTGTATATCAGAGACGTATACAGCAGAGAGCCCAGTATAAAGGATCTAGACATTTACAGTTTAGCCATTCAAAGATAAACTTGAGAACTGACAGAGTTATTACAGTATATCATGCATTGTATGTTGTAGTTTGTTTATGTGTACGTACTGTGTGTGGGCATGCCCCTTATATTTTGGAAATGGCTAGGGCTGTGTTTTCCAAGCTTTGAAACCCTTCTAGGACCATCTATGATGTGTTTGGGGGGGGGGGGGGCAATGTGATTAGAGGATATAGTATTGCCTAAAAATCCTAGGCACGGCACATTGAACTCTGCATATCGGCAAGACTGGTGCAATATGGCACCAGCTAAATCAAGGCTATTTGGAATGTCCCAAGTTATTTCTTTTTTAATGCAAATTTGATATTTGTAAGTTTGGTTTTCAATAAATAGAGGGCCCAATATTCAGCTGGTGGTGATCAGCGTTTTCCTGACCACGACTGGCACTAAACCCAGAAATTCATGTCAGGCCATGTCCAGGCATTAGTATTAAATTTCCAGGTTTCCGTAGTTGGCTAATGGATAGCCAGTTAAGTGCAATAGTCAGCAATTAACCGGCTATGGGTTACCACATAAAGATAGGACTGAGTTTTATGCAGTCCTATTTATGCATATAACCTGGCTGGTTAAGTGTTGAATACTGGAACTTAACCAGTCAAGTGCTGACTCCGCCCACGGAACACCCCCAGAATAGCCGGTTTTCAGTTTGGCTAACTGGTTATTTTCACCAGCATTAACCGGTTAAGTGCTTCTTAAAATTAGCAGTTAGCCCCAAACAGGTGATTTAACTGGCAATTAAATCGCTTTGAATATCTACCCCAGAATAGTCTTCTAATGAACAATTCAGCCCAATTGAGCAATATACACTGGGTAGCATCATCAGCCCTGAATGGCTATAATGGACTGGACTAATTCCATCATGCACAGAGCAAGATATATTATTAGAATGATAGGCAATATCATTTCATTTATTTACTTTAATCATTTATAAACTGCCTATCTAATATAACTAAACAGTGAACAGTGGATATGCACATAATTTTAAAGATGGTATAAACCTTTCATGTAATCATACAATACAATCAGTCAGGTTAAAAAAACAAATTCTAAACAAAGCATCAATCCTGCCTGCCTAAATAAGTAAGACTTCAGCTTCTTCCAAAATGTCAAATAGCTTAACTTCACACAAACATCTTTTGGAAGTGAATTCCACCTGAGAGATACCATTACCTGAAACACATGCTTTCTAATAATCATTTTCTTAGCCAATGACACTAGAGGGGCAAAAAGGAAATCCTGCTGATATGAGCACAAAGACTTCTCAGAAAGATATATATCTACTAAAATAAAACTCACCCTCAACGTTCTGAGGACACTGACGCCAGTGAAGCCAAGCCGTGACTTCCTTCAAAAAGGTTCGAAGGTTCGTGGTGGTGAAGCCACCAAAATTGCTCCGGGCCCCGCCCTTGAGGGTGGAGCTATGGCAGAACAATGAAGGGGTTGGCAGGGAGGGAGGCAGGGAGGTGGGAAATCGCTCCGGGCCCCGCCCTTGCATCAAACGTCATGACGTTGGGGGCGGAGCAATGGCAGAACAACGAAGGGGTTGGCCGGGGAGACGAAAACCTTGCTAGCGCCCGTTTCATTTGCTCAGAAACAGGCCTCTTTTACTAGTTTTTTAATAATGATGACAAATCACTGCAAGCATCAACTTTCAAAATTTTAAAAAACAAACATATACTTTTAAAAATTACATGCTGTTCTACTGGCAGTCAAGGCAGTTCCGTCATCACTGATAGAGGTTTAAAAAATACTGAGTGGAACAAGTAGATGTGAATCGCTTGTTTACTCTTTCCAAAAATACTAGGACTAGGGGGCACGCAAAGAAGCTACTAAGCAGTAAATTTAAAACAAATTGGAAAATATTTTTTTTATTCAATGAGTAATTAAACTCTGGAATTCGTTGTCAGAGAATGTGGTGAAAGCAGTTAGCTTAGCAGGGTTTAAAAAAAGGTTTGGCTAATCATATTCTAGGATAAGCAGCATAAAATCTGTTTTGCTGTTATGGGATCTTGCCAGGTACTTATGACCTGGATTGGCCACTGTTGGAAACAAGATACTGGCCTTGATGGACCTTCAGTCTGTCCCAGTATGGCAATGCTTATGTTCTTATGTTCACTGAAGTAATATGATCATCCTGTTTGAGCAAGCAGACAGCTGCATTCTGTGATAGTTACAGACGTGATCTCCAGAATTACTCCTGAAAGACCTGCATATATAGCACTACAATAATCTATGTGGGAGTGTGCCAAAGTTTTCACAGCCATGAGAAAATCTTGGGCATGTAAATAAATATGCAACTGCCTTATCAAGCACAGTATATAAAAGAGTTTTATCAGAATGGTCTGAAATCACTATCTGCACGTTGTAGATGCTTCTAAAATGACCTCAATTATGAACCATGATATCTATAAAATCACATGCACATGGGAGTTTTGTTACATTAATCCATATGGATGAAAAAGTATAATGTAAAATACAAGGCCTGAATGCATGAGAAAGGCATGTGAAGTATGACAAAACTTAACTGGAAATGATATCCACTCATGAACTTTTGTCAAACTGCTTCTGATGGATCTTCATTTAAAGAATATTGGTTTCCTGGACTTTAAAAAAATTCTTAAGAATAGAATAAGTGAGGAAAATGAAAAGTCAGTGGAGGAGTGGCCTAGTGGTTAGGGTGGTGGACTTTGGTCCTGGGGAACTGAGTTCGATTCCCACTTCAGGCACAGGCAGCTCCTTGTGACTCTGGGCAAGTCACTTAACCCTCCATTGCCCCATGTAAGCCACATTGAGCCTGCCATGAGTGGGAAAGCATGGGGTACAAATGTAAATTTAAAAAAAAAAAAAGTCATAGTTTTGTACTACTTTTTTCAGTGTAATCTCCTACTCTTTCCTGATTCTTCCCAAAAGCCCTGCTGGAGCTCAAAGGAAAACAGGATTTTTACAGGACAGGAAGAGCTTTATCAGTAAAACATGAAGGCGGGAAAGAAGTGGAATTTCCTCTGGCTGAAAAAGAGGGCAGGAAACTAAAACAGGTCAGTTTTGGACTAGATGTGACATTAATCGATATTAATGTGTACCTAGCATATTTGACACCTGGGGCCGATCATTTTTTAACACCCCCTCCTCTATATAAAAATATTATTTTTAGTAATAATCCACAAGTCACACAACAAGGGTGTACCTAGGAAAGGCAGCATCTTAAACACTGCAGTGAGCACTAGAATATCAATACACCCACTGTAAAACTAACCAAGACAGCACTAAAAATGATCCTGCCAACAAAAAATCTAGTCTTTTTCACAATTATAGAACACAGATACATCCTCACCAAGTATAGAATAAGTAACAACAAACTAAAATTAAACTGAACCCCCAAGAGGCAAGATCCCACATACAATGCAACACCATAGAAACAATGATGCATGTCCCCTAGTACTGTGCAAAATATAAAGATAGCAGACATAAATTTGAAAAACTGATAAATACCAATCACTAATTTACAAATTAGCAAACAGAAATAAAACAAAAAATAGAAAATAAGATAATACCATTTTATTGGACTAATACATTTTTCAGTTAGCTTTCAGAGGCCAAAACCTCCTTTCTCAGGTCAGTACAGTATACTGCTGTTACGGTCCTGTCCTGACCTAAGGATGGAGGTTTTGGTCTCTGAAAGTTAGTCAAAAATGTATTAAAATTAGTCCAACAAAAAGATCACCTTATTTTCATTTTCTATTTATCACCACAGCCACAATGCTACTTTATTTTAAAGCAAAAATAGATAAATAAATATTTTTTCTACCTTTGTCGTCCCTGGTTTCTGCTTTCCTCGTCTTCTCTTCACTCTCTCCCTTCCATCCAGTATCTGCTCTCTTTCTCGCCCCCTTTCATCCAGTGTCTGTCTGCTTTCTCTGCCCCTTCCATCCACTGTCTGCCTTTTCTTTCCCTTCTATCCAGCATGTGCCTCCCTCTCTCCTTTTTATATGATGCATTCCAGCATCTCCCCTTCTTGCCATCTTTCTCTTTCCACTCTCTGTTCCCCATCCATATCCATCTTCTGCTTATCTCCTGTCTATTTGACTTTTTTTCTCTCCATGTTCACTGTCATTCCCTCTTACTCCCTCTCTCTCCTATCCATAACCTCCCCTCTTTCTCTGTCCCTATTCCCCCATGATCAGCATTTGCTCTGTGTCCCCATCCCTTCCCATGTTCTTCACCCTTCTTTCTCCCTCTCTCCTGCACTCCAAACCCAGGGCCAGTATCTCTCCCCCCCGCTTCATAGTACTGCATCTTGTTCTCCCCCTCCCTTGAACCAGCTTTTTCCAAGTCTCCTCTCCCTCATGCATCCCACCTTTCTCTTCCCTCCCCTTCTTGTTTCCCTTAGATCTAGACTAGCATCACTCTCACTCCTTTCTCCACCCCCCTTTTCCCATTCCACTGCCATTGCTTTCCTTCCTCTCTCTACCACCCTTTCTCCTTAGGTCTTGGCATCACTGTCTCTACCCCTCTTCCCCTTAGATGTGGCATCACATCCTCCTCTCTCCACTCCCCTTTCCCTTTAGTCTGGCTGGCTGGCTGGATGGCATAGCTCCCTCCACCCCCCCCCCCCGGACTAGTGCGGTATTGTTCTCCCCCTCCTCACTCCGTGCCCGCTCCGCTCCTGCATGCCTGATGCCTCCAAGCTTCCAGGCCTGCCAGCAGCATCTCAGCAATGAAAATGCCTTCTGCCTGCCCCGGAAGCACCCTCTATACAGCTTCCTGTGTAGGCGGGATGCTATCCAGAGAAGGCTTCCAGGGCTGGCCGAAGGCAGCGCTTACATTGCTGATGCTGCTACCAGAAGCTTCGCAGTTTAAAGACGTGCAGAGTGGGGCGGACGTGGAGCGAGAAGGGGAAGAGTGATACCGCATTAGTCGGGGGAAGGACACCCATGCCGCACCGCATGGGGGGGGGGGGGGGTAAAGATGGCACCACTGCACCAGACCGGGGGGGGGGGAGAGGAAGACGTCCATAGCAGCACCCCTTCATGAGCTGCACCCGAGGCAGTCCGCCCCCACCGCCCCGCCCTCAGTACGCCACTGGTTTTAACTTATCCCAATAGTGGAAACAGAACTCAAATGCCTGTAGTAAGCATCAAATTTGGACCAGGAATCAGAACAATAAGCACAAAGGAAATATAAACACAATGGAAATATAAACCTCACCGGTTAAATAGTTTTCAATATCAGACCTTTAGTGTTTGAAGTTCTCTAGAATAAGGGTCGATACTGAAAACTATTTAACCACTCAGCGATGGCTCCTGCCTGGTTAAGCAGTGTTTTAGCACCTAACTGCGGATATTCAGATCAGGGGTGTAGCCACGGGTGTGCCTGGGCTCACCCAGTTAGGGCTCAGGCCCACCCATAGTGTGCACCTTGCAGAATCACGGAAGCCCACCTGGTGCTGTCATTTTGTCCCTAAAGTGTTGCTTCCATAGGTTATCGGCAGTGGCAGCAATTCCCACATGCTGTCTGCCACTAACCAGGAAGTCTCCCTCTGCAGCAACTTCCTGTTTCTTCCGGGGCAGAAGGCAGCAGAGGGAAGGCCTCAGGGTTAGCAGCAGGCAGTGTGTGGGAATCGCTGCCACTACCGGCAACCCATGGAAACCAGAGGGAGAGTTGTGAGTGGGTTGGGGAAGGAAAGAAAAGAAAATAAAGGTGCTGCTGGGGAGGGAAGGAAAGATGTTGCATTGGGGGGGGGGGAGATGCTGCATGGGGAAGATGCTACATGGGGGGGAAGATAGGCAAAGGGTGAGAGAAGGAGAATTATTGGACATGGGGTGGAGGGGAGGAAAGGAGAGATGCAGCAAGGGATACAGAGGGGCGAGAAAGAAAGAAATCTTGCATAGGAGTGGAAGGGAGGGAGAGACGCTGCATGGTGAGGGGGGCAAGAGATGCAAAAATGTTGGACATAGGGGTGGAGGGGAGGGAGAAATGGTACATGGGGAGAGAGGGAGAAATATTGGATATGATGATGGAGGAGAGGAAAGGAAAGATGCTGCATGGGGGGGGGGGGGGGGAGAGATGTTGGACCTAAAGTACAAAGGAAAGGGAAAGAGAGATGGTAGACAATGAGAGAGAGAGAGAGAGAGAGAGAGAGAGAGAGAGAGAGAGAGAGAGAAAGAGAGGTGTTGGACATAAGGATAGATGAGAGGGAGGGAGATACAAAGGAGGTGGAAAGGGGAGTAAGAGTGAGATTTTGTATCCAGGAGTAGAAGGGAGTGATGGAGAGATGCCAGACAATGAGAGGGGAAGAAGAGAGAGAGAGAGAGAGAGAGAGAGAGAGAGAGAGAGAGAGAGAGAAATGCTGGACCATGGGGGAGAGTGAAGTAGGGAAGAAAGAAGGGGCAGGAAGATGTCAGGCTAAGAGGGTGGAGTGGGATTGGGAGGGGAGGAAGAGGGAGCAGATGCTGGGCTAGAAGGGTGGAGGGAAGAAAATGATGGGAATGGTGGGACCCTGTGGGAGAGGCCAGGAGGGGAGGAGGGGGTGGCAAGGAAATGAATGAGAGGATAGTGATTACAGAGGATAGAAATATGGTAATGGGGAGTAGATTAAAGATGAAAGGGAATGTAGGGCAGGGGAGTGAGATGGGGAATGGGAGAGCTGGTGGATGAAAAAAGAAGATGGAAATTTGATAGGTAGTTGAAAAGTAAAAAGGAGGAGAAAAGGGTGATAAAGAGCCAGAAAAGAGCTAAAAAGGAATGATCAATATGTCAGAAGCAGGTATAGCAAGGGAACAAACAGGAGAGAGAAGAAAAGACAAATGGACAGCAGCCACTTGGAGGAGAATAAGCAGACAGACAGGAAAGCAGAAAAGAGAAACTGGAACCAACAAAATGGAAAAATAAAATGTCCAGACAACAAAGGTAGGAAAAAAGCATTTTATTTTGAATGTTTTACATTGAATATGTTAGCTTTTGGAAATCAGCATAGCAAATGTCTTTGTGTTGTGTTCAGTAGAAAAGGAAATATATTTCTGTTTTATATTTCCAGTGTTGCAGTAATGCTAAGTTTAACTTCTTGGGATTCCCAGATCAATTTTTCTGTAAATATTTTTATTTCTAATTTGTGATCCCTTGTTCTGTATTTGGTGAGGGTCTGTTGGTGTGATAGTAATGGCAGGAGGAGAAATCGGAGGGGATGCAGAGAGGAGAGGGAATTGGGGAGAGGCAGCCCTCCTTTTTTTCCTGACCCTTACAACATAGCTGGTGGGGATTCCCAAGCATCCCCAGCTAAAGACCTCCTCCAATGACAGCCAGAACTCCCTTGAGCCACCAACAACTAAGCTTGCGTGAGGTGCTGGCATAGTGGCATTAATGGCTCAGGGACGGTACTGCTACCTGCCAACTTGGTAAAAGGAATTCTGGCTGCTTTTTGAGGAAAATCTTCAGCTGACAGACTTTGGAAATATTGATATTTTGAGTTGGAAGATGCTGGGGGAGGGAGAAGGCAGAGAGAAAATTTTGTGCCCACCGCTTTGAGCTCAGGCCAACCCAAAATTGGCTGTCTGGCTACGTCACTGATTCAGCTGAATATCCGCGGTTAGCAGCTAGCCACTAACCGGCTATATCGTGTGACACAGCCAGTGAGGTGCGAATATTCAGCACCAAACCGACTACAATTAGCAGTTAAAATAGGCCACATAAATAGCAGCCCTATTTTTAACCGCTACGCACTTAACCGATTAGTGCTGAATTTCAGTTTAACTGGTTAAGTTGTGCAGTCAAAAATGAAACTGGATAGTCAATGCCAGTTGCCAGAAATGAGTCAGCAATGAATATCCAGGTTTAACACAAAAGTTCTGCCTTCTGCTGGCTGAATATCAGGGGGAGGCGAGGGGGTAAGATACTCTAAAAGCGAGATGACATTTTACCATGAAACACAATCTAAAAGTAAGCCAAACCACAAATTCAGGTAAGTGACACAGAATCCAAAGATTTATGAAGACTCACATCCCATTACACACTTCCAGAGCAAACTCCTCTTTCAAGCTGTTCAAATTTGTATCCTAAATAAAACAGGAAAAACCTCTACTACGAGAAAGCACAACAGGCAAAAGTAGAGGCTGACAAAGGACGAATCATCACCGGAGATGTGAATCCAACAGTCTTTATTTCGAAACTAAAAAGAAGAACCTGGCACGGGCCATGTTTCGACGCACGCAGGTGTCTGCATCAGGGGTCAAACTGTCAATTCCAGAGCAGTGCTCAAAACCACAGTCCTGCTTTAGTCTAAAACTGTAGACCGTGCACAAATACTGTTGCGATCAAGGCAAGTTAACAGGCATCTTAAAATGACTGTAGAAGCAGTTTTAGACTACAGCAGGACTGTGGTTTTGAGCGCTGCTCTGGAATTGACAGTTTGACCCCTGATGCAGACGCCTGCGTGCATCGAAACACGGCCCGTGTCGGGTTCTTTTCAAATATCTTTCCTATCCATCCTTGGCAGAGCACTACTGAGCAAGAGCACAGAAAGAAGAACTGGTTTGTTTCATTCATCTAATAGCAATAGCTGCAAAATATTAATTTCAGCATATAACAGAGGAGTGTGGTAGCCGTTTTAGTCCACTCTTAAGGTTATCAATAGAAATCAAACAAAATAAAACATGGAAAAGAAAATAAGATGATACCTTTTTTATTGGACATAACTTAATACATTTCTTGATTAGCTTTCGAAGGTTGCCCTTCTGAGGAAGAAGGGCAACCTTCGAAAGCTAATCAAGAAATGTATTAAGTTATGTCCAATAAAAAAGGTATCATCTTATTTTCTTTTCCATGTTTTATTTTGTTTGATTTCTATTGATAGCATATAACAGAAAAATTTTAAAAAAACAAAAATTAACATCTCATCAAAACTTCAGGTGAAAATAAATGGACTGAAAAGATGATATTTCTAAAAATATAAAAGATAACAAATTACAATTCTGAATAAGACTGCTAGGTAGAAAAGGAGCTCTGAAGGATGGATAGTGGGAAAGTGAGTCAGTTTCCTAGCTCCCCTGGAGGGCAGCGTCCTCAGGAACTTCACTGTTTATCTCTGGCTCCAGAAGGCCACTGAAACAGCTCTGTGCTCAAAGGCACAGCATCCTAGAGCTCTTCAAGCCTCTTAGTGTCAGCTGTTTTCCACAGGGCAATCTGATAAAGAACTGATGCATTAGGCGAAAAAAAAAAAAGGAATGCAACAATGGCATGGCATGAGTTTAGTCCTTTAGCAAAAGAAAACTTCAACTTTTTTTTTCAGAAAACACAATAGCTGCAATGTACTCACCCAGGCCAAATTCGTTAAAGTGCAGAAGAGAATGTTGGGAATTTTATGCACTGCAGACTTACTTAAGCTGTATGCCTCAAAAGCTCATGACCATATATAAGTGCATTACAATAATTAACCAGGCAAATGCCATATAAAACCTATCCCTCAAATCTATGAAAAGCAAGTGGAATGGTCCTTCTGTTTGTAAATTTCATGGTGTCAGAAAAATACCTGCAAACTCAGGGGCGCTTTACTAAGACGTGTAGGCACCTACAAGCATACAACACCCATCAAATTAGAACTACCTCCTGGTTACCGCGTGCCCCGGGTGGTAATTCTAATTTTGACATGCATCCAACACACACGGCAGAAAATAATTTCTATTTTCTACCGCGTGGCACTAACCGGGTGATAATCAGCAGTGTATATGCGCTGACGATTACAACCCGGTTAATGCGTAAGACCTTACCACTAAGCCAGTGGGTGGTGGTAAGGTCTCAGGCCCAAATGGACGCTCGCTCGTTTTAATTTTGCCGTAAATCCATTTTTGGCCACAAAAAAGGCCTTTTTGCAGGCGTGCTGAAAAATGGACCTGGGCATGTCCAATACACGCACCTACACCAGCGCAGGCCATTTTTCAGCGTGCCTTAGTAAAAGGGCCCCTCAGCTTCCTGCACCTGAACACTGTTGCTGTCTATGCCAACTTGAATTCTGGCTGACTCAAGACTCTACTTCTGAACTGGGACTACATGTCATTGAAATGCACAGCTTTCCAGAATACCCCAAAATGACTCGGCTCAATTTGTGAAAATATACCAAATGGAAACAGTTGATATTTCAGTTATACTTTGGCCTATGGAAAAGAGTGTTAACTCCAAGAGCTAGTCAAGAAATGTTAAATTAATCCAATAAGAAAGTATCAATTTTATTTAGCCTTTTTTAAAATTAACAAACTTTATTGCTGCGCATTCTAGTGGACTAACATGACAACAGTGCTACTTTACATTACAGACAATCAAACAGCAGCAGCGAACCAAGAAAGGACAAACACTGCAAGAATTTATCCAAATGTCAATTTTAATGGAAACAGGACCCAACCTGGCCAAGTTTCAGAAAAACCTTTGTTACAGGGCCACATAGGTTTCCACAATACATTCACATATTCAATGCATATACTGCAATACCTGCACGGAAAAAGCTCTGGTCCAATTCCAAAAGTCAGTAGCCATCTAGTCTGCAGCCCAAATTCAAAAAGCACACTTAAAGGTGGCCTGAATTTGGGCTGGAGACTTGATGGTTACTGACTTTTCGAATTGGACCAGAGCTTTTTCTGTGCAGGTATTGCAGTACATGCATTGAATCTGTGAATGCATTGTGGAAACCTATGTGACCCCCTGGCGAAGGGTTTTCCAAAACTTGGCCAGGTTGGGTCCTGTTTCCATTAAAGTTGACATTTGGATAAATTCTTACACTGTTTGTCCTTCCTTGGATCAATGATGCTGTTTGGTTGTCTGCAGTGGCGTTCTGACCCTAGCTGACACCCAGGGCAGATCGCCGATGCGCCCCCCCCCCCCCCGGGTGCAGCGTGACCCCCCCTGGCGAAATGACACCTCCTTCCCCACGGTGAAATGACCCCCCCCTGGGTGCACGCCGCTGGGGGGGGGGGTGCTGCGGTGCGCGCCTGTTGCCCTGTCTCCGAGTTTGCAATTCGCATGTGTTCACTGCTCCCTCTGAGTCTGCCCCAGAACAGGAAGTAACCTGTTCCGGGGCAGACTCAGAGGGAGCAGTGAACACATGCGAATTGCGAACTCGGAGACAGGGCAACAGGCGCACGCCACGGCACCCCCCCCCCAGCGGCGTGCACCCGGGGCGGACCGCCCCCACCTCCGCCCCTTGGTACGCCACTGGTTGTCTGTTCTGCTTATGCAGTAGACTGTCTCCTGTCTGTTTGTACTTTACATTACACCAGGAATGCAAACATGCCAAGTGACATGCATTTGGCGTGTGACATACACATTAGGCCCCCAACTCCAGCTCACCCGCCAAAGCCCCCTCCTCTAACGCATTGAGAGGAGGCAACTTTGGCATCTGCCTGTATCTCCCTGTGTTGAGATTAGCACCTTCGGTTCCAGTACCTCTCCCCTTTCCTTCCCCCCCTCTTCCCAGTTCCAGTGTCCGTTCTTCTCCCTCTCTTCCCGTGGTCCCTGTCATTTTTTCCCATTGCGAACGCTAGCGGCACTGCTTCAATAGAATCAGCCTGCCTTGGGACTTTGGTCCTTCCCTATGATGCGTCCCGCCCTCACTGATGCAAATTCCTGCTTCCGCGAGGGTGGGTCACGTTTCTGGGAAGGCCCAAAGCCCCGAGGCAATCTGATTCAATTGAAGCAGTGTCACTATCAGCATCAAGGGGAAAAAGTAATACTGAAGTCCTGAAAAGATCACTTTACAGGTAATTATCACCACCTTTACTGTGCAAATGTGGGTTATTTAAAAATTAAAGCAGGCTGCATGGTTTAAATTTAGTGGGTAATGGAGATCTGCCTTCTAGGTCTGTTTGCCTCTTAAATTTGTTAGCTTAATGAAATGTCTCTGGCTTTTTGCCAATTTTTTCCAGATTTATTTTAGCAACCATATATATTTTTGCAAAAGCAATTGGGATAATGAAAATGATAAAACTACAAGAGGACGGGAAAATTAAAGATGGAATTAAAAACAAGTAATCTCACAAACAGGACCCTGAAAAAGTGTTTATTGGACTAGTTCCTTGTTTGATAGCTGGCATCCTTAGTGCAGAGCTGCCAAAGGGGAGCAATTTTTAAGAGAGGTTTCCAGCACGATAAGGGATATTTAAATACAGTTGAATTGGTTCCATAGGTTTGTATGTGGTTTAGTGTTAAGTGTTTGAAATAATTGGATTTAAAATAGGTAACGTCATCCATGAAGGTACATGAAGACATTACTTGTCAATAAGTGTAGCCAGTCCTTTTGCCACCGTTTCAATTTTATAGATTGAATCAGGGCTGCTGAGAGACTGGGCCGGGCCCGGGGCAAGGCCACCCCCAGGGCCCCGCCCCCAAGGTCGCGGCCCCCCCCCCCCCCACCGGGCCCGGCACTCTGCATTGAACTCACAGCACCTCACCTCCGAAGGCGCAGCAAGCAGCGGCAGATCGCCTGCCTTCGACCCTCCTTCCCTCCCTGTGTCCCGCCCTCACAGAAGTTACGTCAGACGAGGGTGCATGCAGGGCAGGGGAGAGGAGGGGAGAGAGAAGAAATGCTGGACATGGATGGAGGGGAGAGAAGAGTGAGGAAGGAGATGAGATGAGGGAAAAGGAAGAGAGGAGAAAAACTGCACATGGATGAAGAAATAGGCAGAAGCTGAGGACCAGAAATGAAGAAGAAAGGAGGAAAGAAATAAATGGAAAGGAAGCCCTGGAAACGGAGTTAAGAGGACAGATAGCAGCAGAATCGGATACTGGGCCAGCATGATCAGAAAAACAGTCACCAAACAACAAAGTTAGAAAAAAATCATTTTATTTTCATTATAGTGTTTGGCATATGTTCAGTTTGAGAATCAGGTGCTCAACATTAAAAGTTTATATTTATTTACTTATTTATGGCATTTTATCCCACATTAAACATAAATTAGATTGGAACCTGGGATCATTTAATTTTTTTTCCTGGAGAGAGTAATGCATTGCCCCCTCCCCCGCTATAGCCAGCTCTGCAATTTTGGGGGGGCGCAGAGGTGTACGGGGGGGGGGGGGGCGCAGTGGTGGATGGGGGGGGGGGGGGGCGCTGAGGTGCACCGGGGAGAGAGCCTGTTGTTAAAAATTTACCAGCACACCACTGGTGCTATGTGAAGTTGTTTCAGATAGATGTAGTACAAAGGTATAGCTTGGAGAGCAGAAAACTGGGCATGTCACCCTGTACATAACCAACTATTTTAATATGAAATCATTAGCCCCCTCAGCTCAGTTATAATTATTCTCAGTGGCTCCCAAACCTGATCCTGGAAGCACCCGAGCCAGTCATGTTTTCGGGATATCCACAATGAAAATTCATGAGAGAGATTTGCATGCAGTGGAGGCAGTGCATGCAAATATATATTTTTTGTTACATTTGTACCCCGTGCTTTCCCACTCATGGCAGGCTCAATGCGGCTTACATATTATATACAGGTACTTATTTGTACCTGGGGCAATGGAGGGTTAGTGACTTGCCCAGAGTCACAAGGTGCTGCCTGTGCCTGAAGTGGCACAGGCAGCTCCTTGTGGCTATCCCGAAAACCTGACTGGCTGGGGTGCCTCCAGGATCAGGTTTGGGAACCACTGGTTATTCTTCTTTTTTTGTTTTTCATCGTCCTGATCATTTCCACCTTTACATCCCTCAAGATTAGCAGCTGGAAACATGCCTGACCATATGCAGCAATTTTATGATGACTATAACAGCTATTGACATCTAGAAAACATACAAGCAAAGAGAATTACTCTTGCTAGATGTAATCAATAATTTCTTGTAAACAATCACCCTAGTTCCTCTCTCTTGCCCCCTCTATCCCGCCCTTCCTTCCCGTCCCATATCATTTAAGGCTGCACATTTGCATTCACATTTCTAGCAATATCATAGATAAAGAAAAACGGAAACTGAAATTGACTTCATATATAAATATTTCATAATAATATCATTAGATATATATATTCAAAATCAAATTTATACTAAATAGACCAACATTGTGAGCAAAGCTATGACAACAGAAGAAAGGAACTGCACAGAGAATCTCAACCTTAATGGGTGTCCCTATGGGAAAAGCCAGCAATCATACCAATATCTTACATTCTGCAAGTATCACAAGGAGTGTTGGATGGCAGTGTATGGGGCTGTTGGTGGTGGGGGTCTCAGTAGGTGTGGGTTTCATAGGGAATGCTGAATGGCAATTTGTGTGTGTGGGGGGGGGGGCGGCAGGTCTCATAGAGGGAGCATCACAGGGCGTGTTGTATAAAAGCATATGGGGTTGGGGTTGGAATTTAAAAAATGCCAACTTTACTACAAAATGCCCTTTCTTATCTCAATGTTACTTTTTGGTGTAATGTTTTATTCATTTTCTGGAAAATATGTCTTTTACAGATTATGAATTTTCAAGTTGTTCCCATAAACAATATCACAAAAGAAGATCTCCACAATTTCTCACAGGGCCGGTGTTAGACATACTGAGGCCCAGGGCAGAAATTTCAGAATGGGCACTCCTAGCCCACCCACAAGCTATGCCTTTTTCAGATTTGGGCAAGCTTGAGGCCCCCTGCTGCATGGTGGCCTAGGACAACTGCTCTGCTTACATGCACCAACCTACCAGCTCTGTTTCCTCATCATGCAAAGGACTCAAATACAAATCAACTTACGCATCCAGTTTCTCCTACATAAACACACAACTGTGGAATGTATTACCAAAAGCCTTGAAAACTACGTATGACCACCTAAACTTCCTGAAAAAAAAAAAACTAACCTGTTTAAACAGGCATACCCTACCAATCCAACATAAATGCCTGATCTCTGCAACACAACAAAACTAAAGTACATAATGGACACAACTCTTCTGTTGTACGATTCCCTAATGTGGCTGTACCACATGAACGTTACCTTACTGCAACATCACTTTGTATTTGTTTACACCGGAGTCCACAAACGCCTCTCCGGTACTATGTAAGCCACATTGAGCCTACAAATAGGTGGGAAAATGTGGGATACAAATGTAACAAATAAATCATTACTGTAAGCCAATGTTCTTCCCTCCCTTTAGACAAAAAATATCAATCCTTAGCATATTCCAGTAAAACACTGGATAACTGATCACCAAAAGAAAGAAAGAAAGAAAGAAAGAAAGAAATTTAGATAAACAGACATACAGAGTTCTAAGAAATGGATCTCTAAAGTAATGGGTAATGGGTAATACATAAATTCATGTGATGTACAACCACGGAGGTTTACATACATTATATACAAGTATTTTTTTCGAACAATGCAAGACTGTAAGTTGATAGAATTGTTCTTTCTTTTATTCCAGAGCTTTTGCCAACTACTGTAGATTTTCCCAATAAGGTTATCTGATTTACAGTCTTTTTTTTTTTCAAGCAAAGAATGTACTCCCTGATTCTATAAAAGTCTCCAAAAATTGTGCACGCAAATTTAGGCATGCTCCCAATTTGTGTGCACGATTTAATAGAACAACAAGCCAATCAATGCCCATAATTTGATTTTTAAGAAGCAATTATTGGCACTAATTAGATTTAATTGGGACTTGCACATGTAAATTGAGGTGCGGAGTTCACGCCTAAAATTTATGCGCAGACTGAAAAAGGGACAGTGGAAATGGGAGGGTCCTGGGCATTTCAGGCCGGATCGGGGCATGGTTTCCAGTTGTGTGTATAATTATAGAATAATGCTGCTCTGATTGTAAATTTAGGCATGGGCTTTCGCACTACAGTTTCACTGGTGTAAATGGCAGTGTTAAATTTACACACAACCAGTGGCATAGCTACGTGGGGCCACAGGGGCCTGGGCCCCCGTAGATTTGGCCCTGGACCCCCCTGCCGATGACCCTCTCGACCCCCCTCCCGCCGCCAACCTGCCGTCGCCTACCTTTGCTGGCGGGGGACCCCAATCCCCGCCAGCCGAGGTCCTCTTCTTCTGGCTCAAGGCTTTGTTCTGTTTCTGAGTCTGACGTTCCTGAAGCTCTGCCCTTCTCTTGCGCCCTATGGAATGTCTGCTCTATCTGTAACAAACTCGCCTATATCCAGGACCTCTTTATTTATTTATTTATTTATTTATTTATTTATTTATTTGTTGCTTATATCCCACATTTTCCCACTTGTGCAGGCTCAATGTGGCTTACAGTAAGTTAAATAAGAGTACAAACTTAAAGATTAGGCAAGCATCTAACAGAGTGAACTAGGTAGGGTAGGGGACAAGGGATACATTAATCAACATAGTAAGATGAGGGGTAAGTCTTAGCAAAGAGGAATGTCTTTAACAACTTCTTAAAAAGGGCATGATCCTCTTGAGTTTTAAGGTGATGAGGTAACGTATTCCAGTGTTTGGGACTCCAGTAACGGAAGGACGAGGCGAAGATTTTCTTGTACTTGACTCCCTTACAGTTCGGAAAATGGAGGTGGAGATATGACCGAGCGGCAGGGTTGGCATTTCTAGGCGGAAGGTCGATCAAGGGGAGCATGTATTCCGGTGCAGTCCCATAGATGATTTTATGTGTTAGGGAGCAGATCTTAAAAGCAATGCGCTCATGTACAGGCAGCCAATGAAGTTTAAAGCGCAGGGGTTCGGCATGTTCGAAACGCCTTACTCTAAGGATGAGCCTCGCCGCAGTGTTCTGAGCCGTTTGGAACGTTTTCAATAAGGAGGCCTGACAACCCACGTAAATACCACTACAATAATCCAGATGGGATAGGACAAGCCAGTGGACAAGGACAGAGTGAACACTAAAGGTGCAGAGGGAGAGGTAGGAAGAGAACCAGGAAAGGACAGAGCCCTGGAATCCAAGTGAGGACAGGGTATTGAGAAGTATGCTGTGATCGACAGTGTCAAAAGCAGCGGAAAGATCAAGAAGAATGAGGATGGAATATTGACCTCTGGATTAAGCCAGTAATAGGTCATTGGAGACTTTAGTAAGCGCAGTTTTGGTTGAGTGGAGAGGGCGAAAACCAGATTGTAGTGGGTCAAGCATAGCATGTGAGGAGAGAAAAGCAAGGCAGTGGCAGTGAACAGCACGCTCAAGTAATTTGGAGAGAAAAGGAAGGAAGGAGATGGGTCGGTAATTAGAGGGACAAGTAGGGTCGAGTGAAGGCTTCTTAAGGAGAGGTGTGACCACAGCATGTTTAAAGGCAGCAGGGACATATCTCGCGTCACCTCCATCTGCTCGCCATAACAGAAACCTGGCTCTGCCGTGATGACTCTGCTTCAGTCGCAGCCCTGTGCCATGGCGGTTATCTATTTTCACATACTCCTCGCCCTGCTGGCCGTGGAGGCGGTGTTGGACTACTTCTCTCTCCCTCCTCCAGATTTCAACCCCTTCTTCCACCTCAATCTCACTGTTTTTCCTCCTTTGAAGTCCACTCTATCCGCCTTTTCTCTCCTCTGCCTCTTCGAATAGCGGTCATTTATCGTCCCCCTGATAAGTCCCTTTCATCCTTTCTCAGTGACTTTAACGCCTGGCTTGCCTTCTTCCATGATCCTTCCTCCCCCTCTCTCATCCTTGGTGACTTTAATATTCCTGCTAATGATCCTTCCAACTCTTATATTTCCAAGTTACTCGCTTTAACGTCCTCCTTTAATCTCCAACTATGCTCCACCTCCCCCACTCATCAAAATGGTCACTGTCTTGATCTCATCTTCTCCTCCAACTGTTCACCCTCTAGTTTCCTTGCCTCTGATCTTCCCTCCTCTGATCACCATCTTATAACTTTCACACTTAAATCTCCTCCCAGTCCCGTCCTATCTTATCTAATTTATCTAGGAATCTTCACGATATTGACCCTTCATCTCTATCCTCCCATGTTTCAAACCTCCTCTCTACTGTGGCACCATCCACGTCTGTCAACGAGGCTGTTTCTTCTTACAACAATACTCTATCCTCTGCCTTAGACACTCTTGCACCTTTGATGACCCGCCCTGTAAGGCGTACAAAACCCCAACCTTGGCTGACTTCTAATATCCGCTACCTATGTTCCTGTACCCGCTCCGCCGAACGCCTCGGGCGGAAATCTCGGGCCCTTGCTGATTTCTTACACTTTAAGTTCATGCTGACCTCCTTCCAATCTGCTCTTTTACGTGCCAAACAGGATTATTATATCCAACTGACCAACTCTCTTGGCTCTAATCCTTGACTTCTCTTCACCACATTGAACTCTCTCCTCAAGGTGCCCCCTCAGCCAACTCCCCCTTCATTATCTCCTCAGACCCTTGCTAAATTCTTTCACAACAAGGTTCAAAAGATAAACCTTGCTTTCTCTACCTCATCACCTCTCCCTCCACTAGTCCATTCCCCTCTCTCTCCTTCCTCCTTTCCTGAAGTTACTATTGAGGAAACTACACTTCTCCTTTCTTCCTCAAAATGTACCACCTGTTCCTCTGATCCCATTCCCACCCACCTTCTTAATGCCATCTCTCCTGCTCTTATTCCTTTTATCTGTCACATTCTCAACCTCTCACTTTCCACTGCGACTGTCCCTGCTGCCTTTAAACATGCTGTGGTCACACCTCTCCTTAAGAAGCCTTCACTCGACCCTACTTGTCCCTCTAATTACCGACCCATCTCCCTCCTTCCTTTTCTCTCCAAATTACTTGAGCGTGTTGTTCACTGCCACTGCCTTGATTTTCTCTCCTCACATGCTATGCTTGACCCACTACAATCTGGTTTTCGCCCTCTCCACTCAACCAAAACTGCGCTTACTAAAGTCTCCAATGACCTATTACTGGCTTAATCCAGAGGTCAATATTCTATCCTCATTCTTCTTGATCTTTCCGCTGCTTTTGACACTGTCGATCACAGCATACTTCTCAATACCCTGTCCTCACTTGGATTCCAGGGCTCTGTCCTTTCCTGGTTCTCTTCCTACCTCTCCCTCTGCACCTTTAGTGTTCACTCTGGTGGATCCTCTTCTACTTCTATCCCTCTGCCTGTCGGCGTACCTCAGGGTTCTGTTCTTGGTCCCCTCCTCTTTTCTATCTACACTTCTTCCCTTGGTTCATTAATCTCATCCCATGGCTTTTCCTACCATCTCTATGCTGATGACTCCCAAATCTACCTTTCTACCCCTGATATCTCACCTTGCATCCAAACCAAAGTTTCAGCGTGCTTGTCGGACATTGCTGTCTGGATGTCTCAACGCCACCTGAAATTAAATATGACCAAAACCGAGCTTCTCATTTTCCCCCCCAAACCTACCTCCCCACTCCCCCCGTTTTCTATTTCTGTTGATGGCTCTCTCATTCTCCCTGTCTCCTCAGCTCGAAACCTTGGGGTCATCTTTGACTCTTCTCTCTCCTTCTCTGCTCATATCCAGCAGATTGCCAAGACCTGTCGTTTCTTTCTTTACAACATCCGTAAAATCCGCCCCTTTCTTTCCGAGCACTCTACCAAAACCCTCATCCACACCCTTGTCACCTCTCGATTAGACTACTGCAATCTGCTCCTTGCTGGCCTCCCACTTAGTCACCTCTCCCCTCTCCAGTCGGTTCAACACTCTGCTGCCCGTCTCATCTTCCGCCAGGGTCGCTTTACTCATACTACCCCTCTCCTCAAGACCCTTCACTGGCTCCCTTCTTCTACTAACCTATAAATGTACTCACTCTGCTGCTCCCCAGTATCTCTCCACACTCGTCCTTCCCTACACCCCTTCCCGTGCACTCCGCTCCATGGATAAATCCTTATCTGTTCCCTTCTCCACTACTGCCAACTCCAGACTTCGCGCCTTCTTTCTCGCTGCACCCTAAGCCTGGAATAAACTTCCTGAGCCCCTACGTCTTGCCCCATCCTTGGCCACCTTTAAATCTAGACTGAAAGCCCACCTCTTTAACATTGCTTTTGACTCGTAACCACTTGTAACCACTCGCCTCCACCTACCCTCCTCTCTTCCTTCCCGTTCACATTAATTGATTTGATTTGCTTACTTTATTTATTTTTTGTCTATTAGATTGTAAGCTCTTTGAGCAGGGACTGTCTTTCTTCTATGTTTGTGCAGCGCTGCGTACGCCTTGTAGCGCTATAGAAATGCTAAATAGTAGTAGTAGTAGTAATAAAGGTTTGATTTACAATATACGTCTTCCCCAGTTTCTGGGAGGAGCCTTCCCTTCCTACTCCCTGCTGTGTGCATTTCCTTGTGTAGGATCCTAGTACCTCCACCTTCTTGGTGGCATTTTCCTCTCTTTTCATCTGTTCTGCCAAAGCCCCAGCCAGAATGGAGCTCTCTTTATGTATGGCTCCGCAGGCCCTGTATTGACTATTGAGGCCTTAATAAAATTACTGTTAAAATTACTGCCATTGATCTCTCTGAGGTGCCAAGATATACTCCAAGTTAGATGTTCACGGAGTCTACAACCTCATTCATAAGATGGCCAATTTACATACTGTGACAGAAGGTCTTGGAAAGTATCATTAACAAAGGCTTAAAGATGACTAAGGAATTACAAAGGCCAAATGGCATCGAAATGTGCTCAGATATTTCTATGTTCAATGAGTACACTTTGATGCCATTTGAACTTTGTAATGCCTTAGTCATCTTTCAAACCTTTGTTAATGATATTTTCCAGACCTTCAGTCACAGCATGTGCTGTTCTAGCTTTATGATATCTTCATTTTCTCATCTGACCTGACCACCTACAGGTAGCCTCGAAAACCTTTTCTATTTATGCCTGCACCAAAACGTCACAAAATTTAAGAAACATTTTGAAGCAGAAACAAATCTGTTTTCTTAGTTATATAATTTCAAATGAAGGTTTTGAGTACCTAGTAAAGTTATTGCTTTACTAGACTGGCCTGTACCAGTGGGCCTTAAAGCTCTTCAGAGTTTCTTGAGCATCATTAACTACTGCAGGTGATTCCTCCAGGACTTTTATGGTTCTATCTTATAAAAGACCACTAAAAACTAAACTCTTGAGGAGGTCTTGAGAAATTTAAATAACGTTTTGCCTCTGCTTCTGGGTGCTATGTCACCCAGACTAAACCCACCCATTCACCTTGAGGTGAACACACTAGGAAGTTGGACCCGAAGTGGTTTTATCACAAAGATCAGACCCCAAAGCTCAGTTCAATTCATGTAGGTATTTATCCTGAAAATGTTCCTTTATTGAATGCAACTACTATATAGGAAACCAGGAACTTCTTACCATCAAGTAGGCCTTGGAAGGCTGGAGGCATCTGTTAGAGGGCACCACATTTTCCAATTATGATTCTAACCACAAGAATCTGTTTTATGTTTAGGTTAGTAGACATATGAACACTCAGCAAACCCACTCCCACTAGACCAGTTTATCAATACTCGATTTCAGTTTATCATTTCTTATTTGCATCAGAGGGGAATAATCGAACGGCGTCGGCAAAATAGATTGTCGGCGATTTATTTTGGCGGTGCCGTAAACAGCTGTCCCAAACCATATTATTGAAAAAGATGGCCGGCCATTTTTTCTTTTGATAATACGGTTTGGATCAGCCAAATGCCAGAGTTTGCCGGGTTTGAGATGACCGGATTTGTTTTTCGTCGATAATGGAAACTAAAAGCGGCCATCTCAACCCCGGCTAAATCCAAGGCATTTGGTTGTGGGAGGAGCCAGCATTTGTAGTGCACTAGCCCCCCTGACATGCCAGGGCACCCTAGGGGGCACTTCTAAAAATTAAAAAAAATATATACAAATAGCTCCCAGGTGCATAGCTCCCATTGTGAATTTGGGTGCTGAGCCTCCCAAATTCCCCCCAAAACCCACTCCCCACAACTCTACACCACTATCATAGCCCTTATGGGTGAAGGGGGGCACCTACATGTGGGTACAGTGGGTTTTGGGGGGGTTGGAGGGCTCAACACTTACCACCACAAGTGTAACAGGTAGGGGGGATGGGCCTGGGTCTGCCTGCCTGAAGTCCACTGCAACCAACAAAAACTGTTCCAGGGACCTGCATACTGCAGTCAGGGAGCTGGGTATGACATTTGAGGCTGGCATATAAGCTGGCAAAAAAGGTTTTTATTTTTTGTTTTTTTAGTGTGGGAGGGGGTTGGTGACCACTGGGGAGTACGGTGTGGTCATCTGGTGAGTTGGGGCACCTTTTTGAGGCTTGGTCGTGAAAATAAAAGGACCAAGTAAAACCGGCGAAATACTGATTAACGCCGCTTTTGTTTTTTCCATTATGCGCTGAAGCCGGCCATCTGGTAGCCACGCCCATACCCGCCCATGTCCTGCCTTAGCTGCACCGCCGACACGCCCCCTTGAACTTTCACCAGCTCAGCGACAGGAAAGCGGCGATGGTGTCAAAAAAGCAGCTTTCGATTATACCGGTTTCGCCGCTTTTGAGAGATCGCCGGCCATCTCCCGATTTATGTCGGAAGATGGCCGGCAATCACTTTAGAAAATAAGCCTGTCAGTGACATAGCCAGGAGTTTTCAACAGGGGATGCGTCTCTAGCCGGATCAGGGTTACTGCACAGTTCCTAATCATTAGGCTCTTGCATTTGCATACAACACTCTTATTGAAATGTTAGATAAAATACTAATCACACAAAAATGTTTTCTCTCTTCAGTAAAAGGCAAAATTAGTACCTGAGATGCACTTCACAGAACTGTAGTCTACCAAACTTTAGACATTAAAAATACATGAAAGGGAAAAAGCCTCTGAAACCCAACCTCCAGCCCAAATAGTTATCTTAAATGACATAGGTTGGAAGAAATCATGGGTTCCTTATCTTCATCCCACTATGACTAAAATGGAGAAACTATAAATACTAGAAGATCTTTATTTTTGTAACTCTTTAATTATATCATAATGGGGAGTATTGTTACCTGTTTCACATGCCTTAAAGGCAGTCTGTTAGTATTACACCATAATTGAGATATTTGACATCTGTTTTATATACCTTAAAGGCGGGTTGTTAGTACCATATAAGATCATCAATACGAGATCATCAATACGGGACTATTAAGATATCACGTCCGCTGTGATGAACACCTTAGGAAATGACATCACAGGATATTGGGTAGTAAACCTATAAAGGATAGAAAACGCAGTGGCCATTTTGATAGGGATTCCGGAGCAGGAAGTTTGAACGCGCTGAACTAGCTTGGCAAGTACTTTTCTTTGAACTATTTTTTAGTTTTGACTTTTTGGATCAGGCACATATTTTGATATTTTCATACTGTTTTGTCACTAATGTCTTTTCACTTTTGAATTTTATGCATGCTTTTGTTCTTTTAAAGGTTTGCTCGCGCCTTGAGACAGCTTATATTTAGCGAAACTCTGGCCAAAGTCAGTGTGGTGTGTTGGACCGATTATCTACATGCGATATTCTCCCTGCATGTGAAAGTTGAAGTTAAGTTTGAAATTAAGTTTATTATTTCTCTTTACACTTTTTCTGGATCCATGGTCAGCTCTGTGAAGATTTAGCATCTCCAGTACTACACATTAAAAATGAGAGGGTTTTTTATGCCGATGAAGGTAAGGGACCCATGATTTCTTCCAATCTATGTCATTTAAGATAACTATTTGGGCGGTTTCAGAGGCTTTTCACCTTTCATATATTTTTAAAGTCAAAAGTTTGATGCACTTTACAGAACTGTAGTCTATCTCAAGTACTAATTTTACCTTTACTGAAGAAAGAAAACATTTTTGTGTGATATTGCTACTCTCTTCTCCTTGTTGAAATAAAATAGTAATGCCAATTCAGAGATATAGTGATAAAAATATTTAAAATTAAAATTCACATTGAAATACACATATCCAATAAACTGAAAAATATGTACAAGGTAAGCCATGTAAGTACTACAGACAAAACAAGAAACATAAATTGATAAATGTAATACAAGCTTATGAAAACTATAATACAAACTTAAGAAGGATATGCAACCATCAAAGTAAACTAACTAAACCAAAACTGTAACTTAATAGTGAAATGATTAAAATAATTAATTTAAACTGACCCAACAGAGTGAACACCCTGGAGGGAATAGAAAACATAAGAATTGATCTAAATAAATTAGAATGGTCAAATGTTTGGCAGTTAAAATTGAATGCAAAGAAGTGTAGAGTGATACACCTGGAGGGGCATAATCGAAAGGGGCGCCCAAGATTCCTGAGGACGTCCTCGCAGGACGCCCCGGTGAAGGGGCAGGGAAACCCATATTATCGAAACAAGATGGGCGTCCATCTTTCATTTCGATAATACGGTCGGGGAAGCCCAAATCTTAACATTTAGGTCATCCCTAGATATGGTCGTCCTTAGACTTGGTCGTTTCTGATTTTCGGCGATAATGGAAACTAAGGATACCCATTTCAGAAATGACCAAATGCAAGCCCTTTGGTTGTGGGAGGAGCCAGCATTCGTAGTGCACTGGTCCCCCTGACATGCCAGGACACCAACCGGGTACCCTAGAGGGCACTGCAGTGGACTTCAGAAAAAGCTCCCAGGTACATAGCTCCCTTACCTTGTGTAGTGAGCCCCCCAAAACCCACTCCCCACAATTGTACACCACTACCATAGCCCTTCTGGGTGAAGGGGGGCACCTAGATATGGGTACAGTGGGTTTCTGGTGGGTTTTGAAGGGCTCACATTTACCAAAACAAGTGTAACAGGTAAGGGGGAATGGGCCTGGGTCCGCCTGCTTGAAGTGCACTGCACCCACTAAAACTGCTCCAGGGACCTGCATACTGCTGTCATGGAGCTGGGTATGTTACTTGAGGCTGGCATATAGGCTGGCAAAAAATATTTAAAAAAATTTGTTTTGAGAGTGGGAGGGGGTTAGTGACCACTGGGGGAGTAAGGGGAGGTCATCCCTGATTCCCTCTGGTGGTCATCTGGTCAGTTTGAGCACCTTTTTGTGGCTTGGTCGTAAGAAAAAAAGGACCAGGTAAAGTTGTCCAAGTGTTCGTCAGGGACGCCCTTTTGTTTTTCCATTATGGGTCGAGGACACCCATGTGTTAGGCACGCCCAAGTCCCGCCTTCACTACACCTCCAACACGCCCCCTGGAACTGTGGTTGTCCCCGCGACGGAAAGCAGTTGGGGACGCCCAAAATCGGCTTTCCATTATACCGATTTGGGCGACCCTGTGAGAAGGATGCCCATCTTGAAATTTGTGTCGAAAGATGGGCGTCCTTCTCTTTCGAAAATAAGCCTGCTGGGGTGCAGAAACCTAAAAGAGCTGTATTTGCTAGGGGGTGAGAGGCTTATGAGCACAAACCCATAAAAGCTAATTGGATTTGATTATTTGCCTATACCAATCTGTGTTTAAGGTGAGATACAAATTCAGCTACAGTTGTTAGGTCCCTGTCCAACCCAGAGAGCATACTAAGTTTTTGATAGGTTATCAAATGGCCACCAGGCTTCAGCTCTGCTAGCCTTTAGTTTGCTGTTGAGTTACCAAACATTAGGAACAGCTAATATAGATAATATATATTATCTGTATTAGTGTACCTAATGGTTACAGCAGAAGGCTAAGTACCAGGGAAGCCAGGGTTCAGATCCTACTGCCACTCTTTGAGATCCTGGACAAGTCACTTAACCCTCCTTTGCCCAAGATACAAAACTAAGGGGTCCTTTCACAAAGGCACACTAGCGTTTTTAGCACGAGCTAAAAATAAGCACGCGCTAAACGTTAGTGTGCCATTGTATTATTATTATTTATTGCATTTGTATCCCACATTTTCCCACCTCTTTACAGGATCAATGTGGCTTACAATACATCATGAATAGTGGAGATATATGAGAAATAAACATTTAGTATTACAGAAGGATCTTAGGTAACATGATAATGATAAAGCATGATATTAATATAACAAGCAAATGGTAAAGACAATTCTGGGTATATGTGAAGGAGTTCATATTTGTTGGTCTTTGCGGTATGCCATGTTAGAGATGGGTCTTCAATAGTTTGCAGAAGTTAGTTATTTCATAGATCGATTTTAAGTTGCACGGCAACGCGTTCCAGAATTGTGTGCTCAAGTAGGAAAAGGTTGACGCGTGCATTAGTTTATATTTTAGTCCTTTGCAGTTGGGGAAATGAAGGTTGAGGAATGTGCGGGATGATGTCTTAGCATTCCTAGGCGGTAAGTCTATCAGGTCTGACATGTAGGCTGGGGCATCTCCATGAATGATTTTGTGGACCAGGGTACATATTTTGAACGTGATGCGTTCTTTAAGAGGGAGCCAATGCAGCTTTTCTCGTAGGTGTTTAGCACTCTCATATTTTGTTTTACCGAATTTGAGTCTAGCTGCCGTGTTCTGGGCTGTCTGAAGTTTCTTGATTATTTGTTCTTTGCAGCCAGCATAGAGTGCGTTGCAGTAGTCTAAATGACTAAGTACCAGGCCTCGGAAGACATTCCTTGGGAAGAAAGGTCTTACTCTTTTTAGTTTCCACATTGAGTGGAACATCTTCTTGGTTGTGTTTTTCGCGTGATTCTCAAGTGTTAGGTGTCGATCAATGGTGACTCCAAGAATTTTTTTAGAGTGTCTGAGATTGGAAGATTCAATGTGGGTGTGTTAATGGTGGCGAATTTGTTCGTGTTATATTGAGAGATGAGTATTAGGCATTGGGTTTTTTCTGCATTGAGTTTCAGCCGAAATGTGTCCGCCCATGAATGCATGATATGTAGGCTTTGGTTGATGTCGTTGGAAATTTCCTTTAAATCTTGTTTAAATGGGATGTAGATCGTTACGTCGTCTGCGTATATGTATGGGTTGCGGTTTTGGTTTGATAGTAATTTCGCCAAGGGTTAGGGTTGAATAAGTTGAATAAGGTCGGTGAGAGGGGGGATCCCTGTGGGACTCCACATTCAGGTGTCCATGTGGCTATGTAGTCGAATTAGATGTCACTTGGTATGATCGTGTGGTTAGGAACCCCTTGAACCAATTGAGAACGTTGCCTCCGATTCCGAAGTACTCAAGGATATGTAGTAATATTCCATGATCAACCATGTCGAAGGCGCTAGACATGTCAAATTGTAAAAGTAGAATGTTCTTGCCAGTTGCAATCATTTGTTTGAACTTAGTCATGAGAGTAACTAGTACTGTTTCAGTACTGTGGTTGGTTCGAAATCCTGACTGGGAGTCGTGCAGTATTGAAAATTTGTCTAAATAGTTAGTGAGTTGTTTGGTCACCATCCCTTCCATTAGTTTTGTTATTAGGGGAATGGATGCTACTGGTCTGTAATTGGTTAGTTTATTAGCACTTTTCTTTGCATCTTTGGGTATGGGGGTCAGTAGAATGTTTCCTTTCTCCTTCGGGAAGAGTCCATTTTGTAACATATAGTTCAGGTGGCTCGTTAAGTCTGTTATAAATTGTTGAGGGGCAAATGTCATAAGGTTGTTTGGGCATATGTCTAATTTGCAATTAGATTTGGCAAATCTTTTGAACGTTTGTGAGATGAGATCCTCCGATAAAATCTCGAAGTTGGTCCAGGTTCTGTCTGCTGGGTATACGCCATGGTCTGGATCTAGGCAATCTAGGAGTACGGTGTAGTTGATGGTACTGACAGGTATTTTAAGTCGTAGTTGTACTATTTTCTCATTGAAGTATCTCGCAAGTTTGTCTGCTCCTGGTGTATCTTTGCTGTTGGTTGTGACTGGTGTGATATCTAATAGTTTGTTCATGAGCTGGAAGAGTTTATGTGTATCTTTGTAGTTTGGTCCAATTTCGGCTTTGTATTATAATCTTTTAGTTTGTCTTATGGTATATTTATATTTTCTTTGAAGTTGTTTCCATGCGTTAAGGATGGGGGTCATCTTTCTTTTTATTCCACGCTTGTTCTAACCTTCTAACTTGTGTTTTAAGATTTTTCAGTTCTTCGTTGAACCATGGTGTTGATTTCTTTCTGTGTGAGGTTCTGGTTTGAATTGGGGCGCTATTGTCTAATATTGTTCTGCATCTGTCATCCCATTCTAGGAGGAATTGGATTGTATCTGTCTTTATAGTCCATCCGTTGTGGTAGATCTGTTGCCAGAAAGTTACCGGGTCTATTTTTCCTCTCGCGGAGTAGGTTTTTCTTTCTTGTTTGTTAGGTGAGTTTTTCATTCGCCATTGGAGGGAGATGAATGCTTTATAGTGGTCTGACCATGGTGCGGGTGTCCATTTTGTATCTGTTAATATAATATTGGAATCAGGATCGAATTTGTGTGAGATAATGTCTAGTGTGTGTCCTTTAGTGTGAGTTGGTTGCGTGTTTGGTCCGTGGATATCCCACGGTTGTAGGAACTCTTTGCATTCTTGGGTGCTTGTTGAAGTGAGATCTTCAAGGTGTAGGTTAATATCTCCGAAATATAGAACAGGAAAAGTTCTCTACGATGATGAATCACAGAAGGCAAAAGTAGAGACTAATAGACGATTCACCACTAGAGACGTGAGTCCAACAATCTTTATTATATCAAAGATAATGACCCGACACAGGCCGTGTTTCGACGATAAAAAAGCGTCTGCATCAGGGGTATGTGTGTTGTCAACTCACTAAACACATAGTTTGTGTCCAGCATTTTCTATTTAGTGCTATCAGAGTTATAAGGTTAATATCTCCGATTATGATAAGATTTAAGGTAGAGACACAGGTGTTCGAGATAAAGTCCATAAAGTGTGTTTGGGTATCTTGCCAGAAGCCTGGCGGTCTGTAGAGTAAGACTGCGTTGAGGTGTTCCTGCAAGTTTGGGTGATTAATTCTTACCGAGGCGATTTCAAGTTGTGGCAGAATGGATTCGGCTGTGGTTGTGATGGTGAACTCGGATTTGTATATTATGGCTATTCCTCCTCCTCCTCTTTTTCTGTTTCTTGTCCAGTGGGTAATTTTGTATCCTTGTGGGCATAAATCTAAGATTATAGGGTCTTTAAGGTCATGAATCCAGGTTTCAGTGATGAATAGGAGATCAAGATTGTCTGTAGTAATCCAGTCTGTTATAATCTCTGTTTTATTTACTGCTGACCTGGCGTTCACGTATCCCATTTGGATTAGCCCTCCAGGGACAGGAAAATACCTACTGTACCTGAATTTAACTTGCCTAGAGCTACTACTGAGAAAAGTGTGATCTAAATCCAAACCTAAACTCTAGTACCAGGCACACTGTGAAGTAATACAAGCCACTGCAAATGCCACTCGGGACCTACAGAGGAATTCTACCATAACAGTAACTTCCACAAGTCATACAACAAGAGCCTGCCTAGGAAAAGGTAGCACCATAAACACTGCGGTGCGCACGAAAACATCAATATAATTAAGGAAAAACTAAACAAGCCAAATTTTTATGGATCCTCACCCAGTATACATCGAGTAACCACAAACTAAAAATAGAAATATGCAGACGAAAATCAAACTGAATCCCCCAAAAGCTAGACTAACAACATTTTTCAATTAGCTTTCAATAGCCAAAACCACCTTTCTCAGGTCAGGACAGTATGCTGCTGTTGTGGTATCCAGAACCTCAGATCAAGTGGACAATAAGGTTTGGCTGCCAATGAGACATATGCATCCGAGTCTCTTATGTAATAAGCTGGATTCTAGATTTAAAGGGCCTTATTATTCCATCACAGAGAAAATCAACCAAGTAACAGTGCCTCTGTAGCTTAAAGGCTCTCTGAAGATAACCTCCACCTCTCACATATCCTACTGAAATCTGTCATGCCTGATCATTTTGGAACTGTAGACAAAGGTGTCCCATCCGGAGAAACCAGGACAGCCAAAAAACAACCAGTTACAAGTATGGCCAATGAGCAGGAGTTTATTGAAATAGCAACAATACTAGATATGGCCACATTTCAGCGGATGCCTGCATCAGGGATAAATGTAATAAAAAAAACATAAATATACATAGATAAGTGGAAGTATTCATATAAAATACATATGACAGTACCATACCGCCAGCTGCTAATGCGGCTTTGTAAACAGTGGTCTATAAGTCATAAATTATTTAGCTATCTTGACCAAAAATCATCATCTTTTGTGCTAAATTATATGTACAAAATTTATCTCTGTTCTGAAATGTATATCTATTCTAATTAAATTGTGATTTAGTGGAATCCATATTATTTTTATATACCATAGAAACAGAACTAATATATTAAAAAAGTGTTGCTGGTCTATCTGATGGGTAAACTGGGTCACTATTTAATAATTGTGTCAATCTTTTAAAGAAAGTTGTGATTCTCAAAATTAAAAGTGGTCAGTAATTGCATGTGAATATATTACATACCAGAGACTTAAGAGTTAACTGGATCAAAATATTGCCATGTATTGCAGCAGAAATCTATGGACCAGAAATAAAAATGCTTGACACTAAAAATAAATACAAATCAAAACTAACATTTATATAAAAATGTGTTTATTATCTGATGAAGTCTTAGGGAAATCACTATGGACTTTGTATCGCTGTGGTAAACTTGAACAAAAAAGGCATATACAAAACCAAGGGCCACTTTTACAAAGCCACGTGGCAAATGAGAGGAAGCCCATAGGAATCGCAAGGATACAAGAGGCCCGAAGTATGACAAATTATTAACACAAGTGGTGTCACATTAAGGATACTCTATTTAAAAGACTGACATAATTTATCTATCAGACAGATCTTAATGTATGAATTCTGTTTCTATGGTGATGGCACAGATTCGACTAGATCAAGATTTAGGGGGGGAGTTATCAATGTGGGCTACTGTTAAGATGAGATATTTATTTATTTGTTGCATTTATTGGGGGGGAGGGGCTTTTACAAAGGTATGGGAGGGCCTACACACATACAACACGCGCCAAATCGGCACTACTACCCGGCTAGCACGTGAGCCGAGCAGTAATCCCGAATTTGGTGCACGCCAAATCCTGCAGTAGAAAATAATTTTCTATTTTCTACCGCGAGCCGTTTATCCGGTGGTAAACAGCAGTTGGCGCGCACTGCATGCTTACCGCGCAGGTAGCGCATGAGACCTTTCCACTAGGTCAATGGGTGGCGGTAAGGTCTCAGGCCAAAAATGGATGTGCGCTGGTTTCAATTTTAGCGCACGTCTATTTTCCTTTAAAAAGGCCCTTTATCCTAGATGCAGTAAAAAATGTCCCAGCGTCCACCCAAAAGATGAGCTCACACTACCGCTGGCCGCTTTTTACCGTGGCTTAGTAAAAAGACCCCTATATGCCTTTCAAAATACCATCAAGGTGGTTTACAATTAATCCAGGTAAAAACAATCAAGACCAAACATACAAATCCTTAGACATATAAGGAAGCGTAAGTGAATAGCACAACAATAAACACCAAAAATAAAAAAAATAACTTACATAAATCTGTGACACATATGGATATTTTAAAATATTAAAAACAAAATATTAGGACAAAAATGAACTGTACTCAGTCACCTATCTTCGGTGCTAACCTGTGATATTGAAAGATTGTTAAAGGGGCCCTTTTACTAAGCCGTGTAGGCGCCTAAGCACACCCAATGTGCACCAAATTTGAGTTACCGCCAGGCTACTGCATGGCCCTTGTGGTAATTTCATTTTTGACGTGCGTCCGCTACGCATGCTGGAAAATATTTTTATTTTCTGGAGTGCAGGCGGTAATCGACATTTTACGCGCGTAGACCATTACTGCCCGGTTCCCGGGTGAGACCTTACCGCTAGGTCAATGGCTGGCGGTAAGGTCTCAGACCCAAAATGGACGCATGGCAAATTTCATTTTGCTGTACGTCTATTTTCGGCAAAAAATTTTTAAAGGCGTTTATTTTTTTACTGGTGCGCTAAAAATTGATTCTGCGTGCACCCAAAACATGCATCTACAATACCACGGGCTATTTTTCAGTGCACCTTAGTAAAAGGGCCCCTAAACAACCGTATTTTAAGGCCCGACTTAAATTTTATCTTTAAAACTTCTAATCTCAGTTCCAAGAAAAGAGCATTCCACAAAGCAGGAGAAATGCAACTGAAAGCAGTATTACAAGAATTATCTAACCATAACTTGGTAAATGGAGGAACCAACAACAGATTAGCCAGAGACAAGCACAATACCCAATGGCTGATATAGTATTAAAACTGAGTGTAAATAATGTGGGATTAAGGTTTACTAGCTTTAATATAAGCAAGAACTGGTAGCCAATGCTATTCCTGCAAAAGTGATGTAATGTGAGCACTTAATTTAACTACATAATGTAAGCAAACTGCTGCATTCTATAGTAGTTGTAACCTTTTTAATTAATCGGACAACCTTCTAATTAGGCATTACAGTAATCCAATCTATTTATCACCACACTGTGAAGTAAGATCTTTAATGCTGTAATTTCCAAACAATGCATTATTGAATGATTTTTTTGATATATATGGAAACAAGGAAAACTTGTCCCATACTACTAAAGAAGTAAGGGGTTCTTTTACTAAGCCATGGTAGCATTTTTAGCTCATGGTAGAAATCAGTGGCAGTAAACGCCAAAACGCCCTTTAAATTTCTATGGGTGTCTTGGTGTTTACGGCCAGCTGATTTCTACCGTGAGCTAAAACACTACTGTGGCTTACTAAAAGACCCCCTAAGAGAATATTTCATAACAACCGATTGATGCAGAATATCTGGGTGAAACAGTAGACAAGATGAGCTGAAAATTCACATAGCTTCATGCTTCTAAGAATGATCATCTAATCACTTGGCAATCCTACAAAACTTTTCTTCCGATTCAACATGAAATATAACATCCCAAGGGGGTCTTTTACTATGGCGCGCTCACATTTTTAGCACGTGCTAAAATTGGGCAACGCACTAAACGTTAGAGACGCCAATAAGAATGCATTGGTGTCTCTAACATTTAGCGCGCACCTATTTTTAGCGCACACTAAAAACAAGAGCGCACTTTAGTAAAAGATCCCCTAAGAGTTATGTGCTATTACCAACTGAACATCATCAGCATAAAAGTATGCACTAATATTCTGATGCTCAGAAGCAAATGCGGGCTCAATTAGCGCCGAACTAGCATCCTTATTTGCTACCACCAAATGTTCAGAGCTGACAAGCACATGAAATAACAAGCTCACCGGCTCTGAACGCAATGAGCATGCAAATGCATGGTAAATGGGTCATCACCTGTTCCTCCCCAGTGCTCAGTGGGCAGCGTGCCAAACAAAGGTGCTCCTCCCATGGCAAACCCTATGCCAGCTCGGAGCTGGTGTTAGGGTTTGCCAGGGCATTAGAGAGCAAAGGGTAGACCCTGTAAAAAAAAAAAGCCCCTGTCAAAAAAGCTCCCACCCACCTCCCCAGTGTTAGGGTTTGCCAGGGCATTAGAGGGCAAAGGATAGACCCTGTAAAAAAAAGCCCCTCTCAAAAGAGCTCCCACCCACCTCCCCAAAGACATGAGGGCCAGGAGGTCCGGTGGACCCCCAGACCCCCAAACACATAATCCCCTCAAAAATAAATAAAACATGGTGGAACAGTGGGACACTTGTCCAGCCCCCCCCCCATAAGGCTAGCCCTAGTGGACTAGCGTCCCCCCACCTTGAAGGAGTAGGGACTATGACTTATTTCCTCCTCCTGCCGGCCAGGCGCCTCCTCACAATGGCAGTAACCTACTCTTTCTGGTTCATCTTGGGATGCACTGGGCAGGGATTACTACCTAATACGGTAGTTAAGCCCCACCCAGTGCATCCCAGGATGCACCGGGTGGGGCAGGATGCTGCCATTTTGAGGAGGCACCCGGCTGGCAGGTGGAGGGAGGGTCCTAAACCCTCCTTCTTCAAAGTAGGGGGGTGGGGAGAGACTGCTAGCCCACCACTGTTAGTCTTCAGGAGGGCCAGACAAGTGACCCACTGGACCACTAGATTTCATTTATTTTCAGAGGGGGGTAGGTGTTTGGGTGTCTGGGGGGGGGGGGGCAAGAGGTTTGGGGTCCACTGGATCACCAGGGCTGTTTGACAGGTCAGGGCTTTTCAGAAATTTATCTGGGCATGCGCTCAAGAGCTGTGCGTTAAGCACAGCACTTTACAATTCTCACGCGGGACTGGAAACAGCTCCCTAATGCTCAGTGTTGACATCACACCTAAATTTGCATGTCATTAGGAAGCTGTGTTACAGTGCTGATCGGGTGGTATTTCTCCAGCGCCAGAGTTTTAAGCATCTGGGCCTAAGTCCCAAATCCTGAATGAACAAAGCTAGTGGTGCAATTAAAACATTAAACAAGATAGTAGCTAACAATGGCCCCTGTGGTATGTCAAAAGACAAAGGCAAAACTGCTGAAAGACTGTTATTAACTGAGATTTGAAAAGAACGACCTGAGATATAGGATCTGAACCAGTACAATGCAACCTCTTTAACACCTGAATATCCTAACCTTCACTAAAGAAGGGAATGATCTATGGTGTCAAAAGCTGTTGTCAAATCTAACTATCAGCAGAACATCTCTGCTACTATCCCTATGACACACTATCTCATCCAGTAATTTCACTAAGAATTTCTGTATTGCAACCATAAACAAATGCCAATTGATGGGAATTAAAAGCATTACTGGATTCCCAAAAACAAGAAATTTGTTGTGCTACTGTCTTTTCCAATATCTTGGCCATGATTGGGAAGTTGGAGACTGGTCTATAATTTCCCAGATTTGACTTATCTAAATTTGCTTTCTTAAATAAAGTACAAATTATAGTGAATTTCCAAATATCAGGGAATAAACCCTCTTCAGACTAGAATTTTAAAAAGTCTAAATAGAGTGGAGCAAAAGAAGATCAACAATCCTCAATCAATAGGTACTTTTAGCAATTTCATTAGAATCTATCTGGCTTTCAATTTTGGATTTGGACAAAACTATCATGCCATGTAACTCCCCATGTGACAGTTTTAGAAGATAAGATAAATCAACATGCTACTGAAATTTTTTTGTGCTCTATGCGTTTATCTTTTTAGTCCATTTTCAGAAAAAAACAAACAAACGTACAAGTGAAAAATCTAGAAAATCAAGCCATTGGGATGTAGGAGGAGCCAGCATTCTTAGTAAACTGGACACACAGACATCCCAGGATAGCAATGGGGCAACCTAGGGGACACTGCAGTGGACTTCATATACAAGCTCCCAGGTACACATCTCACCATTGCTCCCTTATCCTTTCCGCATGGGCCGTTCAAAACCTACTACCCCCAACTGTATACACCACTACAATAGCCCTTATGGGTGAAGGGGTCACCTGTATGTGGGTACAGTAGGGCTTTGGTGAGTTTGGGAGGGCTCACACTTTCTACCATAAGTGTAACAGGTAGAGGGAGATATGGGCCTGGGTCCTCCTCTCCACACTGCACTGCACTGACCACTATACTACTCCAAGGACCTGATTGCTGCTCTTATAGACCTGGCCATAACATCTGAAGCTGTCATAGAGGCTAGTAAGTACTATTTTTATTCACATCTTTGGGGGGTGGGAGTAGGTCAATGACACTAGGGGAGTATGGGGGGGGGGGGTCATCCCTGATCCCCTCCAGTGTTCATCTAGTCATTTAGGGCAGCTTTTTGTGCTTTATTCATTATAAAAACAGGTCCAGACCAAAACGTTGAAGTTTCAACCCTAGACATTTTCATTTTGTTCCATTATGACTGTAAACCGTCCAAATGTTAGGAACGCCCTAATACCACCTCCAACACGACCCCTTGTGATTTGGATACACTGCAGAAAAATTGCATAGAAAAACATCTGTGAAACAGGTTTCAAAAATAATGATTTGGATGTTTTGCGAAGAAATTCGTCCAAATGCTGCCTTATGACACCTTTTGGACATTTTTCTCTTTCGAAAATAAGCCCCCTAGGCAATTTCTGTTACTCAGATTTAGTGTACTCAGGATCAGAGGTACATTTTCCTTAAATATCCCTGTAAATTCATAATGGGGCCATTTTACTACCCTGCGGTAGGGCTACCGCTCGGTTTGTACATGTGAAACCAGCCCTAAAGTTGGCTCACTCAGAAGCCTGGCAGTAGTTCTGGCTTGTAGTATGCTGGTTCCAGCGCTAGAAAATGTTTTTTTAAATTTTCTAGTGCTGGAGGTGTGCCCAGCGGTAATCAAGCAGGACTGTGAGCTGTCCGGTTACTGTCGGGTTGGCATTGAAGCCCTCACCACCTCCTAAATAGGAGGCGGTAAGGCCAGGGCTCCCCCAGTAAATGGCCTTGCACTACTGTGTTTAGTTAGCACATGGCCAGTTACTGTCCCTTTAAAGATAATTACCTTTTACCCATGTTGGTAAAAGGTGGCCTTGGCTTGTTGCAATTCCACACATTGATGCCACCAAGGGCCACCTTTACCGCCATGTGGTAAAAGGACCCCAATATGTTTTCACTCGCATAAATATGTTTTTAGGGCACCTGACCACATTTATTAATAAGGCCTTGTCAAGAGCTGCTATACCAATGATTGCTGAAGATAGTTAGAATAAGTGATCTCTGTACCACTTACAGGTCTATGTGCATGCAGATGGTATCTTGTTGGTGAGTTATTGTTCCCCATGTACTTTAGATCTTGACCTGCTGCAGGTTTGCTTGAATGCAAATTCTCAGTGGTTAATATGCCACTGCTTGGTTTTAAGTTTGGACAAGATGAGAGCATGTTGGACAGTGGGCCATCTGTCTCTTTGGAGACTATTTTATTAGGTCGTTCGATGACAACCTCTATCTCATTTGGGAAAGAAAGCCAGCAGATCAATGTCACAACAAAAAGATTTTATTGAAGATACCGATTTGTTCATACACGGTACCTTCAATAAAATCTTTTGGGCGATTTGTTCATACACGGTATCTTCAATAAAATCTTTTTGTTGTGACATTGATCTGCTGGCTTTCTTTCCCATATTGGATTTTGCAGATCGTTTGCCTTGTTGTTTTTTGGAACCTCTATCTCATTTAAATTTCTAGAAGACACAGTTGCAATTTGACCAACACATTTCAAAAGTTATGCATTCAGGATTTTATGCCCTATTTCTGCATGCGATTCGTCCATATTTTGATGGGGCTAATCTACACACCTTATTATGTTACCGTAGTCTCCAGATTGGATTGTGGGAACGTGGTGTATGCAGGAGTAAGTTGTTATCTGACTAAACAATTGCAGACTGTTCAGAATACTGGGATTAGACGTTTTGCAGGAGCCTGTAAGGGGGACCATGTACCCCATTGCTCATTCGGTTCCATTGGCTGCCTGTTGAATATAGGGTGACGTTTAAAATTCTGACTTTGACCCATAAAGCTTTTCATTGGAGGACCCATTCTTATTTGGCTGATA
Organism: Microcaecilia unicolor; assembly: GCF_901765095.1. Classification (NCBI taxonomy): domain Eukaryota; kingdom Metazoa; phylum Chordata; class Amphibia; order Gymnophiona; family Siphonopidae; genus Microcaecilia; species Microcaecilia unicolor. The sequence continues at coordinate 99,258,076 of NC_044039.1, forward strand.
CGATACATTTGTCCTCCCCTGGGAGGCTTCCACGTTCCATTGATACAAATAAACTATCTGTTCCTCCCTGTCTGCTTTTTATTTAAAGACACCTGTTCTACTTCGCTATCAGGATGCCCTATCTTCCCTGTTATGGTGCTATCTTTTAAATATACCAAGCACTTTTGAGCAACTGTCGGCTTTCCCCCAGTTTCTAGTTTAAAAGCTGTTCTATCTTCTTTTTAAATGCTATTGCCAGCAGCCTGGTTCCACCCTGGTTAAGGTGGAGCCCATCATTCCAGAATAGGCTCCTCCTTCCCTAGAATGTTGCCCAGTTCCTAACAAATCTAAAACCCTCCTCCCTGCATCATCGCCTCATCCATGCATTGAGAGCGCTTCCTGTTTCTTAGGCCCTGCATGTGGAATGGGGGGGGGGGGGGGCACTTCTGAAAATGCTACCCTGGAGGTTCTGGGGGAAGAATGTATTTTATGTGGCTATGTCCACCTATCTATATATACTTATGCTTTTATAGCATTTACCCCTGATGCACGCATGCACTGACCAGGGCCGCAGAGAGACTGAGCTGGGCCCGGCACCGCCCCTCTGGGCAGCCACAGCCCCCCCAATCGCTACCACTGTCGCCGCAGTCCCCGTTCTCCACCCGCCCACCCTCAGCCCCGTCGACAGCCCTCCTCTGTCCGCCACCGGCCCCCTGCATTCAAATCGGCAGCGCCTCACCTCCATGTGAAAGCGGCAGATTGCCTCCCTTCGGGCCCTCTCTCACTGTGTCCTGCCCTCGTCTGATGTAACTTCCTGTTTCCGCGAGGGCGGGACACAGTGAGGGAGGGCCCGTGTGAAAGTAGCAGATTGCCTCCCTTCGGGCCCTCCTTCACTGTGTCCTGCCCTCGAAGAAACAGGAAGTTACATCAGACGAGGGCAGGACACAGTGAAGGAGGGCCCGAAGGGAGGCAATCTGCTGCTTTCACAGGGCCCTCCCTCACTGTGTCCTGCCCTCGAAGAAACAGGAAGTTACATCAGACGAGGGCAGGACACAGTGAAGGAGGGCCCGAAGGGAGGCAATCTGCTGCTTTCACAGGGCCCTCCCTCACTGTGTCCCGCCCTCGCGGAAACAGGAAGTTACATCAGACGAGGGCAGGGCACAGTGAGGGAGGGCCTGAAGGGAGGCAATCTGCTGCTTTCACACAGAGGTGAGGCACTGCCAATTTGAATGCAGGGGGGCCCGGTGGCCGAGAGAGGGGGGCTGTCGACGGAGCCAAGGGCTGGCGGGGTGAGACCGGGGACTGCGGAGCCGGCGGCCTGAGAGCAGAAGGAGAGAGGCCCGGGCCCAGGGAATTTTGTCCCCCCTGCCCCCCCCCCCTCTCGGCGGCCCTGGCACTGACTTGTGGCCACATCGAGTATTGTTGATATTTCAAAACTCCTGCTCATTGTCCATACTAGTTCCCGAGGGAGGGGGGATTTGCTGTCCTGATTTCTTCTGATTGGGATACCTTTATCTACTGTTTGTCTACTTTGGCCTCTCGTTTTTAGATGTTTGGTCCTTTTGATAGGCAAGGTACTCTCCTAAATTCCATTCTGGTTAATGGGCATCCAGAATTCGAGATGGAGGAGATTCTGGACTCCAGAGTATTTAGCTGTTGATATTAAAGACTTCCTGAGATCCTCTTTGCACAGTCCTCACTTTCTTGTCCATCTCCAGAGTATTTCACCATAAAATGAAATACCTTATGCACTTGAAGGGCTTTGGTCTGGAGGAGAGACCCTGGTTCAATCCAGATGAACTTCATGGTCCTGCACCTCTGAAGAAATTTTTGGCCAGACATTCAGTGGATCATATGAAGACCGCCTTTGGGAGATAGTAATACAAGATTCCATTGCCAGTCTGCAGGTGTCTCAACTTCTGGGACAGAGTCTTGTCTGGATTAACCTGTGACCTCCTGTGAGCAAGTGACAGAAGAATGCACAAGGCTGATAGTGTGCTTTGATCTCTCTAAGCCTTCCATTTCCTCCTGAAGGGCATCTCCTTCATGTGCCATTTGTATATAATCACAGTCTTGGTTTTGTCTCTTTGTCAGAGCTTGGTCTGCACCTGTCTTGTGTCTCCTAGTGCTTTGGCTTCTTCGCTGCATATCCGATTCTGATTCTTCTTTACAGAAGCCAACTTGACCTAGTGCCAAGTTCCTGCTGGGTTCCAGCACTGCTTTTATTATGAATCTTCATGGTGAGTTCCTACATGCTTGTGCTTCTCATCTTCCTCTCAGGTTTTCCCTGTATCTGGCACCCCACCTGGACTCTGGGTGTTGGGTGGCTAAGTGCTGGCAGGTGCCAGCACAAGAAGACTCAGCCTTACGGGAAAGTGGCTGCAACAGGCAAAAGATCGTGTCTGATCTTTTCCAGACCCTGTGTGCCCCCATCCAGTGGAGAAAAAAATCTGTGGACCTTGCCAGCTTGCTATTCTGTGATCTTCCTTAGAGACAAAAGCCATCCCACTAATGTCTTAGGCTGACTTTACCAGTAGCTAGTACCTAACCCCAGATAGGCAGCTGTGTCTGAAAGCAGCATCAGTACATCAACAGTTCAGTATGATTGCTATTCATTTAATCCAGTCCTAGAAATTATATTTCCGCACTCCCCTGCAGCACCGCACGCATTGATCAAGGTCAGGCCTTGAAGTGTATACATGTGTGTATTCCCAGAGGGTTTAATAATTGGAGGAAAATGCAGCATTTTTCTTGTTTTTAGCTAATTGTGTTAAACAGCAAAGTTACCAAGTGAAAAGCAGCAAATACTGAGTACAGTACAATAGAAAGAGATGGAAAATAGATACAAGAAGCAAGGTCTCCAGGGGCAGTATTTTCTATTTCCTGGGCTACAGACTCACAGTTGATAATGCAAGTTGTAATTAATATAAAAGCAGAAGACAATATGGGGAAAGCTTGTACTTGCATGGCCACAGGAGATCACTCTGCTACTATCCATGCTTTCTCATTTACACACATTCTTCCCCAGAAAACACAATTTTGCCAGTGTTTTCTCCCTGGGAAGTTGAAAAAAAAATTGATTTAGCACCATCATTGAATTTTGCTAAACCTAGAACAGAGCACTGAAAAGACAAGAGTCTCTGGGTATATGAAGCAAATCTGATGTGTTTGTCTTTTGGTTGATGCTGCAAATCTCTTGGTGCAAACAGTGTTTTTAGCCATTCTGGTATTTCAGCGAAAAAGCTACTGCAAAGCAGATTTATTACAAAAGAGATAATTTATTAAGTCAGGTCTCAGCACTGCCAGTTCCACACAGTATATTGGTTAAAAGTCTCTACACTATGCTTTTTATTTTTCACTAACAAATGAACAGTAAATTTATCGGATCATATCTTATTTCTGTATATATATTACGTATCTATCAGGACTGATGAAAGCAAATAAAATAGTTTTCTTAGCAGCTTAGGGAAAGATAGAACAAATGTATCAACTTCCTGTTAAGGCAAAATGCTTTTTTTATCCAAAGGGCCTGAATAAATCAATTCTGCAAGTACAGTGAACTGATTGAAAGGAAATGCTCTGCTTTCCAGAGGCTGTTTATTTAAAACCCAATATACAATACTAGATGCATATAAAAATATACTCACACATAAGGACTTAAACGCTGTAACAAAAGTAATTAAAGGACCTCAACAATAAAGTCCAGAACCATAGCAACTGTTATAAGCCACAGCTGCACACAAATGTATGTACAGAAATTTGCAAAAAGTGACATATGCTTGTATTTGATACATTGAACTGAGCCTTTAAATGATCTTTTCTGGACTAAGAAGCAGAGTTACTTCTTCCTCATAGCTCCTCTTATCTCACTGTCCACAAAAACATAGCTTTGTGACTCATGCACAAGTGTCCGTCTGTCAGGCTAGGATCCTCATTTTACTATACCCAAGGCTAGTCTTTTGCACAGATTTACACACATACTTGGTGTGCTCCACCCCCTGACTGTTGCTGGAAAAACAGTCTTCATACTTCAAAAATGTGACATTCTAGTTTACATACACTTCCTGGTTTTCAAAATGCAAAAGTCCGAAGCGTATATGCCACCTGTCAATAAGGGCACCTACAGCAATCCCCCACAAAATGAGAGCTTTGCTAAGGATCGGGTTAAAAAAATCATGCCCAGGGAAGAGTCATTTTGTGGTATGGAATTCTCAGATTTGGGATGGTGAGTTCTTATTCTTAAGTGTTTTTAAAATATATTTTGATATACTTATTTTGTAATAATGATATTGTTCCTACTGTTTGTGAATGAATTCACCATTGTATATGGCACTGAGTAATGCCAGTTGGTAGTACAAATAAGACGTGGAAACAATAAACCTGCCACATCACAGAAATAATCCTCTTTGTACTATAGAGTTTTCAGGTTGAAATGATTACTTTTGAAGTTACAATAAAATAGAATGAACTCCTCAAAAACTCCAAATCAAAATGTAAATAAGGCTTTGAAATGATCTGAAACCAAAACAGAAGTGCAAAACACCACCCTGAACATGAAGCTGGAAACAAGCTTTTAAAACAAATAGGCCATAATTGTCAGAACATAATTGCATTTAATCAGAGTAAAACCCTTTTGCTACTTGCATTCCTTGTCTGGTAATTCATAGAAAAGCTACTGCTGGTCACTCAGTAAACAGAACAAACACATCTTTGCAAGGCCTGTGAACAAAGCCTTGCACTTTCCAACTCTTCATCTAGGTGAGGCTGTTACTGCAACTACTTATCATTTTCACGCTGACTTCTCACAAGTGTGAATAGTGCACCTGAATTTTCTTTCCTATGTCAATGCTGCCGTCTTGTCTTATCCAAAGCCAATACAGCCCCTTGGAAAAGTCCATGGACTTTCTCATCTGTTCAGTATACAGCAAGAGGTTCCAACTTATTAGCCTCCAGCTAATAATTTTGGGAAAATGAAACATTCTCAAAGCAAATACACTGGTATTCCTATGCTGCTCAGAGTGAAATAATACATGCTTGCATTTTCACTTGTAGAAGCTTTCCAAATTACTGTGTAAAGACCAACGTCCTATTTATGCTTCAGACGGACGGCTAATATTTAAAATGTTCAGCATACCGATTAAAAATGCTGTTAAAACTTTTTTTTTTTACATGTGCATTTGACTATAAAAAATGTTTTATTACGATCTGCTAATTTTGAACTCCAAGACTAGAGCGCAGCTAATTACAGATCATCCCGCGCCAGATCTTGCTAGGGAGAGGAGGGGGAGCCCAGCCATTAGTCCGAGCTACACACAAAGGAAATGCAAATAAAGGGGAGAAAAGAAGAGGATGAAAAATAGTTTATGGGTTTTCAAACCCCAAGGCTAATGCAGTTGCTTTTTTTTTTTTTTGGTTTCTTTTTAATTTGGTTGGGGTGGGAGTGGTTCTTCGGAGCTAAGAGGGAGAATTCAACCAATAATAATTACGAAAGATAACAACATTGTTTCTATTTATGGCCAAGAACCTCAAAACTCTAAAAGCGACCGTACCCAGAAATGTTTGCGTTGCGGGACAGAAAACTATACGGACCTGTTCATCAAGTACAGCCAACGCCTTGAAGGCAAGAAAGAAAGGATCACTAGGTTGTTATAAATACGGAGTGCAGATAATTAGGGAATAGACTGTTTACTAAATATAACAAGGTCACCACTAAGGTACTATGTTTCAGCGGAAAGTAATGTAATGACAATTTTGCTGTAACCAAATCTATGACTTGGCAAACCCTCATATCCAGATTCCGAAAACATTATACTATCCTTTTATAATCATTCATGCCATACAATGCCAAAGGAGATGCATGTCTTGCAGACCTTTTGCGCATTTGTAGTTAGTGAGGTGGTGGGGGTCGAGGACTAAACAGATGGGAAAGTGTTAAAAAAGAAACTGTACAAGGCAGAGCCTTCTTTGCCTGCAGTACAGGCATTCTCGTTGCTGAGCTGAAGCAGCTTTTTATTTTAAGTTCTAGCAAATAAATTACTAATACTGAAAAGAGAACTGGTAGAAAATACTCTCGCTCTCTTCTTTATCTCCTCTCTCTCTCTCTCTCTCTCTATCTCCTACAGACAAACACACATATGATATAATTTGACACCATTTAATAAGAAAAGAGGTGTATGTGTTTTGGGGGTGTCAAACAGCTGTCACCAAACTGTCACCTCCACAAGGAAAATCCTGGCACAAAACAAATTAAACTGTGCTCCTTTTTTTTTTAAGCTGTCATTATTCACAGCCCAATCAGTTGAAATGATCTTACCATTTCATGTGCAAATAAAACCAGGAGGAATCCCCATGGTTTGAAATAGTTGGCCAAGGGATACAACAGAAGAAACAACACTTCTGAAGTCCCCTAACACCATTCCTACACCAACTTTAACGGAAGAAGTTCTAGGAAAGCAAAAATGGGAAACGAAACCTGCAGATTCCCACTGTTGATTTCTACGCGCTGAACTCAAGCTCTGCGACCTTTCTGTGTAGATGTTTCAAACCAACTGAACATTTTTCTGCTCCGTGTGTGCGTGTGTGTGTGTGTGTTCAACATCTCTCTCTTTCTCTCTCATATCAGATTCCAGGTCCTGTATTCATTCCCAATGCTTGCTCCAGAAATTGATCCCAGCTAAAAACAGGTGACATATTACCAAGATCAAAAAGTTTTTTTTTCACAGTGATAAAATAAGGAGGGAAATAAGGTAAAGTGCAGGGTCCGGAACCTACAATGTGCAACTCAGGACTCCCAGTTGGGATCCTGGATAGGCTCATTATGGAGTCTTTTCAAAACAAATAGCAGGGGTTCAAGTAAAATCTTATAGCTCAAATCTGCAGGAAATAAAAGGCTTTAAATCCTAATATCCAATTAAGTGGTACAAACTAATGGGTGTAAAATAATTGGGTTGTCATATTTACTTGGAAGGCTCAAAAACACGATGGGCAACCTTTTCTATTACCAAATGATCAAAATTTCCGACCTTGTCCTCTCATTGTATAGGAATTTAAATATTACAGCAGAGCACAACAAATTAGCTTAAGGAGTTACCACCTGTCAGAACCCTAACCAGGCTAGTTTTTTTTTTTCTAATCTCCTCTGTGTTAATGTCACCATGTCTCATTTCTGCAAGTCCACATAAAACACACGTTTACACAAATAAAGCCAGGTTGAGGGTAACTTGTTTCCTCCCAACACTAGGCCTCTGAACTATAATTTTGTAAAAAAAAAATATTTTGGACAAGTTCTAATACGGCTGTGTCATCACTCATCTGTTTACAAGCTTAAATGCGGCAAATATCTATTGAATTTATTGTCGAAAATGTCATAAAATAAACATGTTAGAACCTCTTCAGATGGCTGAGAGATCTCATTATCTACACATGATATCAACGATAAGGGCACACATTGGATTTGTAAAAAAAACACTTGCTAGTTGCTATATTGACTTGCATTTTCGAAAGTAAGGTTATCAGAATGCTTTGTTTCTCAAAGAAAATCCAAGAAGTAATCAGCACACAATTTTAAATTTAAATACCTGTCCTACTCCTGAACCTACATAGAAGCACAATACTCTTCTTTTCTTAAAGAATCTTCAACACAATTTACGATAAATAATATCTACAATTCAGTGAAATCAAAACACACTTGCAAAATAGTGTTTCTCAAATACCCTTCTAATCCAGCTTTGACAGCTTTATCACCTAAAACTAAGATGCTCAAGCTCTCTCCTACAATTGCAACATTTACAGATCAACAGCAGGTTCCCCAATGAGCGCTAAATGAATGCTCCCACTATTAAAATACTGTTGCATTAAGATTATGAGTTCAATTGAATCTAAAATTGTAACTCCCTGCCTCTCTGGGGATGCAGTTCCTATAAATAAGCTGCCGTTCACACCCACTCTTTCTAATCTAATCTCTTTTTAGCTTTCCTCTCTACCGGCTGCAGCCCTTTTCAATGCCACTCATTTATTTCCCCTCAAAACTGTAGAATCAGGATTAAAGTTAAGCATTAACAAACAATTCAATGCATTTCCCAAGTCCGAGTCAAATCAGAATCAATTAGAGAGAGAAAAAAATAGCCGCACCATAAGCAAACAAAACAATCACATCTACTATACCAAAAAATATTACATAAAAACAATAATTGCCATTCATCAATCACGTGTAAACTAAACTAGACACCTCCATCATAATTCTTATCAGCTATCCATTACAGATGGTCAATTATTGGTTCATTAAGGTTGTGATCTTTTATTATGCAACTGCTTCAGGCACTAAGAAATACAATTCATTGACATACCCTGCACACAGCTGACAGTCATATTTCCCTCTGTTCTGCTTAAAATGTTTAAATAAACCTGCAGAGATCTTCAAAGTTTTTACTTAACATTCATCATCCTTTCTCCCCCAATATTAACTGTATGAATGAAAAGCATGATCCACCACTACATCAGCAAATAATATTCTGTTGCTTAAATTGCACTGGAAAAGCTTAACTAACCGAATCACTCTTTCCCAGCCAAAAAGGACTAAGCAAGCAAAGTAAATAAAAGCAGAAATAAATGGAGCTGCCAAGAGGCAAGATTTACATGAGATAAACAACCAATAGTAAGCAGATTGTACGTTTTCCCTAACAACCAGAGGAAGCAAAAAAAAAAAAAAAAAAAAAAGGAACTTACGTGGTCTGCTAGATTGGTAGAAGATCCCGAGAGCTCCTCATGGTCAGATTTTGAGCTGCCGTCCCTTTCGTCAATAACTAAATCTATAGGCATTTTTCCTTTCAAACAACTAATATACCGATGGCAGAAATTATCACACAACTCGTGGACCTGCAAAGTAAAGCAGAAGAGGAACAGTCACCAGGCCACTGGGATTGCTGCGTTCATGCAGAAAAGAGGGCAACCCTGTGCTCTATTCCGAGACTTACTATAATTAAGAAGCATAATAGTTGTGGGCAAGGAAACAATACAGAAATTGTTGCTGTAGATATTATTCTCAAGAGACTGCACCACAACAACAAGTAGAATACAAAAGAACAACCATATGAATACAAAGCTCACTTTTGGAACACTATATAGGAAAATTCGCTTGGCTGATAACATCAAAACGTTCAGGCCATGAAACTCTGAGGCATCCCTAGAGTATTTACATTTTAGCAAAGGTAGGGACTAGCTAGGAGCTGGTTTTATCCTGGCAGTAAAAGACCTTCAGTCCTGAAATTCCTGAGTTCTTTTACCTCAGAATTTAGGTTTTCATTTAACCCTGCACTCTTCGTGTAAAATGAGCTCCAACTTTTAGCACAAGGTTTCATCAGCTAGAGCCTTAGTTAGTTTTATGTATACCATTAAAAAATAAATTAGATTTATCAACTCATAGTTTCCATTATGGGATAGATTCTATATATAGCGCCTGAAAATTCCGCATGGAAAAGAAATACGCCTAGGCATAATCTCTAAAGCTACCATACATTTTATAGAATAGGTTTAAATTTCCATGCGGTATATAGAATACGTCGAGCACCTCTCCACACAACCACATTTAGGGTTCTGTTTACTAGGCCACGTTGTATGTGTGCTAACGTTTTTAGTGTGTGCTAAAACTTAGCGTGCGCTAACACTAGAGACACCCATAGGAATATATGGGTCTCTCTGGTATTAGTGCGGACTAAAAATTAGCACACACTAAAAACGCTAGCGCATCTCGGTAAACCTGGCCCTTAGTCGAGACTATTTATGCCACGTTTTATTTGGTGTAAATCTCAATGCCTCAATTAGGCACAGAGTGAGTGTATTCTATAACAACACACATAGGGCCCTATTTAAAAAGGCACATTCTAAAAATTAATGTGCGCTATGCGTGTAGATGCCCATCATATTCTACATGGTTAGCGCATGCTAATTTTTAGCACACGTGAAAAACACTAGCATGCCTTTGTAAACAGGGCCCATAGATTTTAGAAATACCCATGCCCCGCCCATGGCCACACCCCTTTTCAACTAAGTGACTTAGAATTTACGCACATCACGTTATAAAATACGGTTAGCGAGTTGTGTGCGTAAATCTTAATTAATGCCACTTAGTGCTGCTAAGTGCTTGTTAAGATCCAAATGACAGCGCTGATTAGCTAGTCAATTAAATTATGCGCATTCTTACAGAATACGCTATGATTCCTGTGAAGATATTAAGGCGTAATATATAGAATTCGGCACTACGTGCTTTATGGAAAAACTGCCATTCATAAATAAGGGACGTTAGCATTCCTGATCCAAATGAGGGTGTATAATAATGTAGGAAGAAATGTATAAATATACTATTGAGAAGAAATCTACAATATCATCTGTTCAAAAGACTGATGGAAAATAACTGCAATTGATTTGGCTAGCTATAAAGGCTTCCCAGCCTTAAGGAATTAGTTCCTTGCACTTTTTTCAAATAAAGGATAAAATATAATATTATCTTCCAACTCTGATGAATAGCTAGAAATTAATTTAATCTGGAAATCTGGTGAGAACAGGAGGACTCTAGGGCAGAAGGAAAGGTCCTAAAGTCTGTCTTACCTTTTCTAATTCCAGTAGATGAAACCTTAATACTTGTATGGCCTGAATCATCTGAAACAAAGTATGGAATGAAATGTTTACAAAACGTTGCAGGATAGGCTTGCTCCCCTTAATCTTTTTCCTGTAGTGCTGCAAGACCAAACAGGGATCCTGTCACAGCTAGTTCTAATTATCCGGGATTTGAGCTCATTCATTGCTCACGGTTCAACAATTCAGATCAAATTTAACCCAAAACACTGCATTGCAATCATATTTATTTAGTTGTATGGATTAGTGTTATGGTTTGTGTATTTGTTTCCCCACCCTCCGGATTTCCCCATCCCCTTCCCCACCAAACATCCAAGGCCGGACTGTCCCTCAACTAAGCTCCGGGCACAAAACATACCAAAGAGCAGACACAAAACAGTGCAAAGATCAAGGAGTTGGGGACTTTCTTTGAGATGGGATTTAAACTCTTTGAATGGAAATGGTCCGAATTAGCAAAAGAATTGCATTAAAAGTTGTGAACTCATCCTCCTACGCAGGTCCTCACTAAACTTTCCTTGGCTTAGTTTTCTTTGGCATTTTCACTTTTAAAGTGAAATTGTAAAAACAAAACAAAATCTTCAAGTCATTTTTCTTTCTTGATCTAAAACATTATAGTACCTTAACACATTGTTTTGTATTTTAATTATCACAATTTCCTCTAGGTTTTAGAAAGATCTATTTTTAATATATGCATATTGTCCACGTTTCCAGACTGCCCACAAAAACGAATCAAAAACATTTAAATCTTACCAAATTGTCCAACTCTGGATTTGAAGAAAAAAGTGGTTTTTCAGCTCGAACCTGTGGACGAGAGGATGGGAAATCAGCAACAATTGCAGTGCCCTTTGCAGATACTATCACCAAACAATCCAAGCTGAGTGAAGCCACAAATCTGAGAAAAAACTGCTGCTACCAGTAATCTTTCTGTGATGGTATGAAACAAACAGAACAACCCACCCCGGCATATCCAAAGCCACAAGGAAGAAGGCAAGTTTAAAGAATTCAAGAACAAAACACAAAATTTTAAAAAAGCAGCACATTCAAAATGAAAAATACAGGGACCATCACATGCCTTGGATTCTTTTTAAACTGTTCGCTTTACATGTGTCATAGGGTCTTTTGTTTAACTTTAGGGTGGTGATTAGGTGAATTAAAGAGGAAAAATGACCTGTTTGGCGAACACAGCAATATCTTCGTTGAAGGAGTCCGAGGAACAGACGTCCCCCCCGGCCACACCGGGCTCCCGGGGAGTGCAGGTTGCCAGTTCGCACTTCTCAAAGACCAGGGCTAGGAGTGGGAACAACGGGTGACTACCGGCAAATCAAAGACAAAAAAAAAAAGAGAGAGAGATTTTTTTTAATTCAGCCAACAAGTGGGGGGAAACTATGCAGAAATAAAAGTCACCAGTTTGCTTGCAACTCACTACCGATTCAACCAGTAAAATATAACACAACTAACATGAAAAGAACGGGAACATAGGACAATTCAGTTAAAATAAAAAATACAGACACCTAAAATGGGGAACACAAGAATCGTACCCTTGAAAATGGGGGAGGGGGAAAGGAGTGTTATAAATATCCGCTCAAGTATATCAAAACAAACTGAAGAGTCGCTTGAATTGCAACGCGGATCCCTATTTAATAACTAAAAACATACAGCTCTAGATAGATTTTCCATTAAGGCATGTGAAGGCGATATATAATTTTTTAATTATAAGCCAATCCACACATTCTTATATTTATTAATATGCGTTTTCTGTAGTCGTCCTGCAGCATTCAAGGGCGAAACGTATTTTTAGTCAGCGTAAAATGAATAATGTGGACTCTTGAAATACAGTTAATGAGCCTCCCGCACTTTCCCAGAGTTTTTACATACAAATAGTATTTTTTTCTAGGAGGTGTGAGCAGCTGAAACCGCGTCTCCAATTAGGTTTGTTGGCGATATGCAGAGATCACACGTCCCCCCCCCCCCCCTTTTTTTTGGTGTGTGTTTCCCTTCAATGGTTTCTTTGCATCTTTCTTTGCTGAAAAGAATTGAGACCTTTCAATGAATTCAGGCTTTATACTGAAATATTGTGCTTTCTCCAACTTTAAGCCCTGTTTCCGCCGGGCAAGAGTTACAAGTCAGCAGCAAACTTTTTGATCTGTGTTAAGTGTCTTCCCTTCCTTCTTATTGCCATTTTCAAATTCTGCTCAGTTTACTCTTCAGATCCTGAATGCACTTTTCCCCAAGTAATTGTGTTGGATGTAGTCCTGTGAACAGTCTTCGGCGGGCAGGGACAATGCACTTTACAGAAAAGTTGTCCGGATAGGATTCTGTGCTCTGCAGTTTGATTGGATTTAATCTTCTTTCCCCCAGACTTGTCAAGCCCCTTTCCTAAAGCTGAGATCCTAGGGCTGATGCCATCTCTTGGCCCATAACACAATTTATCACAGAATAGGCAGTAAATGAAAACTGCCTGCAACAGCATAGCCAGATCTATAAAACTCACAATATAATTAGGCATTTTCTGGTTCCAGACCTACCCATAAATGGCATCTTTGTCCCGCTTCAGGGCATCGTTGACAGCAGATCCCATGCTAGCAGGCATGACATTGGGATGGGGTGCATGGGCTCCATAGTGTTGACTTGCATGGAGAGGTGGTCCGTGGTTTAGGTGATGTACCGAGGGTATCGGCCGCGGGGCGTGAGGGTCTCCGTACATAGAAGTCGGGACCCCTACTCCATCCATGCCACCGTAATGGGGCAACTCATCGTACTGGAAAAAAAAAAGTCATAGGGTAAAAAAACATGTTAAAAAAATCACAAGAAAATTATGCAATCAGTAAAAAGCATTCAGGGAAACGCAAAGTCGCACGAAAGGAGGACAAGTTGTCAGAAAGAACCGTTTTCAAGACATTTTCCAATTAAACAATGCAAACGAAGCTGGGATGAGAATAGCTGAAATAGTTGTAGACAAAATAGAAAGGAAAAGAGTAAGAATAAGATAAAGATTTTAAAAAATATTTAAAAAATATGCAAAACAGAAAGAAACCAATAAGAGTCGAAATGATGTTAAACGAAGTATTAAAAATATATACGTATTCTATAGTTAACAGAAGAATCAGCAGAGCAATAATAAAAGTTACCAGAAACATGGTGAGTTCTAAGTGTTCACTGAATAGCTGCTGTTGGCTTGAGAGCAAGAGAAAGAAGGAGGCAGCAGACTGAGAAGCCGATCTCTTTCAAGGGGGTTCAGGAGCCCGGTCGGATTCGGGAGAGCTGGCACCCAGCACCGCTAGGAAGAGATCGGGAGAGCCGACTGGATCTAGGAAGCAGAAGCAGCCCGGAGCCGGCAGGGGATGGGAGGCAGAGACGTCCCGGCGTGTAACCCGGACCCGGCAAGGGATGGGAAACGGAGGCACCCCGGGCACGCAGCTGGCTCCCCACGAGCTAAGCTGCTCGGCCAGGCCTCCTCCCGAAGGATTTATCTGGGCAAACGCTGCAGATTTCAACCTACCCTTTGCGCCATCAGCCTGCGCTCCAATAATCTCCTGAACGTGGCGTCTACTTAATAATATCCTCAGTCCTCTTATAAGAAACTGATTCCGAGATAGGTCCCTGCTTTCGGGAGAGGAGGGAGGGAGAGAGGGTCGCGCTTTGGTTTATTTATTTTCTAAACCACTTATAGACTTCTTTTATTCGCCAATACAATCAAAGGAAAAACAAAACAAAACAAAAAACTCCAAATCGAACAGCAAAAAAAAACCCAGCAAGGAAGAGTCCAGATGAACAGTTCTTTCTATTTTCCTTTTATTTTTTTTTTCGATTTCTTGTCTCTTCTTATGCAAAAACAAATATATTAGTAAAAACTGTCAGCTCTTAACTGCAGGTTACAATCGGCCGTCAACAAGCCACATGTATGGAAAATGTGGGCTCTCATGGCTTTTTGCCACCCCAGCTGTCAATTAGAGCCAGGGAATGTCAAGGTATTGGCGCAGGAGCAGAGGCAACTTAAGCCCCCGGCTGTACACCTTCACCTTCCTGTCCTTAAGTTTTCCTGTTTTGTTGTTCTTGGCTTGTTTTTATTTCTTTTTGTTGCTTTTTAACGCTGCCCCTTTGCAGTAACTCCGTATGGGCTTTTCAGATTCTTCTTTTCTGTATCTAACGACAGGCAAAAAAAAAGAAAAAAGAAAAAAAAAAAAAAAGAAAAACAACTACAGAAGAAGGAGAAAAAGAAGAAGAAGAAGGGGGTGAAAAAAAATAGAAGAAAACGAATCTCCTCCCCTCCTCTCCAAAATAAGACTTGCAATGCAAACAGTCGCCAGGCGGTCGGATAAAGCGCTGCCCGCGGGGATCCGGGCGCCTGCCTCGGCGGTGAGTGAGTAGGTGGCAGCCCGGCCGCTACTGGCTTATCTGGGCGCCGAGCGGCGCGAGCGAGAGAGGTGACGGAACCCGGAAGTGGTGGCGGCCGGAGCCAGTAGTGCACGCGGAGGGAGGTGGAGGCTGGGCTGCGCTGGGAGGGTGGGGGAGGGGAGCCGCAGCAGCAGCGCGCTGCCGGCCAGCCCGCAGCAGCCAGGATGCGAGAGCAGAAATTCAAAGGATCCACCCCCCTCCCCTCCCCTCCCCTCTGAAGTCCGGCTTCGGCGACTCGCTCAGCCCGATCTCTGCTCTCTGCCTGCACAGTACTTCACTAATGTTTGTCCTTAGACTCTCTCCTAACATGCTGTCTCTGGGAAGGAATAGCCGCGGTCTAACAGGAAACTAGCTTCTTTGACCGCTGATCTGTACTTCGGTTAACCCGTCGCTTTCGTTCACTTATCTGGGTGTATTTGTGGTATGCAGCAGCTATTTACTTTTTTTTTTCCTTTTAACATTTTTTTTTTAACTGGAAGAAAAAGTATTTCAATTTCAACCTTCTGGGTGCCGGTACTAAGTAACGATCGTTTATATGAATCAAGTTTGGATTTTTATTTTTTTAACTTTTAATTTTCTGGGGGAATTTCTCACTATGAAAAGAATCTCTCTTTTTTTTAACTTTTAGTTTGTATGCTGATAACAAACTCTGCGGAGATACGCCTGGTGCATGCTTTTATCATTTCTTATTTCTTCTGCGCTTCGCTTGTGTGCAGCGTGCTGTAGGCTTGCTCAGCTTTGTCCTGCTTGTGGGCTTTATGTGTCGGTAATTTGTTCTAATGGTAGCGCTAATTACACTGTGGTATTTAGCTAATTAAGTAAGATGGTGCACCCCCCTCCCCAGCACCAAATGATTTAAAATTTTACTAAAACCAAAAATACAAACAAACAAAATAAGCTTGCTTTTTGGGGGAAGAGTAAGGGATGCTGGGTTTTGTTTTGGTCATCCACTTAGCTTACCTTTTTCCTCACAACAGTCAATTACCACATCTAGAGATCAACAATTTTAGGGGAGGTTTGAAGTTAGAGGGGAGGAGTAATGGCCGGACTCCTCTCTCTAATTTTGTCTATTTTCTTTCTTCTGCAAACATAAAACCCTACAAACTATGCTAGCCCTCCCACCTTGCAATTTATAATTTTTCCATTCAATGATTATATACCAGTTTGCGATACGGCATCACACAAAGAAGGTTTTTGGCACAAAAACCTGGATTACGGTTTTGTTTTAAGACGTGTTGGGACGTTGGAAACTAAAAACAATGAATAAGGTAACATGTAATGGGCAGGGGGAAATGTGCCCCAGAGGTCAATAAAACACCTCCAAAATGATGACTGATTGAGTACCTGTGCTGATGATAGTGATTACCAAAGCAATTAAACAGTTTAATTAAATGAGTCATCGTAAGAATGATGTCCCCGGGAATCAGCCCTCCAGAAGAAAGGTAATAGAAAAGGGGCAGAGCAAAGCCAATAGCCATTTCCTTCCCCTTAAGTGTAAGTCCCGCGGAAGCATAAATACAGCATGAGGTAAAAGAAGTCGCTCAGATACTTTTAGCTCTCGTTGCGCTTTGCGCTAAAATATAATAAGTCGCTAAGGAAGAACAAACATTTTGTTCAGGGGGATCTCCAGGTTGCATCCGAGAGGCTGTGGCTGATTTTGACATTACAAGTCTATGAGCAAGGTGAGTAAAAAAAAAAAAAGCATCCGAAATGTCAGCTCTATGTGCAGGCATTGTCAAGCAAATACTTGAGCGTATTCAGGATTCTATGCGGAGACAATACGCATTGTTGCGCGGTACTTTATACACCTGTGTTCTGAAAGACTAGTTCGATTCAAGACGGTCAGGACAATGAATACTTTCCAAATCCCTTTGGTGCAGAGACCTGCGAAAAGCAATGAGTTATGCAAGTTGTTTTTCCCTTCCGCAGTTGTAACAAGAGGTCGTCTCTTTTTTTTCCCCACATTTTTCAAGGTATCTAGGCTTAGGTTCCTGAGGGGGAATAGTGAATTCAGTAACTGCCTTCAGATGACCAAAATAACCATGTTTGATTCACATCCCATACTATATGACCGAGTATTCAAACAATAGCTATAGTTCCAAACTGGAAGCAAAGAAGTACAACCAAATTAGATACTTCCGTAGAAGCTGTATATGCTTCAATTAAAAGGATACCTTGCAGAAATCAAAGTTTTCTCGATATCTCTGTGAAAACAGCAGCATAAAAAATACGATAAAAACCTCTTGCTTGCTCTTTTCATTGGAGTTTTATTATCTGTTCAACACATAAAGGTTATTTTTTTTGTCCAATTTTATTCACCCTTATGCTATACACATAGGTGCTCATCTCTCTCTCCCCCTCCTCTTTTGATATATTATGGTTGACTTCTTTAGGTTTAACCTGTTGACAATGAATAAGGATGTCAACATTTTGAGCATCATTAACTAAAGCTACATCTGTAAATGATGATCTTGTAGTTTTACTTTATTTCCTTAGCAGAAATGGAGATTTTATAACATTCGCGGGCAATTTCCCCCAAATCATTTGCACAGTTTCCTTTTCAGCAAGAAAGTCAAGCGCACACTGGAATATTTTCATGACTCTCCACTTAGATTAGTCGTTCATCTTAAAATGGTCAGACCCCCAAACCAAAACATAGCTTCTTTCTTTCTAGTTTAATTATATGATGAGCTTCTTGACATTTTAAACTATTTTAAGGTGAAATTCTCCATTGTCTATGGTTTTGTATATCTGCATAGAAGCTAGCTCTGTGGGTGCTGAGTGCCCCCAATTTTAAGCAAGTTTTTCCCTGTATCCAGGGAGGGGTAATCTGTGTTGTGGTTGGCCCTAGGTATTATATGCATATACACAGAGACCCCCATGGCTGTTCACAAACAATGCATTTGGAGAGGGGTGAAATGTAGATGATTATTTTATAAAATACAATTAAATCTGGGCCCTGGGGGTACGAAGCGCACATTTCTTCACATCCAGCTCTTCAGAGGTGACAGTAAGTGTTTTTTAACAGACGGTAAAAGTTCGTCTTATGGTGTCAGATTGGGGTCAGTTTGGGGTTAGAGCTCTCTGTGTCCGAGAGGGACCTATCCAGCTGTGTAGGAACGCATTAAGATCCAAGGATCCGTTTCAAGAAAAACAATACAAAGACAATCAGAGGATGAAGATCCTCTTCACATTTTTACAAGAGCACAGGAACAAACAAGGACGTTTAAAATCGAGCTCTTTCTCACTCCTTGCCAGGCTTCAGCACTCTAGCAGGGAGAGAAGAGAAAATAATGTTCTAAAACTTTAGTTTTACTCGTTTAGAAACCCAACATCCCAGTCCTTGCTGAGTTTTAAAATCTTGTTTCAAAACTCTGATGAACATGTAATACATTTTACTTAAAAATATTTTGTGTACACAAATCGAAACTTCTAATACCTTTCCACTAAATGGTTCTTAATCTTGATCTAATTATTTGATTATCTGGGGGTTTTTTTTGTACACTTGTGAATAGGTTGCTTTGGGGGCTTCTAACAAATCAAAGTACACAATATTCTGGTTTATTACATCGTGAGGTTTAAATCTTCTTAATTGTTTCTACGTCTGTTAGAACAATTGAGCCTGGCTAGAGGAAACAATACTTTAACCCTTAATTTTGCTTGTAACTTTTATTTATTGTTTCTTAACTGAAAAATACTTGGATTATGTAAATGTTTTGATTTGAACATTCAGCATTGCATTCTTTGAAGACAGTATGAATGCAGAGTCTGATGGGGACATGATATCCTTTTGGAAATTCTTTTGTTTGCATATTTTTGTTAAAATAAGGTATTGGCAGAACATTTGTTTTATACCTGGATTGTTTTCTGTGTATTATCAAAGCAGAACTTTCTTCTTGGATATCTGTATTCCCTTCTATTTCAGTCTGTTTTTTTCTGTCAGTAGTTCTTACTTGTATTTTATACAATCCCTTGGCACCTTTAGTAAATTAGTCAGTTTTATCCTTCATGTACTGTGTACTTATTCTCTTACTTTACATATTTATTTTGATTTTGTTTGTTATTACATTATTAAACTATGCTTTGACTCTCCTATCCTGTTTTCCCCCTGGTGCATTGGAATTCTTTCAGTTGGCTGTTTTTATGAATAATTCTGTCTTTACAAGTAACGTACTTTGCTTTTTATCTTTTCAGCAATCTATTACTTTGGGAAAACCTTTTCTACTCCAGAAAAGTTAATGGTAGCCCATCAGAGTGAACTTTTCTTGACCTCAGCTGCAGCGGGACTGGAATCCAGGCGGATAAGAAAGCAGCACGTCTTACGACCTGACTACATTTCTTTCTCTCTCTTTCTCTCTTAAGAATAGCTGAAATTCAGCTAAAAGTAGCTCTTCATCTTGATATACTGCGTTTTTCCCCTTCAGACGCCTCTTACATGTCCGTACTAATACACCATTTTGTACTACTGTTATTGTTTTCCCTGTTATTCAGTTTCAGTCTAGCATCCTGCGTTCAATAAACAGCCCTCTAGCGCTATCTGGCGGGTCTCCAACACCAACCTGAAATCCCTTCAAATCATTTTCATTTTCTCTTTGATTGAAAGCACAACACGGTACTGAAGTACATTCTGGATTTGAGTTTTGTTATTAGGAAGACCTAAATTCCACTTCAGGAACAGATGCTGGATTCTTGAGTGAAAAGAACAGTGGCATTTCTCTTTTAGTTCTTGGCGATGCTTAGCTCTTACATCATACGTTTATTTAATAAATCTAAACATTTAAGTGAAATGAATACTGAAAGTCAGAAAATATGAAGTAGTTTTTATCTTTTCCTCTGCTGGAAATTGATAATCTACAAGACACATTTTTTTCAGAGTATTCATATATTTTCTCGCGTGCATAAAATATACTAAAATGATCTTAAGTAGATTTATAGAATAAAATTTATGAATTCATTATTTTTACAGATTCATGTTTCTTAATGCGACAATTAAAAGAATGAAGAGAGTGGCTGTCTAATACGTAAAAACAATCCCTCATTTCGCAAATCCATTAAGATTTGCATTCTCTTAAAACAGTCTTGACTTTCTGTTGGTTCCATTTAAAAAGAGGGGAAACGATTTACAATATATTTTTTTTTCCCGAGACTGAATTCGGCTATATTTTCAAGGCCAAACTACTCTCAAATCTACTGAAAAAGTGAACTTCAGTTGCTTATTTTAGACTTACAAAAATGATGAGCCTTTTCATTCCGGAAAGCGGCACAGAGCTAACTTATTAAAAAAAAAAACTTACAAAAAGGATTTCTTTCATTATTTAAATTTGCCCCTCCCACCTGTCACTTTCTGTTACATAGAAAGAAACGCTCATCTATACCACGCAACCTATTTATTTCCCCAAATTGCTTTAATTTAGTTCTAATTAACGAAAACGCGGCTTTAGTTCTTCATTGAAAGAATCATCTATTCAAGGATTTCAATTTTTTTTTGGCTTATATTGGATTGACTAAAACAGGTCCATTCAATTATATAAAAACGATGTATCAAATCAAAACATAAAATGTCGATTATTTGGAAATAATGATGCCCACATTTTTTTTATTGGTTTATCGGTTAAGAGTCGGAAAGTGCTGTTTCCATAACATATATTATTTATGTTGTCAATACTGTCAAAACTGTCAGGTTTATTACAGTGGATCTGCGGTACATTTTGGGATTGGTTTATTTACATAAAATGCCTACCCTGGTTTTATTTTGCAGCTCCTAGAAAATCCGTGTCACTTTAATCAAAGGACGCGGGTTTCTTTGCTATGGCAAAAGATATTATGCTCCATTATGTTAATTTTTCTCTTCCATTTACACATCTTTTCCTATTCTCTAAAACTGAAATAGGATTTTTTTTTTACTCAATAAAAAAAAGGAATTAACATATTCAACAGTTGTTCTCTTATAACAAATCAGATTTTGGGAAAAAAAGCGCTTTAAAATGTTAATAAATTTACAACAATAAGATTTGCAAAGACTGGAAAATCAAAGGGATACACTGGAAATATGCAAAGACGTTGGCTTATATTCACATTAAAGGTTCCAAAGCGACAAGTTCAGAAAGGGCCTAAGAACAGGACCGGTCCGTCTCAGAAAATCTGAGAGCAGCTCGAAATGGACCCCCGGCCCCTTCTTCCTTTGCCCTCCCGCACTGCAGGGGCTGCTTGAGCAGAATTTATGCCACTGTTCAAAGATAATAGCGCAAGAGGAGGAAATAAAAATGATTAATTATTTGATCATTCCCTACTACATTTTTATAGGTAGGCTTTTGAACATAAATGAAATCCCAACTCAAAAACAGTTTATAACGCTATTCGTCACAGTAAATCGGAGACTTAACATACAAAGCTTCTGTGAGTTTTCAAGACAGCAAGAATGACTCCTTTACCTTTAATACTTTCTGTTAACTTAATAGCAAAGATTTGGTTTAGAAAACTGACATTGCATCCCGATTTGCAATCTAACGCCCTTCTGTTATTGCACACATTAAAGGAATAATAAGAATTGGGTTTTTTTTTAAGTTGGGAAGCTCTATATCCAATCTGCGAAGCCTAAAGTATAAGAATTGTGGATTGCTGATGAAATCGCCCTGGTAGGCTTCCTTCTCCTAGTAACTGGTAACATGCTGATTTATAGGTTGTGGCAAGTGTTTATTCGACACAGCCATCAGCCTTCAACAATTACAGGGATATCAGGCAAATGTTCCAGTTAGAGAACTGCCATTCTCCTTCGGGATCTTTCTTCCATCCAAGGATGTTGCATTTTGCTGGTGGTTTTAACAAGATATTTGACTTTAACACCAGCTCATGCTTCTCGGAAATAACGGTAAGAGGATGACCGGGACGGGGTGCTGTTAGGTTTTCTACTTCCAGAACAAAGTTCCCTTGTGTTATTAGTCATATGCAATAAAATACTACACTAAAAATCTGTCCGTTTCGGTTTGTCTACAAGATCGGATGATGACCATAGCTTTCTTTCAAATCACCCCGCCACGCCACACGCCTTCTTAAGCTATTATTTTTCTACGGATATAAAAGCTGTAAATTATGTAGTTAAACACCAGCAGTTTTAGAAGTTATAATCTATTCGCCGATCAAAACATAGATCACTGTACAAAAAATTTAAAAAAGTCAGCACAGGTGAATATTTTTACGGTGTGCTTTTGTTTTAAAAAGTTGATAAAATCTAATGCACAGAATTTTCATGGAGCTTCAGATACACTCTTGAGCCAAATGTACTAAGAATTGTTCTCATAAGACACAGAATGGGTACAATCTAAACGTCTGATCACCAAATCCTTTAATTAATATGTAAATAAAAATACAAAGGACGCAGTTTTCTCTTTACCCGATTGTTGTTGTTGTTCCTGAACCTGAAGCCTTTTGAAAGACTCTCTCAGGCAGGTAGGTTATTTTCTAGTCAACCTTTCTACCGTATTGTATGTCTTCCTACACAGAAGTATGTTTTCTCTTACCATAGACCACTAAAGAGGTTTGGCATATTGGTAAAACCACTGGGATCACTTACAAAAAGGTTAAATGCTTTAACACTTGCAGCGTTTTAACAAAACACTTGAGCATAGCATGGAATTCTTTTCAAGGAAAGGCTAACAGCGCTGCTTTACTGTCTTTGCACATATAGAATGAAGACGCACCAGATTTTAATGGCAAGCAAAAGAACTACCTGGGGAAAGAAAGCTCAGCCTCATAATTCACCGAGGTTTGCAAACATTAAAACAAAACAAAATAAAAAAAATTGCTGTCTCCTTTGGAATTTTTCCGCTTCAAGGAGCTTGTTTGGTTTGCATCAGTTTTGTTGAGATGCAGAAATTACCCCTGATTAATAAGGAGAACATCTTCTTTGTTTCAGGGGAGAAACAGTTCAGTAATAGGTGTGTGTGTGTGTGTAAGAAACTGACACAGAGACATTCAATAATATTCAGGTCTAACTTAACCAGTGATAATCATCTTTTAAATACTCACTGACCTCTGGCTGAATATTGACCAGATTGTATTTTACTTTCTGAACTTGAAAGATGTATTATGTCAATTTTTGAAGGTGCCCTTACAAAACTGTCAAAGTTGGGATAAGAACATACAAGTTTTGTCATACAGGGAAAGACTGGTCCATCAAGCCCACAGTCCTGTTTCCAACAGTGGCCAATTCAGAGTTCAAGTACCTGGCAAGATCCCAAGTAAAACAGATTTTATGCTGTTTATCCTAGAGATAAGCAGTGGATTTTCCCCAAGTCCATATTAATAACAGCTTATGGACTGTGCTTTTAGTAAATTGCCCAAACCATTTTTAAACCCTGCTAAGCTAACTGCTTTAACACATTCTCTGACAACGGAATTCCAGAGTAATTACACATTGAGTAAAGAGAACTTTTCTGCAATTTATTTTAAATTTACTACTTACTGGCTTCATGGCATGCCTTCTAGTGCTTGTATTTTTGGAATGAGTAAACTAGAGGTTCACATCTACCCATTCTACTTCACTTAGTTTTTTATAGACTTCTATCACAACTCTCTTTAGCTGTTTCTTCTCCGAGCTGAAGAGCCATAGCCTTTCCTCATAGAGAAGTTTCCATCCACTTTATCATTTTTGTCGCCTTCTCTGTACCTTTTAAAATTCTGCTATATCTTTTTTTTTAGATGTGGTGACCAGAACTGCACACCATATTTGAGATGTGGTCATTATACTCTATGTTCTAACTAGTCTGGCAGACATGGGGGTTGATGCAGAAAGCTACTATGAGCCAAAACATGTGGTTACTATGGATGTTACTGGTCAAACAATACAGAATGAGGTTGAATACTGGACTTAACTTGCATGGTGCAAACGGGTACATAATATTAAAATGTATGGTAATGAAGCCATTAAGTATTCCTGTAATGCACAGAAAGAAACAGTGGCTTTTAACATGCATACAACATAAGAAATATTTTTGCTTGGTCTGGCGCAGCATAGAAGGGTTGGTCGAGACGATTTAGTGCCAATTTTTGGGTTTTAATAAGTTTTGTCTTTTTTTTTTTTTGTTGCAATGACCAGAAGTGCCTTAAACTTTAAAAGACAGATGGGAGATACCAGCCTATGCACGTGCGTTCAAACGAAAGTGCCAGTACACGTCTTTGCAGAAAATTTGTTTGGACATGTACACAGTGAGCTGTCCTTACCACAGAACATTTTTGTGCATATGTCTGGCAGGCATTCCCCTGTTTGTGTACAAGTTTTGCATGCTTGAAATTAGCATCTCATTAGCTTACTGCGTCACACGGCTTTAATTTTGAAGTAGAAGCTCTACCGGTTTCTGCTTCAACTCCCTGGTGATTTAATTAGCACAGAACTTGAGCTGTGATTCATTATTTTACCACTGGATTCTAAATAGCTTCATGGGTGATGCTCATACTTGGAGGAAAAGGTTAACTTGGGCTGTAGTCCAAATAGTGTACATTACTTTTGATATCTTGGTTCAGTTGTAATGCTCCTACTTTGGATAATTACTACTAATACTACTTCTCTTTATTACTTCTATAGAGCTACTAGTAGTAGGCCAGCCACTACCCTATGCATAAGAAGGGTAACCTGCTGTATGGAGCCTACAGACAATTCAAGGCAGACAAACAAGACCAGTGGCGTTCCTAGGCTGGCTGACACCCGGGGCGGATCGCCGATGCGCCCCCCCCCCCGGGTGCAGCGTGATCCCCCCCGGGTACATTTTTACCTGCTGGGGGGGGGGGGGGGTGCCGCGCGCCTGTTGGCTCCGAGTCTGCTCGCTCCCTGGCTGCTGCTCCCTCTGCCCCGGAACAGGAAGTAACCTGTTCCACGCAGAGGGAGCAGCAGGGAGGGAACGAGCGGACTCGGAGCCAACAGGTGCGCGGCACCCCCCAGCAGCGTGCACCCAGGGCGGACCACCCCCACCGCCCCCCCCCCTTGGTACGCCACTGAACAAGACAAATAAGATAATTAGGACTTTACATTTATTATTGGAATGTTTTAAAATAGGGTTGTCCAACCTCGGTCCTCGAGGGCCACAATCCAGTCGGGTTTTCAGGATTTCCTCAATGAACACGCATGAGATCTATTTGCATGCACTGCCTCCATTGTATGCAAATAGATCTCATGCATATTCATTAGGGAAATCCTGAAAACCTGACCTTGTGAGGGCTGAGTTTGTACACCCCTGTTTTAAAACAACATGAGCATGAACCGGAGAATAAGTGCTTATAATTTAAAAGTAGTCTCAAGAAGGTGGACATTTAGGCTGGATTAGAATAGGGCCAGAGAGGGATCATTACATTGAACTCGGGGGGGAGGGAATATTCTAGGCATACAATACAGCAAGGTGGAAAGAATGGGGTCTGGAGTTGGCAGTGAAAGAGAAAGGGCACAGTTAAATGTGACTTACTAGATGGAGTTGAGGAGGAGGGTTGAAGGGAGAGATAAGAGAGGGGAGGGAATGAGGAACTAGAGAATGAATGCACTTTCAGATAAGGAAGAGAAGTTTGAAATATGTGTGGAAACAAATAGGAAGCCAATGAAGTGACTTGAGAAGAGCAATTATGTGAATGTAATGACAAGCTACAAGTCATGCAGGTGAGTTTTGAACAGAGCAATAGTTCAGTGGGAGACATGTTAGTAGCAGGTTGCAGTAGTCCAACCAGGAGGTGATAAGAGTGGGGATAAGTCTGTTGGTGTATTCAGAAAGAAAGGGACACATTTTGGTGATAGGATTCTGAGCTGAGGGGACTGAGAGGATGGCATATTAGCCACAAAAAATAGAGAAAGGGACAGAAAGGAGGAAGTGGGTATAAGGTGAAAGATAGAAGCTCTCTCTTAGCTATGTTAATGTTTCAGATGGTGGTGGTTCATCTGGGTGGCAATATCTGAGAAACAGGTTGAGATTTGAGAATGGTTTCCTTGGTGAAGTTTCTGGTATAGAAAAGTATATCATGCATTTTATGTATATATGTTTGCCCTATTACTTTTAATTATGTATGGTGGTTGTGATCCATCTAGGTGTTAGGTGCGATATCAATAAATATCTGGGACTAATCAACATAAGGATGATACTAACACTGAGGAGATCAGAACACAAAGGAAAGAAGTATATATAGAGAAGAAAACTGGTTCCAAGACAGATCTATGTGGTACACTGATAGTGAGATAGCAGTGGAGGAGGATCCATCAGATCATACTCTGAAAGTGAGATGGGAAAGAAAAAAACAAAAACAAGACGGACCAGAGTCTCAGAGTCCAAGTGATAACAGAATATCAAGAAGCAGGCGATGATCAACAGTGCCAAAAGTAGTGGATAGTTTGAGAAGGATGAGAATTGAGTAGACCCTTGGATTTTGTCTACAAATATAGGCCACTGGAGACTTCGGCAGGGGCTGTCGCTATAGAATTTATAGAGTGAATAGCAGATGGGAATGAATCACAACTGGTTTGAGATGAAAAAAGTCAAGACAGCAAAGGTGAGGAGCATGTTTAAATAATGTGGATGTGAAAGGGGGGGGGATGAGACAAATAAGGCAAGGCAAGGATATGACAGACAGGATAATAGGAGAAAGAACTGAATAGTTCGGGGCAGGGAATGGGTAGTGAGCTCCTCCTATGATTTAATAAAAAAGAATGGGAGGCAGAAGTTGAAGGAAGGCTGTAGGAATGAAGTGCGGGCAGGGGAAATGGAGGTGACACAGTGGAAAACTTAAGAAATGTTGTGAACCTTGTCATGGAAGCAGGCAGCCATAGTCTGGGCAGAGAATGAAAGGGGTTTGGAGGTAGAGGCACTTTGTGGAGGAAGTTATATGACAAAGAGATGGTGTCTGCATCAAGAGTTTGTCAGATGGACACAGTCTTGCTTAGAGAGTGAAATAGCAGATTGGAAGGTCAGTATAAATTTGAAATACATGGAGCCAGCATGGGCATAGGAATTAGCCAGAGGTCATCTATAGAGCAGGGCCAAGAAAGTAGGGAGCAAATTGTAGAGGCTGGTGTTTGGTGCGTCTTACAGGCCAGGAAAGTGGAGAGCAAGAGTGTTAAAAAAAAAAGAAGGAAGATGCAGTATAATAAGAAGAAAGTCCTTTAACAACAGACTCTGATAACCTAGTAGAGAGATGAGATAGTGGTGGACAGTGTAAGGGTCAATAGCTTGGTGATTCCTAAATGTTCTGGTGGTGATTGAATGAGACTGTGGTGGAGGGTGATTAAGTGTGAAAGCTATCAGGATGATGGTTGGAGAGGGGAAAACTGTGGTTGGCATACATCTGAGAGAGAAAGCAGTAGTTGGAGAAAAAGTCAAGATTTATTTATTTGTTTGTTATATTTATATCCCACATTTTCCCACCTAATATGCAGGCTCAATGTGGCTTACAAAGTACCGTAAAGGCGTTTGCCATTTCGGTTGATGCCAAATACAAGATTGTGTTGTGGTCAGATGAGGTAGAAGTGAGTCAGACGTTAGGGGTCAAGGGGAGAGGATAGTATGCTGTCCAGTACGATCTTTGATTATGTTGTGTTGCTGGGTGTGGGGATTTATGTTGGATCGGTGGGGTAGGCCTTTTTTGAAGAGGTTGGTTTTTAATGATTTCCTGAAGTTTAGATGGCCATATATTGTTTTCACTGCATACGGGAGTCTGTTCCATAGTTGTGCGCTTATGTAGGAGAAACTAGATGCATAAGATCAAGGCTGTGGCCTTGCTGGTGAGTAGGGGAGGTAGAACATACACAGAAGTTGAATCAGGAGGTTAAAACAATGAGCTTTGAAGTATTAAGCATCAGAAGTGTCATGAGAATGGAAGTTAAACTCCCTAAAACTAAGAGAAGATAGTTCAAAAAGAAAGCAAGCCAGGGGTCCAAGTCAGTAAGCATATATATTTCCATACCTATCAATACAAAAACACTTCACTTTAAAAGTATTCAGCATTTTAAAAAGTAAGATCTATTGCATGTACCAGCATTAAAGCCTTCTGAAAAATGGGGTGGAAAAAGTCTCAGACATTGCAGGTTACTTAGATAATCCTGCTGCTTCAATCACTGGCATAAAAAACCATCCTCGAGATCGAAAAGTTCTTATTTTATATTCTTATTTCATATTTTTATAAATTTTCATAAAAGCACTTTTATGAAAATGTGCATATAGAAAATAGCAAAGATATACAAGTATAATGAAAATGGTTAAATTGCGCTTATAAAACATGAGACTGAAAGCACCAATGAATGAAATAAAACATACCAGTGTGGATGATTATGAAAAGCAATGTCCACATTTCACAAACATAAAATGCAAAGTCCATAAAACATTGAAGGAAACATAAATTATATAAATACATTGTGATAAAGCCTACCAATCAAATCGACCAATTGATCTATATATACACACAAACACATGCATAATGAGAGGCATTTTCGATATGACTTCTAGGCACAACTTTGGACTGTTTGCTAAAAACATCCAATTTTCAAGCGGAGAATTATAGTCGTTTTCAAAACAGAAAAACATTTCTTTTTATTTTCAAAAATGGCTATTTGCTAGATGTTTTTGTGCTCTGTACATTTATTTTTTTGGTCCATTAAAAAAAAAATCCAAGTGAAAAATGCACAAAATCAAGCCATTGGGATGTAGGAGGAGCCAGCATTCTTAGTAGACTGGCCAAACAGATATCCCAGGAGAGCAATGGGGCATCCTAGAGGACAATGCAATGGACTTCAAATAAATGCTCCCAAGTACACATCACACCGTTGCTCCCTTATCTTGTCTACTGAGCAACCCCCTGAACCCACCCAAAACCTACTACCCCCAACTGTACATCACTACAATAGCCCTTATGGGTGAAAGGGGCACCTATATGTGGGTATAGTGGGTTTCTGGTGACTTGTGGAGGGCTCAAAGTTTCTAGCACAAGTGTAACAGGTATGGGGAGGTATGGGCCTGGGTCCACCTGTCTGCAGTGCACTGCACTCACCACGAGACTACTCCAGGGTCCTCCATGCCGCTCTAATGGACCTGTGTATATCATCTGAGGCTGGAATAGAGGCTGGTAAGTTTCCAGTCACATTTTTGGGGGGTGAGAGGACATTAGTGACCACTGGAGGAGTAAGGGGAGGTCATTCCTGATTCCCTCCAGTGGTCATCTGGTTATTTAGGGCACAGTTTTGTGACTTATTCATTAATAAAACAGATCTAGACCAAAATACCCAACTTATAGCCCTGGACGTTTTTATTTTGTTCCATTATATCAGAAAAATGCCCAAATGTTAGGAATACTCCGCCCTTAACACGCCCCTGATATGCCCCCTTGTGATTTGAATGCACTTCTGATGGACTTTATAGAAAAATGTCTAAAAATTGGTTTAAAAAATACCAATGTAGACGTTTTTGTGAGAAAAACCTGTAAATGCATATCTATGCCCCTTTTTGGATGTTTTTCTCTTTTAAAAATGAACCCCATAGAATATTAATTGCATAAATGAACATGAAATACAAAGAATGTGCATGAAATATTGACGTGGTCTTTTACAAAGGCATGCTAACATTTTTAGCACACCCTAAAAATAAGCATGCTCTAAACATTAGAGCCACCCATATATTCCTATGGACGTCTCTATCATTTACTACTACTACTACTACAAATCATTTCTACAGCATTACCAGTCGTACGCAGCGCTTCACAATTGAACATGAAGAAAAGACAGTCCCTGCACAAAAGAGCTTACAAATCTAAATCAGGACAGACAGACAAGACAAATAAGGGAAAGGGTAGGACAGACAGATAGGACACATAGGGAAAAGGGAATTATTGAAGAGAGGAAGACAAGATAAAGGTTACGAGCAAGTGACAAGTAGGACTCAAAAGCAGCATCAAACAGGTAGGCCTTTAGCCCGGATTTGAAGGCGGCCAGAGATGGAGCTTGACGTAATGGCTCAAGAAGTCTATTCCAGGCATAAGGTGCAGTGAGATAAAAGGAACGGAGTCTGGAGTTAGTGATGGAGGAGAAGGGTGCAATTAGAAGAGATTTGCCTAGTGAATGGAGTTCCTGGGAAGGAGTGTAGGGAGAGATGAGGGTGGAGAGGTAGTGAGGGGCTGCGGACATCATTAGCACATGCTAAAACACTAGTAAGCCTTTGTAAAAGACCCTCTTCAGTGCCAAAATAAACAACAAATATAAAGAATGTGCAAAAAACCACGAACATACCGAAGACCAAGAAAATTGAGAATGACCAGGACAACACTGAAATAATAAAAAACAATGAAAAAATTACATTGTGTGAAACATGGAAAGATATGTATAGAATACGTTCTACTAGTTTTCATGGTAATAACCTTAAGTGAAATCTTCCTCTGTGCCAAAAGACTATGTAGGATAAATAGTAAGTGTGGTGATTTTGAAACACAAGCCTCTTTATTGATATCTAAATTCGACAGTAGGATGTTACCACCAAAAAATATATATGATGGCTACCATAGGGCCAAACTCAGTGACAGAGATACATTACTCTACTACTACTAATCATTTCTATAGCGCTACTAGACGTACGCAGCACTGTACACATTATATACAGGTACCTTATCCGTCCCTAGGGGGCTCATAATCTTAAGACCCTGTTTACTAAGGTGCATTAATGTTTTTAATGTGGCTAAAAACATTAACACACCCTAGTAAACAGGGCCCTAAGTTTTTTGTGCCTGGGGCAATGGAGGATTAAGTGACTTGCCCAAGGTCAGAAGGAGCTGCAGAGGGAATCAAACCCAGGTTGCCAGGATCAAAGCCCACTGTACTCTAAAATATTCGTATCTAGCTGGCGATATAAAGAAAATTATTTACAAACATTGGAAAATAATTGAGGGCCATGAATGCTTTAGGAACTAAAACCTTGTAATAGCCTATTCCAGGGACCATAATTTGAAGAATCAGTTAATACCTTCTGTCCTTCCAAATATTTCAACCTCAACAAAGATTAAACAATCATTTGGTCACTCTAAGAGGCCCTTTTAATAAGCAGTGGTAAGCACTAACGTATGCTTACCGCACGCTAAAAGGCACTACTGCAGAATGCGCTCAGGCATCCTGTGGTAGTTCTGGGATTGGTGCATGCCAATCCCATGCTAAAAAATAGAAAATATTTTTTAGGGTGGGAGGTGTGTGTGTTTGAGGCGGAGAGTATACATAAACTGTGCTAATTGGCAAATTGCCACATGCTGCAGATTAGCATGGGAGCTCTTAGGGCCAGGGTGTCATTTCATCCCTGCCTCATGCGGCAGATTGCCTTGGGCCACCCCTGTTCAGGAAGAGCAAAAGTGGATTTTTTTGCTTAATAATCTCAGGGGCATTTTCAAAAGAGAAGGGTGCCCATCTTTCGACACAAATCGGGAGATGGGCGTCCATCTCTCAGGGTCACCCAAATCGGCATAATTGAAAGCCGATTTTGGGCGTCCTCAACTGCTTTCCGTCGCGGGGATGACCAAAGTTCACAGGGCATGTCGGCAGCGTACCGAAGGTGGAACAGGGCATGCTTAGGAGATGGGCTTCCTCGGCCGATAATGGAAAAAAGAAGGGCGTCCCTGATGAGCATTTGGCCGACTTTACTTGGTCCCTTTTTTATCATGACCAAGCCTTGAAAAGGTGTCCGAACTGACCAGATGACCACCAGAGGGAATCGGTGATGACCTCCCTTTACTCCCCCAGTGGTCACCAACCCCCTCCCACCCAAAAACAAAATTAAAAAACATTTTTTCCAGCCTCTATGCTAGCCTCAAATGTCATACCCAGCTCCATCACAGCACTATGCAGGTCCCTGGAGCAGTTTTTAGTGGGTGCAGTGCACTTCAGGCAGGCGGACCCAGGCCCACCTCCCCCCACCTGTTATACTTGTGGTGGTAAAGGGGATCCCTCCAAAACTCACCCGAAACCCACTGTACCCACATCTAGGTGCCCCCTTCATCCCTAAGGGCTATGGTAGTGGTGTACAGTTGTGGGGAGTGGGTTTTGAGGGCTCAGCATACAAGGTAAGGGAGCTATGCACCTGGGATCAATTTGTGAAGTCCACTGCAATGCCCCCTAGGGTGCCCGGTTGGTGTCCTGGCATGTGAGGGGGACCAGTGCACTACATATGCTTGCCCCTCCCACAACCAAGTGGCTTGGATTTGGCCAGGTCTGAGATGGCCGGCTTCAGTTTCCATTATGGGTAAAAACCGAAGCCGGCCATCTCAAACCTGGCGATCTCAACATTTATGTCGAGATTTGGCCGGCCCCACTCGTATTATCGGAAAAAAGATGGCCGGCCATCTTTTTCGAAAATACGGTTGGCTCCGCCCATTTACGGTGCCGGCCCCGGAGATGGCCGGCACCGTTCGATTATGCTCCTCTATGTCTCTGTGATCACCACTAAATCCAAATCAGCCTCTTCCATCAGATCCTATAACTCTAAAACCTTATTTATTTATTTAGAACACTTATGTCTCACAGATTCCCACCATGGTGGGCTCTATGTGGCTAACAACATTTATGAGAAGAACATCATACAAATTCAAGGTCGGAATAGAGAATAAGGAGGTACAAACAAGGGCCGGTAGGAAGTTAAATAACAGAAGAGTATGATTTACCATACTTCGGGCATTAGTATATACTGCTTTTCAGATGTTGCCCCTTTTTTGCCATTTGTGTAGAGGTATTTAATGCTTCACTCACCTGAGAGTTTGTACTTACTTACATAGAGGGGCATAATCGAAAGGGGTGCCCAAGTTTTCCTGAGGACATCCTTGCAGGACGTCCCGGCGAAGGGGCAGGGAAACCCGTATTATTGAAACAAGATGGGCGTCCATCTTTCGTTTGGATAATACGGTTGGGGACACCCAAATCTTGAAATTTAGGTCATCCCTAGAGATGGTCGTCCTTAGACTTGGTCGTTTCTGATTTTTGGCAATAATGGAAACTAAAAACTCCCATCTCAGAAACGACCAAATGCAAGCCCTTTGGTCGTGGGAGGAGCTAGCATTCGTAGTGCACTGGTCCTCCTGACATGCCAGGACACCAGCTTGGCACCCTAGGGGGCACTGCAGTGAACTTCAGAAAAAGCTCCCAGGTATGTAGCTCCCTTACCTTGTATGCTGAGCCCCCACAAACCCACTCCCCACAACTGTACAACACTACCATAGTTAGTGACCACTGGGGGAGTAAGGGGATGTCATCCCCAATTCCCTCTGGTGGTCATCTGGTCATTTCGGGCACCTTTTAGTGGCTTGGTTGTAAGAAAAAAAGGACCAGGTAAAGTCGTCCAAGTGTTCGTCAGGGATGTCCTTTTTTTTCCATTATGGGTCGAGGATGCCCATGTGTTTGCCACGCCCAAGTCCCGCCTTCGCTACACCTCCGTCACGCCCCCAGGAACTTTGGTCGTCCCCGCGACAGAAAGCAGTTGGGTCGCCCAAAATCAGCTTTCGATTATGCTGATTTGGGCGACCCTGTGAGAAGGACACCCATCTCGGAATTTTTTGTTGAAAGATGGGCATCCTTCTTTCAAAAATAAGCCTGATAGTAACCTAGTAAGTGACGGCAGAAAAAGACACGAATGGTCCATCCAGTCTACCCAACAGTCACATTCATTATCAATTCAAGATTTAATTCAACAATGAATGTGATATTATTTACTTGATCATGGTCTTTCTTTGGTGTTTCTAGGACATAGACCATAGAAGTCCATCTGGCTCTGTCCTTATGTTCCAACTACTGGAGTTGCCATCAAAGCCCACTCCATGCCATCCAAATCCATCTTGTCATTTGCGGGACAAACACCGTAAAAATCTGCCCAGCACTGTCCTCGTGTTCCAAATCACTGGAGTTTCCATTGAAGCTCTATCCTGGCCACCCGAAACTGGATCGCCATATGCAGGTCTCAGACTGTACAATCCAGCCCAGCACCAGCCATGCAGCCAGAGTTGCCATCTAAGCACCACTTCACATGCAAACACATATGCAACCTCTTAAGTTTTTTTTTATCATTTTTTTTTCTAATTAGAAATCCTCTGTGTTAATCCCATGCTCTTTTGAATTCTGCCACAGTTTTTTTTTTCCCACCACCTCTCTCGAGAAGTCATTCCAGGCATCCACTACCCTCTCCGTGAAAAAATAATTTTCTGACATTACTCCTAAGTCTACCACCCTGCAACCTCAATTCATGTCCTCTAGTTTTACCACTTTCCCTTCTCTGGAAAATATTTGTTTCCATTTTAATACCTTTCAAGTATTTAAACGTCAGTATCATATCTCCCCTGTTCCTCTTCTCCTCTAGGGTCTTCCAGTTTCTTCTCGTATGTCTTTTGGCGCAAGCCCCATATCATTCTTGTCACCTTCTTCTGGACTGCTTCAAGTCTACAGTTCATTGTAACTTCCCTAAATAGACTTTGGGAAGAAATATTACAGCAAGGTAAAGGTAAACCACAACACACTTTTATTGTACAAGAGATGGTAAATAAATATTGGATGTTAAAAAGTTTCAGTTAAAATGCTTTCTGATAAAAACACTTGAAAATTCACAGTTGTGAGTAGTATATCTCACTCCTTTTTGTCAAAACTAATTTGCATATTCTTGGCAGGTGGCCACACCCACTTCCAGTCCTGACTGCCAATCAAAAATGAGGACATGGCCAAGCCCTGCCCATACCTGCCCAAGCCCCTCCCCCTTTGCATCACTGGGTGTGATATCACAGCCCCACCCTTTTTGCATAACCCACCTAGAGCCCCACCTTATTTACATAGCCCTGCCCTTAAACCCACCCATTTTTGCATTGACCTGCCCTAAACCCTGCCTCTGTTAGTGATATCACAGGAAGTGCCATCATAGCTATGTCCCTTTTCCAAGATGGCGGCCAGCACATGATGCATTACATCCCTTCCTGTTTTCATTAATGGCCCCATCTTGAATGGGGTCATGTGACAGGAAATGACATCAAAAACCCCAACACCAACTTCTACAGCCTTGGAGGAATGTGCGCAGCTTAACTTTTTTCTTACAGGAAAGAAAACAGGCATTTTTAGCCCGGACATACCGATTTTCTTTTCTTTTTTTAAATTATTTTTTTTAATTCAAAAGGATACCCTGTGTTTATTTTCAGTTGGATCAAGTTAGGTCCATCTGCTTTTAAGAATGATAGGAAGAACTAATGTGTTGTACAAAGCCTCCTCTCACAATCCTGCTTTTTTTTTTCAAAGAAATTGTTACCTCTCTGTGTTTGCTTTGCAAGCACCTTGTACTGTCTGTGTAAAATCAAACAGTCTGCAGCCTCCCCCTGCAACCCCTCCCTTTCCCTAGCCATTATCCTAATCTGTCTGCAGCCTCTCTCAAATCCATCCTCCCCTTTCCTCTTCTAAACCATCCTCCTTAGAAAGAACTAGTGTGACCTGCTTTTCAAGAGACTGTAAAGGCACAGTTTCCTTTTTGAATGCTCTCTCTGTTTCTCCCTCCCCTGTCCCTTCTCCTTCTTCCTTTTTAGCAAAAACCACCAGCCCAATCAGCTGCAGTCAGAAAATGATTTATACAAGATTTGTTCTGCTTTACAAATAAGCAAACTTACAGGGACCTCTATACTTTTCAAAAGAAACCGTAAAGACACACTGTAAGCTTTTTTTTTTTTTTTTTAAGATCACAAGTCCCTAAGAGCAAAAAGAAAAAAAGAAGAAAAAAAAGAAACAGCAGCTGTTTTTAAAAAAAAAAAAAAAAGGGTATGTTTACTAAGGCATGTTAGCGTTTTTAACGCGCCTTTAAAGTTAAGGCATGCTAAAAGCTAACATGCCTATACATTCCTATGGGCGCATTAGTGATTAATGCGTGTCAACCATTTACGTGTGTTAAAAATGCTAACGCACCTATAGCACACCTTAGTAAAATACCTCAAAGTTGTTGATCATAATGTAAATGGGGGAAAAAAGATTACAGAATTTTTAAAAATGCTTTATTTTGCTTTTAGCAGTATTAACCTTAGAAACATAAAAGTTAAAAAAAAATTAAGTTCATCATCAATAAAAGAAGTAGCTATGAAAATTATTGGCAGAACAAATGCTTTATACAGGGCTTGCTTTGCCCTAACAGTATTCATCTAGGAAGCATACAATGTTTAAAA
This sequence comes from Microcaecilia unicolor, assembly GCF_901765095.1. Classification (NCBI taxonomy): domain Eukaryota; kingdom Metazoa; phylum Chordata; class Amphibia; order Gymnophiona; family Siphonopidae; genus Microcaecilia; species Microcaecilia unicolor. Next base: position 99,294,238 of record NC_044039.1, read on the forward strand.
AAATGTTAAGTAAAGCATATGCAAAGAGTATGGATATAATCAGTAGCCATAAGGCAATGTGTTAACATTTTAAATCAAAACCCGTTTATCATAGATGACCCTTTGATTTTTTTTAAGTACACGAGATTCAATGAGCCATCAGGCCTTGTTTCTGACTATCCCTTTTTGCTGGATGGATATTTTAGTTTGTTCATTCGGTGGCACTCTTGGATCGAAATCCATAACAATCTCCTTTAGACTGCAAAAATGTATTATCTCACTGTTTTCACTGTTGAGTGTAATGCCTTTTACCTTCAGACGGGTCTCTCCATTGGATAACCTGTCCCTGTATGTTTTAGGGCCGGCCGAGACAAACTCTGTAATATGCTCACCCTTAGGGATCTCACTCGTTAATTCACCTAAATAGTCACCCAAAGGAGGATCCCACTCACCCTCCTTACAAAAATCACAGAGTCTGTATCATGATAAAGATGAACTCTGTACCACTCTATCAAGGCATACGCTGTTGTAACAGAGGCTATGAAGATGTTAGTGTTACCTGGCGGTGCACAAAGTTCCGTTGTGCGCTTCCAGGTTACGCAAGCCGCATCATCATCTGTATGATTGCAAGATGACACGGTGTATTCTGGGGAAAACAGATATAAGATATATTTACAGCTCATTGGGGTCTCTCATGATGCTTGTGGTAGGTAAATTTCTTCTTTGTCCAAACTTCCCCCACAAAGTGTTTAAGAAACATTTTGCAGTTTGTCGTTTTGCAGGGTTCGTGGTTATCTGATCAGCACATAAAAGTACACCTTTCTGACAGAAATCATCTATGTACCTGTTTTGCTGTTCAGCATCAGTTCACCATTGAGGAAACCTTGATGCTTCCTGCTTTTGACTTGGAGGCATATTTTCAAAGCACTTAGACTTTATTTATTTATTTGGTGCATTTGTACCCCAAATTTTCACACATAAGCAGGCGCAATGTGGCTTACATTAAGTCAAGAGTATACAATTCAATATAGAGATGGCACAGAAACAGATTGTGACAGGAGGGGGAGGTACACGGGATGACAAGGGCAAAGGACAGGGGTGAAGAGCCAACAAATGGTAGAGGTTAAACAGAGGAGTAGCCAGGGGAATAAGCCTCAGCGAATAAGAAGGTCTTTAAGGACTTCTTGAACTGCTGATGGTCGACGAGCTCCCTAAGCTGTCGTGGCAGGACATTCCAGGATTTTGTGCTGATGAAGGGGAAGGACGAAGCATAGTCTTGTATTTTACATGCCTACAGGTGGGGTAATGAAGATGGAGGTAAGGCCTTGCAGAGCTCTAGGCATTCCTAGAGGGCAGATCGATTAGTGTAAGCATGTATTCAGGGGCTTCTCCATATATTATCTTGTGTGTAAGTGAACAGACTTTAAATGTTATACGGTTATTATGGAATTTTGTAAGTCTAAGTGCTTTGAAAATGAGCCTCATAGATGCATGTTTATGTATTCTGCAAAGAGTTGTGTAGATGTCTATTGAAAACACCAGACCTCATAGATTTCTCTCACCCTTTACCCTTTAGAGAGAGTCATTTCCAATTATAAGATACAAAAAATTAGTGAAAACAACTAAGGATCTAAAGTTCTAGTGTATATAATCATAAAATGAATGAAGAGTCCAGTAATAGTACAAAGATATATGATGTTATTTACGGTAAAATGAGGAAAAGACCTCAAAACACCCAAACGCCTACTACAATTGTGGTATCTTTGACTGGAGTTGTGGTATTCATCATGGGTCTAAAAAACCTCATAACACACTCTTTTTTAGTTTTAGACTTCATCATTACTTAATTTTATTATTTGCTTATTCTTTGTTAAAATAATTTTTAACATTATTCTTATTTTAGTTTTATCACAAAAATCATTCTTCTTTGACAATGCAACAGACTTGTCTCCGTAAATAGCAGAAAAAGTTGAGCACTTAACTGACACCAGGGCTCTCTCTCCTTCATTGTGGGCACAGGTATGACACTATAGAAACATGAGTTTACCATGCACCCTAACAGGCAGTACGGGAAAAAAGAGTCCATGTGGCAGGAACACTTTGACTTTCACAAGCTCAAAATAATTAGAGAGGGGGCTGAATTTTTCATATATGATTTGTGGGTGACCAATCGGATATTCTTTATTTTTATTCACAAAAGGGTACAGGCTGGTAGTGTATTTTCTCACCCTGTTTAACCTGATGGTACAAACACACAGCATTCATTCTGCCTCCAAATATGGTGTCTCATGGAACTAAAGATTCGAGTAATGCTGCTCTGCTCAGAAAGGCTACACATTCCCTATCCATTTTAACCAAACTCTCCCGCTCATGTTTTCAAATACTGACAACCTTTTAGGTAATCTGCCTTGCACTGTGTTTTGTAGTTGAGAAACCTGAAGGTGGTGCCTGTCAATGGATTCTGTTTTTTTTTTTTTTTAGATTCATAGCAGGTTGTACAGTCCTGGTACAATCAACCGTTAAATCCAAAGGCAGTGTGCTCACTGTTAATGACTGCATAACTGTCGAGAAAGTAGTCACCCACCTGCATTTTGCTACCCTTTAGAGCATGCTTGATTTGTATGTGTTCTTTGTCCTCGGTGTACATCAGTCAATGGATACTAGCAGTTGAATATATTTTGGTCTGCTGATGATAATCGTAGGTCGACTGCAGAGCTATGGTATTCAGTTAAGCAGATGAAACAGAACATGGTCATTTACATGGAAGCAAGTGTAATATATTGGAATGGGTCTATACAATTCCTTTGGGTCAGCATCCCACCCCTGGTATGCCTTCTACTTCTACCTCTACAACCCTCTCTGTCATTTTCATAATTTCCTCTCTATACATGATACAGTTTTGTGAAATACAGACATCCTGCTTACAGTAGAAGGCCAGTTCTTTTTTGTAAATCAAATGTCTTATGCTTGTTCTTGCCATACCATTGTGTGAAAGCCTCTTTCTCATCATGCATCACACATTCAACGCCATAGTACTTTTCCTCAGGCATTTCCCCCACATAGTTTCGATTTTCCACAGTGTTAAAAAAGTGAGGAAAGTACCCTTGGCTGCCTTCAAAGCCCATGGCTTGCGGGAGCTTGCTAAGTTTCAAGGGCAGAAAATGTAAAGAATCTATAAAGCGAATGCCCAATGTGTCAACCTCATTTGTAAAAGCTTACCGCCCTGTGCTAACAAACTCATATCCATCATTTTGCTGCAACAACTGACACGACAAAATAACCATCATAACAAGGTAATGTTTTAAAATTCTTACTGATACATTTATAAGAACTGTCTATTATCATATAGTTTCTCCTATGGAATGGAAGCTATAAAACATTGTTATTCTGTATTGTATTTGGATGTTTGTTACCCTTAAAATCTAATAAAAATTTACTTCAAACAAAAATCTTACCGTATCACTGTCACTACTCTTGGTAGACTGAATTTCTGTGTTGTGGAGGGGTTTTTCATGCAGACCTTATACTCTCCAGCTATACCATTCTTTTCTGGCACAAGCCTGGTGCTCCACTAGCCTACCCAGTTGTGGGGGGTGTTTCAGGGTAAATATGTCTGTGAGGAATATGATTAGACAAAGGAAGAGAGGCCCCCTCCTCTGTGAAACCCTCCCACATATTTTTGGGCCACTGTCCAAAAGGTCAATTGCAATCATTTATACTGACATGGGGAAAACAAAAGGCCCTGAAACTTTTACACAGTTTAATAAAAACAAGTGGCATTTAAATTAGTTTTATGATTTTTATTATTATGGTATATGGTACATCAGTTACTAATTGCCTTTGCATATGTTTTTATTCAACGACCCTAGCCTACACAGGCCATGATCTACATTTGTATGCACTTTCTCTGTTCATCATATCCCAAAGTCCGAAACAGAAACAAACATTTTGAGAACTGCACACTGTGGCAAAAGGAATCAAGTTTTCTTTTGAGTTTAGTACAGTGTATATAATTTATACAATGTCCCCTGGCCAAACTATCTAGCTGTTGAATAGGATTAGGCGCTGATTTTACACTTTGGATGAGGTCCATGTGTCAATAGTTTCATTAAAAACCATCAGTATTTCCCCAGCTATCAGAATGACACCTAGAATATGCTCCAAGAACATTCCCTCACAAAGGTGAAATCTCAGGCACACATTTTGGCTCAACCCCCACTTATCCAATGCATAACCTTGACAATCTTTAGCCACAGCCTCGGACCAGCAGACGTGTATAATACAGTAAACTGCTATTTGTACAAGCGAACTGAAGACGTTTTTCCGGTAAACAGTGTGGAATCTCGGTTGCTTGATAAGACCAATATGGTACCACCATCTCATGTCTTAGGTATCCTCAGGTCTTGAGGCCCATATGCAAAGTCTCTGTATACCATGCACATTTTCGGGGGCATCTTGACAGCAGCACAAGCAGTGCACACACATGACATTAACTGGCTGTGTCTCCGCAATGTCTCTATACACTTCGTCATTCACCTACAACAGAATATGAACAGTCTGTAAAAGGCAATTCAAGAAAAACCATCCACAAGTATACCCCCCAAATATATTTTTGTCAGAACCTCCCCCCCCCGAAAAACTAGATGCATACTTATGAAATGGGGCAAGACAAATCCTCTGTCTGATTTAGAAGATCCATGCGCTCAGTATCCTCAGCCATTTTATACATTTCTGTGTCGTCAATGGCATCTCTGAAAGTGTCTTCTGCCAAATCCACGGCATATGTTCTGTTCTTAATCTAGGTCTTCTGTTAGTGAAACATTGAGTTCTTGAGAGTCAAACAGCTTTTGCTCATATGGCAGTCCATCCAGCAAGGACTCAGTTATTTCCTGACCCAGCAACAGGTCCTCCTCCGGTTCTGTTTCAGCCATACACTGCACATTCTGGTCACTAACAGTGTTTTGTGATTCTGTCAAGTCAATTACCGGTGGGTAGCCCTTGGTCTCAGTTTCAAGACCTTTAAGATAAAGACTGAGCCGTCAACCTCTCTTTAATAACAAGGGCTGTTTACCCCTTCTGGACCTATATTAGGGGATTCATAAGACTCCATGTTTAGATGTTTTGTCTTCCTGATTCCCCGATAAATGGAGAGTAACTGGAGGTAGTGTATTTAGAATGGTGGTAATGCTTTTTATATCTCTTGGTCATGTGTTGTTTTTTAGGTTCCTTATGATCTTGTCTTCAGACTTGTCCAGACATTTATTTATTTCCCAGCACCTGATATACTGCAAGGTGTCCATATGGTGACTATGCGGTTTACAATATAAAAAACACAGGAGGGAACAAACCTTAAATTTGAGGTAAGAGGTTTCAGAATGGATGTGAGATGGTAAAGAACTCCAGAGAGAAGGTCTCAGAAAGCTGAAACTGGTCTCATGAGATATTGAGACACGAAAGGAAGGTAGAGAAGGTATTGTAAGTAAATTACCAGAGGCTGACCAAAGAGGCATGCTTGGACTAGTCAATTCATTCCTGTGATCTTGTCTAGCTTTGTGACAGGTATAAAGATTTTCCTAGGTTTGTCACAGCATTTGTTCTGCCACTAATTTTCATTGCTATTTCTTTTACAGATACTGTACTTAACTTTTTAAAAATCTTGTACGTTTCTAATGTTAATACTGCTAAAACCAAAATAATGCATTTAAAAAGGAAAACAAGTTAGCTTATCTGTAACTTTTTCCCCCCAGTTATGTTGTGATCACCAGCTTTGTTTTTTTTAAAAACAGCTGCTGTTGCTTTTTTTTCTTTTGCTTTAAGGGGCTTGTGATCTTAAAAAGCAAAAAAAAAAAAAAAACCCAAAACCAAAAACACAACAGCTCTCAGTATGTCTTATGAGGTCCCTGTAAGTTTGCTTATCTGTAACGCAAAACAACCCTTGTATAAAGCATTTTCTGTCTGACTGCAGCCAGTTGGGCTGGTGGGTTTTGCTAAAGGAGAGGTAGAAGGAGGGGAGCCAGGGGAGGGGGCTGCAGAGAGAGAGAGAGAGAGAGAGAGAGAGAGAGACAACATTTAAAAAGGAAATTGTGTCTTTACGGTCTCTTGAAAAGCAGGTAGGAAAAGCACATTCACACTAGTTGTTTCTACAGAGGATGGCTTAGAAGGGGAAAGGGAAGGGTGGGTTTAAGGGAGGCTGCAGACAGATTGGGATAATGGCTAGGGAAAGGGAGGGGTTGCAGGGGGAGGCTGCAGACTTTGATCTTACACAGACATGCTTGCAAAGCAAACTCTCACACACAGGGATAACAATCTCTTGAAAAAAAAAATCAGGACTGTGAGAGGAGGCTTTGTACAGCACATTAGTCCATCCTGTCATTCTTAAAAGCAGATGGATCTAACTCGATCCAACTGAAAATAAACACAAGGTATCCTTTTAATAGAAGGGGAAAAAAAAACAAAACCAGTGAATCTGGGCTACAAAATGCCTATTTTCTTTCCTGTAAGAAAAATATTAAGCTACACACATTCCTCCAAGTTTGTAGGGGACGGCGTTTTTTTTAAATGTCACTACCCGTTGCATGACCCTATCCAAGATGGCGGACAGTAGTGGAAACTAGCTGTAGGGGATGTTGTTGGGGTTTTTTGACATCCGGTCACATGATCCCATCCAATATGGCGGCCAATAGTGAAAACAAGAAGTGACATTGTACATCCTGTGGTGGCTGCCATCTTGGGAAAAGGGGTGTGGCTATGCTGTTATACAAAAGGGGTGGAGTTCTGGGCAGAGCTATGCAAATAAGGCGGGGTTAGGGCTGGGTTCTGCAAAAGGGGTAGGATGTGATATCACATCTGGTGATAACATCAAAGGGGTGGGAACTGGGCGGGGCTTGGTCATATACTCACTTCTGATTGGCTGTCAGGACCAGAAGTAGAGATGGCCACCTGTCAAAAATATGCAAATTAGCTTTGACAAAGAAGGTGAGATATACTACTGTTGTGTAACAATGCAAACTTAGAATAAAGTGCAATCTAACCTTAAAACTTGGTTCTTTAAAAAAAATATTTACATTCTTTTGTAGACTATTACCAATCTGAAGAACTAATAACCAACAAGTGCAACTTATGCTCAACTTATTACGCAGAAATGACTTCAAGTACAGCTTTAATGCCAGATACGTATCAGTTAACCAATGATTTGTTTTAACTTACTCTAGTTCTTTTCCCTTTTCTGGTTAAAGAAAGAACTACTAGATCCAGGATACAACCAGTCAAGTAAGTATTTGCATGTCTCTGTATGTATTAGCCTATGTGTCTGTCTTTCTTTTTTTTTTTTTTTTATTCTTTATTAATTTCACATTTTATCAAAGATAATACTCTTTGAAGGATACATCAATGTTTAAGTAACATCTTTAAAGGAAATTATTCTGAATTCCTAATTCCAAAATATAAACAAACATTGATTACAACAGTCCACAAAATGAAGAGAATCTAATTTTCACCAAGGGAAGTTGGTTAAAGTGGAAATAATTAACCATTTAAATTTAGAGCAGGTGGTATCATTTTACATTTGAACCATAATTCCAATATTTATTTGGCCGGTGTTTTTTCCCCTTGCGCAACCAGAAATCTAGACAATTGTTCAGGTTCATAAAATATATATTTGGTATTCTTGAACATTATTAAACATTTGCATGGGAATCTCAACTGAAAAGTAGCTTCTATTTCCAAGGATTTTTGCCTCAGTTCCAGAAATTTCTTTCTTCTTTGCTGAGTCCATTTTGAAATATCTGGGAAAATCAAAATCTTATCTCCCATAAACTGAGGTTGTAAGTTCTTAAAATACTGTCTCAGTAGTGCTTCTTTGTCTTGTATAAAGACAAAGGAAATTATCAAAGTTGCACGAGTCTTAATTTCTTCTTGAGATCGTTCCAAGAATTCGGATATATCCAAAGATTCAGGAGGTGGTTGTAACTGAGTAGAATCCAATTGAGAACTTTTCCCAGGTTTAAGGTAATATAACTTCTGCAAAGGAGGAAGCGAATCTTCTGGATACTTAAAAGTCTCCTTCAAAAATTTATTGAACAGTTCTCTAGCAGTCATAAATTGTGTTTGAGGAAAATTTAGCAAGCGTAAATTTAAGTTTCTTGAAGAATTTTCCAAGTTTTCAAGTTTCCTATGAATAATCATACGATCTCCTGCTAATTGAGATTTCTGTTCTTGAATCTTCACTAGATCCGATTCCATTGCAATTTGTTTAATTGAAATCGCTTCAACTTTCACTTTAAGATCTTGTACTTGTCTAGAATTATTTAGAGTCACAGAAATAAACGAAGTACAAACCTTGTGAAGGGCTTCTAACGCCGACCAAATAGATTCCAGGGATATTACCTGGGGCTTCACCAGGGGCTGGATCACATTAGCGCACAACGCGGCTTCCTCCCCAAGAATTACATTCTGGGTCGCCCCCGTTGACGCCTCCTCTAATGCCATCTCCGGCGAAGCCTGGAGATCCCCCCGATGAAAAAAAGATCTTTTGCCATCCTCTCAGGTGAGGTCTGCCGCCCCTTCGAGTTTTTATCTTCACTCGGTACTCTGGCCTCACCCGGTTGTGGCGGTGGGGGAGTTATTGGTCCGATAGGGCTGAGCGAAGTTCCGCTCTCCAAACCGGGGCTCTTCCCTGCCTCGGTTGCGGATACGCCCGACGGTGTTGATACCAAATAAGCGGAGATGGAAGTTTGCCCCCGAGAAGAGGCTTCCAGTCTAGGGAGGGGAGGTCCCTTCGACTTGCCCTTTCTCTTTGGCATGCTCGTTTAGTCCAGGAGAGAGTAAATAGGAAAATTTAAGCAGAGCGTTCCACTCCTGCTTCCTGCTCGATCGCCATCTTGGATTCTGTGTCTGTCTTTCTGTCTGTTTATCTCTCTGTATCTCACTCTCTATATCGCAGTCTTATTATTTTGCCACTTGTCTTTATTGGCTCACTGCTCTCTTGCAGTAGGTACCAACTTGAATGATCTGCAGGCCACCTTCTCCTAAAAGTCTCTTGTATAGCCAGGTAACAGGAACCAAGAAGAATCAGAACTTTTTAACTATAAAAGATCAATAAAATATCTTCATACTCTGTAATGTGTGTACCCCTATCTTAGTGTTTTTCGTTTCTTCTCTACTTGTACTCATGGAAGCTAACACTGTGGGTGCTTGAGCAGCCCCAATATTGAGCATACTCTTTGACTGTGTCCATGGAGAGGTGATTTTCATTGGGTTTAGCACTCCCGATCATTTTGAAAAGTTGGCTTCTATGCTTGTAGTGACCCTAGCTAAGGAAAACACAGTGATAATTGTGTAGTCCAATCTGGAAAAACCCAGCCCTTTATTTAAGATTCTTTAACATTGAATTTCTTCTGTAAATATTTTATATTTTTATCTCTCAGCTTCCTTCAGCTATCCTTGAATATGCTTTAAGCTTTTAAATTTAAACGTCATCTTTGCACTGCTTTACAATCTGATTCTCAGTCCTTCTGTCACTCACCAGTGCCTGCCTGAAGATACTGTGAATTAAAAAAAAAAACTCCAAAATAATCTGTCTCCCTGAACCGCTAGCTGGATGTCAGGAGCTTCAGATTCTATTAGCTGGCTGAGTTATTTAATCCCTGCCGCTGACCAGTGCAGACAGAACATCACAGCAGCATAAAAATATAAATACTTCTAAAGTGATTTTAAATATTGCTGGTTGTTTTTACGAAAGCAGTGCTAACTTTACTAACTGGGCAACAAAATTACTTTAACTTTAGCACCTGCTTTAATTTTGGCACTAAAGCTGGTAGCCTGTCACACAGCAGAACAATTTGCCTTTTTATTTTCTGAATAAAGCTTTATTTCTCACTCAATACATCTTCAGCTACTTAAAAATAAGTCCTACTTAACAGTTTGGAAGTTTTTCCCTACTTTTAAATGGAACTTCTACTGGTACCGCAGAACATAGCTTTTAATAAATTTCTCTGGAGGTCACATGATGCTGTGAATGGGACTCTGAGGCCCCCTGCACTGCATCTTCACCTCAAATTCATTTTTTAAAAATGTAATCTTCACAAAGCAATACTGGTTAACATTTATGGACAATTTTGTTACCCAAACCAAAGAGACCATGATGCCTAAAATAGATAAGGACAGAGATAAGGCCGGAGATGATGGGGAGGGGCATAATCGAACGGGGCGCCCAAGTTTTCCTGAGGATGTCCTCGCAGGACATCCCCGCAAATGGGCATATTATTGAAACAAGATGGGCATCCATCTTTCGTTTTGATAATACGGTCGAAGACGCCCAAATCTCAACATTTAGGTCAACAGTAGAGATGGTCGTCCTTAGAGGTGGCTGTCCCCAATTTTCGGCAATAATGGAAACTGAGGACGCCCATCTCAGAAATGAACAAATCCAAGCCACTTGGTGGTGGGAGGAGCCAGCATTCGTAGTGCACTGGTGCTCCTCACATGCCAGGACACCAACCGGACACCCTAGGGGACACTGCAGTGGACTTCAGAAAAAGCTGCCAGGTGCATAGCTCCCTTACCTTGTGTGCTGTGCCTCCCAACCCCCCCCCCAAAACCCACTCCCCACAACTGTACACCACTACCATAGCCCTTAGGGATGAAGGGGGCACCTAGATGTGGGTACAGTGGGTTTGTGGTGGGTTTTGGAGTGCTCACATTTACCACCACAAGTGTAACAGGAGGGGGGATGGGCCTCGGTCTGCCTGCCTGATGTGCACTGCAGTACCCCCTAAAGCTGCTCCTGGGACCTGCATACTGCTGTCATGGAGCTGGGTATGATATTTGAGGCTGGAAAAAATATTTAAAAAGTTTATTTAGGGTGGGAGGAGGTTAGTGACCACTGGGGGAATAAGGGGAGGTCATCCTCGATTCCCTCCGGTGGTCATCTGGTCAGTTTGGGCACCTTTTTGAGGCTTGGTCGTAAGAAAAATGGACCAAGTAAAGTCACCCAAGTGCTCATCAGGGATGCCCTTCTTTTTTCCATTATCCGTTGAGGACGCCCATGTGTTAGGCACGCCCTAATCCCACCTTTGCTATGCTTCCGACACGCCCCCATGAACTTTGGTCATCCCCGCGACAGAAAGCAGTTGAGGATGCCCAAAATCAGCTTTGATTATGCTGATTTGGGCGACCCTGTGAGAAGGATGCCCATCTCCTGATTTGTATCGAAAGATGGACACCCTTCTCTTTTGAAAATAAGCTTGTAAATGTGAGATGGACTTGTAGGTACGGACCCTAGGGTCACAGCTTATGCTGATTGCTAAGCTGACTGCAGTGGTGGTTAAAGCGCTGGAACCATAATTTGTGAAGCTGTCAGGAGAAAATGCTAACTTGGAAGATCTACTAGCAGAAATGACTTGGCACATTGGTGAATTAGAACATAAGAGTTTCAATGGTGGAAGATGTCTCACATATCATGCAAACCAACATAGATGTTCTTCTGGCACAAATGCGCACACATGCTGAAAAGCAGGCGGACTTAGAAAATCTCTCTAGACATGGTAATCTATGTTTCTTTGGTATCCCTGAAACTGTATCTGAGTATAGACTGTCTACAATTTTGGAGTGATGGATGGTGCAGGAGCTGCCTCTGAAGGTGGTGTACTTAGAGAGTGAAATCCAAACAAGCAGCGTGGTGTTGTCTATATCAAAACAAGGACATCAAAGCAGTCCAACTTAGTCCAGAAAAAAAAAGGAAAAGAGGGGGGAAAGTCTCAACAAGTGCTGCAATATTGAATATTGTTCATTAATTGCATGCACAACAAGTCATCATAGACTGAAAAATCCTCCAAAAATAAGTCTATTTTTATTTTCTTATATTTATAAATGCTTATATTCACACATAGTTCCAGCTCTAAAAAGTCAAACAAAACCACAAAATAACTTATCTTTTAACAAATCTGTCCTGCGTATAGACTCCGATGGTCCCGTTTCGTATTTCTTCCTCAGGGAATCCAGACGCGGACTTGTGCAAATATTGAGTGACTGAAAAAATGCTGGACTGGACGCTTGCAGGAAACCAGACTTTGTGATGTAGAACATCAAAAGCTACAACTGACTTGGGTTAGGTAGGTGTTCTTCTTCTCCTCTGGTTAATGGTTGTGTGTTAATGGATGAAGGGAAAATAAAGACTTCTAAATGTTACAGGAGGAGTTCTCTTTGGCTGGTAATGAAGTTTTTGCTTATTTGAAACTTAAATATTAGCTGGATAGCTTCAATGCTGAAAATTTACAATTAGAAGTACAAGAAAGGCTTACTACAGTGTTCCTAATGGATTCTCAACTTAAAGTGCCACTTTCCTATCATCATAATTACTTGCAGGAAATAACACCATGTTTGGAATGGTGAGCTCTAAAGTGAAGTTATTTTATTTATCACATAGTTTGTAGACCACGCTATTCCAAGGTCTAGGCTGTTTATAATATAAAAACATTCATAAAAATAACACACATTCAATGCAAAGACAATTTAAAAATCTGGACTAATATAAATCTGAACTAACATAAATCCAGCTTTTTCAATTACTTAGAAGCCTGAGTTAATAAGTATGCTTTCAGGCATTTACAAGCAGCAAGATAATTTTTTATCAAGCGTAGTTCTTCTGGTAGCCCATTCCTCAAGTGTGCACCTTCAATGTAAAAAAAAATCTAATATCATCAAGAGCAACTTGTTTGTAAGTAGACGCTAACAAGACTAGCTTTCCAGCAGACCTCAGTGACCGAGACGAAACATATATTCTAAGTGCAGTAGGGAGAGGAATCGCGATCTCACCATTGATAGCCATACAAATCAAACTAAGCACTTTAACTGAACTCTGTACTTAACAGGCAACCAGTATAGGTTTCACAGCACTGGAGAGATTTGTTCAAACCTAGATAACCCAACAATAAGTCTAGCCGCTACATTCTTGGCCACTTGCAGCGGTTTCAAAACATAAGCTGGTAAACCCCAAAACATAACATTACAGTAATCAAATAATGGAGTTATCAAAGATTGCAATACCATTCTAAAATTCTCATCAGTTAGCAAACTTTTCAATCTTCGCAGGATCTTCAATTTAAAGATCTTTTTTCAACAAACCCTTCACATGTGATTGAAAAGATAGAATGGAGTCCATAATCAGATCTAGATATTTCACTTCTTGTTCAATAAGTATAATATCATTCCCAATAACAAAATTCAAAGGAAACACCACTGAGAATGAATAAGAAAGTGTCAGTACCTGAGTTTTGGATACATTCAACTTCCATCTATTAACTGACATTCGAGAATTAATAGAATGAAAACAAATTCTCAATAACTCCAGAGTCTTATCCAATGTATCAGTAATAGGCAAGAAAAATTGAATCTCATCTGAATACATTTTATAATTCAACCCCAGTCCTGCTAACAATCTATATAATGAAACATGTACATGTTATATAGGACTGGGGATAGCGTTGAGCCTTGAGGAATCTCTGCTTTCAACTCATTTCAAGAAGAAACAACTTGTTCCCTTTCAACCCTAAAGGCTCTACTACTCAGGAAAGAAAAGAATTTCATGATGGGCAGCTAAAATTCTGTTTAAAAGGAGCTGGTGCAATATAAATTCTATATACCTCTTAGACGAGCCTACAGGGCAATGCTGCAGGCTATGGATTACTGTCCAAAATGACAATGGAGTGATGCAACATTAAGTCACATGTTTTGACAGTGTCCAGTTGTAGTAGCTTTTTTGGTAGCAATTAGTTGCCTTTATTTCTCGCCTATGGTCAACCAAGGTCCAGGCTTCGCTGGGCTTCCTATTTGACAACTTTGGTATTTTTTTCCTGTCCTGAAGGGTATCCAAGGATTCTTGAAATGTACAACCTTAATGTCTAAAAAGATTATTTTGCTTAACTGATTAAAAGTTGATGTCTCCACCATCCCAATATGGCACTCTCAGATAATTTCTTTGTTAATTATGGAGCAGACTCATTGGACTACACTGATGGCAGAAGCTAGAAGTAGAATCCTAAACTTTGTCTTTGCTTAACAATTTCATGGTATTATCAAGGGGTGTGGTGGAGGGAGGATTTCTCACAAAACATTATAAATCAATGTTTTGTGAGAAATCCTCACAACTGTGTGTTCAATGTGTCAAGGACTTTTATCTACTTATTTATTTAAATGCACTATCCAAATTATCCTAGGTGGTGCACAGTACATGAACGTACACAATCATAACATTGACATTCGCACTTCAGTCAGTCCTTTCAACACACTCTACTAGTAACTCAAATAACACCATAACACTTTCTTTGGAATAAAATTTGGCTGCAGCTTTATTCACCAAACATCAGTAAATATCGCAACATCACCTAACATTGTCTTTGTAACATCAAAATCTTTTAAACCCATTTAATTGCCCATAGCGGTTCACTATTGCTAAGCCATTCGGTAACGAAACTGGCTCACTTCACCCACATTATCCCCCTTCTCCCCATGTGACTTACGGTGCCGTCAAGCCACATCTTACTCGTGGCGGTGCCGCCCCCGAGTTCTTTTCATTCCATCTTTCCCAATATTCCTTTAACCGCCTCTGGTGCCTTTTAACCCCTCAAACAGGCACCCTTTATAAAGCTGCTACCATTCCCAACTACCCCAGACCCCCCTCTAACCTCTCCCCTTTGCGCAAACTCGCACCCTTTCTATACACCCTTCCAAAGCATACATCGGGCGGGCTGGGAAGGGTCGTCAAAACTCCCCTCAATCCACCCTCACCCTCTCCTACCCTCCCACAGAATACTTTGAGCGCCAAACTTCTTTTCTTATCTCCTCCTCTCTCTCTTCCCATCCAATCCCCTTCCTTCCTTTCCATCCAATCTCCTCTTTTCCCTTCTGTTGCTAACCTGCCTACCCTCATCTGACCTGCCCCACCCCCACTCCTTCCCTTTATTTCTCATCTCTCCCTCCATACTTGACTGACTTTTGCCTTCAGTCAATGTTATTACCCTCACAGCTTAGGCTGTGAGGGCTCCCTAACATTGACATTCGCACTTCAGTCAGTCCTTTCAACACACTCTACTAGTAACTCAAATAACACCATAACACTTTCTTTGGAATAAAATTTGGCTGCAGCTTTATTCACCAAACATCAGTAAATATCGCAACATCACCTAACATTGTCTTTGTAACATCAAAATCTTTTAAACCCATTTAATTGCCCATAGCGGTTCACTATTGCTAAGCCATTCGGTAACGAAACTGGCTCACTTCACCCACATTATCCCCCTTCTCCCCATGTGACTTACGGTGCCGTCAAGCCACATCTTACTCGTGGCGGTGCCGCCCCCGAGTTCTTTTCATTCCATCTTTCCCAATATTCCTTTAACCGCCTCTGGTGCCTTTTAACCCCTCAAACAGGCCACAAGCGGTGACAGATTCCATCTTGTCACCGCTCCCCCACCATATAAGCTGCAGCCAAATCCTTTGTTAAACAATCCTCCAAGAGATCCTGGAGTGTACTCAAAAATATATCCATCCCAATTTCTGAAAGATGAACTCCATCTTTCCTATATAATCCTGCGCAATCCGCAGAAATTAACTCATGCACTAACACCAAACCCCCCATTCTTCCCAGAAATTTAGACACTTCCCCATTCACTCTACGCCGCAAACGCTCAACACCCTTAGGATTGTGAGCCCCCCTCCACACTCGCCTGGGAATTATATGTGACCATACAATCATCGCCTCTGGGAAATAACCCTTCACATCTAATAATTCTTTTTTCATAACCCGAATTAAATCAACTCCCTTGATGTTACATAAATCATTACCCCCCAAATGAATACAAATTAAAACTGGTGATGAAAATCTCCGGGCTTGTAGCAATGCTGGCACCAACTGCTTCCACATCATGCCTCGTATGGTCAACCATCGAATCCTAATACCGAATTCCACGAGTCCCAAGTTGGGTCCCCACTTGGACTCCCGAGCATGCTTGTGGGCCCAGAAGACATATGAATGGCCACAAATCCACACACAAATGTCAGGAGGCAATCCATCTGCAAAATAAACTAAAACAGTTAACAAGCAATATTCACTTTCGCTTCACGAATATATCCTTTATATCGGCTAGAACGCCACCGCCCCAAACGCTGTATCAAAGCTCCCGACCCCCCTGCATGAGCTGCATTAGAAGCCGCTCCAATTCTAAATGAATGCGTTCCATACTCCTCAGGCTCTAAACCCATCTGTCTGAGACCCTTTTTGAGCACAGCTGCAAACTGATACCTAGTCAATGGGATACCATTTTTATGTACCAACCACACCTCCCCACCCACAGGCCTTATCCCATTATAATCCACTGCACATTGCACCGGACAGAATTCCAAACCCTTACCTGCCCTCAATATAATCCACATGCCCTTACCAGCCTGATCAGTTTTTGACTTACGTAAATACAAACGCAACACTCCCTTCTCTACAATCACATCTCTGTTCTGCAAACCCTCAACACCCTTTGCCCTCTTCGAGGAAACCACCAATTCCCCCACTCTGCAAGCAGCAAAGAAAGCCACCACAAACGCCACTTGAAACAACCTTACTTCGTATTCCGAGAAACAAATCCTCGGCAAAACTTTACACAACTGCACAACCTGCACATAGAACAGTGGCAGCCTCACCCTCTCCATGCGTGAACTCTTTTTCTTCCTTGAATAACCGCACAATAATTTGCGGACCAAAAAAGTTCCGGCGGGATCATTCCAACCCAGCAATTTTGCAACAAATGCTAACGCGGCAATCGCCTGGGAAACCATCCCAAACGACCATTCTCTTTTTTCCGCAAAAGCAATAAATCTAACCACTCTCTCTTCTCCAATCGGAAAAACCAAATCCCAATCTTGTTCTTCCAAAAAGGTTAAGAATCTACGCCAACCAACTCCATACGCCTTCCACGTATTTGTAGCTAGCGCCCTCATCAGCAGCGACTCACAACCTCTCGAAAATTGAGCCACAAATCTTCGGACATCTGTGTAGGCTCCCAATCGGCTGACGGGGCCAAAGCTCTGAATCGATGTAGCTGCAAACGAGATAAAGAGTCAGCAATCTCATTTGACACACCAGGCACATGCCTAGCAGTTAACCATACATTCAACTGTAAACATTTTAACACTATTAACCGCAGCAGCTCTATCAACAGTGGACAACGCGAATATTGCTTATTGATGGCCCATACCACTGACATATTGTCTGAATAGACAGCAATCCTCCTATTCTTTAATCTCCGATCCCAAAGACACAGTGCCACCCAAATCGGAAATAATTCCAACAGGGCTATATTTGCACACCATCCCATCTCTCTCCACCATTGTGGCCAGACCTCCGCACACCATGCACCTCCAAAGTAAATCCCAAATCCTATCTCCCCCGATGCATCAGTAAATAATTGCAAATCCACATTAGACACTACTACCTCCTGCCAGATACATATGCCATTAAATACCGACAAAAACTTTCTCCACAACTGCAAATCCGCCCTCACCGCTTGTGTCAAACGCACCTTAAAATGCTTCCGCCTCAGCCCCACTGACAACAAAGCTAACCGTCTGGAAAATACTCTACCCATGGGAATCACCCTTGTGGCAAAATTAAAATGCCCCAATAAGCACTGAATCTCCTTCAAAGTCACTTTATTCTTAGTATATACCCGATCAATCTCCTCCCGTAACGCAATAATCTTTTTGCTGGGCAAACGCGACTCCATCCTCACGGAGTCTAGTTCGATTCCCAAAAACACCAACTGAGTGACTGGGCCTTCACTTTTTTCCACTGCCAAAGGTACACCCATCTCCTTTGCCACTGTACCAAATGCCGACATCAAAGCCGCACACTGATCCGAATTCGCTGGACCAACAAAAAGAAAATCATCTAGATAATGCACCATAGCATCCAAACCACTAACCTGTTGCACCACCCACTGTAAAAATGTAGCAAAGGCTTCAAAATAATTACAAGAAATTGAACACCCCATAGGCAAACATTTGTCAAAATAAAACTTGCCTGCAAATTTAAACCCCAGCAACTTGAACGCCGTCGGGTGCACTGGGAGCAAACGAAAAGCTGCCTCAATATCTGCTTTCCCCATCAACGCCCCCTGTCCCATCCTCCTCAACAACTCCACCGCCCGTTCAAAACTTGCATATTGCACCGAACAAAATTCCGGATCAATAAAAGTATTGACCCCATAACCCTCCGGATAAGACAAATTATGAATCAACCGGAAGGAACCTGGTTCTTTCTTCGGTATCACACCCAATGGAGATATAATCAAATCCTGAATTGGCGGGTCCGCAAAGGGTCCTGCAATCCTACCAAGACTCAACTCCTTCCCCAACTTTTTCTTAACCACCTCCGCATGCTGCACCACCGATACCGCATTTTCACCATTATGCACCAACAGTGGTCCTTCATACGGTATTGGAAAACCTTCAGAAAACCCAACCCAGAGCAAATATGCCTCTCCACCAAGTGGATACCGGCGCAACCAGGTTTCCAAAACCAACAGGTTAATGGGAGAAGGGGCCTTGCCAGCCCAAACCGGGCCCGCTCGGAATTCCTCCTCGACCCGACCTCCCCCTACCTGCGAATCCTCCTCTGTTACATTTAAACGCCGGGTGAAGTCCCTGACATATGGCGCAACAATGCTTAAATCTGCAGGCAGCCCGAGTACATCTTCCTGCATTAAATTGGAAACACGTATTACTGGGAACACTCCCCCTACTTCCGAAGCCACTCGACCCCAATCCTCCTCCTCCTGCCGAACCAACATTACCTGTTCGCACCACTCCCGCTCCCCCGGCAAACCCAATTGAGCCACTACCATACCCGGGCACTCCGGCAGAGGCTCCCATACGAAAGGGGGCATTAACCGTAGGGGTAAAATTTGCAATCCACAAATCCACATCACGTACACCCCAATTCTCAGACTTGTCCCTCGCTAAACTCCGTCTAAACTGCTCGTCATAATTGACCCACCCCCACCCCCCATACATTCTATATGCCCTTAATATTAAATCACAATATCTCAATAAACCTGAATACAACTCCGGCTTCCTAGCTCCCAGCACACTAGCAAAAACATGAAAACTCAACAACCAATTCATAATCGTCTTCGCTACCCTCCCTTTCTTCTTTTTACCCTCCTCTTTCCCCCCATCCTTCCCCGCATTACCATCCCTATCCTGGGCTAGCAATGCAAATAAATCAATAAATTTACCCCTTAAAATTCGCTGTCTCCACTTCACCGTGATATAACTATCCAACGGTGCTATATTGCATAATGTATGCCCCAGCCTCGAACTGGCACACACACCTGGAAT
The DNA here is from genome assembly GCF_901765095.1 of Microcaecilia unicolor. NCBI lineage: Eukaryota > Metazoa > Chordata > Amphibia > Gymnophiona > Siphonopidae > Microcaecilia > Microcaecilia unicolor. The sequence continues at coordinate 99,313,603 of NC_044039.1, forward strand.
CTGCGTATTCTCCACACCCGATACCCCTATTCCCATACCCTCTTCCTCATTTTCAGAAGAAGATGAAGACGACCCCGAAGAATCCCATGAATCTGACGATTCCCAAACTTGCAACGGGTCACCACTCCCTCCTTTCCTTTCCCTTTTTTCACGCTCTAATCTCTTTACTACATGACATAAATTCCGCAAGAATTTTTATTCTTCAACTTCTTCCTCAAACCCCGACCATGCACCTTTTTGTTCTGACCACTCCTTTCCCGAATCCCCTCCCGCAACTGCCCTCCCTCCCTTCCCCTTTCATACATATCTGCGCTGACATCTGTCAACTCACCAACAGCTCTTCCTGTAGAAGGCCCCTCTAGCGGATCTTCACCAGCTCCATCACCATCTGGCCCCTCATCCCGCCGCTGCACACCACTGCTCATTCCTGTTCCTGCTGGATTGCCCATTGCCATCAATTCAGCTCGCTCTTGCCCTATGTTCCAGCCCACTTGACACCCCGTTTCCACCAACAATCGACCCCGGTCTCCTATTACACTTTCTCCATCTCTCCCCATAAGTATACCCCTCCCCCCCGACTCTGCACCTTCCAAACAATTTTTTCTCTTCCCCACAACTTTTCCCCCACTCTTTGCCACTTTTTTGTGCCCCATTTACACAAATACTCCCAAAATATTGCAGTCACTCCCACTTCACTGCACCACATATACTCTACCCCAACAGCCCACACCAGCCTTCCCCAATAAACAATTCTCCCACTCACAAACTCCTACCTCCCCAAAACAAATGCCTTCCCTTCGTTTATTTATTTATTACCCACAAACCCTCTTCTCCCTTCACAATTACCCCATATATGCATCCCCCACAATTCTGTCTCCTTTCCCTCCGTTATCTATTACAAACGCCGCCGCTACAGCTCCTCCTCCCCCGATAAACGCTTCTCCACTTCCGCTTCCAACATCAGCAACTTCCACTCAAACACCCCCAAAACACAACACTCACCCCGAACAGATTCCGCTCCCCTCCGCCTGCCTGTTCCGCGTCACTCCTGCTGTCTCTGCCGTCTTAAATCTGCCTCTCTGCAGCGCACTTTACCGCCGGTTCCTCAATTATTCAGACCTCCCGCTCCACAGCCGACGAAACCGGAAGTGACCTCGCGCCTCAGCAAAAAACTACCGACAACTCTCCGCCGCTCTACACCAGGCACTCCCGGTAAGTACTTCCAATTCCTTCACCCTAAATCGTCAAAACTCCCCTCAATCCACCCTCACCCTCTCCTACCCTCCCACAGAATACTTTGAGCGCCAAACTTCTTTTCTTATCTCCTCCTCTCTCTCTTCCCATCCAATCCCCTTCCTTCCTTTCCATCCAATCTCCTCTTTTCCCTTCTGTTGCTAACCTGCCTACCCTCATCTGACCTGCCCCACCCCCACTCCTTCCCTTTATTTCTCATCTCTCCCTCCATACTTGACTGACTTTTGCCTTCAGTCAATGTTATTACCCTCACAGCTTAGGCTGTGAGGGCTCCCTTAACACAGAAACAATACAAACTCAAATGCAAACATGAACAGCATCTAATAAACTGACAGAGAACAGCCTCCTTCTTTGTAATATTGGCACTTCCTTGACTTAAAAGCCTGTAAATACAAATTTTCAAGGGTACTTCTTGAACCTGAAATCTTAACTAAAGGGGAAACGGATAACGGAACTTTAACAATTTCTGTTTCCAGCTTGCAGGATATCAGTTGCTTTTATCAGTTAATTTCTTCGTCACCAATCTTTAAAAAAAAAAACAACTAAAATGTTTTAAGATTGGTGATGAAGAAATCAACTCATAAAAAGCAGCTCATATGTTGCAAGCTGGAAACAGCAAGAATTTAGAGAATAGCCTCCTACAATGCAATGCAACTCCAAAATCCTGAATGAAGAAGAGTGTTTTCAGCTGCTTCCTAAATTGCAGAAAATCGACGATTCCACTCGCAACACCACAGGTGAGGTATTCCAAAACAAGGTGCCTGCAATTTGAAGCATAACATCGATTAGCCTCAAGCCTGACATATGTAAATGATGGGATATCCAATAAGCACTTATTAATAGAACGTAAATTTTGAGAGGGTTGATAGAAGCTAAAAAAAAAAAAGGCCAGAGAGGGAGGACCATCAGCCCTAAATGCTTTAAAAATCAAAGTCATAGCCTTGACCCTGATCCACCAGTATACTGGAAGCCAAAGCAACTCTATCAAAGCCAGAGAGATATGGCCAACATTTGACAAACCAGCCAAGAGTCGGGCAGCAGAATTTTGCACAATTTCCAGGGAATGAATGATTGACTGCGAGAGGCCTAAATACAGAGAATTACAGTAATCCAACACTATAAGCACCAGAGCCTGCAGATCAGTCTGAAAATTAACTACAGACAGCAGTTTCTTCAGATGTCTCAATAATATCAGCCTATAATAAGCATTCTGAATAACCTTCTTTATATGAGACTTAAAGGATAACTTAGAGTCCATGATTACACCAAGGTACTTACACTCAGTAGTAATAGCAATTTCTGCCCCAGCAAAGTTCACTGCATCAGGCCAAGGCCCAGAGTCAAAATGGTTAGAGAGAAACAGAATCTAAGTTTTCCCTAGATTCAGTCTTAATCTGTTGGTATTACACCAGGCACTTTGAAAGCACATTATCAGAAAAAAACAAATTATCAGACCTAGTTCTCTGCACCAGAAAACTGAAGATCATCAGCATAAAGTCAATAATGACCTCCCAAGCATGATAGAACATGATAGATCGGCATCAAATAAATATTAAACTAGCCGTTAAGCCTGTAAAAACGGGTGAGTATTGCAGCCCTCCTCTCTCCTCTGGCCTCACCCCGTCCACTGATCCTCCCCCCCATATCCAGCGACCCTCCTCTTTCCCTTGGCCTCCCCCTCCCCCCATGTCCAGCAACCCTCCTCTGTGCCCTGCTCCCACCCCAAGTCCAGCAACCATGGCCTCTCCCCCTGCCCTTCCCCCATGTCCAGCTACCCTCATCGCCGCCGCTCCCTCCCCCCTCCGTGCCGGGCCCCCTGCACTGATCTGACAGCGCCTCTCACCTCTGTGTGAAAGCACTACAGGCAGCAGCAGATCGCTCTGCTGCTGCCTGCAGCGCTTCCACATGGAGGTGAGAGGCGCTGTCAGGTCAGTGCAGGGGGCCCTATATGGAGGGGGGCGGGAGCGGCAGAGGGGATGGGGGAGGGGGAGGTTGTTTCGCGCGATATTCCTTTCCAGGTGGCAGCGGCGGCGTCCGACAATTCAACTCCGTGTCCCTCTCTGTTCCGCCCTCTGACGTCATGACGTCTTGACGCGAGGATGGGACAGAGAGGGAAGTCTGTACTGCGCATTTGCAAGTGAGTACGGTCACTTGCCATTTATATGTTTGATAATAACACAGAAAGGGTGGAACCCTGAGGGACACCTGTTGTCATAGGAGACCATGCAGATTTGTCTTCATTCATAAAAACTCTAAAAAAGAATGTTCAGACAGAAAAGAGCAATACCACTTCAACACAGTACCCTGAATACCTAAGGAATACAACCTGTTGATGAATTGTGTCAACAGCTTCAGAAATATCCAATAAAATCATAAGATATTCCTCACCTCGAACAAATCCAGCATGAATTGAATCTAAAACAGAGACTAACAACATTTCAGTCGAATGGTTCTAAAACCATACCAAAATGCATCAACCAGCTCATTCTGCTCTAGCTAATACTGCAGTTGATCCAACACCAGCTTCTCCAAAGGTTTGGCCAGAAATTTCAAAGGTAAAATAGGAATATACTTCACAAAGGGTCCAGAGCACTCTCCTTCAATAAGAGGCGAACTGAAGCCCTTTTTAGAGCCACAAGAACTGTCCCCTCATGCAATGACACTCATATTGGCAGTCAGAGAATCTAATAGGTCATGTTTTAAAAATGTTATACGTGCTGGGGCACAAACATCCAAAGGAATATAAGAGGGGTTAACCCTATTCAACACAAACTTCACCTGCTCCTTATAGACTACTGAAAAATTCACCCATGTATTCTCCAGATCACAGGACTGCTCCAAGGGTAGGCAAGCATTACTAAAGGAACGAGAGATATTAGCCACTTTCTTTAGAAAAAAGTCAGTAAAATTCCTGACACAGATTACAACACAGAGGCGCAGATGGCGGAACAGTTAAAGTCCTAACCCTTTTGAACGATTCACAAGAAAAGGAAAAAGCCTTAGCAATGACCTCATCAAAGAACCACTTCTTCACAAGCAACAACACTTGCTGATAAGTGCTCACCTCCACCTTACACTCAGACATATGAAAGGAATCAGGGAACTTACGCCATTCTCACTCCTTCTTTCACAGGTCTTGCTTCAGTGTTCACAGAGCATCGGTAAACCAAGGAGCACTGGTTTTATGCACAAAGGCAACAGTCTTGAAGGGAACAACAATATCTAGACATTCTGCCTCCAAATTATACCAAAGACTGACAGCATCAGAAGAAGACAAAGCACTCACATTAGCCAACTTGGCAACCCAAAGACCCTTCAATTGCATAGGATCAACAGCACTCCTTACCTTGGCCCAGCAAATCCCCAAATAGGCTTTTTAAACAGAGGAATAGACAGAGAAATCAAATAGTGATCAGACCAGCGTCAGAGAAGCAAACAATACATGATTTGATAAGAAAGACTTAGCATGTGACCTGCAGTCTGTGTACCAGATGAGATAATCTGTTTCCAGCCTAAACCTACAAGGGCCCCTGAAAAATCAGAAATAACCAAGTCAGAAGCAATAAAGATCAAAGTGCAAATTAAAATAGTATTATGAGGGGGAAATGCTATAAGAAAGTAACATATCTGAAATAATAGAACAATCAGCATAAATAGCCCCAGGAGGACAACAGCATAAGAAAACATTAAGATCTGGAGAAGACAGATAAAAAACCTCATTAATACTAGAGTTCCAAACAGGTTTCTACTGGAAATCAAAACCATGCTTCTCCAAGATTAACAAAGCTACCACCTCTTTTACCCACACAAGATTGGAGGAAGACATTTTAATCTACATGACCAAATAGGTTAATTAGCATTGTATCTATGTCATTAAGCCAGGTTTTAGTTATACACAACAAGTCAGAACTATGGGTCACCAGCAAATCACTCAGCACTTCAACCTTATTTCTAACTGACCGAGCATTGACAAGCAAAACTAATAAGTTTGAGACCTAACCATTAACAGAGACAGCAGACACAACTTTGACTGGAATTAAGTCCTAGGGATGTGTCTTTTGGGGCTTAGAACAAGGTATAGGACCATATTTACCCTTTCCAGAAATCACAGAAATAGTACTCATTTTCTCTAAGGAAAGATAGAAAGAAGAGTATAGAAAGAAAAACTGCCAAATACTACCAAAATTCCACTCAAATTCTGCACGAAGGAGCAAACAAAGGAGAGCTCCTTTGTCACGCTCTTTTTGTCGGCACAACAGAGATGGCACGTGATCGCCAGCGAGCGGCACCTCTGGCACTAGTTTCCCCTTAATCAACTCAATAGTCTTGCTGAGGTCACGGGGGTAGAGTCAATGCTGGAGAGATGGGAAGGCAGGGAAACACCCAGGCAGCACAAAGACACAGTTGTTAATTCCCACACTTGAAAGTAAAAAAAGTCACGATTCAGGGAAGGTGAGCTCTTGGGCCACAGCCAGGTTGTTACTACCCTGTCAGCCTGAGGGTTAGCCTGGGTTAGGCACAGGACTGAATGAACTAGGCACTAGGCTAGGCAGGAACTGGAGACAAGGCACAGCTGGGATAGAAGGCTTGGTTGGAGCTGGAGACAAGGCTAGGCAAGCAGGTTGGAAATAAAGCAGGCAAGGTGGGCTAGGGGCATGGCAGGCAAGACTACACTGGAGTCAAGGCTGCACTGGTCAGGTTAGTCAAGGCTGAAGTCAGCAAGGCTACAGCCAAGGAACCTGTTGCAAAGGCAGTGGGAAGGACAGTGCTGCTTCCTTAAAAAAAGACCCTGGAGCTGATGTACGCACAGCGTGATCCAAAGCCCTCTCCTCCTGCAGGTTTACAAAGGTGTGCTCTAAACATGTATGCATGCCTAGGAGGCCCTGTCCTCTTACAAGGTCTCCTGTGAGGCACCCCAGAGCAGAGCCAAGAGCAGCCCGCCTCTGAGGGAGGATCACTGAATGACGCCGCAGACCTCTGCCTTGAGGTTCCTTGGAGTAGGTACCTATCTGGGACTCACGACATGACCAGGGCAGTGGCAAAATACAGCTGGTAAGCCATGAGCAGTTAGCTGCTCTGGTGCTGGCTTTCCCTTAACTCAATGCTCTCACTGACATCACAGGAGGCGGAGTTGAAACTGGAGCAAGGGGAAGGCAGGGAACCACCCAGGCAGCACAGAGACACAGTTGTTAAAGTTTTACACTTGAAAGTAAAAACAGCTGGTAAATCACCAGCAGTTAGTTGTTCCAGTGCTGGCTTCCCCTTAATTAACTCAATGTTCTCACTAATGTCACAGGAGGTAGAGTTGAAGCTGTAGCAAAGGGAAGGCAAAGACCCAATCTGGTATTCTTATTTTCCACATTATGTTTTGTACAATATTGTGACTCTGTTGACATGTTAATTAGGTTGGCTGAGATATTTCTTACTATGGTTTTTTCAATAAAAAATATTTCAACATAAATTTCTCTAATGACCACAGGTAAAATTCTACTTAATACTATTATTCTGCTTAATAACTATGAGAAATCATTTAAATTTAAGAAGCTCCTTTATTTTCTTCTGTCCCTCAACGTAAACCTCATTGCAAACACTCCACATTTACTGTGACCCTTACAAAAATCACACTTTGTCATAATATTGATATGAACTCTAGTTACTCTGTAAAGAGAGATACCAGTACCACTGGCATCTCCAGTGTCATCACTGGTGTGAAACAAGGCTGTATACTCTCATCACTTTTGTTTCTTCTGGCTATAGAATTGTCATGCAAAATATACCAAACAGGCCAAATGGAACGATCAGAACTGGCTTATGGATTTGGACTTTGCTGATTATATAGCACTTCTGAGAGAAGCAAGAGACAGCCTACAAGAACTGATATGGGTTTCAAGGCACTCTCCATGGCATAAACACTGCCTCCTCAGGTCATTCCCCAGACAAACCTCCTATCCACAGTCTCACTGGGGGGTTCATGGTGTCTACTGGAAGCAGGATTGATGCCCACTCCTGTTAAAAAGGTCCTGGGTTCAAAAATGGCCACCATGACCCCTAGTGGTAATCTTACAGTATTACCACTAGGTTTCAGACCACCAAATGAGAGTCTTGAGATCGGATAGATGTTCTGGAGATTAGTGTTGCCAGGGGGTATTGAAGCTGGGGATATCACATAAAGATATCACATAAGGGGGAGGGGTGATTGATGTTACCAGGAGGATCAAATGTCAAGGGGAATTTGTATTGTTATGAGGGAAATCGGTTGGTGATGCTGGCCTTAGCTTTTATACTTGCCCTTTTAACAGGCACTTATACACATGTTGAGGCATTTGATACTGTTCAACCCCCCCACCCCCCCCCCACGAGATTTCTCTTTGTAAAATGGAAAATGAATGCCAATGTTGTTGGCCTACCCTCTCCATATACTTATCATAGCCCTTTGCCATTTGCATATGGTGTGGACCCCCCTCAATTCAAATGGCAACTTTCTAAAATGACTTTAATATGTGTCTGCTCAACTACATGTGTAAAAGCTGCTATTTACATGTGGAGATGCTTCTAAAATAAGGGCCTTAATGCATCAGCCTCAATGTCTATTCTGAGAGGACAATGGTGAATCAAGGCTGATATGTAGAAGAATGCAGGCTATACTTACTATAATGGATGTTGCCTGGGGTTGTGATTTTGGATTTTTTTTCCATTTATATCACAGTTTTGCAGTCCAACTTTTTTTTTTTTCAATAACTATAATTGGAGATCTGAGTTCAGTCCATGTTTGATTGCCCTATGGTAAATTATCCAGGTATAAGCTCTGTCGAGCAGGGGCTGTTTCTTATATGTTTAATGTACAGCGCTGCATATATCTAGTAGTGCTACACAAAAGATAAGTAGTAGTAGTAGTAATATAAGCTCTGCGATGTTGCAGACATTCTCAGTACTCAATGAATAGGAGTACATAAAAATGGAATATTCTGCAATGACTGTGGAATGTGATATTTTCCTCTTTCTTATAATTATGCATTTCCTACTGAGGTAAAATAATGATTCTGAGAGTCCGTTGTGGCTGCAATACTCTTGATAGACTGGAAATGTTAAAGCGGTTTCTTTTTATTGTCAGCCTAAGTTAATACTCAGCTGAGGATTACTTTGTCTGGTGAGGAAGCAGAGACTAGGATACTTAATTTTTCATTGATCATTTCCTTGCTGCAATGAACAAAGATGTAAATCACACTTTTGATTCTTACTTAGTTTATACTGCTGTCCCATCCGTGATAGTCAAAAATTCACTTATGCACCCACTTCTTTAATAAAACACATCTCCCTAACTTTGTACTGAATAATTTGACCAAGAAAATGTATTTCATGTACCAACATCTGTGGATAATACTAAGATTTCTGTATTCATGTCAGTGGCATATGTAGATGACATATTGGGGGGGGGGGGGGGGGGTTCAAGCCAAAATAACATTTCCGCACATCATACCCCTTTCCTCATCCCCTCCCCACACTTTTCCTCCTCTCCTGTAGTTTACACACTCTGTGTGCCAGTTTAGGTGGCATAGTAAATCCTAAATGAACAATAAACAATAAATAACATTCCCCTGGTCTTCAGCACTATTTAACTGGCCAGAACGGCTGCTGACTGGTTAAATAACACTCAACTGGCTATCCACCGATATTCAGTGGTGGATAAGCAGCTATACCCCACTGAATATCAGCAGATAGTGTCTACCGGATAGCTGGTTTTATGGTACTATATAACTGGCTGTCTGCCGATTTTCAAAGTGAGTTTAGCGGCCATATTTGGCCGCGTGAAACCATAGAATATCTTTGGCCAGTTTCAAGATAACCATATACAGTGGGGGAAATAAGTATTTGATCCCTTGCTGATTTTGTAAGTTTGCCCACTGACAAAGACATGAGCAGCCCATAATTGAAGGGTAGGTTATTGGTAACAGTGAGAGATAGCACATCACAAATTAAATCCGGAAAATCACATTGTGGAAAGTATATGAATTTATTTGCATTCTGCAGAGGGAAATAAGTATTTAATCCCTCTGGCAAACAAGACCTAATACTTGGTGGCAAAACCCTTGTTGGCAAGCACAGCGGTCAGACGTCTTCTGTAGTTGATGATGAGGTTTGCACACATGTCAGGAGGAATTTTGGTCCACTCCTCTTTGCAGATCATCTCTAAATCATTAAGAGTTCTGGGCTGTCGCTTGGCAACTCGCAGCTTCAGCTCCCTCCATAAGTTTTCAATGGGATTAAGGTCTGGTGACTGGCTAGGCCACTCCATGACCCTAATGTGCTTCTTCCTGAGCCACTCCTTTGTTGCCTTGGCTGTATGTTTTGGGTCATTGTCGTGCTGGAAAACCCAGCCACGACCCATTTTTAAGGCCCTGGCGGAGGGAAGGAGGTTGTCACTCAGAATTGTACGGTACATGGCCCCATCCATTCTCCCATTGATGCGGTGAAGTAGTCCTGTGCCCTTAGCAGAGAAACACCCCCAAAACATAACATTTCCACCTCCATGCTTGACAGTGGGGACGGTGTTCTTTGGGTCATAGGCAGCATTTCTCTTCCTCCAAACACGGCGAGTTGAGTTCATGCCAAAGAGCTCAATTTTTGTCTCATCTGACCACAGCACCTTCTCCCAATCACTCTCGGCATCATCCAGGTGTTCACTGGCAAACTTCAGACGGGCCGTCACATGTGCCTTCCGGAGCAGGGGGACCTTGCGGGCACTGCAGGATTGCAATCCGTTATGTCGTAATGTGTTACCAATGGTTTTCGTGGTGACAGTGGTCCCAGCTGCCTTGAGATCATTGACAAGTTCCCCCCTTGTAGTTGTAGGCTGATTTCTAACCTTCCTCATGATCAAGGATACCCCACGAGGTGAGATTTTGCGTGGAGCCCCAGATCTTTGTCGATTGACAGTCATTTTGTACTTCTTCCATTTTCTTACTATGGCACCAACAGTTGTCTCCTTCTCGCCCAGCGTCTTACTGATGGTTTGTAGCCCATTCCAGCCTTGTGCAGGTGTATGATCTTGTCCCTGACATCCTTAGACAGCTCCTTGCTCTTGGCCATTTTGTAGAGGTTAGAGTCTGACTGATTCACTGAGTCTGTGGACAGGTGTCTTTCATACAGGTGACCATTGCCGACAGTTGTCTGTCATGCAGGTAACGAGTTGATTTGGAGCATCTACCTGGTCTGTAGGGGCCAGATCTCTTACTGGTTGGTGGGGGATCAAATACTTATTTCCCTCTGCAGAATGCAAATAAATTCATATACTTTCCACAATGTGATTTTCCGGATTTAATTTGTGATGTGCTATCTCTCACTGTTACCAATAACCTACCCTTCAATTATGGGCTGCTCATGTCTTTGTCAGTGGGCAAACTTACAAAATCAGCAAGGGATCAAATACTTATTTCCCCCACTGTAAGTCTGAATATTGACTTAGCCAAATATCTTGAAATCAGCCAAAAATAAACCTGGTGGATATTCAATTCTGGTCACTAGAAACAGTTAACTGGTCTAACTCCCGCAGTCTGAAAATTGGCCTCTATGAGACCATAATGGCCTTCTATGCATACAGAAATCCTCTCCCTTCCAGCCAATTTCAGCTACCTGGTAAAAGTGCCATTATAATTGATAGCATCATTCAACAAATTCTTCTGTGTGACAATGGAGTCTGAATTCTCTAGAATATTGGTCAGAACCTCAGTATAAACCTTGAAGCTCCAGTTGTGTATCAGGAACTCCATATTCCCCAACAATGCAGCTATATCACCACACAAAAATATTCAAATTGTGATTGTCATTTCAGGAACAGCACAAACTCCTTCCATTGCTAGACACTTTGCTTAATGCAGACAGGTGTTTGCGTAGTGACGCAAAAGGATTTTCAAATAGGACAGACAGTACATGAAGTATCACAAAACCCCACTAGCCAAAGCCCTATTCAGACATGGTCTAAACCCTTTCATTTATGCTGATGACGTTACCATATTCATTACCTTTAAATAAAACCTAACAGAAATCTCTGATAGAATATCCATGGGCATGAACATCTTAACTTCTTGGGCCAACGCCTTTAGGATGAAACTGAACAAAGAAAAAGCACAATGCCTAATCCTTTCATCTCAGCACTCCGCAATCCCCCCATCTAATCTCACCACCTCTTGCACTACAATCCCCATTTCTGAAAACCTGAAAATCCTTGGAGTGACACTAGACAGCCACCTCTCCCTCGAAAATCATGCCACATCCACCACAAAGAAAATGTTCACAATGATGTGGATATTGAAACGCGTAAAACCATATCTACTTCAGAAAACATTCCAGAATTTAGTGCTGTTACAAGAAATTATTTATTTTGGGGAAAATAGCTCTAGAGAGCACTCGCTACTGTTTATAATTTAAGAGCAGATGCTGTATTTTTAAGTTTTAGGATATTAATTTCTCCACCAATCACCAAAGGTGATAATTGCAATAAATTAAGTATATATAAAAGATACCATATACTCAATAGATTAAGTATATATAAAAGATACCATATACTCAGAACACAAAGAGACCGTATTTTTAGCTTCAAAAAGGTTGATTTAATATACAATTGCACACGAGAGGTAGGTTTTAAGAGATCTTTACAGATAATCTGTGCTTAAGTAAGGCAAAGTAGAGTAGCAGGTCTAGATCAAAAGTTATAACTTACAAATCCTTGTTACACAGTATGAACAGCATTAGGTAAGCACATGTTCAGAACAGGAGGGCTTCTGCAGTGAGTGGATTTGGGTTGCTTGCAGTTGAAGAGAATCTGAATCTTGGGAAACAGCTTTTGCTTTTATACCTTGCAAGCTGCAGGAGGATATGCCATGTGGATCTTTGTCCTGGTTTCCACACGACCCTTGGGCATTTGCAAAGCATTGTGGTATCTTGGTCTCATATCTGCACACGACCCCTGAGTCTTGGTCTCATGTCTTATGACATCACGAGACTTGCTGTCTGGATTTTGCTGGCAAATGGTCTTTTGATGTACAGGGCTTCCTGCTTAGTCTCTGGAGCAGATACACATTACAAGTCCTTCCTTTCTGCACATGTCTGAAAGCTGATGGGAGGGGCAGGTATACCTTTGACAAGCAAATGTCCTGTTTATGCTTTTCCTCTGAGTTCTTTGTTTTCAATGGGGTATTCAGGTGCCCACCTTAGTCATGCCTTTGTTAGGTGGGAGGGCAGAGGAAGCTCTTTTGTGTTTGTAATTAACTATCCCTGCTATCAGAAGTTCCCAGAAAAAGGGATGGGGAGAGAGGGGCTTGAAATGAAACTATTCTCTCTGCTGCAGTGTCAAATATATATATTTAAAAGCTGCACAAATATATTGGTGTATATATATGTATCTGATCCAACACAACATCATGCTACACATTTCGATAATAAACTGATACCATTACAGTGCAATCCACGGTACTTACCCATGCTGATTACTGCAACAGTATTTTCTTAGGCTGCAAATCCCACATCCTGAAAAAATTTCAGACTGCCCAGAATATGGCAGCGAGACTCAACTTTGGCAAATCACGTTTTGAGAGTGCAACTCCTCTCTGTACAAGACTACACTGGCTCCCAATCAAAGAACGTATCAACTTCAAAGCCCAGACTTTAATCCACAAGATAATACATGGAGAATCTCCGGACTATTTGATAAATCTGATCGACCTCCCAGCAAGAAACATGTCTGTATCCTGTACCTCAACCTGCACTACCCCAACTGTAAAGGTCTCAAGTACAAACCTTATTATGGATCCAATTTCTCTTTCCTGGGCAGCCAACTCTGGAACGTTCTCCCTAGACCTATCTGAGCAATCCATGACCACCTACCATTCAGGAAAGCATTAAAACCCATTTATTCAAGCAAGCCTACCCAAAGGACCCAGATTAATTTTATGAATCCATCTACCTTACATATACCGAAGAGAAAACGACATTGACCCAGACTCTATCTCCCACCTTACCGTCCTCTCTATCACCTATCTCTACCTACCCATCCATCTGATTACTACCCATCATTGCTATGTTATACTTAATTTCCTACTTTACATAACAAAATTCTGTGTTACCTATTACTATGGAAGCCATATTGAGCCTGCTTTTAGTGGGAAAGTGCGGGATACAAATGTAATAAATAAATAAATACTCAAAACTTATATAGCAAACTGTGCAACTGCATGTGTAGTAGGAACAAACACCATAACAGGCCTAGTCTACCTTTGAAAAGGCAGTGCTATAAATGTGGCTCCTAGAGCACCAATATACCTGCTACTGGGAAATTGGAACAAGCTGGGCTGTTATAGATTCCTACACAGCAGCAGAATCCTTCACTTCAGTCATACATGCAGGACATGGACAGACCCTCACCTGATATAGAATAGGCAACCCAAATTGGTACAAAACCCCGCCAAAACACGTCTAGGCATAGTCTAAAAACTACACCCAAATTTCGATGCTGTTTACAGAATATGCCTAGCACCCTTCCGCACAATTAAATTTAGTCATGAGCAGTTACGCCAAGTAAAACTTGGTGTAAATGCCCACCCAAAATTTTGCATGGACCGAGTGTATTCTATAACAATGTGCATAGGTTTTAGAAACACCCATGACCCACCCATTCCACGCCCCCTTTATGGCAGTGCACACTAGAATTTATGTGCATCACTTTATAGAATACGCTTAGCAAGTTGTGTGTGTAAATTCTAATTAAAGTCAATTAATTGGCAATTATCAGCGCTGATTAGCTTGTTAGCTAATTTGCATACACAAATCCAGAATACGACCGGATTTGCGCACTCAACTTAAGTTGCACTGTATAGAATCTGGGGGATAGTGGACACATTCCAGTGCTTAAAAAAATATTAAATAAAAATGTTTTTCTTTTCTACCTTTGTTATATGGGCATTTTACTTTTCTAATTGGGCTAATCCCAGTCTCTTTTCTAATTTCCATGTGTCAATGTTTTCCTAATTTCTTTCCCAGGTTGGCTTTTCCATTTCTTCTTACTCTTCATCTTCCTCCCTTCTTTCCTCTTCATCTTTTTGGTACTGATTATTTTTTTTGTTTCTTTTTTCATGTTTCTCTGTCTATATCCACCCATATATGATTTTACCCCTCATTCTCACTTTCTCTCACTCTTTAGTGCTTAGTTTCCATTTTTACTCACATCTATCATCTCCCTCTCATCCCTTCTCCAGTACTCTCATTGCTCTCTCTGTCTCTCCTTCTCATATTCTGTATCCCTCTATCTTTCTCCGACTCTTTAGTCCCCTATTTCCATCATCTCCACTGTTTCTCTTCTCCTCACCAGCCCCAGCTCCATCCCTTTCTCTCCTTCTTTCCCTTGTCCCCAGACCATTCTCTACCCCATCTCATATTGCCTCTTTTTCATCATTTTAACCCCATTTTCACCTTTACTTAGCCCCTTCAGAGCCTCATCTCCTTCCTCTCTCATACCCATCCACTGCATCCCCAACTTTCCTCAATCCCTTTCATCTGCTCTCTAGTCATCCTGGTTATTTACACAATGTCTGTACCCAGTGGCGTATCCAGCTTAGTTGCCACCTAGAACGGAGAACCCCCCACCTCCAGGCATGTCCCCCTATGCCCTTCCTCCTTCAAGCAAGGGGGTGCACTGAACAATCTTACATGAGCAGGGATGTGCAGTTGAAATAGGTGCGTTTTGAACCTCAGAGGGCTCTGTACAGGAGCCCCGTGTTTCAAAGAGTAGTTTTTAATCTCATGTCCCCACCTCTGTAAACCTTTGAAGAAGCTACAGATGCTGGTTCTGGTTGGGGTGGCCAAGGGGTGTCAAGGCAAATTTTTAGGTGGCACTTGCCCACCTCTTCCTTGCCAACCCATACAGATGTCTATGATTCATGAATTATTGATGAATTGGTTGATTTATAGCAATATATTTCTTAGTATCTATTCTTAATGTTTGTGATATTTTTTGAAGACTATACTTCCTTTTGAGGTGCAGCTGTAAATAGATATGCATGGTTGCTTTTCTCTTGGCTGTAGTAGGTAGCTTTTTGTTTATGTTTATTTCTTTATAGCTCGTCTTTACCCAAGGCAGGTAACAAGCCAACATTCATAATCTAAAATATATAAACACAGAGTGCTAACAAACATAATATAACTAGTACAGCGCAAGAGGGGCAGTTCAACTATAGTGACGTATTACAAGTCAATGAGTTGATCCAACAAATGATGTTTCAGCATCAATTTAAAAGTTGCAATGTTCTGCTGGGATTTCAATGCCAGGGATAAGTTATTCCATTCCAAAGGTCTGGCCACAGAGAGGGTACCAGTTCTGGTGATTTGCAGATGTAAATACCTCAAGTCTGGCACTGATAATAAGCAGGCACCTGCAGAGCTCAATATCCTAGATGGCACCTAATGCTGGAAAACAGTACGTAAATAACAGGAAGAGGGATGATATAATCCCTGATGAACCAATAATAGTAGTTTAAATTCAACCTTCTGTGCCACAGGCAACCAGCGTAGCTGCCTCAATAAAGGAGAAACATGGTCAAACCATGAAAATCCAGACACCAATTGTGTAGCTGAGTTTGGACCATTTGCAATCACTGCACACAAAAATTAGGCAAGCACAGATATACAATACTGCAATAATCCAGCACACTAAAAATCATAACGTGCACCACCTTTCAAAAATCAGTCCTTAAGGTTGCTTAACAGGCACAGTCTGAAATACAAGTTCCTAACCACTGCCTGAATTTGGGGCCTAAAAGACAAAGAAACATACAAAGGATTCCCAAGTTCATTACTTTATCAGACAATGGAATAGGAACTCCAGCAGTAGTGTACCAAGGGTGGAGCAGTGGGGTCGGTCTGCCCTGGGTGCAGGGAGCAAGGGGGTGCACGGAGAAGTTGGATGGCTGTTGGCTCCGCTGGTTCCATTCCCCCTCTGACGTTAGTTCCTGGTCCAGGGCAGGAGACCGGCAGAGCCGTGTTCTGTGCACCCCCAGGTGTTGAGGATGAGGCGCTGTGGGGGGAGAGGTGGGCAATGTGCTTCAGGGGCGAGGGGGAGCGATTCACCAGGGGGGGGGGGGGTGCAATGCACCGGGGGACATAGATATGCCACTGAACTACAGACAAGAAAATGGTGGAAGGAAGATCTGTGGATGCACCAAAGAAAACAAATAACACTTCCATTTTACTCACATTTAACCGCAAATGATTAGAACTCATCCACTGTGATATTCCTTTAAGTCTTTATAATAGTTTGGGGCCCAATGCACACTCCACTGTTGTCCACAAAGGGTCCTTTTCCTTTCACAGCAATGGGGGTTTCTCTGCTTCTTTTCTGCCTGCAAAGTGATCCTTCACTATGTTGGTATGTTGTTTTCCTTTTGTAATAGTTCATTAAGCTATGTGACTTTATGTTGCAGCTTTGGGTTTTTTCCCTTTTGCAATTAGACTGCCTATACAATTAAAAAGAAAATTTTAATGATTTAAACCAGGTGCTAAGATCAAACCATGCCCTAACATGTTTCTGTAGTATTCACCAGCACCAGCTATATATATGTACTAACATTGTAAGTAAGTGTATTGGAGCAATTCAGTAACTGTTTTCTTGACATTTTAAAACATTCATTTCCTGTAACACCCTTTTATACTTACCTCTTGCTATATTTTGCAGCTGTAGGGATTTAATGCATGACATATATACACATGTATACGCAAGGTTTCCCTCTATCTTTCTTCATTACAATTCATTTGTTTTTAATTATTAAAGATAAGTATTTGAATTATAAATATTCTAGTTATACATGAATAGGCAAAGCAGGCATATGCCCTTTGGCAAAATTCTTCTATTATCCATAATCCTGCTGCTTCCTGCTTACAATCGTCAACGGCCTATTGTTATGTCATCTCAAAAAAAAAACAGACATTCTTTTAACTAACTCCCTTCTCCCCTGGTAAAGCATTGAAATCCTTCTCAATATGTATAAGAGCTTTCTCCTTGAACTGAGATGTCATACTTGTCCCAACTATAAAAAAGCAGTGCTGTCTTCAAGGCATTTCGGTTTCTAAAATGCTCTCCAGAAGCCTTCCTAGTCCTCCCATCTAACCAGTCTGGATGTCACAAATCATAGCGCAGACGCTGCTTTCTAGTAAATCATTAACATTGTCAGAAGCAAAGTAGAAAAGAAGAAGAAGAAGATGAAGAGAAGGCCTTTCAGTGCTGAGGGAGAACCGACAAGCACTGGCTTTGGCATTTCTTGCAGTCATTTGAAAACTGAATAGAAAGGGATGATTACTGTCAGAAAATATGACATTTTTTTCTCTGGCTCCAGCAGGCTCTTCCTGTTTATTTTGTGCCTCAGGTTCTACATGAACTGGCCCCTACTTGGATTATGACACCATGAGCCTTCATTTGCAGCCAACTAAAGGTTTTTATTTTACCCCTTTATAACTCTTTCCATTTGACTTGGCCAAATAACACTTGTTTGACACATAGGCACAAACTCAACTGGAACAAAGTACATCTGTAAGCATGAGCCAGTCAATAGGTATTGCTGTTATGAATATTTTGGGACTGCTTCTATCTCAGGAAATGAAATAGCATAATGTTAATGCTACAGTACGCATCTTTCCCCTTTGATAGGTTGTGCATGAAGTGTAGTAGTTGACAGAGGATTGTGGATAAAATGGGGGAAATTTTCAAGGCCATTCACAGGGGAAAAAGGCCTTTTGAAAATTGACCACCTCACAGTGAAAAAAATAGTGCTGGGGGATGGGCTAGAACAGCCAGAAAAAGAATGCATAGGGATTTCATTTTGAAATCCTAGGGCCTACATTTTGCAGGTTTACTTCCTATACTTTGCACCTGCAAAATACATGGAGAAAGAGATCCTTGTGATACTGGTCAACCTTCTAAATTTTAAAAAGAAATACTATGGGGAATTTCCCTTTCACAGAGAGCCTTCTGTGGAGTAGCCCCCATATACTCCCTAAAAGGCTTTGCTTAACACAAGGCCATCTTTACTTCAGAAAGCAGGTGAAAGATCCAGGCCTTAAATGGAAGTAGCAACTAACTTGCTAGTCACACACACACAAGGAATAATACTGGCTATGTGTAGTGTAGAAGGACTTGTTTATCCACTTACCCTAGCTGAGATTATATTCAAGCACCTTTCTGACTCCAGGTGCAAGTTTCTTTAAATTAATCCCTTTATTTTCTAAATCTTATCTATGGGGTCCTTTTATTAAGGTGCACTAACAATTAGTGCATCTCTAAATGTTAAGGAACCCAAAGGAATAAAATGGGCTTCTTAGCATTTAGCACATGCTAATCGTTAATGTGTGCTAAATCTGTTAGCACACCTTAGTAAAAGGAGCCCTTTATGTTCCAGCTTTGCTTACACCCTATCCTGTCTATTATTTGATTGCATATTGTGTTGACATTGTAAGTAGCACACTTTGCCATACCTTGTATTGTTATCTGAATATTTTTACTGCTGTAATTGTCTATTGCTTATGTTTGACTTATTGGTGCTGCACAGCACCTTGAGCGAATTTCTTCATAAAGGCGATAAATAAATCCTAATAAATAAATAAATCAGTTTTCAGGCCCATGGAGACAATACACACAGGCCTTCAAGCACTATCATAAGGCTGAAGATTACCCTCATAGGGCTTAGGACACAGATTATATTAGTGTGGTTAGAATCCTCCCAGGTAATCTTTAAAGAAGATGCATATGTTCACATTTCACTCAGACAACTCACAGACAATTTTTACTAAGCAGCACTAAAAATTGGCCTGTGGTAGCCCCAGTGGAGGAAATTCTATATATGGCACATAGAAAATTTGCCTGAAAAACATTTCTGCCTAAGTGTATTCTATAAGGGGCACCAATATTTAGATGCAGTATATTTTGCTTGTGCTTTGGGAACTTAAAGATTGGGGTTTAAAGGAGGAATTTTAAGTTAGTGATAGGCAAAATAAAAATATAAAAAGCAAATTTTATCAACTAATCCCCATAGTCTTTTCCACTTAGTTTTAAAAACTTTGTACCACAGCATTAACAGATAGAATCTAGCAGGCACTGCAGGATCTAGTTTAGTATTAAGGGGGAATAAAAAGAGAGAGAGGGAAAAGCAAGCAGGACCTACTTTAGTAATAAGGAGGGAATAAAAAGAGAGAGAGAGAGAGAGAGAAGAAAGCATTATTAACTAGTTGCCATAGAGGGGCATTTTCGAATGGTGACGACCATCTCAAAGGGGGCCCAACTATAAGGACAGTGCCGTGAAGGGGCGGGGCAATGCGTATTATCAAAACAAGATGGACGTCCATCTTTCATTCCGATAATACGGTCGGGGACGCCCAAATCTTGACATTTTGGTTGACCATAGAGATGGTCGTCCTCGGTTTTCAGTGATAATGGAAACCAAAGATGTCCATCTCAAAAATGTCCAAATCCAAGCCCTTTGATCTTGAGAGGAGCATTTGTAGTGCACTGGTCCCCCAAGGGTGCCAGGACACCAACCGGGCACCCTAGGGGGCACTGCAGTGGACTTCAGAAATTGCTCCCAGGTGCATAGCTCCCTTACTTTGGGTGCTGAGCCCCCCCAACCCCCCCCCAGGTCCACCTGTCTGAAGGTCCGCACCCACTACAACTGCTCCAGGGACCTGTATACTGCTGCGATGGACCTGAGTATGGCATTTGAGGCTGGCATAGAGGCTAGCAAAAAAGTATTTTTAAACTTGTTTTTTATGGTGGGAGGGGGTTAGTGACCACTGGGGGAGTAAGAGGAGGTGATCCTCGATTCCCACCGGTGGTCATCTGGTCAGTTCGGGCACCTTTTTGAGGCTTGGTCGTGAAAAAAAATGGACCAAGTAAAGTTGGCCAAGTGCTCGTCAGGGACGCCCTTCTTTTTTCTATTATCGGCCGAGGACGACCATCTCCTAATCACGCCCCAGTCCCGCTTTCACTACCCTGCCGACATGCCCCCATGAACTTTGGTCGTCCCCGTGACAGAAAGCAGTCGAGGGTGTCAAAAAATTGGCTTTCGATTATGCCGATTTGGACGACCTTGCGAGAAGGACGCCCATCTTCCGATTTGTGTCGAAAGATGGGCGTCCTTCTCTTTCGAAAATAAGCGTGATAGTGTACAAATCCTTTTCCCATAGTTTTAAACTGAAATTTTCTCTAGAAATAGGCATTTTTCCCATAGTTTTAAACTGAAACCTTTTCTAGAGGTAGAAACTAAACAGCCAAAAACTCTTGTTCTAAAAGGCAGTTATTTTCTGTTCCTTGGCTGCTGGAGAGGTAGCACACCAGCGACCTCAATTAAGTGTTAATTAAGGTGTGGGACAGTAGAATACTTGCATAGGTTGCTGAGTCAGCTTCAAAGATCCTGTTTAAACAAGGCCCCTTAGATTCAAAACTATATAAAGAGGAAAGGTCCCACTGAACTTTCTTTCTGAGAAGTTCCGAGAGAAGATGTCATTTCTCTGGTAAGTGAACACTATTTTGCTTTTGCTTTGGGAGCTTAAAGATTGGGGTTTAAAGGAAGAATTGTAGGTTAGTGATAGGCAAAATAAAAATATAAAAACCAAATTTTATCAACTAATCTCCATAGCCTTTTCCACTTAGTTTTAAAAACTTTGTACCACAGCATTAATAGAGAGAATCTAGCAGGCACTGCAGGATCTAGTTTAGTCTTCCCACCCATCTTCCCCAACACCCACCCACCCCTAGGACAACTCTTTATTTATAGTTATTGTAATTAGGGTAATAAGCAAGGACTGCTCTTACAGAGTTTTAAATACATTTCATTACCATATAAGAAGGAAACACTAAATAAATCATACAATATACTATAAAAACTAAAATACACTGTAGCAAGTTTTAAATTATTGAAAAACTCAAAAACACTAAGATGGAGTCAGTAGTCCAGCAGCGAGAGGGATGCTATCCAGTTTTTTTGCATTGAGTGTCACATGTATGATTATCTCCCAGTTGGTGAGATGTCATATGTGTGTGCCCAATGCAAAGAGCTCCTAGCTCTCAGAGAACGTGTCCGTTCTCTTGAGGCTAGAGTAGCAGACTTAGTGGAACTGAGGGAGACAGAGAGGTACATAGAGGAGACCTAAAGGGATGTTGTAGAGAAGTCCCACCTCCAGTCTGGTAGCCCCTGTGCTACCTTGGAGGAGGGAGGTCTCCTAGAAGTGATAGGGTGGATCAAATTGGTGGAGGGGTAGCATTGTATATTAACGAGATCCTTGAATCAAATACAGTGGTGGAAATAAGTATTTGATCCCTTGCTGATTTTGTAAGTTTGCCCACTGACAAAGACATGAGCAGCCCATAATTGAAGGGTAGGTTATTGGTAACAGTGAGAGATAGCACATCACAAATTAAATCCGGAAAATCACATTGTGGAAAGTATATGAATTTATTTGCATTCTGCAGAGGGAAATAAGTATTTGATCCCCCACCAACCAGTAAGAGATCTGGCCCCTACAGACCAGGTAGATGCTCCAAATCAACTCGTTACCTGCATGACAGACAGCTGTCGGCAATGGTCACCTGTATGAAAGACACCTGTCCACAGACTCAGTGAATCAGTCAGACTCTAACCTCTACAAAATGGCCAAGAGCAAGGAGCTGTCTAAGGATGTCAGGGACAAGATCATACACCTGCACAAGGCTGGAATGGGCTACAAAACCATCAGTAAGACGCTGGGCGAGAAGGAGACAACTGTTGGTGCCATAGTAAGAAAATGGAAGAAGTACAAAATGACTGTCAATCGACAAAGATCTGGGGCTCCACGCAAAATCTCACCTCGTGGGGTATCCTTGATCATGAGGAAGGTTAGAAATCAGCCTACAACTACAAGGGGGGAACTTGTCAATGATCTCAAGGCAGCTGGGACCACTGTCACCACGAAAACCATTGGTAACACATTACGACATAACGGATTGCAATCCTGCAGTGCCCGCAAGGTCCCCCTGCTCCGGAAGGCACATGTGACGGCCCGTCTGAAGTTTGCCAGTGAACACCTGGATGATGCCGAGAGTGATTGGGAGAAGGTGCTGTGGTCAGATGAGACAAAAATTGAGCTCTTTGGCATGAACTCAACTCGCCGTGTTTGGAGGAAGAGAAATGCTGCCTATGACCCAAAGAACACCGTCCTCACTGTCAAGCATGGAAGTGGAAATGTTATGTTTTGGGGGTGTTTCTCTGCTAAGGGCACAGGACTACTTCACCGCATCAATGGGAGAATGGATGGGGCCATGTACCGTACAATTCTGAGTGACAACCTCCTTCCCTCCGCCAGGGCCTTAAAAATGGGTCGTGGCTGGGTCTTCCAGCACGACAATGACCCAAGACATACAGCCAAGGCAACAAAGGAGTGGCTCAGGAAGAAGCACATTAGGGTCATGGAGTGGCCTAGCCAGTCACCAGACCTTAATCCCATTGAAAACTTATGGAGGGAGCTGAAGCTGCGAGTTGCCAAGCGACAGCCCAGAACTCTTAATGATTTAGAGATGATCTGCAAAGAGGAGTGGACCAAAATTCCTCCTGACATGTGTGCAAACCTCATCATCAACTACAGAAGACGTCTGACCGCTGTGCTTGCCAACAAGGGTTTTGCCACCAAGTATTAGGTCTTGTTTGCCAGAGGGATTAAATACTTATTTCCCTCTGCAGAATGCAAATAAATTCATATACTTTCCACAATGTGATTTTCCGGATTTAATTTGTGATGTGCTATCTCTCACTGTTACCAATAACCTACCCTTCAATTATGGGCTGCTCATGTCTTTGTCAGTGGGCAAACTTACAAAATCAGCAAGGGATCAAATACTTATTTCCACCACTGTAGATTGAAAATTCTGCAGGAAACAAAACACTTCTTGGAATCACTGTGGATTAAAATTCCATGTATAAAGGGGAAAAGGATAGTGATAGGAGTGTACTACCGTCCGCCTGGCCAGGATGAACAGACGAATGAAGAAATGTTAAAGGAAATTAGGGATGCAAACAAATTGGGCAACACAATAATAATGGGTGATTTCAATTACCCCGATATTGACTGGGTAAATGTAACAACGGGGCACGCTAGGGAGGTAAAATTCCTTGTTGAAATCAAGGCCTGCTTTATGGAGCAGCTAGTACAGGAGCCGACAAAAGAAGGAAAAATTCTGGACCTAGTCCTTAGTGGAGCGCATGATCTGGTGTGGGAGGTAATGGTGCTGGGGCTGCTTGATAACAGTGATCATAATATGATTGGATTTGATATTAGCTTTGAAGTAAGTATACATACATAAGTACATAAGTACATAAGTAATGCCATACTGGGAAAAGACCAAGGGTCCATCGAGCCCAGCATCTTGTCCACGACAGCGGCCAATCCAGGCCAAGGGTACCTGGCAAGCTTCCCAAACATACAAACATTCTATACATGTTATTCCTGGGATTTTGGATTTTTCCAAGTCCGTTTAGTAGCGGTTTATGGACTTGTCCTTTAGGAAACCGTCCAACCCCTTTTTAAACTCTGCTAAGCTAACCGCCTTCACCACATTTTCCGGCAATGAATTCCAGAGTTTAATTACACGTTGGGTTTAATGTTTAACTTTAAAAAAGGAGACTATGATAAAATGAGAAGAACAGTGAAAAAAACTTAGAGGAGCGGCTGCGAAGATCAAAAATTTACATCAGGAGTGGATGCTGTTGAAAAACACCATCCTGGAAGCCCAGGCCAAATATATTCCGTGTATTAAAGAAGGAGGACAGAAGACCAAATGACAGCCAGCGTGGTTAAAAAGTGAGGTGAAGGAAGCTAAAACAAAATCCCTCAGAAAATGGAAGAAGCAACTGACTGAAAATAATAAAAAACAGCATAAGGAATGTCAAGTCAAATGCAAAGTGCTGATATGGAAGGCTAAGAGGGACGTCGAAAAAGGGTATATTAAAAGCAGGAAGCCAGCAAAAGAATCGGTTGGACCGCTAGATGACCAAGGAGTAAAAGGGGCGATCAGGGAAGACAAAGCCGTAGCGGAGAGATTAAATGAATTCTTTGCTTCGGTCTTCACCGAGGAAGATTTGGGTGGGATACCAGTGCCGGAAATGGTATTCGAAGCTGATGAGTTGGAGAAAATTAATGAATTCTCTGTAAACCTGGAGGATGTAATGGGGCAGTTCTACAAACTGAAGAGTAGCAAATCTCCTGGACCGGATGGTTTTCATCCCAGAGTACTGATAGAACTGAAAAATGAGCTTGTGGAGCTATTGTTAGTAATATGTAATTTATCCTTAAAATCGAGCGTGGTACCGGAAGATTGGAGGGTGGCCAATGTAACGCCGATTTTTAAAAAAGGTTCCAGAGGAGATCTGGGAAATTATAGACCGGTGAGTCTGACGTCGGTGCTGGGCAAAATGGTAGAGACTATTATTAAGAACAAAATTACAGAGCATATTCAAAAGCATGGATTAATGAGACACAACATGGATTTAGTGAAGGGAAATGTTGCCTCACCAATCTACTACATTTCTTTGAAGGGGTGAACAAACATATGTATAAAGATGGGCCGGTTGATATTGAGGGGCATAATCGAACGAAAACGTCTATCTCCATGGGCGTTTATCTCCGAGAACGGGTCCGTGAAGGGGCGGACCGAACCGTATTTTCACAAAAAATAGACGTCCATGTTTTATTCGACAATTTGTGAGCTGGGCGTTTTTGTTTTTCAGCGATAATGGAAAGTGAAAACGCCTAGCTCAAAAACGAATAAATCCAAGGCATTTGTTCATGGGAGGGGCCAGGATTCGTAGTGCACTGGTCCCCCTCACATGCCAGGACACCAACCGGGCACCCTAGGGGGCACTTTTACAAAAAAAAAAAAAAAAAAGTTAAAGAGCTCCCAGGTGCATAGCACCCTTCCTTTGTGTGTTGAGCCCCACAAATCCCCCTCAAAACCCACTGCCCACAAGTCTACACCATTACTATAGCCCTAAGGGGTGAAGGGGGGCACCTACATGTGGGTACAGTGGGTTTGGGGGGTTGGACGACTAAGCATTAAGCAGCACAATTGTAACAGGTGGGGGGGGGATGGGCCTGGGTCCACCTGCCTGAAGTCCACTGCATCCCCTAACAACTGCTCCAGGGACCTGCATGCTGCCAGGGAGGTGGGTATGACATTTGAGGGTGAAAATAAAAAGTTGTGAAACATCATTTTTTGTGGTGGGAGGGGGTTAGTGACCACTGGGGGAGTCAGGGGAGGTCATCCCCGATTCCCTCCGGTGGTAATCTGGTCATTTAGGGCACTTTTTGGGGCCTTATTCGTGAAAAAACAGGGTCCAGGAAAAGTGCCCTAAATTCTAGCTACAAACGCATACTTTTTTTCCATTATCGGCGAAAGGCGCCCATCTCTGTTCAAGTGATAACCATGCCCCAGTTCCGCCTTCACTACACCTCCGACACGCCCCCATCAACTTTGTACGCTTACGCGATGGAGTGCAATTGAAAACGTCCAAGTTCGGCTTTCGATTATACCACGTTATTCGTTTTTGTGAGATAAACGTCCATCTCCCGATTTAGGTCGGAACTTGGGCGTTTTTCTCATTCGATTATAAGCAGGATTGTGTATCTGGATTTCCAGAAGGTGTTTAACAAAGTACCTCATGAAGATTCCAGAGGAAATTGGAGAGTCATGGGATAGACGGCAGTGTTCTATTGTGGATTAAAAACTGGTTAAAAGATAGAAAACAGAGAGTAGGGTTAAATGGTCAGTATTCTCAATGGAGAAGGGTTGTTGGTGGGGTTCTCCAGGGGTCAGTGCTGGGACCACTGCTTTTTAACATATTTATAAATGACCTAGAGATGGGAGTAACTAGTAAGGCAATTAAATTTGCTGATGACACAAAGTTATTCAAAGTTGTTAAATCATGGGAGGATTGTGAAAAATTACAAGAGGACCCTACGAGACTGGGAGACTGGGCGTCTAAATGGCAGATGACGTTTAATGTGAGCAAGTGCAAAGTGATGCGTGTGGGAAAGAGGAACCCAAATTATAGCTACGTCATACAAGGTTCTACGTTAAGAGTCACAGACCAAGAAAGGGATCTAGGTGTCGTCGTTGATGATACATTGAAACCTTCTGCTCAGTGTACTGCTGCGGCTAGCAAAGCAAATAGAATATTAGGTATTATTAGGAAAGGAATGGAAAACAAAAATGAGGATGTTATAATGCCTTTGTATCGCACCATGGTGCGACTGCACCTCGAATACTGTGTTCAATTCTGGTCGCCGCATCTCAAAAAAGATATTGTGGAATTAGAAAAGGTGCAGAGAAGGACGACAAAATGATAAAGAGGATGGGACGACTTCCCTATGAGGAAAGGCTAAAGCGGCTAGGGCTCTTCAGCTTGGAGAAAAGGCGGCTGAGGGGAGATATGATAAGGTCTACCGCAGCAGCCTGGCAGTAGTTCCCATTCCCAGCATGTACCATTTCTGATGCTACAAAAATATATATTTTTGTAGCACCGGTGTTTACCTGGCGGTAATCATGCAGTGCTGCGTGCTGCCCGGTTACCGCTGGGTTAGCGCGGGAGCCCTTACCACCACCTCAGTGGGTGGCAGTAAGTGCTCCCCTCAAAATGGTCACGCGGCAAGTGCTTCACTTGCTTCACGGCCATTTCTTTAAAAAAAACCCAGCCTTTTACCTGCTACGGTAAAAAGAGGCCTCAGCACGCATCAAAAACACTTTTGCTATAGTGTGCCCTCGCTGCACATAATAGGCCTGATATTCAAAACTATTTAATCCTGGCCAGTTAAATAGCAATTTACTGCCTAACCCCCGGATACTGTGTGGCAGAATCAGTTGTCTCCAAAACTTCAAATGACTGGACTCCTCTGCATTTAAATTAAAAAGAAATACCAGTGAAAAAAGGAATAAGCCCACACTTAATACCAACTTGTTCATCCACTCTGAAGGCAAAAAGCCCCAAAAAACAAAAATCAATTGAAACTCAACGAGAACTAAACAGCCTAAAATCTAGCATTATTAAAATCTAACAATATTAAAATCAATATGTGGTATGTTTACCTCAAAAATGTACAAATATGTGAGTGTTAATACATAATGCATGAACATGTATGAATGTGTATACATGAGTGGGAAACCTATCTATTGAACAAAACCTATAAATAAAAATGAAAAAAAAATAAAGCAAAAGTCATAAAAAAGGCACACATGGGAGAAAGAGAAAGGGGAAGAGAGGAAGGGGAAAAGGGAGAAAAAAGAAGGAAGAGGGAAAAGGAAAATAGAGAAAAGGCAGAGCACCAAGGGGAAAAAAAAGAGAAAATCTGAAATAGTTCAATATTTATATATCCTGGTTGAGTCATTAGCGGGTTTTATCATATCTATTTTTTAAAATATATCTATAAGATATATTGATTGTTTACATTTTAAAGTAAGTAATATTCTGTTTCTTATTGTTTTAATTTTTTTATTTATGCATGTATTCTAGTGTGTATGCATAGACTCCTGATACAGGCCCTTTAACCAAAAACACGGCCATGTTGAGTCATTTGAAGATTTGGAATAAAGTAATTTTTTTTCTCTTCATCACCTCCACTGTGGTGTTTTCTTGCTGTTTGGCTGTGGAGTGTCGTTCTTTTGTGGTTTTCTTGTATTGTTTATAGGTTCTATTTTTACTGCCTCTCTTTTCTAAGCCTAAGTAATAAGTAGGAATTAATAATATTAGGGGCCCTTTTACAGAGTAGCAGTACGTCCAACGTGGGCTTACTGCTCGCTCTTCCGGGACTACCACCAGCCCAACAAAGCCACCGGCAGTAATCTTGCCCTGAGCTCACGCCATTTCCAGGGGAAGAGGAAAACCCCTGGAAATGGCTTGCACGGTGGTAACCCGGTGGTAATTGGTCATCGCTGCATGACCAAATAAAATCCAAATTATCACTAGATGTTCACATGACTAGAATGACAAGCAAAAATAAAGTACCAGGGGCCTCAAAAATAGGGACACAGTTCCTTTAATCATACACCTTTATAAAGTTATCTTCAACAAGACCCGACACGGGCTGTGTTTCGGCGCACAGCACCTGCGTCAGGAGTCTACATCAAACAAAAATCGTATTTAATAAAGAAATGGAAATATTTATCACACAAAGATACTGTTTATAAAATACAGCAAAATAAAATAAAATATACTTGTAGGAACCATAAATAAATAAACAAATACATAATGTATAAAATTGAAAACAATTATGATGTATTTTTTATAACGAAAATATAAAAAAACATTATATATAAAATGCATTCATACAACCTTAAAAGTATTGTAATATTATATATTGATATATCTAATAATGTTTGAATGACTATAAAATAACAGGCAATTAACTTATATATGATCATAGTGAAACTGAAAATGAACTTACCACAAAAGTAGCAAGGACAATGTGCAGCGATGTAGATTAGCTCAACAAAAATATTGATGGTTGTGGGCTTACAAATACATATCTTGTTAATATATATAAAAAATGCAAGTAATGAAAGGCAAACAGGTGTTACAATGATTACTGGCAATAATGTCTGCATTTTTTCCCGCCATTTGCACCACACTTTTTCATTGACCTTTGTTGACATTAGTACTCGCAGTTGTTTTTAACATGCATTCAGCCATTAAAAAGATAGGTGGCCCCTTTTTTGTGATTTTTTTAGATATATGACACAGACCTTGTTTACTTATATGATTGCATTGTTAGTCGAACTGCCATGTATTCTTTGTACTATCATTATTAAGTATTATCTCGCTGCACCGATGAGTTCATTCTAACTTGGCTTTTAAACAAAATAAATAATCCCTGCCAATACATTTATGTTTAAATCATTTTTATTGATGATGATCAACATCTCTTCACATTATAATATTAACATCAGTTTATACATTTATCATCAAACAGTATTTCCAAAATTACACTTCCTTCTCTTCTACAACAACTCTATTCTGCCAATATATTTATATCGCTATAACCACGATGAGTCGTTTTACGCAGACATTATTGCCAGTAATCATTGTAACACCTATTTGCCTTTCATTACTTGCATTTTTACATATATTAACAAGATATGTATTTTTAAGGACTAGACGTTGTTGCAGCCCAAAGCCATCAATATTTTTGTTGAGCTAATCTACATCGCTGCACACTGTCCTTGCTACTATTGCGGTGAGTTCATTTTCAGTTTGACTATGATCATATTTCACTCCTCTCATTTCTCATTTTGTAAAAAACATAGACATTACGAAATGAATAATATAAGTTAATTGCCTGTTATTTTATACTTATTCAAACATTATCAGGTATATCAATCTATAATATTACAATAGTTTTAAGGTTGTATGAATGCATTTTATACGTTATAAATGTTTTTTTATATTTTCTTTATAAATAATAAGTACATCATAATTGTTTTCAATTTTATACATTATAGGTTAAAGAAAGGTGAATTGAAACCTAAAGATGAGCGATTGATAGTTGCAGCCCATTACCAATGAGAAGGCTTACAGCAAGCATTGAATCAGCTAGTGCAACAGAAATCTGTGGATTCTGTAATAAAGAGCTAGAAACATTCATCTCGTGGCTGGATGCGAAATGCTAAAGGCGGAAAATTTTTATACAGAAAGGCACAACAAAGTGGCGCGTCTCACTCATTGGAAACTGTGTAAGTATTATAACATCAGTGTACCAGAAAAGCATTGGGATCATGACCCTAAGAGAACTGTGGAAAACAAAGGGGCTATGATCACCTTAGACATCCCCATCCCTACTGATAAAAAGCTGAATGCCAAAAACCAGAGATAGTGGAGGAAAACACCCGAAAGTCATTGACTCACGTTAAGAGAGAGAGAAGATCCTCAAGTATCAAGAAATCAAGAAAATGTAGTAGAAATATAAAGAATATTTCCAATCACTTTGGGTATCACAGGCTCAATAGTGCACCTGGATAAGTAGCTTTTTGGGCTCATTTTCGAAAGAGAAGGATGCCCATCTTTCGACATAAATCGGAAGATGGACGTCCTTCTCACAGGGTCGTCCAATTCGGTATAATCAAAAGCCGATTTTGGACATCCTTAACTGCTTTCCGTCACAGGGATGGCCGAAGTTCAAGGGGGCATGTTGGAGGCGTAGCGAAGGCAGGACTTGGGTGTGCCTAACACTAGGATGTCCTCGACCCACAACCGAAAGAAACAAGGATGTGCCTGACGAACACTTGGATGACTTTACCTGGTTGTGTTTTTCTTAAGACCAAGGCACAAAAAGGTGCCCGAAATGACCAGATGACCACCGAAGAGAATCAGGGATGACCTCCCCTTACTGCCCCAGTGGTCACTAACCCCCTCCCACCCTCAAAAAATATCTTAAAAAATATTTTGTGCCAGCCTGTATGCCAGCCTCAGATGTCATACTCAGGTCCATCACAACAGTATGCAGGTCCCTGGAGCAGTTTTAGTGGGTGCAGTACACTTCAGGCAGGCAAACCAAGCCCCACCCCCCTACCTCTTACGTTTGTGGAGGAAACAGCGAACCCTCCAAAACCTACCACAAACCCACTGTACCCACATCTAGGTGCCCCCTTCACCAGTAAGGGCTATGGTAGTGATGTACAGTTGTGGGTAGTGGGTTTTGGGGGCTCAGCACACACAATAAGGGAGCTATGTACCTGGGAGCAATTTATGAAGTCCACTGCAGTGCCCCCTAGGGTGCCCGGTTGGTGTCCTGGCATGTCAGGGGGACCAGTGCACTAGAAATGCTGGCTCCTCCCATGATCAAATGGCTTGCATTTGGTCGTTTCTGAGATGGACGTCCTTGGTTTCGATTATCACCAAAAATCAGAAACGACCAAGTCTAGGGACGACCAAATCTAGATAGGACCAAGTTTAAGGATTTGGACGTCCCTGACCGTATTATCGAAACAAAAGATGGACGTCCATCTTGTTTCGAAAACACGGGTTTCCCCGCCCCTGGATCGGGACATTCTGCGAGGACGTCCAAATCGAAAGGAGGATGTCCCTTTCAATTATGCCCCTTCACATCTGTTACATCTTATGAACTCCAGAAAGAAATTCTCATTGGCACAATGCAAGTACTACAGCAAGCCTTGGCAGTGAATTTGAGAGACTGAGATCATACTCCACATACCGTGGCTTAGGAGTGAGATTCATTACTGTCACAGCATGTACAAAAATAACCCATTTGGAGAAATTTCCTCCTAGAGAACCACTACATGGATAGAGGCACGTTGCAAAGGCACTTCACATTGCATCAACAAAAACTCCAATATACTCTTAGTTGTGTTACTTGGTTGATTAAATAGAACTATACATACACTGTACCTTATACCTGTGGTGAAACAGTTCATTTAATACAGAAGGAGTTAAAGCTACCATCACATACCTAAATCAGGAGCTATGAGTGGGACAAAAAGCATAACAGTAGACTATAGTTAGCAAATCATAACAAGTTCAACAACCTTGACAGGGATTAGCAAAGATGCTCGTCTGATTGCAGTTATCAGTTATAGTTACTTTTCACAGGTCACCCTCATGCACAGATATTAATGCAATTTTGGGATACAGATGCTATACTGAAAGTTGAGGTACCAGTAGTTATGTGGGCAGAAACCACTCTGTACCCATTTGTAGTAAAGCATCTACATGAAGTATGAGCTCAGACACAGCAAGGTCACCTGTTCCAAACATGGACTATTGATATAGGCTCACATCCCAGGCTAAAGCATTCATATGATCCTCTATACCTGATATAGACCAATAGGAGTGTAGAAAACGGCTGTGTTCTAAGGGTTCTATACTGCTGTATAGGATAACTACCCTCTATGCTCTATGCATTTTGAAGCATACACATCCCTCACTGTGGACAAACATTTACTGCTAGCAGCAGCAGACTCTCTATTGAGGCTGGCTTCTGGCACTGGAGCACCAGGACTTTGACCATATTGGCCTTGATTTCCCAGTGAATAACAAATGCCCTGTAAGAACGCAATATGGTGTGTGGAACTTGGAATAGTGACTCCTCTGCCTGTTTCCCCAACATGTTCTCCTCTAGGTCCTTCCCATTAGCTGTGGTTGTCTGTCATTTGTAAGAAACACCACATCACTTCCATTACCTGTGCATCTTGGAGTTTTCTCCACCACTATTTATAATTTCATTCTCTACATTTATAATTTCCCCTATTGCAGCTGCCATTATGCCTTTAAGACAGGTGGCACTGTGTCCTGACATATGCCACATTGCTTGTTCACACCTAATCCCACAGATCCCTTGTTCCTTACCATCTAGAGTAATTGCAGGGTATAATAGTTGCACAGAGGTAATACCGCAATAACCACTCAGCTATAATGTGCAAGGTCTTGTCCCTTATCCCATGGTCCAAAAGCATATGATATGTACTCCTATTAGGGAATGGTTGCATTAGAGAGAACTGTGCAGACGATGACAGACATACCACTAGGTGCATGGTTCAAAATAGTCATGGTTCTTCCAGATGATTATCTTCCCACCCCCAAAACACAACAATGGTAAAGGACATTGTGATAAAAGAACTATGGTTGTGAAAGGCTGCACATAGATCATACCTATTTTAATGGCCCCACACTCCACTTTCAGGAAGATTGTAGATGTGCTTCAGTAAAAGGCTACTTACTTCAGGGGCTTTTCTTTGTATGTTTCACCACATAGTCAAGGAGGGGAGTGAGGCTGGCCCGACTTTTACTGTTAGGATAGAGAACACCTTCATTTTGGAGCACTTCAATGTCCTTTTTAGAGAAGTTTTCCTGCCATCCAGGAGGCATCACCTTAGCTGGATGTTTACTCCACCAACATAGGCTACTAGTCCCTTGAAGTAATCAATGAGACAACAGTTTGAGAATAAGTGCCATTCTACTTTTATTTGAATCACACGTGCCCTCACACTGCTGACTGCCATTAACTGTAGATAATGAAAGCTATACAGTCATTGCATTTAGAGATACTCAGCTGTGCATGGTTTGACATGCTATCCATATAGTTCCTGATATGCATACCTATCTACCTGGGCTTAGAAGTGAATGCAATTTTTCCTGGCATAGCTTAAGGATATTTATATGTTCCTCACATGGCTACCCATCTTAATTCAAACAATATTTGGATAAGTTTCAGAAGTCTGAAAATCCTGGTTCTTTTTTGTGCTTCCTTTTTAATCCATTTAAGCCATAATTTTAGACGGATCCCTATATGTAAACAGCAGGTTTTACACATGTAGATTTTAGAAAGCTACTATGTCATTATTTCTAGATGGCAAGGGGGCAGAGTTAGGGCATGGAGATGGAATGGGGGGCCTATAATATCAATGTGGATTTCTCATCTTACAAGGGGAACCCACATTGATATGAAAAGGTCCATATATCAGCATTTACACCTGCTGTGAGGCATGCATAAGGGGCAGGTATAAAGGTCAAGGTCAGCCCTCTGATCACCTCCTGGTATATAGTAACCTAAACCTGATGGCCATTCCACCGCATGGCCTCCTTGGCAGACCTCTCCAACCCCCATCCTTTTTATTTGGCAACTTGACCCTTGTATAGTGCCACAAGATTATTGCTAGGGGTCATGGGCTCCATTTTGAACTCTCACTAGACACCAGGATCCCAGGGACCCCAGCAAGACCAGGAAAACTGATCAAGGGTTAGAGGTGGGTCTGTCAGGGAGGCCACTAGGTGGGCGTTATGTCTATTATGGGGAGGGGGGGTCTATTTGGAGTAGATGTTATTTCTGCCAGGGGGACCATTGGGTACGAGATGTTATATCTACTAGATGAGACATCGGTTGGGGGGTTTGATGTCAGGAAGGCCAGGTGGAACGTTCTGTATGCCAGGGGTATTGGATTCCTTGAGAGGGAACTGAGGGGGGGGGGGGGGGTTGATCCAGAATTAGATGGAGATTGGAAGCAGTGATTTTAAAAAGCTGCTTCCATGCACATGTAAGGTCGAGCTGTATGTTTTTATTTCCTCACGTCTAATTTTTTAAAATCTTTGCTTCTTCATATATGGAGAGGTGTAGTCATGCACTCATGCACATCCTTGCATACATTTTACAAGAGGTGCAAGGTTTGGCAGAGCCCTTGTAAAATACTGTGGGAATTTCTCATGTGCCAACCTGGACATCTTAATCCCCCTCTCCACGTACTTTCTAAAATTGGGCTCCATTCCACTGCTGAACGGCTTATTGAATATTTATCCATTCATTTTTTAATTTGACCTACTGCTGCTATAAGGTAATTAAGTGATATACAATCATAGCAAGCATTTTACACAGGCACAGGTTTATTTTTGAAAATGGTACTTGGAAATAGAGTGCTGTAATAGGTCAAATCAGATCACTACTAGGTCAGGCAAAATCTCTCACTAACATCTTAATAAGACATTGGTGAGAGATCTTGCCTGACTAAACCTAGGAATTTTAGGAACGCAATAAGGCACTTCTGGGTATATAAATGATTTTCTTGTCTTGGGATAAACACAAGCACGAGGCATACAGGTAAAAGTATGACTTCTTGCTTTTTGAACTATGGGGTGACTAGAATGCAAACATGGAAGGATCTTCTCTAAACTCACAGCTTCAGGATATTTTGCTGCCTTCAAACAAGCAAAACAAAAATTCTAGAATATCTATAACATGGTAGGAGAGATATTAGTATATGTACATGTATTATACTTTTTACAGAGTTTTGTAGGTTTACCCAACATTGCTTAAAACTAGTAACAATGGGGGTAGACAATAAATCCTGGAACATAGAATAATAGATGACATGGAAATATCATTTTTCATTATATCATATTTATATTCATTTGCACCAACATGGGAGGAAGTTGTACATGATTTATAGCTAACATCATTAATAAACAAGGAAGGTTATATATACCAGTGCAGTGCCTGGAGCTGTTACTATATACAATTCCCCAGAGGAGACTGATAAAGACCACCTGTAAGTCTGCTAGTAAATAAAAGGCTTACTTTTTAGCATCGGTTCTGAAAACAGCTTAGAAACTGAACACCCTCACTTCAAGTCATCTAACATCCTGCCCTCATCAAGACATTTATAGCTTTTTAAACACAGAGCTTCAATGCCCACATAGTGCCCTTTGCCATTGATTTGAGTAAGCAGCTGGAGGTACTGTGAACTGATATTTAATTGAAATGTAAATGAGGCTTAATGCTAAAAGATTTTCATTGTGTTTTCTTACAAGAAGTGCATGAAGCCCCACAGTGCACTATAAAGGGAAACATGGGACTCTTCTGTCATTTTTTGGCATCTATAGATAAAATGCATTCAATAAAAGAGAGGCAAAATAACATGGGAAGAATGGGTAATGCATTTATATGACCTTTCTGTGGTACAACCAAAGCAGTTTACAGATAACTTCTCTATCCCTAGTGGGATCACAACCTAAGTATTTTTTTTTCATACCTGGAACAATGGAGGGTTAAGTGACTTGCGCAGTGTCACAAGGAGCTGCAGTGGGAATCAAACCCTTTCAGCCCACTGCACAGACCATTAGGGCAGTACTTCTCTACCCAGTGCTTAAGGTACATTGAGTCCCGTCAGGTTTTCAAATTTGCATGAGATTGATTTACATACCAAGGAGGCAGTGCATGCAAATCTATCTCATGCATATTCATTGTGGATATCCTGAAAACCTGATTGGACTAGGTGTGCCTCCAGGATTGGGTTGAGAAGCACTGCATTAGGCTATGTTTCTACTCCATCATATTAATGTCATTCATTTAGTCCATATGGTTAATATTGCATCAACACAATGCTAAAAAACAAAAATCCTAGTTTAAATACATTATTAACTTGGAGACTGATGTATTACAGAGTGGAAACTTCATTAAATGAGGCTCAGTTTTTTATCAGAAAAATAAAGGGAAATTTATTTATTTATTTATGTTAATTTATATACTGTATCTTATTGAAACTGCAAAACAGAACGGTTTACATATGTATAAAAACAACTAGTGTATACAAGTAAACAAACATAGGAATTCCATTCATGACAGGAAAGCACAGCAAACCAGAATAAACTACATAATAAAATCAATACAAATTAAAAATCTAATATACAGTTAAGCTACCCCTTTTTTTTTCTTTTTCTTTGTGACCTTATCTCTTATGCTAAGTTCTGTTCTACATAACTTATAAAGAAGAAGGTTTTCAAAAGTTTTCGGAAATGGATATAGGATTTCTCTAATCTGATCTCCTTTGGGAGGCCATTCCAAAGGGAAGGGGACAAATAGAAAAAAGCCGATCTCCGTGTAGATTCCCATCTAGCCTTAGCAAGAGGGGGAAAAACTAACCTGTTATCTGTTAGGGATCTAAGAGTTCGCATAGCGGTGTAGGGAATTGTTAAGTTCGAGAAATAACTAGGGTTTAATGTGTAAAAGGCCTTGTGAGTCAGAACAAGAACTTTAAACTTTACTCTTGCTTCGACCGGGAACCAATGCAGACGATGCCCTCTGGGCCCTGCAGATCATACGTGCTGCTGTGTTTTGAATTCTTTGTAATCGCTTTAAGTTGGCTTGAGTAATCCCAGCATATACAATGTTACAGTAGTCTAAACGTGAAGTAATATACGCAGATGTCAGTGTTTTGAGAGAGTCCTTACTTACTGAATTTCTAACTGACTGAAGCCACCTCAGATGAAAGAAAGATTTTTTCACTACATCGGATACTTGTTCCTCAAAAGTCAATGCGGAATCAATAATGACCCCAAGATATCTAAAGGACTTAACTGTTGTGATATTCTGACCAAATAGCATAGGTACCACAGAAGGACATGTGCCTTGCCCTACTATCCAAGATGTTATAGTCTTATCCGGGTTCAATACCAACTGATATGTTGTCAACCAGTCTGCCACTTTATCCAGACATATTTGAATTGGTGTAAGATCTATGTTTGATGGTCTAACATAATGAATAAGAAGAAAATCATCTGCATATGAGTAGAAACTGATACCCATTGTTTGAATGAGGAGCGCCAGAGGACTAATATATAGGTTAAACAGTAGTGGAGATAAAACCGAGCCCTGAGGAACTCCACATGATAAGTTGTATAATGTAGAACAAGATTGCTGCTGAACTACTTTAAATGAACGATCCGTAAGAAAGGATATAAACCATTTCATAGTTGTCCCTGAGATATCAAACTCACTCAATTTGTCAAGAAGTAGGTTATGATTAATTAAGTCAAAGGCCGCAGACAAATCTAATGAAACAACCAGGGCAATATAACCGAGCTCTAATTTAGCATGGATTTCACTTAACAGTGAGGTCAGAATAGTCTCTGTACTGTGACCCTTCCTAAAACCCGACTGTCTGGGATGTAACAAATTTTTTGAATCTACATAAGTTTGCAACTGTCTAAACACTATTGTCTCTATAACTTTGGATAGAAAAGGAAGATTAGAGACTGGTCTATAGTTAGTAGGTAATAAGGGATTCAATGAAGATTTCTTTAGACTAGGTTTTACTAGCGCTTCTTTCAAAATAGTAGGGACTATCCCATCAGAAAGGCTCAACATGACAATTGAGTACATAAACTGTTGGACTTCTAGCGTATGTTTTTTCAACCATGCAGAAGGTATAGGATCCAAAGAACTATAAGTGGGTGATAAACCTGCAACCAAGGTATATAGTGATTCGGCAGACGGAATTTCAAAATCCTGCCAAGGTACAGATGATTGTGAACTTGGGGAATTGTCAGTATGACTTAGCCCTGGTACCCGTGGGAAGCGAGCTCTTAATTTCTCGATTTTAGAGCTAAAGAACTTTGCTAGAGTTTCAGAGTCAATAGCAGGCGATTCTCTATTTTCGTTAGTTATTGTTGTCAAGCGTTTCATAATATGGAACAGTTTTTTCTGCGAACTGGCTGCTTCTTTTATCTCTTTTGAGAAATATGCAGTTTTAGCATCCTTTAATTGTGTCAAATAGTATTTTTTACACTGTTTGCACTTTTCTTTTAATTCTACGGCCTTATGCTTACGCCATTGGAGTTCAGCTCTACATACCTGTTGTT
The DNA here is from genome assembly GCF_901765095.1 of Microcaecilia unicolor. Taxonomy (NCBI): domain Eukaryota; kingdom Metazoa; phylum Chordata; class Amphibia; order Gymnophiona; family Siphonopidae; genus Microcaecilia; species Microcaecilia unicolor. The sequence goes on from NC_044039.1 coordinate 99,352,047, forward strand.
TACATAGTTTTAATCCTGGATGGTACCAAGGTTGGGAACGTTTCGTTGTTTTATTAATTATCCTTTCCGGCGCAATATCGTCAAGGGCTGCTGAAAGAACTTGGTTCCATATTTTAATTTGGTCATCTATCGGGAGTGTATCAAAGTTTAGTGGGAACTTATCTGCTAAAGAAGGTAAAGATATCAAATCGATTTTATGTAGACTCCTAGTTTTAATGTGAGCTGGTTTAGTATTATGTAATAACTGTGGTATTAATAAATAGAATTGAAGAAGGTAGTGATCTGACCAAGATACCGGTGTTAGTACAATTTTTGAACATTTCACTTCATCCAGTTTATGTGTCATTATTAGATCTAATGTGTGGCCCGCGATATGAGTTGATCCATACACATGTTGTTTAAGATCAATATCATGTAAAAAATCTAAAAATCTAACTGAACGCGGGTTCGATTGGTCATCTAAATGAACATTAAAATCACCTAATATTAAAAGATTTGGGAACCTAATTGTAGCATCTGCAAGTGATTGATATATGTGGTCCCACCCCACCGCCGTAGTGGATGGAGCACAGTAGTAAAGTAGTACATGAAAAGTAGACCTAGCTGTACTAAAGTTTAACAAAAGAAGTTCAGGATAAGAGAGTCTGTGATCATTAATTTCCTGAACCTTAAAGTCTGACTTAAAAATGTGCCAGGGCACCTGTTCCTGAGATGGAAGTGGGAGCGAGCCATTGGATCAAGGCTTCTGTGCACTGAGAAGGATGGGAGTGAGTCAAAAACATGCTGCAAGGGAGCCATTTTACTAAGCTGCACTAAAAAAGTGGTCTGTGTTATGATTAGAGTGTGGATTCCCCATACGCTAAGGCCACTTTTAGCACAGCTGTTAATTGGCCGTATTTTCTATTTCCTCAATTAATGGCCACATGCTAATTTTCCAATTAGCACCTGGCCATTAGCAGGGAGCCCTTACCAACACCTATTTTCTAGGTGGCAAGGGCTCCCAAGCTAACCATGTGCTAATTGGTTAGCACACAGCGATGTAGCTATGCTAACCAATTAGCACTGGGCATGCCTACTCTCCACCCCCAAATGCACCCCCAGTGCTAAAAAGAAAAAAAGTATTTTCTAGTGCGTGGGAAATGTGCACAGATCTGAAAACTACTGCAGGATGCCCAAGCATGCCCCGCGATAGTGGATTTTAACCTGTGGTAACAGGTTCCCTCTATGATTAAGAGCTTATTTACAAAGGGCCCTGTTTACAAAGGCATGCTAGCATTTGTAGCACGCTAACCATGTAGATGTCCATAGGAATATTATGGGCATCTACACAGTTAACAAGTACTAATTTTTAGCATGTGATAAAAATGCTAGCGCGTCTTTGTAAACAGGACCCAAAGTTTAAAAAACAGAAGGTCAGAACTGGTACAGAGCTATCTCCTTTTAAGGACATTCCCATTTATCTAATAAAACTTTGTGCTTCTACTGAGGCTATAGATGATACAGTTGTACAAATCTGAGCTGAGCTACATAGCTTCTCCCAATATTCTCAAACAGCACCATGATAAAATACATATAAGCCACATAGTAAGCTTCAAGCCACATCCAGGCCTTTAAACAAGCAGTTCTGTCATATTGCAAATATCAGGGGTACCCACGTTGCCCAGTTCTTTTGGCGTTAATAGGTTATACTGTAACCGATCCAAGAATTTTTACCTATCCAGACAAAGTGAGTAAACTGAATGAAATGAAGTATGGAGTAATGTTATAGGTAAATAGGAAAATAAGAACAAATGTTTCAGCAGGGTCATGGTCTTTAAAATATTTATTCTACCCAGCCAAAAATAGTGAGATCTGTCCAGTTTTCAAGATCTCTTTGGATAGAATTTAATAACATTTAGAAACAACTTGAAATTTCATACAAGACAGATTCTGAATGGTCTGCGTTCCATTAGGGATTTAGTGAAATTTGCTATATACCCTGCCATTGCACCAAATTTGTTGATAATTAACAATAAATTTGAAATATCTCTAATAGGGTCCCTGAAATCAAGCAAAGTATCATCAGTATACAGAAAAATTATATCTCTCTCATCATCAACCTGGATCCCTGAAAAGCAATTAGAATTTCTATTGCCAAAGGCTCTATAGCTAAAGCAGATAGAGGGAGAGATAGTGCAGTCCTATTGGATGCCCCAAAGCCAATCGAAAAGGAGAAGAGGGTCAGATGAAGCAGATGACAAAAGATGTGAAAGGCAGTTCTATATATGGCACCCATCATATATGTGGCATGCCAAAAAGGCACCCAAACACACATATGTATGTTGTAGAAGGCATGCAGTACCCCCTACAAAATTGGCACAAACTTAAGCTCCAACCTGTGGTGAAGTGCCCAATTTATGTGACTTATGTGATGATGTTGCAGATGCAGGGACACTAACAAAAAGGTGTCTGTTGCAAGAATGCCAATCTTTGGCATGCAGGGCACTCTCCTGTTGGTCAGGCTCTTCATTCCAAGGACCAGGATGTTGTTTTTTACACGAGGGACTATTTTGATGCTGGTCCCAGTTCATGCCCATTTAAATGATACTTTTGAAAGGATTTCAATCTGCATGGATAAGATCCACAATTGGGCAACTGCAAAAATGCTTAAAAAGAATGCTAGCAAAACCAAAGTTGTTTGGTTCAAGAATTTTTAGGGCAGCTGTTCCTGTTGTGATCACTTTTAACTTCAGGTAAAGTTTTACAGTTCGAAGATAGTTCTAAAGTTCTAGGAGTCATTGCTATGGGTGTCTCTATTGTTAGCGCATGCTAGGTTTTAGCATGCTAACAGGGCCCTATATGTTGGTTTATGCTTTAAATTATTGAAAAAGCTACAACTTATGCAAAATGTGGCAGCACAGTTAATTTTTTGAGTTACAAAATATGAGAGTATCTCAGGACATCTTTCAAAACTGCTTTGTCTTTTTTTGAAAGCTCATATCACTTAAAACTCATACCCCACTTAATCCTAAGAAGTTAGCAAAAAAAAAAACATAATAATAATAATAATCATAATCACAAACATACAGACAACAAATGTGCTGATATCCCCCCAACAAGTCTCTCAAAAACAATAGCTGCTACTACCTGTCAACATCAAAGAATAAAAAAGACTTGGACAAAAATGTGAGTTTTGAATAACTTCCTAAATTTAGCCCAAAGGCACAAATAGCCAGGCAGGGCATTTCACATTACTGGACTTGCAATTGAGAATGCTGCAGCCCTCAACAGAGTGTAATGAGTGGTCACTAACAAGTCAAGGGCTCCTTTTGCTAAGCGGCGGTAAGACCAATGCGGGCTTACCGTTCACTATACAGGAAGTACCGCAGGGCTACCGCAGCAGCCTGGCAGTACTTCTCACCCCTAATGCGCCGTCATTTCCGGTGCTACAAAAAGTTATTTATTTTTGTAGCTCTGGCGTGTACCTGGTGGTAATCGGGCAGTGCCGCACACTGCCTGGTTACTGCTGGGTTAACACGGGAGCCCTTACTACTATCTCAATGGGTGGCACTAAGGGCTCCCCGAAATGGCCGCACAGCAAGTGCTTTACTTGCTGCATGGCCATTTCTTGCAGGAAGGTCAGACTTCCCTTTTACCAGCTGCGGTAAAAGGGGGCCTCAGTGTATGTGTAAAACAAGCACTGATGCCAGAATAAGTAAATAAGTATTGCCATACTGGGAAAGACCAAAGGTCCATCAAGCCCAGCATCCTGTTTCCAACAGTGGCTAATCCAAGTCACAAATACCTGGCAAGATCCCAAAAAAGTACAAAACATTCTATATTGCTAATCCCAGAAATAGTGGATTCTCCCCAAGTCCATTTAATAATGGTCAAAGGACTTTTTCTTTAGGAAGCCGTCCAAACCTTTTTTAAACTCCGCTAAGCTAACCGCCTTTACCACATTCTCTGGCAACGAATTCCAGAGTTTACACATTGAGTGAAGAAATATTTTTTCCGATTCATTTTAAATTTACTACATTGTAGCTTCATCGCATGCCCCCTAGTCCTAGTATTTTAAAAAAGAGTAAACAAAAAATTCACGTCTACCAGTTCCACTCCACTCATTATTTTATAGATCGCTATCATATCTCCCCTCAGCCATCTCTTTTCCAAGCTGAAGAGCCCTAGACGCTTCAGCCTTTCCTCATAGGGAAGTCATCCCATCCCGTTTATCATTTTCGTCACCCTTCTCTGTACCTTTTCTAATTCCACTATATCTTTTTTAAGATGCGGTGACCAGAATTGAACACAATATTCGAGGTGCAGTCGCACCATGGACCTATACAAAGGCATTATAACATCCTCACTTTTGCTTTCCATTCCTTTCCTAATAATACCTAATATTCTAATTGCTTTCTTAACCACCGTAGCACACTGAGCAGAGCATTTCAACGTATCATCTACAACGACGCCGAGATCCCTTTCTTCGTCAGTGACTCCTAACGTGAAACCTTGCATTACGTAGCTATAGTTCGGGTTCCTCTTTCCCACATGCATCACTTTGCACTTGCTCACATTAAACGTCATCTGCCATTTAGACGCCCAGTCTCGTAAGGTCCACTTGTAATTTTTCACAATCCTCTTGCGATTTAACAATTTTGAATAACTTTGTGTCGTCAGCAAATTTAATTACCTCACTAGTTACTCCCATCTCTAAATAATTTATAAATATGTTAAAAAGCAGCGGTCCCAGCACAGATCCCCGAGGAACCCCACTATCTACCCTTCTCCATTGAGAATACTGACCATTTAACCCTACTCTCTGTTTTCTATCTTCTAACCAGTTTTTAATCCACAACAGGACACTACCTCCTATCCTATGACTCTCCAATTTCCTCTGGAGTCTTTCATGAGGTACTTTGTCAAACGCCTTTTGAAAATCCAGATAACAATATCAACCAGCTCACCCTTATCCATATGTTTGTTCACCCCTTCAAAAAAATGTAATAGATTGGTGAGGCAAGATTTCCCTTCACTAAATCCACGTTGACTTTGTCTCATTAATCCATGCTTTTGAATATGCTCTGTAATTTTGTTCTTTATAATAGTCTTTAGCATTGTTCATGCAACACAGGTATTCTGTACCTCAAATATCTACAGCTGCTAATAGAGCTTCTGCTCCACTTCAATGACTCCATACTGGCTCCTCTGGCAGTGTTCACAGGCTAGTTTCTTTTTAGGGACTGTCCTCTGCAGTGTGCTCTTTCTACTGTTTGTCAGACTGACTTTTATATCCTGGATTGGAAGATTTTGGAATATATCAGTCACGAGACACACTCTTTCCTTCCACCAACTTCCCTCCTATAGGCTTTTCCCATTTCACAGCACAACAAAAAAACATTTTCGGGTGCTACTGGGCAAAAACCATTTGTCCTATACTAAATTCAGTGTGCATATTCCAAATCCGAAGTCAGAATTGTTGTAACACGTCAGGAAATTTTGTTATGCATAAGTTTGCCCAAATGAATTAAGCACTTGGAAAGCATTGAATAATTTTTTACAGAACGAGTTTTACTCCGATTACCTGATCTACATCAAAGTTTTTGTAGTAAACAGTACATGAAAATGTAATGGAATAACAAAATTTCAAAAAAGTCTCGTATTCCTGTTTAAATGTCTTACTTCAGCAAGGCCCAGTACTGTTAAAAGTGCTTCAGGCATCTACTTTTGCGTTTGTGACCGGTCATATTTTCCCGTTGCAAAAACCAGCAGTAGTCCCCCATCATGATGGGATTCCAGCAGCCTTGATATCTGTTCTCCATTGTAGAAATGTCTTTATGGAACCTCTCTCCATGTTCGTCACTTACGTGTCCCAAATTGGGTGGGAAAAGTCAAGATGGGAATGTAAGAAATGCATTTTCAATGACATTCGGCAGCCAAGTTGTTCATAGGCTTTATGCATGTTGTCTACTAGTTCAGCATAGTTTTCAGCTCGTCTGTTCCCAAGGAAGTTCTGCACTACTAGCACAAATGCATCCCAAGCATTAATATTATAAGTGAATAGGCTTTGCATGTATAACTTAAAATCTAGACGTGTCAGGCAAATTCGGAGTTCATATTTGGAATCGGCGGGTTCAATTTAGTATAAATCACATGTTTTTCTCTCAGTAGCAAAATCATTGTTGCATTGTTTTTAGGTTCATTGGAAATTCTAAGGCCTTTAGGAATCCTCTTGGCCTGACAGTAATCTATAAGTGCAATATAGTGTAATTCAGTTCGTATGATATTCTTTTTTATATTGACCGCTGTTAACCACTTGTCAGCCAAGGACCCATCTTCGATATCATCGTCGTGAAATTCAATATTTTTGCTCTTTACTGAATGCTTCAGCTGCTACTCTTTTTTTTTTTCAAATGGACACAATTTTAGTCCTTTAAAAAAAAGGTGCAACTTCAGCTCTTTAAAACACTAGTGAGCATGTGGCATGTTTGCTGTGTTACTGTATACACTGGTTATGTCAGAGTAGTGATCCGGTCCTCAAGCTGTGGTAGGGCTACCATGTGGGTAGTGTGTGCCAAATCGACCCTACCGCCAGGGTAGGGCAGTGAACGCTGGCAGTTCCGAAGTTGGCGAATACATTCCCATGGTAGAAAATAATTTTCTATTTTCTACCATGGGAGGAGGTGGGGGGGGCATTCCTGGCGGTAATTGGCAGTGCAGCTGCTTGATTACTGCACGAGTAGCGTGTGAGTCGTCACTGCCTTCTAAACTAGCGCAGGCATCTTTTTATCACAGCTTAGTAAAAAGGCCCCTAAGGTAATTTTTGAATTATCTTTTGATCCAAAACATTGTTGTCTATATTGTTTATATTTTAGTGTCAAAAGGGAACCTTAGGGGCCCTTTTACTAAGCTGTGGTAAAAAGTGGCTTGCACTAGTTTTGGCACATGAAATTGGCACACGCAGGGCCATATTTTACCGTGGTGGGAAAAAGGTCTTTTTTAAAATGGGGCAGTAAATGGCCATATCTAATATTAAAATTAGCACGTGGCTATTTACTTCCTGAGCCCTTACCGCCACCTATTTAGAAGGTGGTCAGTGCTCATGCGCTACTTGTGCGGTAATCAGGCAGCAAGCAGCAATGTGGTCACACTGCCAAATACCACCAGGAATGCTCTCTGTGGTAAAAAATAGAAAATTACCAGGGACGTAGCCACGGGCGGGCCTGGACAGGCCCATGCCCAGCCACTTTCCCTCTAGACCCGCCCATCCAACATCCTGCTGCTGTTGCTGCCTTTTCTCCTGCAGCTCCGCAGGGTCCGGGAAGCAGCGTTCAGCAGCATTGCCTGCCTGCCTTTTAAAATAATTAGTCTCCCCAGGCTCCGCTGCATTTACTTCTTCGCCCGTCGCAAAGCGCTGCCGTTTGCACAGGCAGCTCCACTCCCCTTTGCCGCGTCCATCTGGCCCTACATATCCACTACAGGAAGTGGATCAGAGAGGGCCGGATGGACGCGGCAAAGGGGAGCGGAGCTGCCTGTGTGAACGGCAGCGCTTTGCGATGGGTGAAGAAGTAAATGCAGCGGAGCCTGGGGAGATGAATTATTTTAAAAGGCAGGCACGCAGGCAATGCTGCTGAACGCTGCTTCCCGCCACGCTGGTGACTGGCGCAGGGATGAGACTTCTCAAGCCTTGGGGGCCAAAGATTCTTCAGCTGGCAGGGCCCAGAGATGCCCGCCAGCCCAGGTATTTATCTTTACGGGAGGGGGATGGACAGAGAGGAAATATGTAGGTCATGCCCACCCAGTCCACCCCCAGGCCCACCCAAAAATTGAGGTCTGGCTATGCTACTGTTTCTACCACAGGAAACTATAAGTGTGCCAACTACTGGTGGACGCCTGCGCTACCCTGGCAGTAAGGTCGATTTGATATGTGCTACCCGCACGGTAGCCCTACCACAGCTTAGTAAAAAGGTCCTGTAGGGCTCCCCATCTATATAAACTGCATTTGGCCCCTCAGCTATATGGTTAGCTGTATTGTAGAAAAGCATTAGTATCATAGCAATGTTATTTGAATGTTCTAATTGTGTCCTTATTAGATATTCCACAATATTATGCTTACATCATATTATATCTCTGTTTAGTACTACTACTATTTAGCATTTCTATAGCGCTACAAGGCATACGCAGCGCTGCACAAACATAGAAGAAAGACAGTCCCTGCTCAAAGAGCTTACAATCTAATAGACAAAAAATAAAGTAAGCAAATCAGATCAATTATTGTGTACAGGAAGGAGGAGGGTAGGTGGAGGCAGGTGGTTACAAGTGGTTACGAGTCAAAAGCAATGTTAAAGAGGTGGGCTTTCAGTCTAGATTTAAAGGTGGCTAAGGAAGGGGCAAGACGTAGGGGCTTAGGAAGTTTATTCCCGGCGTAGGGTGCAGCGAGACAGAAGGCGCGAAGTCTGGAGTTGGCAGTAGTGGAGAAGGGAACAGATAAGAAGGATTTATCCATGGAGTGGAGTGCACGGGAAGGGGTGTAGGGAAGGACGAGTGTGGAGAGATACTGGGGAGCAGCAGAGTGAGTACATTTATAGGTTAGTAGAAGAAGTTTGAACAAGATGCGAAAACGGATAGGGAGCCAGTGAAGCGACTTGAGGAGAGGGGTAGTATGTGTAAAGCAACCCTGGCGGAAGACGAGACGGGCAGCAGAGTTTTGAACCGATTGGAGAGGGGAGAGGTGACTAAGTGGGAGGCCAGCAAGAAGCAGATTGCAGTAGTCTAAACGGCTCTCTCATTCTCCCTGTCTCCTCGGCTCAAAACCTTGGGGTCATCTTTGACTCTTCTCTCTCCTTCTCTGCTCACATCCAGCAGACCGCCAAGACCTGTCGATTCTTTCTTTACAACATCCGTAAAATCCGCCCCTTTCTTTCCGAGCACTCTACCAAAACCCTTATCCACACCCTTGTCACCTCTCGTTTAGACTACTGCAATCTGCTTCTTGCTGGCCTCCCACTTAGTCACCTCTCCCCTCTCCAATCGGTTCAAAACTCTGCTGCCCGTCTCGTCTTCCGCCAGGGTTGCTTTACACATACTACCCCTCTCCTCAAGTCGCTTCATTGGCTCCCTATCCGTTTTCGCATCCTGTTCAAACTTCTTCTACTAACCTATAAATGTACTCACTCTGCTGCTCCCCAGTATCTCTCCACACTCGTCCTTCCCTACACCCCTTCCCGTGCACTCCGCTCCATGGATAAATCCTTCTTATCTGTTCCCTTCTCCACTACTGCCAACTCCAGACTTCGCGCCTTCTGTCTCGCTGCACCCTACGCCTGGAATAAACTTCCTGAGCCCCTACGTCTTGCCCCATCCTTGGCCACCTTTAAATCTAGACTGAAAGTCCACCTCTTTAACATTGCTTTTGACTCGTAACCACTTGTAACCACTCGCCTCCACCTACCCTCCTCTCTTCCTTCCCGTTCACATTAATTGATTTGATTTGCTTACTTTATTTATTTTTTGTCTATTAGATTGTAAGCTCTTTGAGCAGGGACTGTCTTTCTTCTATGTTTGTGCAGCGCTGCGTATGCCTTGTAGCGCTATAGGAATGCTAAATAGTAGTAGTAGTAATAGTAGTTATTTGAATTTCAGTGCTGTTAAATGTATATATTTTTGATCCTGCTTCATGGTAATCTTAATATTAGGTTTCAATTTGCTGTTTTCAGATTTTCCTCTTTCTTTGTATTTATGTTTACAATTGCACATTGTACTATTGTTGTGCTAACAAAATTGAAAGTTTGATGTTAAACTACCTGCTGGGTCTTGAGTGAATCTCTTCATAAAGGCGGTTAATAAATCCCAATAAATAAATTAGGTATGGTAAAACTGTAATCATTTTTAACCCTGATTACTTATTTATGCATATGAACAAGGTTTTGTTGTGAAATAGTCATACAATGCCTCTCTGTAGCAATGTGCTATATGTTATCCATATTCTCTTTTAAATGAAATGCAGAATGCCTTATATTTGTGATTGTCCACAAGCATTTTATGTTTTACAGTATATTTAAATGTAATTTTAAATTTTATATGTATTTTAATATTTTTAAATATTGTTTATTTTCCACGTTATTTATTAATGTAATATTTTATGGTTGTAGTGCACTTGAACTCCTGACGCAGGCAACCTTGCCGAAATAGTTGGGCATCTATACTGTACAAGTGGAGATTTGTTTGGACTGTTTGTTTGCAATAAATCAAAATCATCATCTATTAGAAATTGACTCCTTGGTTTTTCTTCCTTCCTTTGGACCTCACTCCTCTGTTTGTTGTTTGAAATTCACTAGGATCCTTTTTCTCCTTTCTGTGTTTATCTCAAATTATAGACCTGTAGCCTCTATACTTTTTTGTGCTAAAACTATACAGAGATTGGTAGCTGTTTATCTTACAGAATATCTGGAAACATGATCGTGAGGGAGTGACTGGTGTAGTGGTAGGTTTGCCTCACTGGTGTTAAAATTAAACCACTTTATGGCAGGTGGTGCTAACCTGCTGAGTCAGAGGAGTGAGGCTCAGGCAGGAGGTGGTTAAATGCCATGGGGCAGAGCAGATCAGGGAAGCCCAGAGGGAAGAGGTTTCCAGGAGAGAGGCCCCAAGTGCAGAGGTCTCCTGGAGGGAGGTTCTTAGTAAAGGAATCCTCTCAAAGTTTTGGCTGGGCTTCAGTACCTGTGGGGGAATCCCAGGGAAGCAAGGAGAGGCTGTAGCTCAGAGGTTTGCACCCTGGGACCACATGAATCTGATCTGGTGAGGATGAAGTATATCTCTTTCTGCCAAGTAATTGTCCAATTGAGCCAATACGAAAGACTCGGTAACTTTTCTTAGAAACGGGAGATTTGTAATTTTCCCATTTGCACATGAGCTGTTACCCCTACCCGTTATGTATGTGGTAAGGGCTTATGTGCTAAGCATGTGCTAATCGATTAGTGCACAGTAGTGTAGCAGCGTTAACCAATTAAACCTTTCAACATTTGTTAATCCAAGGGATTCATTTCATATAAATATTAACTTAAATTTGAAGTGGACTGTGCTAGTACGTTTGTAGTGTATTTTCTGATGTGTCCTTGCACGATGTTTTATGTGGTAAAAATGATTCATCCTTTACGCACAAGTTTGAATGAACATAGATTCAATATAATACATCAAAGACGTGAAGATCCTTTGATAGTACATTGTCTTCAAAAAGGGCATCAATTTGAGAATTCTACATGCGGTGTCGTGATCAAATCCAGGAATCCTTAAGAGGAGGGGGCAGGGGAAAAAACTAATTCAAAAAGAGCAGTATTGGATAAATAAATTAAAAACTCTTTAACTGCAGGGTTTAAATATAACCATTGAATGGAAAGCTTTTTTGTAAGATGATTGTTGTCTTTATTTAAGCTGTGATTTTTTGCAATCTGGAAGATCTAAGGGTTAAAAATGGATTGCACTTGGACCTTTTTAGTGTGTAATCCCCATGAACCAACAGGGGATAGTTTCTCCCGATTGGTCAAGGACTCTAGTTATTTAGGGTACTGAAAGTGCTGTATGACAAAAACGCTCCTGATGAAGCCAGGGTGATACAGCCTTGCTGTAGAACATAGCAACGTTGCTTCAGATACAGTGGTGGAAATAAGTATTTGATCCCTTGCTGATTTTGTAAGTTTGCCCACTGACAAAGACATGAGCAGCCCATAATTGAAGGGTAGGTTATTGGTAACAGTGAGAGATAGCACATCACAAATTAAATCCGGAAAATCACATTGTGGAAAGTATATGAATTTATTTGCATTCTGCAGAGGGAAATAAGTATTTGATCCCCCACCAACCAGTAAGAGATCTGGCCCCTACAGACCAGGTAGATGCTCCAAATCAACTCGTTACCTGCATGACAGACAGCTGTCGGCAATGGTCACCTGTATGAAAGACACCTGTCCACAGACTCAGTGAATCAGTCAGACTCTAACCTCTACAAAATGGCCAAGAGCAAGGAGCTGTCTAAGGATGTCAGGGACAAGATCATACACCTGCACAAGGCTGGAATGGGCTACAAAACCATCAGTAAGACGCTGGGCGAGAAGGAGACAACTGTTGGTGCCATAGTAAGAAAATGGAAGAAGTACAAAATGACTGTCAATCGACAAAGATCTGGGGCTCCACGCAAAATCTCACCTCGTGGGGTATCCTTGATCATGAGGAAGGTTAGAAATCAGCCTACAACTACAAGGGGGGAACTTGTCAATGATCTCAAGGCAGCTGGGACCACTGTCACCACGAAAACCATTGGTAACACATTACGACATAACGGATTGCAATCCTGCAGTGCCCGCAAGGTCCCCCTGCTCCGGAAGGCACATGTGACGGCCCGTCTGAAGTTTGCCAGTGAACACCTGGATGATGCCGAGAGTGATTGGGAGAAGGTGCTGTGGTCAGATGAGACAAAAATTGAGCTCTTTGGCATGAACTCAACTCGCCGTGTTTGGAGGAAGAGAAATGCTGCCTATGACCCAAAGAACACCGTCCCCACTGTCAAGCATGGAGGTGGAAATGTTATGTTTTGGGGGTGTTTCTCTGCTAAGGGCACAGGACTACTTCACCGCATCAATGGGAGAATGGATGGGGCCATGTACCGTACAATTCTGAGTGACAACCTCCTTCCCTCCACCAGGGCCTTAAAAATGGGTCGTGGCTGGGTCTTCCAGCACGACACTGATCCAAAACATACAGCCAAGGCAACAAAGGAGTGGCTCAGGAAGAAGCACATTAGGGTCATGGAGTGGCCTAGCCAGTCACCAGACCTTAATCCCATTGAAAACTTATGGAGGGAGCTGAAGCTGCGAGTTGCCAAGCGACAGCCCAGAACTCTTAATGATTTAGAGATGATCTGCAAAGAGGAGTGGACCAAAATTCCTCCTGACATGTGTGCAAACCTCATCATCAACTACAGAAGACGTCTGACCGCTGTGCTTGCCAACAAGGGTTTTGCCACCAAGTATTAGGTCTTGTTTGCCAGAGGGATTAAATACTTATTTCCCTCTACAGAATGCAAATAAATTCATATACTTTCCACAATGTGATTTTCCGGATTTAATTTGTGATGTGCTGTCTCTCACTGTTACCAATAACCTACCCTTCAATTATGGGCTGCTCATGTCTTTGTCAGTGGGCAAACTTACAAAATCAGCAAGGGATCAAATACTTATTTCCACCACTGTAAGTACCTGGGAGAATTTGAATATAAATGGACTTTATTGAAAAAAGAACAAATTGTCAAAACATTAAAAAAAAATTGTGCAATTAAGTACAGGAGGTTTTTCAGAACTAATGAAGAAGTACGGGGGGGTCATTAGCCCAAGTTTCATTCCAGATATGACCTGAGCCACTGAAGTCCTTTTTCCACCTTGTATTTTTTACTTATAGCAAATTAACTGCTGCTTGCTAATTCTATATAGTAATATTTTCTGAGGCAGTGGCGTAGGAAGGGGGGGGCGGTGGGGCGGTCCGCCCTGGGTGCACGCCGCTGCGGGGGTGTCGGCTCCACTGGTTCACTGCTCTCTCTGCCCCGGAACAGGTTACTTCCTGTTCCGGGGCAGAGAGAGCAGGGAAACAGCGGAGCCGACGCAGCTCCCAGCGATGTGCACTTGGGGCGGAGCGGCCCTCCCGTCCCCTTTGGTAAGAATGCGCTCGGGGGTAGGATGCGCGCTCGGGGGGTGCCTGTGTGCGCCGGGGGGGGGGGGTGCGCCGTGCTGCACCCAGGAGGGGTGCGCAGTGGCGAACCGCCCCGGGTGTCAGCCGCTACGGCACTGCTCCGAGGAGTAAATAAAGCCAGTGAAGATAGTCGAGAAACATTTTATGCAATTTCTAGCCAATATTCAAGCTGGGACCTACATAACTGTTTTATGTGGGTCCCACTGAATATTGGCTAAGAACCACACAAATGCTGGTGGTCAGCGCATACCAGGATATTTAATGCTGGTGCACACATATGGCTCTAGCAATGAATATTTGGGTCTAATTTAGCTAGCAACAGTCAGCGCTTAAAAAAACTGCTGACTGCCACTGGATAAAATTTAACTCCTTTATTTGTTTATTACAGTTGCATTTTATACTACTGTAGATACTCATGGGTACATTTCAGTTTTATAATGCTAGATTAAGTAGCTGAACTCAGTTATTGGGACATACTTAATCAGTCAAAGTTTCAAGATACCCATGAGATAGATTTGCATACAATGGAGGTAGTGCATGCAGTTTATTTTATGTATATTCATGAGATGCCCTGATAACATGACTGGCTGGGTGTGTCCCAAGGAGAGGTATTTAATGTTACTTACCTGAGGGCTCTATTTTCTGTGAGCTTTGTTCATTTATTCCCATTGACCCTAGTTTAAAGTCTTCATTTAGTCTCTTCTTTGAAAGGTAGATGCTATTTTATTTTATTTATTTCCAATGCTAGACATACTGTAAAGGGTCTGTTGAGGCTAAAATCATTTGAGTAGTGACACAAGAAGGTGGGGGAGACAATTAGGAGGAGGTGGATCCAAATGCTTCACAGAAAATGTGGGTCTTGACCAGGAATTTCAGCTTGGCATAGGAGGGTTCACTATGGATGTGAGGTTGAAGGGCATTCCAGAGGGGAAGGAGGGGACTGAAAGCAGCTTGGCATTGGTGGAGTGGAGGCAGCATGGAGAGATATAGGGAATAAACACAGAATGGAGTTAGGCAGGAGCAGACAGGAGATGACTTTTGAAAACAAGAAATAGGATCTTGAATTTCATATGCGCTGAGACTGGGAGCTAGTGTTCTAAACTAAGAAGCGGGGTGACATGGTCAAATCAGTGAGAGAATTGAAGAAGCTTAACTGGTATTGATTGTATGAGTTGAGGATGTTTGAGCAGATACAGGGGAAAACCAGCATAGAGAGAATTACTTTACTCGATATGAGAGATAACTATGGCAAGTAGGAGAATGCAAATATGAAAAAGGGTCAAGGAGAGCGCATAGAGGACGAATGTGATGTAGAATGAAAAATGCAGTGCAAACAATTGAGTCGATCTGAGGCTTAAAAATTAGAGTCAAAGATTGCACCAAAAATCTTGACAGAGTTGAAAAAGGGAAAGGGACAGTTATCAAGGGAAGGGCAGGGTGGAATGGATGATCTGAGGTTGGTGAAAACAATGGGCTCACATTTTGATGTCTTCAAGAAACTGTTTCAGGCAGTTGTTCATGGTGGAAAGTGAGGTGGAGGGGTTGGAGATACGACAGAGAATCTGGATATCGTCCACATAGCAGAAAGGGATGCAATCTTATTACTAGATTAGAGGGAGAAAGGAAGATGTTGAAAAGTGTCAGGGCAAGGATTGAGCCTTGGGGGACACCTGAGAGTACTGGATAGACAGGGTCTAGGAAGCTGAAATGATCTCAATAACATCATCCATGTAGCCTTACATTCATCTCCAGGATGCAAGCCTCCTTTACATGGCCTTTGCCCTCGAAAGGTAAAATTAATGAGAACACCACTTATACACTATTTTTCACCCTCAGTTCCATGAAGTCACATAAAAACAAAGATGGCTACTTGCCATATGACCTATCGATATCATCTTCATCACCCTAAAAGATTGAATGTGCATGTCGCATGCATTCCTTAATTCAGATACAGTCTGTTCCATGCATCAACCACCCTTTCTGTAAAGAAGTATTTCCTTAGATTATTCCTGATCCCATCTCTTTTTATCTTCATCTTATATCCTTCTCATTCCAGAGTTTCATTCTCATCTCCTATTCATGTATGCTACGTAGGTATTTATCATAGCTCCTTTCTTCCAGAGTATACATTTTAAGGTTCCTAACTCTGTTCCCATATGCTTTATGATAGAGATCACTGATCATTTTAGCAGCCACCCTCTGGACAGACTCCATCCTGTTTATACCTTTTTCAAGGTGTGATCTCCAGCATTGTACAGGACCTCACCAGAGACTTAAAGAGATACTATCACCTCCTTTTTCCTGCTGGCCATTCCTTTCTCTACACACACAAGCACCCTTTGATAGATCCCTATGAGCCTCTAGGGATCCAAAAAATGTCATAAAGCACCATTTAGACAGATTTCTTCTCAAAACATCCAAATCGGTATTTTCAAAACCTGTTCTGCAGACATTTATCTATGCATTTCATCTACAGTGTGTCCAAATCACAAGGGCGTGTGTCAGGGACGTTTTGAAGGCAGGATTAGGGTGGGCTTAGGGCGTGCCTAACACTTGGACGTTTTGCAGCCATAATGGAACAAAACCAAAATGTCTAGGGCTAAAACTTCAACGTTTTGGTCTAGACCTGCTTTTCTAAAGAATAAGACACAAAAAGGTGCCCTAAATGATCACTGGAGGGAATCAGGGATGACCCATGCTTACTCCCCCAGTGGTCACTGACCCCTCCCATCCCCCAAAATGTGAATAAAAATAGTACTTATCAGGCTCTATGACAGCCTCAGATGTTATAGCCAGGTCCAATAGAGCAGCATGTAGGTCCTCAGAGTAGTGTAGTGGTTGGTAGGTGCAGTGTACTGTAGACAGGTGGACCCAGTCTCATACCTCTCCCCTTGTTACACTTGTGGTGGAAATTGTAAGCCCCCCAAAACACACTAGAAACCCATTGTAACCACATATAGGTGCCCCCTTCACCTACAAGGGCTATTGTAGTGGTGTACAGTTGGGGGTAGTAGGTTTTGGGTGAGTTTTGGAGAGCTCAGCAGACAAGATAAGGGAGCAACAGTGAGATGTGTACCTGGGAGAATTTATATGAAGTCCACAGCAGTGCCCCTAAGGTGCACCATTGCTCTCCTGGGAAGTCTGGGGGACCAGTCTGCTAAAAATGCTGGCCCCTCCTATAGCCCAATGGCTTGTTTTTCTATGTTTTGCACTTGTACATTTTTTGTTTTTCAAAATGGCCTGAACCTTGTTACAAACGGTATTGAAAAAAAAAAAGATAGACATTTTGCTTTTTTGAAAATGGTTACATTTGCTATTCAGATTTTGGACGTTTAGTGCAAAATGTCCAAAATCTAACTTAGATGTCATATCAAAAATGCCCCTCCACATGATTCACTCTGTAGACTGTTTCCTCGTGGTTGGTACCTAAAAACCTGTCCAGTGAAATTCAACTAAAAGTTTTCCTAATGATAACCAGTTAAAAGTTATCTTGGCCACTTTCTGGAACATATTTTCCACGTGGTTGCATAGAAATAAATAGTAGATGGCAGCAGATGAGGAATAATTGACTCATTCACCTTTCTCTAGTACTCAACCATTTTGGATTGATAGAAAGATTCACTCTAGTCTGTTGTACAAGAAGAAAATGAATGTATTTAATGGTAAAAATATAATTAAGCTAAATTCAGATTGTTCACAATAGAATACTCAATATACCTCACACAATGTGAAGAAGGCACTAACAATCTTTGCAATATGAAAATAGCTATAAATGCAGAACTTGATTTTCAAAAATGGTTTATATATGTGGCACCAACATTATACACAGAGTAAATGGAGTATGGGTGGTCCATTTGGGGGTGACATGCACACAATTGATTAATGAGCCAATCAGTGCCAATAATTGACTACTAGCAACCAATTATTGGAGTGGAGGAGTAGCCTAGTGGTTAGTGCAGTGGACCTTGATCCTGGGGAACTGGATTCAATTTCCTCTGACACTCCTTGTGACTCTGGGGAAGTCACTTAACCCTCCATTGCCCCAGGTACAAATAAGTACTTGTATATACTACGTAAACTGCTTTGAATGTAGTTGCAAAACCCACAGAAAGGTGGTTTATCAAGTCCCATTTCCTTTTCCCCTAATTGGGATTTACGCGTGCATCAAATTCTATAACAATGCATGCTGAAATACTATACTGTGTAAAATTCAAGGGGGAAAGGCTGGGGTATTCTGTGGGGCTTTCCCGTTTACTAAGCCAAGCAGCAATGCCAACATATCCCATTCAAAGTGAATGGGTTGTGCTGACATTAGTGCACGGCAGCCGCTAGTGCGGCTTAGTAAACAGGGAGGATTGTTACAGAGTAGACCTGATCGGCTTTCAACAGGCATAATTGCTGGTGCCTTAAGTTAGACGCCAGAATTTCTCAGTGCCATTTACAGAATCTAGTCCAATATGTATAAATTATAAGCCCATTTTACATAGAGATCAGAACTGAGATGGGACCTCTATGGATACCTGTATATTCAGTGATGCTTACTATACTTATAGCACCACAGAATATATGAATATGAAATGTCTAGATGAGAGATTTCATAAGTACATAAGTATTGCCATACTGGGACAGACCAAAGGTCCATCAAGCCCAGCATCCTGTTTCCAACAGTGGCCAATCCAGGTCACAAATACCTGGCAAGGTCCCCAAAAAGTACAAAACATTTTATGCTGCTTATCCCAGAAATAGTGGATTTTCCCCCAAGTCCAATTTAATAATGGCCTTTACCACATTTTCTGGCAACGAATTCCAGAGTTGAATTACATGTTGAGTGAAGAAAACGTTTCTCCGATTCATCTTAAATTTACTACTTTGTAGCTTAATTGCATACCTCCTAGTCCTAGTATTTTTGGAAAGTGTAAACAGACACTTCACGTCTACCCGTTTCCACTCCACTCATTATTTTATATACCTCTATCATATCTCCCCTCAGTCGTGGGAGAGGCTGCTTTAGCCTTTCATCATAGGGAAGTCATCCCATCCCCTTTATCATTTTCGTTGCCATTCTCTGCACCTTTTCTAATTCCACTATCAGACTTATTTTTGAAAGAGAAAGACGCCCATCTTTCGACACAAATTGGAAGATGGGTGTCCTTCTCACAGGGTCACCCAAATTGGCATAATTGAAAGCCGATTTTGGGAGTCCCCAACTGCTTTCCGTCACGGGGATGACCAAAGTTCACAGGGGCGTGCTGCAGGCGTAGTGAAGGCGGGACTTGGGCATCCTCGACCCATAATGGAAAAAAAGGGCATCCCTGATGAGCATTTGGATGACTTTACCTGGTCCAGTTTTTCTTACGAGCAAGCCACAAAAAGGTGCCCGAACTGACCAGATGACCACCAGAGACAATCAGGGATAACCTCCCCTTACTCCCCAGTGGTCACTAACTCCCTCCCACCCTCAAAAAAAACTCTTTAAAAATCTTTTGTACCAGCCTCTATGCCAGCCTCAAATGTCATACTCAGGTCCATCACAGCAGTATGCAGGTCCCTGGAGCAGTTTTAGTGGGTGCAGTGCACTTCAGGCAGGCAGACCCAGGCCCATCCCCCCTACCTGTTACACTTGTGGTGGTAAATGTGAGCCCTCCAAAACCCACCACAAACCCACTGTACCCACATCTAGGTGCCCCCTTTCACCCGTAAGGGCTATGGTAGTGGTGTACAGTGGTGGGTAGTGGGTTTTTTTTGGGGGGGGGGTTGAGGGTTTCAGCACACAAGTCACCTTTCTCTGATGGGTGTTATTTCTCTAGCGAACATGTAGTCTTACTATACACTGCCTTGAGTGAATTCTTTCAAAAAGGCGGTAAATAAATCCTAATAATAACAATAATAATAATAAAAAGGTAAGGGAGCTATGTACCTGGGAGCAATTTATGAAGTTCACTGCAGTGCCCTCTAGCATGCCCAGTTGGTGTCCTGGCATGTCAGAGGGACCAGTGCACTATGAAAGCTGGCTCCTCCCATGACCAAAGGGCTTGCATTTGGTCGTTTCTGAGATGGGTGTCCTTGGTTTCCATTATCGCCGAAAATCAGAAACAACTAAGTCTAGGGACGACCATCTCTAAGGACGACCTAAATGTCAAGATGTGGGCATCCCTGACCGTATTATCAAAAGATGGACGCCCATCTTATTTCGATAATACGGGTTTCCCTGCCCCTTCACCGGGACGTTTTGCGAGGACGTCCTCAGCAAAACTTGGGCATCCCCTTCGATTATGCCCCTCTATGTCTTTTTTGAGATACAGTGAACAGAATTGAACACAATATTCGAAATGTGGTGGCACCATGGAGCAATACAAAGCCATTATAATGTCCTCATTTTTGTTTTCCATTCCTTTCCTATTAATACCTAACATTCTATTTGCTTTCTTAGCCACCACAGCACACTGAGCAGAAGGTTTCAACGTATCATCAATGACGACACCTAGATCCCTTTCTTGGTCTGTGACTCCTAACATGGAACCTTGCATGATGTAGCTATAATTCGGGGTCCTCTTTCCCACATGCATCACTTTGCACTTGCTCACATTAAACATCATCTGCCATTTAGATGCCCAGACTCCCAGTATCATAAGGTCCTCTTGTAATTTTTCACAATCCTCTCGTGATTTAACTACTTTGAATAACTTTGTGTCGTCAGCAAATTTAATTACCTCACTAGTTATTCCCATCTCTAGGTCATTTATAAATATGTTAAAAAGCAGCAGTCCCAGCACAGACCCCTGGAGAACCCCACTAACTACCCTTCTCCATTGAGAATACTGACCATTTAACCCTACTCTCTGTTTTCTATCTTTTAACCAGTTTTTAATCCACAATAGAACACTGCCTCCTATCCCATGACTCTCCAATTTCCTCTGGAGCCTTTCATGAGGTACTTTGTCAAATGCCTTCTGAAAATCCAGATACACAATATCAACTGGCTCACCTTTATCCACATGTTTGTTCACTCCTTCAAAGAAATGTAATAGATTGGTGAGGCAAGATTTCCCTTCAATAAATCCATGTTGGCTTGGTCTCATTAATCCATGCTTTTGAATATGCTCTGTAATTTTGTTCTTTATAATAGTCTCTACCATTTTGCCCAGCACCAATGTAAGACGCACCGGTCTATAATTTCCTGGATCTCTCCTTGAACCTTTTTAAAAAATTGGTGTTACATTGGCCACCCTCCAATCTTCTGGTACCATGCTTGATTTTAGGGATAAATTACATATTACTAACAATAGTTCCGCAGCTTCATTTTTCAGTTCTATCAGTACTCTGGGATGAATACCATTCAGTCCAGATTTGCTACTCTTCCATTTGTCAAATTGCCCCATTACATCCTCTAGGTCTATAGAGATTTCATTCAGTTTCTCCGACTCGTCAGCTTTGAATACCATTTCTGGCACCGGTATCTCTCCCAAATCTTCCTCAGTGAAGACCGAAGCAAAGAATTCAATTAATCTCTCCGCTACTGCTTTGTCTTCCCTGATCGCCCCTTTTACCCCTCAGTCATCACATTACTCCTTAAATGTACAGCTGAAAATTGATCTCAGAGGGGTCTAGTATCATAGTATAATGCTGACAATACTGTAATAAACAATAAAATGTGAATCAAGTGCACAGGTTATCATCTTCCCAATCTTACCATAAAAGTACAATGATTGGGGAACACTCAATGAAGTTACATGGAAATACTTTAAAAACAAATAAGAGTATATATTTTTTCATTCAATGAACAGGAACTCATTGCCAGAGGATGTGGTCACAGTGGTTAGTGTATCTGGATTTAAAAAAGGTATGAACAAGTTCCTGGAGGAAAAATCTATAGCTTGCTATTGAGATAGCTACTGCTTGCCCTGGGATTGGTAGCATGGAATATTGCTACTATTTGGGTTTCTGCCAGATACTTGCGATTTAGATTGGCCACTGTTGGAAGCAGGATATTGGGCTAGATGGACCATTTGTCTGACCCAGTATGGCTATTCTTATGTTCTTATGAGTACTCCAAACAGCAATCTAAAGTATAATGTTGGCATTAGAGCTCTTGTAACCCCTGAAAAGCAGTGATAAACAAGGAGGGAATAGATAGTCTAATATCTTGGCAGATGGATTAAAGCCTTTTTATTTACTAAGTACAGCCTGATGTTTGAACAATACTGCATTTGCTTACAACAGCTGACCACAACCAATCTAAAAGGGAGTAGTGAGGTTGCAGGAGGGGGAGGGAAAGACAGAAAGAGAAGGGGAGAGAGAGAGAGGCTAATTTGCATAAGATTTACAACATTAATATGTGTGCTTAGATTGCCTTTATATTTCAGTTTCTAGCTGTGTAAGGAAACCATGAAGAAGAAAATATATATTCAAATAGGATGCCAATTAAAGAGACCATTCTGCTGCTCATTGACAGTCTCAGTGAAATATCACTGCTTAAGGTTTTATAAAATACATCTAAAAAAGTATTTTGCCTTTTATATGCTTTGGAAAAAAAGCTTTTTTTTTATCTCAAGAAATTTCTTTAACAAAGAGAACATTATTTCAGACTTTAACAATTCTGACTGCCTACTATCATTAGTCATAAGCTAAGTCTTGCTCTAAATGTCTCGTGAGCACAGATAATGTTCATTTTGTCTGGAAGACAGGTTACTGCTTGTCAAGGAGAGATGGATAAATGACAGGTTTGGACTTTGTGCCTTGCAGGCTTATTAGGCTAAAAAATCGCCAACATGATGAAAAATTATTTTGTCAAAAATGTGTAGGTCACCCATCATTGTCTAATGCATTCTGTGATTAATTGCTGGCATAGATCAGCATTATGTCTTTCCAGTGGATCGCTTAATTGTTGCCTGCTCTATGCTCTTAATGTAATGATGAAGCATCTGGCCCTTTCACATGTGCTTTTTAAATGCCAGCTTTTGCATCCAGGTTGTGGGAACTGTAACATTAAACTTGAAGAAAGGCTGGAAATTAAAACTTCTGGAAGCCTCTGGCTCCTCACTGCCCTTATTTTATGGTGGTACTCATGCTACGCTGAGCGTCGCTGGTAATGTATGTAGATTTCATTTCTGATGAGTGATTATTTGACTGCTCATTTTAGCAAGATTTATGGTGTGCTCTCTATCTCCTGACTGCAGTGCTTCTCTTATCTTTAATAAAAGAGATGAGGACATTAATCAGCCTTTGTCAGGAGCTCTGACTAAGACATTAAATGTACTGTATAGGATAGGTAAACATGCGCATGATTTTCTCTACACCAGAAGATCAAGCAAAAAACCCCACTCATTATATTTATCATAATTTCACATCTACTGTTTTTGAAGCAATGTACCATGAGGCTATAAACTGTATTACAACGGTGCATAAATTCAACTGATTTGTGGCTGGAATAACTAATTCCTAAAGTACATTTTAGAAGAAAAAAACCCAAGCAGTGAGCCCTGAAATTGCAGCTCCATAAAGGTATTTAATTAATGACTGAAGAATTCAGAATTTGAGGTTATCCTTTTTATAAAAAGTGCCAATGTGCTTGTGAGTCGATAGACTAAGAATGAATGAGTCATCAACTCCAAGATTAAAGAGAATAACAGAGGACAGACAACTGTCAGATAAATATAGTGCTAAGTGTAATCCTGTCCTAGAAATGGCTTTAAGATGCAACTATTAATATCAGAGATATTTGACAATAATTAATCTTATCAATAGTATGGAAAGCAAGAAAATAAAAAAATGGGAATTCATATCTTTCGGATAGTTTTATATGTTAAGCAAAAACGGCTAGAATGATTTTTATAAATACACATTTTTTCCTGTGATGACAGAAAGATTGCGGAAGTGTTTAAAAACAGGTCTACTACTGAAAGTATTTTCAACCAAGTATATATTTAGATCAATTCCTACACCAAAATGTGCAACAGTAATGCTATTTCTGTTAAGTGCTGGTTTTGCTGTGCACTTAAGCTGAACAGTTAGCAATGCGAATGGATGAGAGCAGCTGTATCAGCATCTGACAATGGAGGTAATTTCAAATAGCTCACTTGGCTTGCAAGCTCATTTTCAAAGAGAAGTTCCACATGGACTGTCAGGTAAACATATGGATAATGTCATCCAATGGTACCAGGATATAACTATTTTCCCAGAGCTCAGAACTTTGAGCATACAACAGTCTTCTCAGCTCTTCAGTTTTGTTTCTTCCACTCTGCTGGACTAATAACAATGCTCATAAGTACATAAATATTGCCACACTGGGACAGACCAAAGGTCCATCAAGCCCAGCATCCTGTTTCCAACAGTGGCCAATCCAGATCACAAATACCTGGCAAGATCCCAAAACAGTACAATACATTTTATGCTGCTTATCCCAGAAATAGCAGTGGATTTTCCCCAAGTCAATTTAATAATGGCCTATGGACTTTTCCTTTAAGAAGCCATCCAGACTGTTTTGAAACCCTGCTAAGCTAACTGCCTTTACCACATTCTCTGGCAACGAATTCCAACAAAGCTTCTGGTTTTCTTGGTTTTTGCTCATTTTCAGCACGCACTAAAAATGATAGTGCCCTGTATTAGGCGCTAACACATGCCTAACGCAGCTTAAAATAGGGTACCCATGCTCAAGTATCTTGCAGTAAGTGCCATTTTAGTGTGTGCTAATCCATGTACTAAAATGTTTTTACATATTTTTGGAAGGGGGCATGTCAGGGGGCATTCCTCTGCTAATCAGCTAGTTCATCTACATTTCTGTGCATTAACTGGTTAGCGCAGGATTAACATATGAGCCTTTACCTCCTACAAAATGTGTGGCTATAAATGCTCAAATGGTAATTTTCATTAATGGCCACACACTAATGGCAACATTTGCTTATGGCCATTAATATGAGAAATGGAAAATTGGCCATTTTATAGCTGAGGCAAAAATGTCCTTAGCATGTGGGGAAAGCCAGTACAAGGGCATGCTAAGGCCACTTTTTACTGCACCTTAGTAAAAGGGCCCCGTAGTCTTTCTTCAGAATGCCATCTTTTTATCTGTGCCCCCTTTGTGTGGGAAAGTTCCACCTTGAAGACTTGCATTGATTCTGATTCAGCAGTCAGGGTTCCAGTCCATGTCCTGGACAACTGCATGTTCTACATGGTCATGTTGATATCTTGAAGAAACAACAGAATTGAACGTCTCCTTCATCACAGAGAGCACCTTCATGGCTTCTTCTGCGGAGTAACAGTCTATCAAACAACACAGGTCAGCAGAGGATTAGCCCTCTCAGATGAATCCCTCCCACCTATACAAAGGCCTGAGAGGTCCAAATATAAAGTAGCATTATATGGAGTCTGCTCCTTCTTGCTCCTTTTATTTTCAGGTTCTAAGGGCCCTTTTACTAAACCGCATAAGCGTCTACACGCACCCAACGTGCGCCAAAATAGAGTTACCGCCCAGCAGCCGCATGGCCCTTGTGTTAATTTCATTTTAGAGCTCATCCGCTACTGTAACCTAAGGGTTAATGGAAAAAAAATAAATAAATACTTACCTGGGTTTTCTGGGGTGTGTCTGGGCCCCAGAAGATGATGAACTGGCAGTGCTGGGTAGTTGTGGTTGATTCTGGCCGTTCAGAAGGAGTCCTGCAGGTTAGGGAAGCAGGACAGGCTGGGGCAGGTATTAATAATAGGGATTTAGTAGGGCTGACCAACATTTCGTTGGTCAGCAGGAAGGTTTGGAATTCTGAAAAAGTCTTGGGATTGTCTGGGGAGTGCTCGGAATGGCAAGCCAAGGCTGGGTTTCCTAGGAAACGGGTGTTAGTGGCAGTTGAAAGGAGTTTGCTGCTTTGATGGGGAAAGGTGATGTCTGATTGAGCTCTGAGTGCTGGTGAAAAACTGAGGATAAATTGAGGGTAAAAATAGGATTTTCAGAACTGAGGTGTGTGAATGAGTATGGTAAAGGTGTGGTAATAAGGGAAAGTTTGCGGTAAAGTAAAGGGAGTTGATGGTTGACAGAGAATGAAAGCCAAATGGTGATTGGGTTTGAGTGAGCAGAAGGGGGGATTGAATGAGGTTGGATGTGAAAAGGGAGAAAACCATTTATTTAAAATTTGAAAAGGAGTAAAATGGTTTGAGGGTTTTTTGTATCCAATGTACCAAGAGAGAGCGGAATAGAATGTTCACTGCCTGAATGAAAATAGAACCTGGAGTAGAGTGAGTGGCAACCAAAGCAGTGCAGCGCCTCAGATTAGGGAGCTTCAGTACAGTATAGGTGTTTAGAAGGGAATACTTAATTAAATTTATTTTAATTAGACAAGCTGACCACAGTATAAGAGTCCTGATTAAAATTCCCATTGAGGTTGCTGAGAACTGATAGGAAGATATTTTCTTGCAGGGTGATTTTACATGTTATAGTTTGAAAAAGGGAAGGAAAGGGAGATTTGAATATTTTAAGTGTTTTAATGATATATGTACTTATCTGATAGGTGTCTAGCTGGTTGTGGGCGGGACACAGTTCTGTAATGAAGTAAAAACATATAAGTGTTCACACGGTTATGTATAGTTGAAATATTTTGCAAAGAAAAGAAATTTTATGCAGAGTGATAGTACTTAAATGGTTATTTTAATACATGCAAATAAATGCTGCATTTGTTAAACCAAAGATTTGAATTCGTGCTTACTAAAACAGGAAAAATCTAACTTTAGTTTATTTTCCCCACACACTCTTTGAGAGTAGGTGGCGAGGTTAGTGATTTGTAAGTCCCTCCGGTTTCAGTGGTGAGCCTGAATATTGGTCACGACTACTCACAACAGATATTCTGATGCATCACCTTTGCTGAAACTCAGGGGGGGTCTTTTACACTACGCGTGCCCGAAAAATATTTTTTATTTTCTGGCAAGCGTCAGCTACGCGCGTCAAGTGGCATTTGATGTGCGTAGGTCATTACCGCCTGGTTACTGTGTGAGACTTTACCGCTAGGTCAATGGCTGATGGTAAGGTCTCAGTCTCAAAGTGGACGCGTGGCAATTTTCATTTTGTTGCATGTCCATTTTCAGCAAAAATTTAAAAAAGGCATTTTTTACAGGTGCACTGAAAAATGATTCTACACACGCCCAAAACACACGTCTACACTACCGCAGGCCATTTTTCAGCACACCTTAGCAAAAGGACCCCTAAATTAACTGAAAACATCACTTGTGCATTGTGGTGCAGAATCTCAAAAAATAGCTTTTGCTGTGTATTCATCTCCTTCCTGTTCTGAACATTCTGAGTGCAGTGCCATTGTACATCACCAAGAAGGCCTTTCAGATGAATTTGCTGATAACCATGCCTGTACTTCAACTGCATTCTGCACTGTAGTTAAGGCTTGTGGTACAATGAGTTACTGCTACCGTCTTCTTTGCAGTTATTGGAAACTTTCACAATGCAGTCACTGCAACCTTCTGCCACACAGTTGATGGATAAATTCATCCCTTCTTCTCTCCACAGCACATGATCAAATTACCTGTTTTACCAAAATCCTGCCAGCTTTTCTCTTCTTTCAAGACATGCTGCACCATTATGGCAAGCATAGGAGCCAACTTTTCAAAATTATTGGGGGTGCTAAGCCCAATGAAAATAACCCCTCCCTGGACACATACAAGGAATTTTCTCAACATTGGGGGTGCTCAAGCACCCACAGAGTCGGCTCCAATGATGGCAAGGATACCTTGACAATAGAAACTCCTTTGGGCAGCCCCCAATTTTTCATTTTCCTTCATTTCCTGTGTTGTTTGCAGCATTGTTCATTTTCTTTGGTTTGGATAGTCTTCATTTGTGTTTCAGGGGAATGTTGTTAAGAGTGTGTCTTCCTTTTTTTTTTTTAATTTCCATTTTGCTCACACCTTTTTCAGTAGTAGCTCAAGGTGAGTTACATTCAAGTACACTGGATATTTCTCTGTCCCAGGAGGGCTCATAATCTAAGTTTGTACCTGAGGGAATGGAGGGTTAAATGACTTGCCCAAGATCACAAGGAGCAGCAGTGGGATTTAAACCGGCCACCTCTGGATTGCAAGACTGGTGCTTTAGCCACTAGGCCACTCCTCCACTCTTCTTTGCAAATAGGACTAGATTTAGTAAATGGTGCTCAAATTTAGGGGAAAATCCAGGCTAAGTGCTATTCTACAAACAGAACAGAACAGACCGCTATATTGAAGAAACCAATATATATTGGTCAAGATGCCCGACGTGGCCATGTTTTGCCTTCTAAGAGGCATGGGCTATACTGTTCAATCAGTTAAAATCACATAAAACATTATCTCACAACCAAATAAATAAATTAAAATCATGCACATACAAATACTTAAACACAAAAATAATTAAACCAATCATAATAAATAATAACCATATGGTGAAACAAAAGGAGGTAGTACATGCATAAATTATTTTAAGTCTTTAAAGTCTTAAAAGTTTAGAACATGAATATATATTAAAAAATCATGCACAATGAGACATTTAAAAGGGACACATACTTATTAGGGTCTCTCAAGACACTTTCCCCTAATAGTAATATATATTCAAAGCCTAAAACAACAAAAATCTGTAAGTAAAATTTAATTTAAAAACCAGTGTAGCTTGTGGATCAATTGAAATGCAGCTGCTCACAAACAGCAAAGCTTAAAAACAGCAAAAATATTGAAATTAAGCAAGAAGCCAAATTCCAAAAAAAGACTGAAAGTGGATAACAAACATTAAGATAGAGAATTGTGAAGAATCAAATAATGATAGAAAGTTTATAAATAAGTTTGTCTTCAAGTTTTTTCAAAATGAGTAGTAAGAAGTCAGGGTTCTCAACTTCTATGGAGAGACCATCAATCTGAATTGCCTGAAAGCAAAATGAATTTTCTAACAATTTCTTATAACGAACTCCTGAAATGAAGGAAACTGAAGAGAAGAGAGGATTGAGCTCAAGTAAATTGAGATTTAGCAGGATAGGAAAATAAACCAACCAAATATTCAGTTTGTCATAGGAGACTCCTCAATAAACTTAACAGACTGAAGTTAGGACCCAAGTGGTAAACTAGATTAGAAATTGGTTGACTGAGAGAGGGTGGTAGTAAATGTAATTTGCTCGGAAGACAGAAAGGTGAGTAGTAGTCTGCCTCAGGGATCAGTATTGGAGCCAATTCTATTCAATATATTTGTGAGTGACATTGCTGAAGGGTTAGAAGGAAAAGTGTGTCTTTTTGTAGATGACATGAAGAGGTATGCAAACATTAGAAGAATGGTTTGTTTGGCAGTAAAACTTTAATGTGAAGAAGTGCAGAGTGATGCACTTGGAGAGTTGTATGTGCTAGAAGGCGAGACTTATTTCCACACTAGCGATTCCCACACGGCAGTGCTGATGAAGCCCAATCAAAGTGAATGGGCTTTGTCGGTATTGCCACACTGGGAATAGCTAGCGTGGTTTGGTAAAAGAGGCCCTAAAGAATTTACAGTGAAGAATTATAGGTACTCAAACCTGAGCAAAAGGATATCACTATTTATTATTAAGGCTAAACATCTCTTGAGCTTCAATATTAGAAGGAGGAACAGTACTAATCAGTGTTGTAGTTGACAAAAAAGTTGTCTAATGAGTCGGATTTAAAACAATGAAAAACATAAAGAATGACATTTAATTATGTTTACATGGAAATTTTAATAAATCACCCAACATTAATACCCCAGGTTTTAGGAGAAGAAAAGCTTTACTCTTCCTTTGGGTATTTCTCAACACATCAGACAAATAATTATCTTCAAAGTTGCAAAGGGCTTGTCCCAGTATTTGAAAAATAGTCTAAGAAATCATTCTTTATCTGAAATGAATGCAAAAGTAACTCACATAGTTGCAGAGGTAACCAACTCAGATTCAGAACATTCCAATATATATGATATATTTGAGGTATTCATCTCAACAAGTACTTCAGCTTGTACTGGCTGACTTTGCTTCTTCCTAGTAGGCAAATAATATGCAGAAACAATAGGTGAAATTAATTCTGATAAAATCTGTAGAATTTTCACTATATATCTCTTAAACAACTCTCAAGGCGAGGTCTGAGGTAATTTTGGAATGTTTAGAAATCATAAATTAGCAGCACGAGATTTATTTTCTAGGACTGCCATTGAAAGTCTCATATTCATTAAGGGGTCCTTTTACTAAGCTGCGGGAAAAAGGGCCCTGCGCTAGTGGCAGGGGCAATTTTTCCCATGTGCCAGGGCCCTTTTTGCCGCAGTGGGTAAAAAGTCCCCAGACACACATAGCCATGCGGTGAAAGAATGCTTACTGTGTGATCATGTGGTGGGGAGCCCTTAACACCACCCATTGAGGTGGCGATAAAAGCTCCCATACTAACCCAGCGGTAACCAGGCAGCGCGCGGCAATGCCCGATTACCTCCGGGTTACCAATGTGGAAGCCATTTCCAGGGGTCTTCTTTTTCCCCCAGAAATGGTGCACCTTTGAGGTGGGAATACCACCACCAGCTGCGTTGGGCCAGTGGTAGTTCTGGAAGAGTGAGCGGTAAGCCCGCATTGAGCTTACTGCTGCTCTATAAAAGGGCCTCTCAGTCTTTAACCATCAGATTCTGTACCATATTAACTCCAATTCCTTCTCTAGTTGTTTAACTCTGGTAACCACACACACCAAAAATGTAGCACACTTACCTATTTTAGAATCAACATGGTTTACTTCTGAGGAAAGATGATTAATATGAGGAACTAACAATTTCCCCAGCTCAATCACAGTTTCCAAATGACCTCAAAAGTAAAGTTAGAAGGACACTGAAGGAAAGATTGTGGCAAGGACAGACTTGCAGACCTTCACCAACTGCTGCCATACATTCCTCCAATGAAGATTGCAAGAGATATCATGCTGCAAAATCTTCCACATCTCAGATAGTTACCTCACACAGGGTCTCAAGACTGAGAGCTGCTCCAATCAACACACTTCTAGAAGTATATGCCCCAGGCCACCCAGGAGTGTAGGCAAGGCCGGTTCAAGAGGTTGTGGTGCCCAGGATCAACTTTTGGTTTTGCACCCCACCATGCCCTTGCCTCCTATCCGTCCCACCTGTTTTTCCCATCTTTTCTTCAGCCGCCCCAATGGCCTGGAATTCCCTTTCCTTTCAAGGACTTCCCCCCAACCCAGCTCTCTATAGAAGCCTCCCCTCCCCCCCCAACAGCAACTTCCACAGTTCTGCCCTCAAACAGCAACTTCCACAATTCTGCCCTCCCTCCCTCCCTCCCTCCCTCCAAACAGCAACTTCTACTATTCTGCCCTCCCCCCAGCAGCAAATTCTACAATTCCACCCTCCTTTCCCCTCCAACAGTAACTTCCACAATTCCACCCTCTCTTTCCCCCTCCAACAGCAATTTCCACAATTCTGCCCTCCCTTCCTCCCTTCCAACAGCAACTTCCACAATTCACCCCCTCCCCAACAGCAACTTCCACTAGTCCACATTCCATTCACTTGCCCCCTCCTCCCGGGACTCAAAACAAGACTGGGCCCCTTACCTGCTCAGTAAAAGGTGTTCTTCAGGTCTGCAGAGCAGCAGGCAGTGGCAGGGGAAGGAGGAAGGCAGCAGAAGCAGAGCCGTGTGGCAGTTAGGACTCCAGACTTGGCAGGTAGAAGAAGGCAGACACTGCATAGCAGGCAGGAGTCTGGACTCAACAGGCAACAGAGGCAGTCAGGGCTCTGGACCTGGCAGCAGAAGCACTTGCAGTGGCGGCAGCCCCCCCCCCCCCCCCATAAAAAGAACATGACAGACGCTGAAGAAGTTTAAATGTTTTAGCATCCCAATCCTCCCTGCAAGATATGCTGGGATTGGATGCTGGTCATCCAATTTCATTGTGTCTTGCTTGCAAATTGTAACTAACGTGTGTCTTCTGGGAGGGGGAGGGGTTTGCCAGGAGGCGGTTCCAAGGTGCTCCGTGCATCTATCAAGAGGCCTGCAGCTCCAGCTAGAGGGCGGGTCTACACAAGATCACAGGCCAGCTGCTGCGAGGGCCTAGGAGGAGTGTTGGGGTGAGCAACAGCGTTCAACGGAGGGAGGAGGGAGGAAAGAGGAAAAAAAAGGAAACACATTTTGTACAGATTCCTGAGGGAAAAGTCCATTGAACATTATTTTTTTTTGGGGGGGGGGGGGGGGTTGCCAGGTTTTTGAAGCCTGGATTGGCCGCTGTCAGAGACAGGATGCTGGGCTTGATGGAACCTTGGTCTTTCCCAGTATGGTGGTGCTTATGCACTTATGTACTTGTGAAGGAAAGTCACCCAGCACCCTTGCCTCTTCCATGCTGGTCAGGACTGATGGTGATGTCATGGGCTCAGGCTTTTGGTGCCCTGGGCCATAGCCTCACCTGGTCCATAGTACGAGCTGGCCCTGAGTGTAGGAAGCCCGGAATGAGTTGGGAGGAGATGCCCCAGCTCTGTTGAGGCCTGGGGCAGATGGCTCAAATCATTTCCACCCATGTGCAATGACACAAATGTGTGCTGACAGCACTGATGACGTTAGGTATACATGCGCAATTGGAGGCAGAGCAGGTCTGGAGTTCTGAGAGTTTCCAGAGCAAATAGAAGACCCAGAGTTGGTGAATTTCATTGTAAAGATGTGCCGGTGCTACAGGCAGGATTGGGGAGAGGCTCTGATGATTTTAGGCACAAGTCTGGCATGAACCACACAGAAGAATGGTCTCACATATGTGGAGGACCTGCCTGGTTATAGCCCAGAGTATGCTGGGAGTTAAGGGGGTGCACAGAAGCCTGAAAAACAATGTAAATTGTTGTGCCTGTGCTCTGAATGAGATTGGTTCTTTAAGAGAATGTTAAAATAAAAACTTTACAAATTTGGAGGTAATTTTAAAACCACTTGTGTGTGTGTGTGTGTGTGTGTGGGGGGGGGGGGGGGGGGGTAATGACCCTACAGATGTGGCAATTGGATACACAGTAAAACGAAAGCTGCTTGAGCATCCATATTAAAGAAATAGTGTGGAGGCTAATATAAAATTAAAACAAAATTTAGAGGTGGAACTTTTTCTATAAAACCAAGATTTAGGTTCAAATAACATGTATTGGTGATAGTTAAATGTTTATTTTAAACAAGTTTAAAAATGTTTGTATTTATACAGTAAACTGGAGTGGAGGAGTGGCCTAGTGGTTAGGGTGGTGGACTTTGGTTCTGAGAAACTGAGTTCAATTCCCACTTCAGGCACAGGCAGCTCCTTGTGACTCTGGGCAAGTCACTTAACCCTCCATTGCCCCATGTAAGCTGCATTGAGCCTGCCATGAGTGGGAAAGTGTGGGGTACAAATGTAACAAAAAAAAAATGAAAGCAAGTTCATGATTGGCTGCACAAATCCAGGGGGAGAACCTTGGACTGGGATAGTTTTTCTCCTGCAGCACAGCTACCATTAGTCAGTTGGGACAAGAACTGTGTGCTAGAAAGGTGTTTGCTCTGAGAAGGGGAAAAATAGATTTTCTTGATAAATTAGAGATTTAGTACAAGTTAGCAGTATGTGGATGAGTGAAACAACTGATTTGTGAAGGATTTTAGGGGCCCTTTTACTGAGTGACGGTGTATGCTTACCACAAAATGGTTTACCATGGGATGAGATCAGGCAACCTGTGGTAAGTTCCAAATTGGTGTATACAATCGGTAGGGCCGATTTGGCATGCACTACCCCAGCGGTAGCCCCACCGCGCCTTAGTACAAGGGACCTTTAACCAGCAAAGTGACGAATTTGCCCCCGGAATGCCATTAAAATAGCCAGTTTTGATTTAGGCAGTAACTGGACATTTTCAGCTGCTCTAACAGGTGAAGTGCCACTGAAAATTAGTGGATAGCCCCGAACAGACAATTTAGCTATCCAGGAGCCTTTTTTGACTGGTTAAATTGCTATGAATATTGACCTGTACATTGACCTGTACATAGTGGGACAGGGAGATATGGATGGAGACAGGAAGGTGACAAAACAGTACATAGTGGAGGAGTGGCCTAGTGGTTAGGGTGGTGGACTTTGGTCCTGAGGAACTGAGCTCAATTCCCAGCACAGGCAGCTCCTTGTGACTATAGGCAAGTCACTCAACCTGCCACATTGAGCCTGCCATGAGTGGGAAAGTGCAGGGTACAAACATAATAAAAAAAATATTTCTTGCTGGGCTTTCATTGCCTATTCTTCAGAGTCTAATTTTTAATATTTACCAGTATCTACATCAGAACCTTACTAAAAGACAATAGGGTGTTTTATTATTCCAACTTGATAAAACTTTTAGAAAAAGTATGCGACTGAAGCCTGCAGTACCCAAAGTTCCAAAAATAGATAAGGTGTTCTGGTCCACAGGATAGTGTTTGCTAGTCAAAATAAATAAGCAGCACCATTCCAAATATTTATTAAAGGTAGATATTCCAGGCAGGGATTCAGAATTTTTTTAAAAACTTCCAGTATTATTAGGAAAGGTATGGACAACAGGTGTGAGGATGTTATAATGCCGTTGTATCGCTCCATGGTGCGACCGCACCTTGAGTATTGTGTTCAATTTTGGTCGCCGCATCTCAAGAAAGATATAGTAGAATTGGAAAAGGTGCAGCGAAGGGCGACGAAAATGATAGCGGGGATGGGACGACTTCCCTATGAAGAAAGACTAAGGAGGCTAGGGCTTTTCAGCTTGGAGAAGAGACGGCTGAGGGGAGACATGATAGAGGTATATAAAATAATGAGTGCAATGGAACAGGTGGATGTGAAGCGTCTGTTCACACTTTCCAAAAATACTAGGACTAGGGGGCATGTGATGATACTACAGTGTAGTAAATTTAAAACAAATCGGAGAAACTATTTCTTCACCCAACGCATAATTAAACTCTGGAATTTGTTGCCGGAGAATGTGGTGAAGGCGGTTAGCTTAGCAGAGTTTAAAAAGGGGTTAGATGGTTTCCTAAAGAACAAGTCCATAAACCACTACTAAATGGACTTGGGAAAAATCCACAATTCCAGGAATAACATGTATAGAATGTTTGTACGTTTGGGAAGCTTGCCAGGTGCCCTTGGCCTGGATTGGCCACTGTTGTGGAAGGATGGTGGGCTCGATAGACCCTTGGTCTTTCCCAGTGTGGCATTACTTATGCACTTATGCCCGAATAGCACAGAAGTAGTGCAGGAGCCCTTACTGCCTCCTAAATAGGTAGCAGTATGGACTCCCAGTGATAAAGGCCATGTGCTAATGGAAAAATAAGTGTGTGGCCATTAAAAAAAAATGAATGAAGCCATTTTACTGCCGCACTAAAAAGGACCACAACATGCGGGAAACCCACACACTGACAGCAGCGCTGGACAATTTTTAGCATGGCTTAATAAAATATTACATTTAGGGGTTCTTTTACCAAGGTATGCTAACAGATTTAGTGTGTGCTAATGATTAGCACACGTTATATGATAAAATGTCCATAGGACTATAATGGGTGTCTTATCATTTAGAATGTGTTAAATCGGTTAGCACACCTTAGTAAAAGGACCCCTTATTTACCAACCACTTATGTAACACCATTAATGAGAATCATATAACACCATTTCTGATTCTTCTATTTATAATTCCTTTTCTATTAAAGATTATTTTCTTTTGGATTGGAGTAAGCCCATCTGAATGAGGAGAATTTTTATTGTTAATTCCCACCCTGAGCAACAGTCTATCTATCTAAATGTTTTATCTTGCTTATACCTTATGCTGTCTATTAAAATGTTTTATTGCATATTGTGTTGACATTGTAATGTAGCATACTACTACTACTATTTAGCATTTCTATAGCGCTACAAGGCATACGCAGCGCTGTACAAACATAGAAGAAAGACAGTCCCTGCTCAAAGAGCTTACAATCTAATAGACAAAAAATAAATAAAGTAAGCAAATCAAATCAATTAATGTGAACGGGAAGGAAGAGAGGAGGGTAGGTGGAGGCGAGTGGTTACAAGTGGTTACGAGTCAAAAGCAATGTTAAAGAGGTGGGTTTTCAGTCTAGATTTAAAGGTGGCCAAGGATGGGGCAAGACGTAGGGGCTCAGGAAGTTTATTCCAGGCGTAGGGTGCAGCGAGACAGAAGGCGCGAAGTCTGGAGTTGGCAGTAGTGGAGAAGGGAACAGATAAGAAGGATTTATCCATGGAGCGGAGTGCATGGGAAGGGGTGTAGGGAAGGACGAGTGTAGAGAGATACTGGGGAGCAGCAGAGTGAATACATTTATAGGTTAGTAGAAGAAGTTTGAACAGGATGCGAAAACGGATAGGGAGCCAGTGAAGGGTCTTGAGGAGAGGGGTAGTATGAGTAAAGCGACCCTGGCGGAAGATGAGACGGGCAGCAGAGTTTTGAACCGACTGGAGAGGGGAGAGGTGACTAAGTGGGAGGCCAGCAAGAAGCAGATTGCAGTAGTCTAAACGAGAGGTGACAAGGGTGTGGATGAGGGTTTTGGTAGAGTGCTCGGAAAGAAAGGGGCAGATTTTACGGATGTTGTAAAGAAAGAAACGACAGGTCTTGGCGGTCTGCTGGATATGAGCAGAGAAGGAGAGAGGAGAGTCAAAGATGACCCCAAGGTTTCGAGCTGAGGAGACAGGGAGAATGAGAGAGCCATCAACAGAAATAGAAAACGGGGGGAGCGGGGAGGTGGGTTTGGGGGGGAAAATGAGAAGCTCGGTTTTGGTCATATTTAATTTCAGGTGGCGTTGTATTGTTAATTGAATATGTTTACCACTGTAATTGTCTATTGCTTATGTTTGACTTATTCTTGCTGTACACCGCAGTCATTGAATTCCTTCAAAAAGATGGTAAATAAATCCTAATAATAAATAAAATAATAATAATAAATAAGCGGTTAAAATAGATGACTTTGGAAAAGAGGCTCTAGTTTTATTCATTTGTTTTCTAGTACCCAATTACATGCCTCACCAGTTAGCCCAATGTGTATTATAAATTATAATGATAAAGTATAATTATTAAAGTCTCACATCAATCCTCCCACTCATCTTAGCCACTTCGTATCCCCAATTCAAATAAAGCCCATAACATTTCATTACTCTTCCCCCAACCCTCATTAATAAACTGCTGCCTTTGGATACGTTTTAAAGGGGCAAACTCAGGTTCAATATAAGGAAATATTTCTTTACAGAAAAAGTAATGAACGCATAGAACATTTTCGCATTAGAGGCGATGAAGATAAGGAGAGTGCCAGAATTCAAGAAATCTTAGGATAAGCATTGAGGACCTCTAAGGGAGAAGAAGAGGCTATAGAGACTGGTCTCTTGATTTGGATGGGCAAACAGGGTAGACCATATGTTCTTGTTCTGCCATATATTTCTCAGTTCCTACATTAAGTTACTCACCCCTTCCATATGTCCATATTAAAATCTGTCATGGCAGATCCCTTTAGGGAGACAAGGCACTTCTCTGGATTCTGTCATAGTGTATAGTCAGCCTGAAGTCAAGGTAAATGAGATTCAGGGCTCCAAAGTATTCTGTAGGATGATGTAATACCTAGAACACTGAAAGGGCTTTAGTCAAAGGAAAGATCTTGGGTTCATTGAGCTAACCTTCTTATGCTTGTCCTCCTAAACAATTTCTGGAAAAAACATTTGATGGGTCATTCAGAAGCCATACGTGAGAGAAGAGGAAAAATGTGAGTCTCTACCACCTTCTGAGTGGCTCAGTTTATAGGAAAAGCTTGGAGGAGTGAACTTCTGATCTCTTGCTAGCAGATGTCAACATGATATTTGGTTGTTCCTATTCATTCCATAGTTACCATTTCCTCTTGGGGACCATCTTGTTCCTGTCTAGATATACACATGTGCATAGTCTTTACCTTGTTATCTTGCCAAAGTTTAGTCTTCACCACTCTAGTGTTGCCTTGTGCTATTTGATTTCTTACTGTGACCATATTACATTCCTGTGTCAGATGTACTAATAGAGAGCTATGTAGGTACAGTGCGAGCAACATGCAGCACTCCCACAGAGTGGCATAACAAGACAGAGGCCTGGTTGGGAAGGATTATAGAGGTATGCAGTATGTACAGCATAACGTGTAGCTCTGCATCGAGGTGCTAGTGACAGGTCTGAGTGGGGGAGGCAGGTTAGGTTCATGTGCACCACTGATACTGCCTATGGCAGCACACACAACTACCTCCCTTGGTTAGGCAGATCTGCAATGGTGATTCACTCTGAACCTACTTAAAGGTGTTGAGGGGAATATAACATTAACATATATTATTAATGCAGTCTGTGTTAGCAACAATAGTTCTTAGTGTTATGTAGAATCTGTGTGTGTCAGTGTAATGCCAGTCACAGTTCACAGGGTGTACTTCCCGTCTTTGGATAGCAGGAAGATATAGGAAGTTCCCCCTCCCTGTTATGAGTGAGAGAGAGAGAGCAGCCTGGAAGGAAAACATGTGCTCTGAAATCTCCATTTTGTTATGTTCACTTGTTTATCGTTTATTCATTTTACTATACCATCTCAAATTGTGGTTACAAAACAGAAATGGTTTACATATTAATATGAAAATAGTAATAAAAACATAAAAGAACTCCATCAAGTTGATAGGAAAGCAAACTAAAACAGCCATTCATTAAAAGATAAAACACCAATTTTGCTAAACAGCCATTCATAACAACAACATGACTAACATATAAATTTTACTGCATAGTCAATTCTAACTAGTATTGCCATTTTATCACAGATTATTTTCGACTGTCTCCTGGAATAAATACGTTTTCAAAAATTTTCGAAATTTAATGTAAGACACTTCCACTCTAAGATGTTTTGGGAGACAATTCCAGAGAGAGGGGGCCAAGAAAAAATATGCTGACTTTCTGGTGGATTCCCATCTAGCCTTTTGAGGAGAGGGGATAATCAATCTGTTATCTGTAAGAGAACAAAGAGTTCGCCTGGGCGAATATGGCAGAATAAGATTCGATAAGTACGATGGAATAAGTGAATATAGTACTTTATGAGTCAGTGTAGAGATTTTAAATTTTATTCTGGCTTCAACTGGAAGCCAGTGAAGTTGATATAAAAGTGGCATCGTTCAATCATATTTTGAGGCCCTGCAGATGATACTAGCTGCAGTATTCTGTATCATCTGTAAACGTTTTATATTTGTCTTTGTAAGTCCTGCATAAACACTATTACAATAGACCAGACGTGTTGTAATATATGCATGCGTTAGTGTACATAATGAAGCTTTGTCAATTGAGTTTCTAATTGAGCGTAGTTTTCGGAGATGATAAAAAGAATTCCTAACTACCACAGATATTTGTCTGTTAAATGACAGAGCTGAGTCAATAATGACTCCTAAATATCTGAACGATTGTACTGTTGGAATCGGTTTATCAAATAAAGTAGGTATAACAGCAGGAATAGTATCACGACCCGTAATCCACGATGTAACAGTCTTATCTGGATTTAAGACTAAATGATTTGTTTTAAGCCAACTAGCTACTGCTTTAAGACCATTCTGAATTTGCGTAAGTTCAATATCTAACGGCTTTACATAATGGATCAGGAGAAAATCATCGGTGTAAGAGTAGAAACTAATACCCAGTGATTGAATAAGTGAAGCAAAAGGGCTGACATATATGTTAAACAGAATTGGTGACAGGACTGATCCTTGTGGTACCAGAAATCAACTCTCTGTCTTATCGATAACACTGCAAAAGCGACTCTGCAAACAGGTTATGGGCCCAGACCCGAAGCTGGAAAAAGAAGATTTCAGCAGATATATTGGGAATCTCAGAAGATAAATTTCCTCCTTATTATTTACCAAAGAAAATACCAGATCAACGACAGCAACATTCTTTAGATATCTCAGCTTTATTGGATACTTCAGATTCAGACTTAGCCACTGCAGCTACTTTGGTAGCAACAGTGGCATTATCACCAGATAAACAATGGTTATTTCGTATGTTTTTCAAAAATAGAGAGAAATTATTTTTAGGCTTCAAAATTTAACTATTTCCTGATCTTCCAAGGGAAACCCAATGAAGACGCAAACAGTTTTTGGTATTAAAGCCTGGTGTTTTGCAATTAGGGGGTACTTTTTTTTTAGATACCCCTGTAAATGTATTATCAGGTATAATGTAGTTAAATATGTATTCACAGAGCCCTCTCATCTAACAACCTTTATAGCAACTAAAAGATCATTAGGAGGATAAATAAGCTCGATTAGTTAATTGCCAGCCTTAATTCTTAGGTACAATATTACCTTAAAAATCTTTTCTTATATTTCCTCATTCTTTATCAATCTTGGATCTCATTAATGTGGACGAGTGTTTATGTTGTTCACAACGTTCTTATATTATTTACAATGTTATGTTTCTTGAATCTTTATGAGAAAAATAACACTTTTTCTGTATAAGTGTAAATTCTTGGTTTAAAGATGTAAAACTTATAAATAAAAATTTTTTAAAAATTAATTTGATTCCTGTATTTCCTGTATATTTACCATAATTTGTATTTAGAAATGTTCTCATTTTTAGATGGCATTTGGATCCTTTTTTTTTGTTGTTGTACATTATGTAAACACACCAATCAAAGGTGAGGAAACTCCTGTGGAAGAACTATAACAACAAAAAGAAGTTATTTTACAAAAATAACTTCCACAATTCTTCAATAAAATGCCTCCCATTCAATGCATTTATTTAGACTCTCTGGCTCTACTGTAAAAATTCACTTTTGCTCCCTCTGAGAAAAAGCACCAGTACTTGTACTTTGTTACAGTACTTAAGTACGATTGGCAGTAGTTTTACTTGTAACGAGTTACATCTTTTTTCCAATACTTTTTACTTGTAACTCGTTACAATTAAGCCATACTTTTGTACTTAGTAAAGAAGTACAAGTTAAGAAAGTATTTTTTAAATAAAATATTTTTCCTTACCTCTGTTTGTCCCCCTCAGACACAGTTTGCAGCTTATTGGTCCCAAACTTCCAGTCCCCAAAACAGCTGAGCTGGGACCAGAAGTTTGGGTCCAATCAGAGGCAAGCCAGCATCTGACATCACCTCACCAGGAGCTGTTGCTGCTACACACTGGTCATCTTACCAGGAGCTGCTGGTGCACGTGGCTGGTGCAAATCATCCTGCTGGGAGGTATGGTACAGGAACCAGCCGTGGGAGTGCTGCAGAGCCTCGACACCGCAGTAGGTGATCCGATGCAGCAGATAGGCATGTTTGGGGCTCATGATTCTGAGGTCTGAAGTGCAGCGGGGCAGGGGCCTTCCTCCAGCAATGTTCACTATCACACTGCCTGCTCTGCTTCCCCACCCCATGCTCGGCTTTAATCCACGGGGGTAGGGGATGGAGAGCAGGGCAAGCAACATGGCAGCGAACATCACACCTTTAGGCCTGTGGAGAGTAACAATTTACTTTCTGGAGCTGAAGTTGAAATTCTGTTTAACATCCCATTTGCTGTTTTTTTTTTTTTTTTTTTTACATTAGATTGCATTTCATTATGGTCTATTTTAAGAGCAAGCACAGTTCTCATGCACTATTCATGCTAATGTGTGCCATCATTCATCTTTGCGCCTTTCTCTTTTAAATGCTGGACATTTCAGAGACTATTTTCCATATCGGTACCACTGGCATTGTGAGTATCCATTCTTCACTTTGTTTACTGTTAGTTAAAATTGGAATGTTTTAGTGCCCGCAGACTTCTGCTAGAACAATTTGATATGCAAAGTGTCACACAATTGTTTAAGCACAATGTATGTCACACATGCTTTTCTATTTCTTTGTAAAGCACATTTTGTCATTCAATGTTTTTTTTCTATAAGCTGAGTCCAATACCTATCATAGAGGTGCTTTAAAAATTTTCTGCTATGCATATTTACTCATTATGGACTAGATTCTACATATCACGCCTAAACAATTGGCACTGAGATGAAATTCACCTAAGCGTATTCTGGGGCCCTTTACTAAGCTGCGGTAAAGTACGCCTTAATATAGGCATACTTTAAATAATAAGCCTAAATTTCTATGCAATATATAGAATACACCGACCACTGCTCTGTGCAACTAAATTTAGTCATGGGCAGTTACTCCAACTGAGTTCGATTCCCACTTCAGGCACAGGCAGCTCCTTGTGACTCTGGGCAAGTCACTCCATTGCCCCATGTAAGCCGCATTGAGCCTGCCATGAGTGGGAAAGCGTGGGGTACAAATGTAACAACAAGTAAATCCCGATGGCTAAATTACGTGTGGACGGGTGTATTCTATAACAATGCATATAGATTTTAAAAATGCCCATGACCCCCTATTCCATGCCCACTTTTCAACTACGTGACTTAGAATTTACATGTAGCACATTACAGAATATGCTTAGATAGTTCTGAACATAAATTCTAACTAATGCCAATTAGTGCTGATAATTGGTTGTTAATATCCAGTTATCAAAGTTGATTAGCTTGTTAACAAATTAGCTTATGCACATTGGTATGGAAAATGCCTCAATTTCCATACAGAAATCTTGGCACGATATATAGAGTCCTGGTGTATGTATGTAATGCTTTTCACCTTTTCACCACTCTGGATTTGTATTATAGATATATACTTGATTTGTTTGTTCTTTTTTTCCTTTTCTTTTTTCCCTTCTGTTTGACCCATCCCTTCTCTCTCTCTTTTCCCTTTCCCTCCCTCCTTTCCTTTTTTTCTCTCCTCCCTCTTCCACTCCCCCTTTTTGCTCTTTGTTCTCTTTTTCTGACTTTCCACCCTTTTTCCCATCTTTTAACCCTCTCTTTTCTCTTCTTGTTTCTTTTCTCTCTCTCTCTGATGATGCATCATCCGCTTTTTCTCAGTTTGATACTTATCTAGATTTTTAAAAAACTGATGGCATGTCTCAGTGACCAGCTACTGTTGGGCCTTAACTCAGAGAATTTGATAAAAAAAATATATATATACTATCTACCTGTCATGCCATAGCTCAGATTATGTCCCATCATTAATTCAAGGCATCCTTTGATCCACATGAGCTGACCACAGAGTACAGATATTTCTGCAATTCATCATGGTCTTTGTTTGTGCTTTTCGTGCCACGCCTCCAGAGTCTCTAATCATGGCTGGGCACTACTCACACAAATACAATCCCCTCGACCGATATCTTAAAAGAACCAGACAACTGGTAGCGCTATTTTAGACTGTAACCAAGACAAAAAGAGACCAAGGAAGTGCTTCCTGGGGTTAACTCAGGTTTATTTAATTATCCAGAGATTAGGATAAAAAAATTAAGAAAAATAGTCATAGAAATAGTCTAGGATATGACAGAAATGAGAACATATAAAGAAATGGAAAATTACAATGGAAAGTGGGAGCAGGACATTCTTTCAAACTCCCTGGCTTGGGAGCCAAAAGAGATGTACACTGCCCAACCTCCTATCTGGCACAAGACAAAAAGGGAGCACTAGGGGGAGGGGTTGTCACACCCCCTTAGTTAGCACCTTACAGTCAGTCAGGATCTCTAGTATCAATAAAATACACAGCATCTGTTTATATTTCCTTTTGAAGATGCATTTGGTCTGTAGTCCAAGTGTCTTGGACATACATTTCTCAAACCTTTAATTAGTATTTCTCCTATTCTGAAAGAGGAGACAAAAGTTAAATACTGCTTCCTTATAAAGTTGTTATAGAGGTGTTAGGCTTCTCTTGTCAGGGAGATAGTGTTTGAATTGTTCTAGGCAGAGAAGGAAATAAGGTGTTACCTGATTCGTGGTAGTAAAAGGGTAATTCTGTCCGGGATAGTAGCCTTACTTCCAAGGGCATGGGAAAGAATTCTGTCTCTTGGCCATATTCAAAGGGGGAGATTCTCCCCCTTCTGCAATAATATTTTCTTATCCAGTCCTTACTACAGGATTTCTATCTCTCTCTCCTCTGTCAACCCTGCCCCCTACACCTGGAACTTCCTTTGATCTGCATCCTAAAAGTCTCTCAAAGGCTAATAAATACATTCATGTGAATAGCAAATGGACAACAAATGGCAGGAGCTCATTGTCTTTCACTTGCTTGGTCAGAGGAAGGTGGGGGAAAGAGATGGGGGTACTT
Source organism: Microcaecilia unicolor (assembly GCF_901765095.1). NCBI lineage: Eukaryota > Metazoa > Chordata > Amphibia > Gymnophiona > Siphonopidae > Microcaecilia > Microcaecilia unicolor. Next base: position 99,395,835 of record NC_044039.1, read on the forward strand.
GCTCCACCTGGCTTGCTTAATATCATTGTAATTTACAGAAAAAAGAGAAATGTCCACTTCTCATCGTCTGTACATTAATTCTTAGATATAGATACTTAGCAGCACTGAAACTGCTTGGTTCAGGCCTTCATAAGTACAAAGTACACCTCCACCAACATCTTCAAAGGTTTTGATAGAATTAAATAAAGTAATTCAAAGTTGAGCAGACAAAAAACTGTGTGCCCAGACTTTTCATGCAACCCCAAAGAGCCAGGAACTTCTTCCTTCACTGCACCATAGCCTTATGTATGTATGTATTTATTTATTTTTAAACAAACCTTTATTAAGACAAATCAGCAGAAAAAATATCACTCTCCCTAAGTGACTTCTCGGGGCTGCCAGGGTAAATGCATTAAAGGAATATCATCCTCCCTTTCCTGCTCCAACCCATCCAACCCATTGTTTAATTTCCCGCATTTGCCAAGTTAGAATCACACGCAACTGGGAGGCACAGTAATATCTATGGAAGTTAGGTACCGTCAAATCCTCATCATTCTTCCCTACCCACATGATATGTCGGGCAACCCAAGGTTGGCGACCCGTCCAAAGGAACCTGTGGAATAAACGTTGCATATAATCCAACTCAGTACCAGTAAGGCTGCAAACAAATACAACAGACAAGGCAAAATCATAATTTTCAAGACCTCAATGTGGCCCAGCCAAGACACAGTAAGGTGCCTCCACTGATCAAGATGCAGGAGGTTATGGGCTGGGTCCTGTTTAGCTATTAACCACTTTAAACCCCACCTGAGTTGTGAAAGGGAGGAGAAGAGAGCTGGCAGTGGAAGAAGAGAGATCCCCTGGAAGATACTGGCTAACCCTCTGGACTTGTGGTGGACAGTGTGTCCAAAGGAGACAAGCAGGCTGAAAATCCTGGGGAAAGAAGTCCCTAAAGCATTAGTGTTGGACTGTGTATCCTCAGTACTTATAGGAACTGTATGTTCAAAGGACTGTGTGGCCCAAGTACTTGTAAAGAACTGTGGGTTCAAGGGAAGGACTGTGTGTCCCAAGTATAGGCAAGAACTGTGTGTTCAAAGGAGGAAGGACTGTGTATCCCAAGTACTGAAGAAAGCAGGCTGCAAAGCCTGGGGTTAGAAGTCCCCAAAGTATTGATGTTAGTACTGAGCCCATGTGCCTGTGTGGTGGAGGCTCAGTGTGAAGACATGTGACAGTATAAAGTATTTACGCTGGAAGAAGTGTGCCCAAGGGGCTGGAATAAAGAGTTGCCTGAGGAATATGCTGTTGGTGAGACCTGTCTAATTTGCTTAATGAGAACCAGGTCACCCTGAGCGAGAAGGGGTAGCACACTAATCTGCATATGATTTGCATATTGAGAACCAGGTCACCCTGAGTGAGAAAGGGGATATTACAATATACTGGCTTCATATTCGGCATTTTAGTCTGGTGCGTGTATGTTTTTGTTGATTTTATTAATAGCCATAATGAATATGTATGAGATGTATATATGCAAATGAATATGCAAATGTGCCCAGCCACACCCTTTGCCCCCCCAAATGAAACAGTCAAACTACGCCCATGCATACGATGCTATATTTTGTACCTTTATTTGAATATTTTTATTGCTGTAATTATCTATAGCTGTGTTTGAGTTGTTCTTGCTGTACACTGCCTTGAGTGAATTCTTTCAAAAAGGCAGTAAATAAAATCCTAATAAATAAATAAATAAATAAATAAATAAATCAGGATCTTAAATATCATCTGCAATTAGTCCAGCAGTGGTATTTTGAATTTTAAAATAAGGCTAGTCGGTTGTTAGCGCACCACTTCAAGAAGCAGCATACCAGGAATAATGTTCTTTGTATTAGCATTTGGGGAGGGGAGATTTTGTGGGGGGACTATACGATCAGGGCTCGATTTGTGCACATCTATTTTCGGCCAAAAATAAAAGGCCTTTTTTTGCAGGCACGCTGAACAATGGACCTGCGCGCGTCCAATATGGCGCACCTTAGTAAAAGGACCCCTCAAGCAGCTATCTTCCTCAGTGCTCCTCAGCCCCGCCCCCCCCCCGTGTGACCTTTAAAGATCTGCAACCTGATAGTCTGCACCCATATGGTGATTCAATAATCCTTTACTGAAAAAGTCTGAGTTTTATAAATTCAGTAAAGGCACTATATAAGAATATTTTCAGTTTAATGATCTTGTGAATGTTTCCACGGAGATACAATGAGATACATTAAGGTAACCATGTATGGTGCAATTTTTGGATATAGTGCTAGGAATAATATTCAGCATAAAAAAGATACTCAGACTTTATTATAGGAAAATGATACATTAGAACATGCTTTAATGAAAAAATGGGAAAATACTATTTTGCAGAAGCTGGTGTATGCTTAATTCCAATGCTATCATAATGCCAGTGAAAAAGCACAGGAAGAGATATATATTCATCATTTTGCTAGCAATAAGGCTAGCATATTACTTGCATTTTATTTAAAAGGGAAGAAACGCAGGAGCTTTATACAAACTATAGAGATTCATAGGAGCAATTGCTTACTAGGCAAGAAACTATTGTATCCCACTTTTATGAGTCCTATATTCAATTATATCAGTCAGAAATAGAGACTTTTTGACATATCGAGATGTTCTTGAACTTAATTAAAGGACCAACTCTTCTGAAGCATGAGAGGGTAAGCTTAGAGGCTCCAATTACAGTAGAGGAAAAACAAGGCAATAGGGTCCTTTAAAGCAAACAAAAGCAGCAAGGGTGCTGGTGAAATGCCAAATTAAAAGGATAACACAGCTGATTCACCAAAAACAATACCAGACTCTGCCTACATCTTTTACAATCAACTAAAGAGTTAAATCAACAAGCTTTTTAAGTCTCCTTAGATGCTGAAAAGGCCTTTGAGATAGTTGAATGATCTTATATGTTTTAAGTATGATTTGGTACAAACTTTGTTAATATAGTCCAACTTCTATATTTGAATCTTGTTGCCTGATTGTATGTCAGTAATAGAATATCTGAATCTTATACCCTGCAAAGGGGTACTAAACAAGGATGCCCACTTTCACCTGTTTTATTTAACCTAACTTTGAAACAAATTCTGTGTACAACAACAAGGCACTTTAAAGCGATTACTTTTGTATCCCTTGGTAGCTCTGGAAATAAAATCTCTGCTTATACAGATGTTCTACTTTATATTTCTAAACCATAGAAAATGATTTCTCCATTGCTACAGTTGATTAAAATTTTGGAATGTTTTCTGGATACAAAATTAATTGGACATGCCACTGAGTGTTTACTGTACAAAGGATATGTTTAATCAATTTGCTTTTCAGTGGCAAAGTGAAAGGCTTGAAATACTTGGGTGTCACTCTGCTCCCTGATTTAATATCAACAAAAGAGACAATGGTCCCCTTTATATTTTTTGATGGGGTAGGTTGGAAACTTAAAACAATAATTATGTATTATGTGTGTGCTCTCCTTACTCTTCCCCACTGGGTTTTATAAAGATCTGGATCCAGTTATTAACTCATTTCCTGTGGCAAGATATAAGACCTCTGATAGTATTGCAAAGATCTAAAGAATAAGATGAATTTTCTTTTATTTGTTTAATTAGCTCTCAGCATTTATATTGAGACAGGGCATCTTTGGCTGTGCACTATAGAACCAGAATTATTGCCTTCTTGGTTAAAGCTGGAACATATGCTGGGTATGTTGATGAAGCTGACATGCATGCTGGGTGCCTGTATGCCTCAGAGACTGAGGGCTAATCCAATGTTGCTTTCTACATTTAGGGCTCCTTTTACAAAATAGTGTTGCCAATTAGCAGTGCGCTGAATGTGAGGAAGCCCAGTCAATTGCCATGGGCTGCGCACCGCTAATCGGTAGCGCAGCTTTGTAAAAGGAGACCTTAACGCCTCGAGGCAGCATGATAGAATCCTTTGACCAGTGACAAAAAACACTTGGCAGATTTCATTATGGTGGAATATATATATCCAAGTGGATGGAAAAAATATGCTAGACCTCATGAATGCAGAAAGAGATCTGGATGCTTGAAACATATTATAATTGAATGGCAGCTTATGAGATTTCTAGAGCTGTAGAGGAAATAAAGGATTCTGGTTTTGTAATGTTTCAAGTGGTTGCAACTGCATCATATGCTTAAAGCTAGGATTAAAGATCATACGCTTTTTTGTCTATTGGTACTGAATACTTGGCAGCAAATATGGCACAAAATCCGTTTCGTGTTACACATCCAGGAACACTAAGATTCTAGTTGGGTATGGCAGATGCAGTGCAGCATTATTTAAAACAGTATAGACTTGTGGTGGCAATTGCAATACAAGACATTTTGCAGTGTTTTTATTTTTTTTTATTTTGTTACATTTGTATCCCACATTTTCCCACCTATTTGCAGGCTGAATGTGGCTCACATAGTACCGTAAAGGCGTTCGCCAATTCCGGTATAAGCAGTTACACAGTGATGTTGTGGTAGAATGAGGTTCATGTGGAACATACATATTAGGGAATCGTATAGAGGAAGAGTTACGTTATGTCCATTACGTGCTTTGGTTTCGTAATGTTGCAGAGTTCAGGCATTTAAGTTGGGTCCGTAGGGTATGCCTTTTTGAACAGGTAAGTTTTTAGTGATTTTCGGAAGTTTAGGTGGTTATACGTTGTTTTCACGGCTTTTGGTAATGCGTTCCATAGTTGTGTTCTTATGTAGGAAAAGCTGGATGCATGAGTTGATTTGTATTTGAGTCCTTTGCAGCTTGGGTAGTGGAAGTTTAGATATGTTCATGTTGGTCTGGTTGTATTTCTGATTGGTAGGTCGATGAGGTCTGCCATGTATCCCGGGGCCTCGCCGTAGATAATTTTATGAACCAGGGTGCAGATATTGAAAACAATACGTTCTTTGATTGGGAGCCAGTGAAATTTTTCTCGGAAGGGTTTGGCGCTTTCGAATCTCGTTTTTCCAAATATAAGCCTGGCTGCGGTGTTTTGAGCGGTCTGAAGTTCTTTATGAGTTGTTCTTTGCATCCCGCATAAATTCCACTGCAGTAGTCTATATGGCTTAGAACCATTGATTGTATCAAGTTGCGAAATGTTTCCCTCGGGAAGAATGGTTTCACGCGTTTGAGTTTCCACATTGAGTGGAACATTTTCTTTGTTGTAGATTTCACATGGCTCTCTAGTGTAAGGTTGTGGTCGATCGTAATGCCGAGGATTTTCAGGCTGTCTGAGATGGGGAGGGTGCAATCTGGGGTGTTTATATTTGTGGGGTTGTTCGCGTTGTATTGGGATGAGAGGATGAGACAGTGTGTTTTTTCTGTATTGAGTTTTAGTTGAAATGCATTTGCCCATGAGTTCATGATGTTCAAGCTGAGCTTAATTTCATTGGTGATCTCTGTCAGATCATGTTTGCAAGGAATGTATATTATGACATCATCCGCATAGATGAAAGGGTTAAGGCCTTGGTCGGATAAGGACTTGGCTAGTGGGGTCAACATTAGGTTGAAAAGGATTGGTGATAGTGGTGATCCTTGAGGTACTCCGCAGTCTGCTTTCCATGGTGATGATATGTTTGAACTTGATTTCACTTGATATGTTCTAGTGGTTAGGAAACCCTTGATCCAACTAAGTATATTTCCTCTGATCCCGAAGTAATCTAGGAGTCTTAGTAGTATATTATGGTTTACCATGTCGAATTGGAGGAGAAGTATGCTTTTACCTGTTGCTATTTCCTGTTTGAATTTGGCTAGGAGAGTAATTAGTACTGTTTCAGTGCTATAGAGGGGGCAGAATCCTGATTGTGATTCATGTAATATTGAGAATTTGTTTATATAATCAGTACGTTCTTTGGTTACCATGCTTTCCATTAATTTGATTACAGTGGGATAGATGCTACTGGGCGGTAGTTGATGATTTCGTTTTTATTTTTCTTGGTATCTTTTGGTATTGGGATGAGTAGGATGTTGCCATTTTCCTTAGGGAAGAGACCTTGTTGAAGCATGTAGTTTAGGTGGGATGTCAGGTCTGCTATGAAGCGGTCAGGGGCGGATTTTTTCAGGTAGCTAGGGCAGGTATCCAATTTACAGTGAGTGTTGGAGAACCTTTTGGTCGCCTGGGTAACTGTTTCGGTGGTGAGGAGAGTGAAGTTTGACCAAGTTCAGTCAGCTGGGTATTCTCCAAGGGTTGGGTCCAAGCCATTGATGAAGTTTTTGATATTGGTATTGTCCTGAGGTAGAGTGTTGCGTAGGTTTGCAATTTTTTCATTGAAGTATTTAGCAAGTTGAAAAAATATGGTACATATAAATGGGCATTATTAGTGGAACCTACTATGTATAATTTACAAATATGAGGCCATCACTACAGAAAAGGCAGGTCATTATGACAGATTCTGTGCAATCTGGGCTCAGCTTCAACATTATTTAAAAATGTCTAGGTGATCAATGCTTTTGTGTTATAGTCTGTGAAGGTAGTATGTCCCTGTTCTTGGAGTAGGGGATATTTCAATATCTGAAAATAATTGTATGTGTTACTGGATTGTTTTGTAATACTGTTATCTCAATAAAACTACCAATAAAAATTGTGAACTTAAAATGATCATTCTGAGAAGTTTGATACTTGAAGCCATTGCTTATTCTATATATATGATTTCAGATAATGAGATGTTAAAGCAATGTATAGGGGGTCTTTACTAAAGCTTAGCTCGCGTTATCAGCAGCAGGACCCACAGGAATAAAATGGGCTCTGCTGCAGATAACTTGAGCTACGCTTTAGTAAAAGTCCCCCATAGTGGATGTTTTACATGTGCTGGACCTGAACCATAATACTGCTAAGTGTTTTATGATATTGTATTCTTAATTTCTCAACTTTCTGGCTACAGGTTTAGCAACCTGATATATCCCTACAGTCAGGTTTAGCAACCTGAGACATTCCTACAGTCTTAAGCTTAAGCCCACCCACCCTGCCCCTCAACCCACCCACCCCAAGATGGACACTTCATAAATAACTTCCCCAAATACACTAATTATCACAATTTAACTCCACCCATATTACAACTGTCTCTGAAAAGAAAACCCCTCATTATCACAGGAATCCCCAGTCTTCTACTCACCAGCTAAGGATTACTGCTCTAAAAATAAGAATCTCAGCCAACAGACCCATAGGCTGCTGTTCTCACTATGTCATACCTGTTCATACCCATTTCAATCAGTCAGGATGACTTTTATTCTCTGTAATAATTGTGGTGCTTTAGTTTCAAGACCAATTATCTGGAGACTTAAGGCTTGTCCTATCTGTCTGCAACTCACTAGATTAAAACACGAGCTCAGTAAAGTAAAACAGGAACTAGATGCTCTTAAAGCAGCATCTAGGACCGCACAATATCATACTGCACAGAATCATACCAAATTATCACCACTACCACAAAGGATAAAACTACCTAAAAATAGATGGATCACTGTAGGCTCAGGCAGACTTCGTTATGTGACAAGAAAACATCCGACCTCACAAGTGTTACCCCTACAAAATTCTTTTACTCCATTACAGCACTGTGATGTTCTTGAAAACAGAACGGAAGCCAAAGAAAAAATAATAAAAGTGGAACAAAAAGATATGAAGGTACCCAAAGAGAAAAGAAACGCCCGAATCACTAATGTTGAAACGCATACCAGGAAATGTAGATGGAAAGCGATGACCACAAATGCTCGCAGTCTAAGCAATAAAGTTCATGACCTTCAGGCTCTGATGTTGGAGGCAGACTTGGATGTTGTTGCAATCACAGAGACGTGGCTAAATGGTTCCTATGAATGGGATGCAAACATACCAGGCTATAATCTATTTAGGAAGGATAGAGAGGGTCGTAAAGGTGGCGGAGTAGCTCTGTATGTGAGGAATGATATCACTGCGACTGAAATGACAGGGACCTGGGGAAAGGAAGAAGCGATATGGATCACCTTAAAAAGAGATGATAGAACCTCTGTCCACGTGGGTGTTGTCTACAGACCTCCGACACAATTGGAGGAATTAGATAAAGACCTGATCGCAGATATTCAAAAGTTGGGAAGCAAGAGAGAGGTGCTGTTGCTGGGAGATTTCAATCTGCCGGATGTAGATTGGAAGGTTCCATCTGCAGAATCGGAAAGAAGTAGAGGGATCGTGGATGCTTTCCAAAGTGTTTTGCTCAGACAAATGGTGATGGAACCCACGAGGGAGGGAGCAACACTGGATCTGGTGCTCACAAATTGGGATAGCGTGTCAAATATCCGAGTGGGTGCCCACCTGGGCAGCAGTGACCATCAAACGGTTTGGTTTGATATAACAGCTAAAGTGGAGAGCGACCACTCAAAACTCAAAGTCCTGGATTTCAAGCGTGCTGACTTTAGTAAAATGGGGGAATACCTGATGAAGGAGATGATGGGCTGGGAAGAAATACGAGAAGTGGAAGGACAGTGGTCCAGGCTGAAAAAAGCTATAAATAGGGCCACGAACCTTTATGTAAGGAAAGTAAATAAAAGCAAGAGAAAAAGGAAACCGATATGGTTCTCCAAGCAAGTGGTTGAGAAAATAAAGGCTAAAGAGTTGGCGTTCCAGAAATACAGAAAAACTCAAGAAAAGGAACACATGGAGGATTACCGGATGAAAATGAAAGAAGCCGAGAGAGAGATACGACTGGCAAAAGCACAAGCGGAAGAACAAATGGCTAGAAATGTAAGGAGGGGTGACAAAAATTTCTTCAGGTATATTAGTGAAAGGAGAATGACTAAAAAGGGAATTGTGAGACTAAAAGATACTGCAAACCGCTATGTGGAAAATGATGAAGAAAAAGCAAATTTGCTAAATAGATACTTTTGTTCTGTTTTCACAGAGGAAAATCCTGGAGAAGGACCGCGATGGACTGGAAATAATACAATTGAGAATGAAGTGGATAGAGCACTGTTCACGGAAGAAAGTGTGTATCAACAACTTGAAAAGCTAAAGGTGGACAAAGCCATGGGACCGGATGGGATCCACACCAGGATATTGAGGGAGCTCAGAGAGGTTTTGGCGGGTCCTCTTAAAGATTTGTTTAATATATCCTTGCAGACAGGAAAGGTTCCAAGGGATTGGAGAACGGTGGAGGTGGTCCCTCTTCACAAAAATAGTGATAGGGAAGAAGCTGGAAACTACAGGCCGGTAAGCCTCACTTCGGTTATTGGAAAAGTAATGGAAGCGATGCTGAAGGAAAGGATAGTGAATTTTCTGGAAGCCAATAAGTTGCAAGATCCGAGACAACATGGTTTTACCAAAGGGAAATCGTGCCAAACGAATCTCATTGAGTTCTTTGATTGGGTGACAGGAGAATTGAATCAGGGACGAGCTATGGACGTAATCTACTTAGATTTCAGCAAAGCTTTTGACAAGGTTCCCCACAGGAGGCTCTTAAATAAACTGGAGGGGCTGAAGATAGGACCTGAAGTGGTGAACTGAATTAGGAACTGGTTGACGGACAGACGCCAGAGGGTGGTGGTGAATGGAATTCTCTCGGAGGAAGGAAAGGTGAGTAGTGGAGTGCCTCAGGGATCGGTGCTGGAGCCAATTCTGTTCAATATATTTGTGAGTGACATTGCCGAAGGGTTAGAAAGTAAAGTTTGCCTATTTGCGGATGATACTAAGATCTGTAACAGAGTGGACACCCGGGAGGGAGTGGAAAACATGAAAAAGGATCTGAGGAAGCTAGAAGAATGGTCTAAGGTTTGGCAATTAAAATTCAATGCGAAGAAATGCAAAGTGATGCACTTAAGGAATAGAAATCCACGGGAGACGTATGTGTTAGGCGGGGAGAGTCTGATAGGTACGGGCGGAGAGAGAGATCTTGGGGTGATAGTATCTGAGGATTTGAAGGCGACGAAACAGTGTGACAAGGCGGTGGCTGTAGCTAGAAGGTTGTTAGGCTGTATAGAGAGAGGTGTGACCAGCAGAAGAAAGGGGGTGTTGATGCCCCTGTATAAGTCGTTGGTGAGGCCCCACCTGGAGTATTGTGTTCAGTTTTGGAGGCCGTATCTTGTTAAGGATGTAAAAAGAATTGAAGCGGTGCAAAGAAAAGCTACGAGAATGGTATGGGATTTGCGTTACAAGACGTATGAGGAGAGACTTGCTGAACTAAACATGTATACTCTGGAGGAAAGGAGAAACAGGGGTGATATGATACAGACGTTCAAATATTTGAAAGGTATTAATCCGCAAACAAACCTTTTCTGGAGATGAGAAGGTGGTAGAACGAGAGGACATGAAATGAGATTGAAGGGGGGCAGACTCAAGAAAAATGTCAGGAAGTATTTTTTCACGGAGAGAGTAGTGGATGCTTGGAATGCCCTCCCGCGGGAGGTGGTGGAAATGAAATGGTAACGGAATTCAAACATGCGTGGGATAAGCATAAAGGAATCCTGTGCCGAAGAAATGGATCCTCAGGAGCTTAGTCAAGATTGGGAGGCGGGGCTGGTGGTTGGGAGGCGGGGATAGTGCTGGGCAGACTTATACGGTCTGTACCAGAGCCGGTGGTGGGCAGCGGGACTGGTGGTTGGGAGGCGGGGATAGTGCTGGACAGACTTATACGGTCTGTGCCAGAGCCGGTGGTTGGGAGGAGGGGCTGGTGGTTGGGAGGCGGGGATAGTGCTGGGCAGACTTATACGGTCTGTGCCCTGAAGAGCACAGGTACAAATCAAAGCAGGGTATACACAAAAAGCAGCAAATATGAGTTATCTTGTTGGGCAGACTGGATGGACCATGCAGGTCTTTTTCTGCCGTCATCTACTATGTTACTCTCCAGCTTATAATTGAAAAAGAAAAACGCCTATATTGCGACCCAAATCGGGAGATAGACGTTTATCTCACAAAAACAAATAAAGCGGTATAATCGAAAGCCGAATTTGGACGTTTTCAACTGCACTCCGTCGCGGATGCGGACAAAGTTGATGGGGGCGTGTCAAAGGCGTGGTGAAGGCGGAACTGGGGTGTGGTTATCGGCCGATCAGAGATAGGCGCCTTTCGCCGATAATGGAAAAAAAATATGCGTTTTTAGCGAGAATTTAGGGCACTTTTCCTGGACCCTGTTTTTCCACGAATAGGGCCCCAAAAAGTGCCCTAAATGACCAGATGACCACTGGAGGGAGTCGGGGATGACCTCCCCTGACTACCCCAGTGGTCACAAACCCCCTCCCACCACAAAAATATGCCATTTCACAACTTTTTATGTTCACCCTCAAATGTCATACCCACCTCCCTGGCAGCAGTATGCAGGTCACTGGAGCAGTTATTAGGGGGTGCAGTGGACGTCAGGCAGGTAGACCCAGGCCCATCCCCCCCCACCTGTTACACTTGTGCTGGTAAATGGGAGCCCTCCACACCGCCCCCCAAACCCACTGTACCCACATGTAGGTGCCCCCCTTCACCCCTTAGGGCTATAGTAATGGTGTAGACTTGTAGGTGGTGGGTTTTGAGGGGGATTTGGGGGGCTCAACACCCAACGGAAGGGTGCTATGCACCTGGGAGCTCTTTTACCTTTTTGGGTTTTTTTGTAAAAGTGCCCCCTAGGGTGCCCGGTTGGTGTCCTGGCATGTGAGGGGGACCAGTGCACTACGACTCCTGGCCCCTCCCACGAACAAATGCCTTGGATTTATTCGTTTTTGAGCTGGGCGCTTTCATTTTCCATTATCGCTGAAAAAAAAAACCGCCCAGCTCACAAATTGTCGAATAAAACATGGACGTCTATTTTTTCCCAAAATACGGTTCGGTCCGCCCCTTCACGGACCCGTTCTCGGAGATAAACGCCCATGGAGATAGACGTTTTCGTTCGATTATGCCCCTCTATGTATCCCTTTTCTAGACTTTATTGCTTATTGCTTAATTAATTTGTCCTGTGAATCTGTATTATGGTGTACTTCTTTGTCTTCTACCCGAGACCCTCAAAAAAGAAAAAAAAAAAATCTCTCTCCCTTTCTGTCTTGCTCTGATTAGTAGAGAGGATAGGCTTTTCAAACTGTTTATTGTCCTTCACCCTGCTAACTCTTGTTATAGTATTCTAAATGTGGCTACCATACTGTGGATTAGCTCTGCCAGGTTTATTTTCCATTGTCAGTCCTGGGTGAAAAAAAAAAAAAAGCAGCTTTAGTCTTACATTTGGTTCATTTACCTTGAAGAAACTGCTATAACTCTTGGGAATATCTAGATTTAAAGGGGAAAAATGAGTTTCAAACTGAATTAGATTGTTTAATCAAACTGTGTAATTCCTTGCCCCTCCTAGAGAACTTTTTGATAGAGGATTTGGCTGACTCACTGAGAGGTAATCACCAAAACTGGATTTGGATAGGCTGGAGTGAGCATTGACGGCACCTCCAGTAGATGGCACATAAGGATAGAGCTGGGCAGACTTCTACAGTCTATGTCCCAGAAATGCCAAAGAAAGACTCATGATAAAGTATATAATATCACATTCATTGTTGATTTAATCATGAATTGATAATGAGTGGGACTGATGGGCAGACTGGATGGACTGTTCAGGTCTTTATCTGCGTCATTTACTATTTTACTATGGAAAGTTCTCTTCCACATATTATGAAAGCATATTTCCTCTACAATGTAGAATTTGGGTTATGAAGGAGTTGGGGACCCACTGGAAATATTAGTTGAGGAATGTGCTTTAAGAGCAAATATGGTTGCTCTCTTTTCCAACTCGTCTGAAATAAATTTAGTTTTAGTAGTTTTTTTTCTGGAAGAGATTGACTTCCTTTAATGGAATGCCTACTCATGTTTTTCTTGATGTATCCATTAGGACTCAATTCTTCCATAGGGAATTTCTTAAATTGAAACCTAGGGCTTTATGCTTGGATATGTCCTTTTTTCTGAGATTTCCTAAGCAGTTCCAAATAAGAATAGCCGTACTGGGTCAGACCAATGTCCATCAAGTCCAGTATCCTGCTTCCACCAGTGGCTAATCTGGGTCACAAGTACTTGGCAGAAACTCAATTAATAGCAACATTCCATGCTAACAAACCCAGGGCAAACAGTGGCTTCCCCCATGTCCATCTCAATATCAGACTATGGACTTTTCCTCCAGGAACTTGTCCAAACCTTTTTTTTTAACTCAGATATGCTAACCACCGTTACCGCATCCTCTGGCAATGAATTCCAGAACTTAACTATTTGTTGAGTGAAAAAATATTTCCTCCTATTTGTTTTAAAAGTATTTCCATGTAATTTGATTGAGTGACCACTGGTTTTTGTATTTTTGAAAGAGTGAAAAATTGATTCACTTTTACTCGTTCTACACATCTTAGGATTTTGTAGATCTCAATCATATCCACACTCAGCTGTCTCTTTTCCAAGCTACAGTTAAGCTGTGGATTGCATTGGGATCTAAAGAGAGATGTTTTTAACTTTTAAGTCTTCACCCAAGAGAAACCATATACATGCAGAGGTGTCATGCCTACAGTCAATAGTCTGTACAACCCACTGGAGACAGGGCCGCCGAGAGGGGGGGGCAGGGGGGGCAAAATTCCCCGGGCCCGGGCCTCCAAGGGGGGCCTGGCCCCGGGGTCAGGCTGCCGGCGCTGCAGTCCCCGGTCTCACCTGCCTGCTTCCTCAGCTCTGGGCCCCCTGCATTTGAAGCAGCAGTCACAGATTGTCTCCCTTCGGGCCTTCCCTCCCTGTGTCCCACCCTCGCAGAAACCGGAAGTTGCATCAGATGAGGGCGGGATACAGGGAGGGAAGGCCAGAAGAGAGGCAGGTGAGACTGCAGACTGCAGCAGCGGGGGGAGTGACGGGGGGCAGCAGCGGGGGGAGTGACGGGAGGCAGCAGCGGGGGAGGGGGTGGCAGAGGTGGGGCAGCCTTGCCCCGGGCCTGGCCTAGTCTCTCAGTGGCCCTGACTGGAGATTGTGGCTCCAGTCACCATTCAAGGAAGATCCCTACTGAGAGAGTTTTCCCAGAGTACTGAGTGGAATGTTCCACTACCACCAGAAATGCAACAAGAATGGGAAAAATGGAAAGACTCTTGAACAACTGCACATCCCACATACTTACATCCCTGCAGTACTCAGTACTACCTCTCGCAAAGAAATCTGAATCTTCTCAGACACTTCTGAAAAGCTATAGTTGCAGTGGCCTACCTGAAGGCTACAGACACAGATGGGCTATCTAACATGGGATTCATTTTTGGCAAACCCCAAGTTAACTCCACAACCCAATCATACCATTCCACACTTAGAATTGTGTGGAGCGTGCTAGCAATAGTGATAGCAGAAATGATACTCAATGAAATGGACATTCAAATAGATGCTGTCAAATTCTACAGTGACAGTAAAATCGTCCTGTGCTACATCTACAACCAAACCAGGAGATTTTACGTGTATGTTAGCAACAAAGTGGAGCAAATATGAAAGAGAACATGACCAGAACAGTGGCATTACATGCCAAATGACCACAATGCAGCAGATTGTGCAACCAGAGCTGTGCCAGCATCTTGTCTACTGTAAACCACATTGTTTTAGGACTAAACTTTCTGCTAAAACCTGACCACAAATCTCCAGTGATGGAGGACTCCTTTGAACTTATAGATCCTGATGCAGAGATCCATTCAGAGATGACTGTTCTCGTTACTAACGTTGTGCCTGAAAGTATTTCTATCATTTCTCAAGTTGGATAATGCTCAGAAGAGCTATAGCACACCTTATTCATATTGAATCTTCATCTCATTATTCAGCTGATAAAAAAACTCAGCACCTGTCACCACTAGCACTTCTGTTCAAAGCCTCTCTCAATAAATGAGATTATTAGAACAGAGAGTACCATCTTATGTTGCTTACAACAAGAAACAAGAATTCAAATGCATCAGTAGAGGCATGAACCTTCCCAAGATAGCTCACTTCTAAATTTGAATCCCTTCATTGATAAAGAAGGCATGGTGAGAGTCAGCGGCCGCCTCACCCAAGCAGAACTAGAAAAGGGTGAGAAGAACCCTCTTATCATCCCAGGTCGGCACCACATATCAACCTTGCTTGTGCGTCATTTTCATGAGCAAATTAAACATCAAGGATGACAATTCACAGAGGGACCTACAGTATAATAGCCGTAGGAATATGGATTGAAATATACCAGTGTGTCAGATGTCATAGATACAGGGCAAACATCAAGAGCAAAGAATGGCAGATTTGCTGGCAGACTATTGGCTGTTAGCTCTGAGCTTGGGCCAGCCCTCCCTCTCTGACCCTACGAGCTGTGAGGGAGAGCCCAGTCTTGCTAGCATGCGTTTGTGATCAGCAGCTGTTCTAGGGGCTGATCCCTCCTCAATTTACTGTAATTCCATCAAGAGTTTTCACCATATCTCCAAGTCATTTTCCTTTTATTTTCCCTGAGTTACTCCACTTATTCTCCTTTGAGTGTTACAGCTTTTCCTCTTAGCTGGGCTGAGGTTCTGGCCATCTCCTTGCCTCTGAGGTGTCTAAATACAGACTCTGTGCAGAAGGCAACAATTCTGTCTAAGCAACTGAACTGTATATATTTTTTGTTTATTCTGAGTACTGCAATAAAGATTTGCTTAGGAATTGAGAGTCTACTGGCAAAGCATTTACTTGGGAATGGCTTAAGTTGGCTGTTGAGAAGCTACTCTATACTTTGCCTAGAATAGTACACTGTAATCTGAACAATTTATCAAGAAGGAAATTGGCAAAACAATGTAAGGAAAATGTGGGAAGTTGTAAATAAATCATATCACAATGGCATAACCCGTACACCCATTTATATAATTGTTTTGAATAACTACCACAGGATTGAATTTGCTTATTAATAAAAGAAGACTCAGCTTCCATAATAAGCAATCCATATTAACACTGCAACCTTTTATAGTCAAACAAATTAAGAGATGATTTTCCTTCCTCTAGTGGCTTCCAGCCCTATGCATCATTATTCTATGTGATTGCAGTTCTTCAGTAAACTATGGTTGTGACCTGTGAACCTGAAATCACAGAAATAAGAGTATCAAGTATATTTATAATGATGTGAACTAACAATTTGAAATCTAGCATTGAAACCTGTGAAATGCCAGGAAGCATTATCAAACACTATGCTGCAAACTCCTTCATATCTAATATTTTATAATGATGTGTAAAACAAGAAGATTTTGTGGACCTGAATGATGGGCTGTGGAGTAAACATCTAAAGTTCACTAAATAGTGATCTGTCCAAGAGAGTGGTAATATTAGTGGAGATGTATCCTGTCACTAAATCCAGCATGACAAGCCTGATGGGTAGTGGAGGAGGATAGAAGAAAGAATCCTAAATGCTGCAACCATTTGAAGAAGTCTTTCTAACACTGAATAGAAGATTCATCTCAATGAACTTTGGGATCCCTTAAAATCAACAACAGGCCCTTATTCAAGGCAAAATCAGATATTAAGGAGCTCAGTTCTTCCATAAAATGAAAGTCATCCATAGATCTGTAGAAAATAAGGCTGTAGATCGGCGAGGAACTTTCAATTTGAAATAATATTTAAATGTATCTAGGCAGAGGAGCAACAACTTATTTCCCTGGCTATATACTTGTCCAAGATTAAAAACGCCACACCTCCACTGCTTTTGCCCACATGATTACATGAAAAGGTGAAATAGTTTTGTGGGCATGCCCGAGTCAAATGAAGTAAATTACTATTGTTCAACCACATTTCAGTTAGGGCAAATAACAATGGATTATAGAACTTCAACAGTACTAGGACAACATCCATTTTCAGTTCACTATCAATTATAATGTTCTATTACATATTGTATTGACATTATAAGTAGTATACTATGCCATACTTTGTAATGATATTTGATATTTTTACAGCTGTAATTGCCTATTGCTCATGTTTGATCTATTCTTACTGTACACTGCCTTGAGTGAATTCCTTCAAAAAGGCAGTAAATAAATCCTAATAAATAAATAAGTAAATAAATAAATAAATAAATAAATCAGTTTGACTATCAACCAGGTAGTAGTCACAAAATAATAAAATAATACAGGTACATAGATATCTACTGCACATTACAGATGGAATCTTCAGAAAGATCTGTGCAGTGGTAACTTCTGCAGGTTGAGAGGCCTGGGTTGTGGCCTGGTCCAGATATGGAATATCTGGAAAACTCTTGCAGCAGCTCTTGACAAATTCATTGAATATCTTTTGTAGAAAAAGTGTGGCTGCTCTGGTAGAGATAGCAAAATGATGGGGAAGATTCATCTGCCACTGTGACTAGTGGTGGGTTGAATGCCAAAGTACCTGGTGTATACCCCTTATTTGAACCCAGGGGCTGAATGAAGAGGAAGATTGAAGACCACTCCTGTTCCCTGCTAGGCACAAGAGAAGCTTCTGGTAACCACCAGGAAGGTGAAGGATGAAGGGATCCACTAAAGATGTCAGCAGAAATCTTGGGGTAGGGTGGGGTGGAGGGGGGGGGTTCTATTAAAGATGTCAGAGGGTTCTTTATAGTTGGCTGGGCTGCAGAAAATGTATCCCAGAAAATGTGAATGCATCCACATTATCAAAAGTAAGTATTGTGTGGCAACTGCCAAGGCAAATGTTGGCCATACCCCCAAATTTTGCTTACAGAATTTCCAGTTATCCTTTATTAATTTGTTCACTTTAGTAAACAGGCCTCTTAATTTAGACTCAGAGATGATTCTCACATAACCTTATATTTCTTGTTTTTCATGAACTCATAGATACATCAAATTGATCTCTTTAGCCCTACCTTACATGTGAAGCAATCATCAGAGGATATTAGAAGATATGTGCTAAACTTAGTGCATATCAACATGTTATTGAGAAAACATTGTATGCTTCAGCAAGCATAGATCAACCTTCTTTCTATTTCAGAAGTGTTCAGCCAAGCAGTCAAATTAGTAGACAGAGCAGAATAGAAATTATTCAAATAATTAAATAAATAAAACGTGTCTATTATACTATTATGAACTGTGACAGTATCTGGGTACTCATTATTCTTAGTAGGAGTGGGGGAGAGAGGGAACTCATATTTCCTATGAACATGCTTGTCCCTACAACATATTATGAATATTAATGGCTTCAGTGGTACCTACCAAACTAGCTAGCTTCAGTAATACTCTGTATAGGGACAGGCTAGGTAGTTATGAGGTGGTATTGCAATGCTTTCCATTGTTTTATGCCATTTCTGTATAGCACAGAGTTTCTGTCAGTCATCGGAATCAGGTGACATTCTTAACTAGCAGGGTCTTCAGTTCCAACAACACTGGCTACCAGCTTTTGCTAGCAATCTGTTTTAACGCAAGTCTGGTCTGAGAACTGTCACTAGCAAATCACATAATTAGGAGAAGTCCTACACATTTGTTAATTGTAGGCTTTAAGTTTCCTCACAAGGTTTGTTATCACATTTGTTATTAGTTTCTACTTTTATGTAAGCCGCACTGAACCGAACATGCTTTTGGATAATGCGAGATATAAATAAATAAATGTAAATGTAAACTTCATTAAATTGCCATCATATGGTGGCTGCTGATACACATCTGACTTTGGGAAGTCTTGGCTATTTTCAACAGCTTGTAACAAGAAGAAGGACTTATGTTCAGGGTACTGAAAATTGTAAGTTAAGAGACATGAAGGCATATTTTAGAAAGAATGCAGAAATTGAAATTGATAAACACACACACACAAAAATCCCACTCATTGGACAATAGTAAAACACTATCAAAACTAGTTTGAAGAACACAAGTCAGGAACGGCTCCTGGCTGGATAAATAGTGTTTTAATGCCTAACTGCGGATATTCAGCAGGAGATAACCGGTTAGGCGTGGATATTCAGCACCAAATCAGCTATGTTTAGTAGTTAAAATAAGCCATATAAATAGGCCTATCTTTAACTGATAAGCACTCAGCTAGATAGTGTGAATATCATCTTAACCGGTTAAGTTGCCATGGTCAAAAATGAAACTGGATATTCAATGCCAGTCACCAGAAACAGTCCAGCATTGAATATCTGGGTTGAACGCCAGAGGAAGGCCATCAAAACGCTGCCCACCGCCGGCTGAATATCGGGAGAGGAGGTATAAAAATGATGAAAGACCAGTGGATAAGCCAACTAGAGTGAGCACTAAAAAGAAATAATTAAGTAAGATAAAAGAAGCCCTATAAATAAAATAAGCTCTTTCATCTTATACATTATTTATTTAATCATTTATAGTGTCCATACTGGTTGGCATAGCCACTGATCTTTTCTCATTTTCATAGTGAAACTGGAATTGAGACATCCAGGTCAGAATATGTCAAATTCCAGTAACATTATAGAAAAAGATCTGCTGGCATACAGTTTTTTTTCTAAAATATATACAGGAATCAATGTATATATACAGGCTACATGTGAAGGCTGCATTCATTTTGCAATTATCAGCATCTAAAACATCAAAAAAGGCAGCATGATAACATACACGTCCAAGTGTCAACACTTATGTTAGTATTTCAGAACATATGCCTGGAAGTACCAATGCTTAGGGGCTCTTTAACTCAGGTTAAAATCGACTACTTCAGGGCATGCTCAGGCGTCACATAGTAGTTTTCAGATCTGCGCATCCTTCCCACATGCTAAAAAACTACTTTTTAGTTTTTAGCGCTGGGGGCATGTTTGGAGTGGGGGGGGACATGTTTGCCCGGCACTGATTGTTTAGCACAGCTGCTTCATCGTACGCTAACCGATTAGTGTGTGCTTAGCGCAGGAGCCCTTACCATCTAGGTGTTGGCAAGGGCTCACACACTAATGGCTATGCAGTAATTGGGAAATTAGTGCATGGCCATTAACTGAGGAAATGAAAAATGTAGCCATTTTCAGCCGTGCTAAAAGTGGCCTCAGGGCACTGGAAACCTATGGGATAATCATAGCGCAGACCACTGTTTTGCACAGCTTAATAAAAGGGCCTCCTTAGACTTAAACCTACACATCTATATTCTCCCAATTAGTTAAGAAGCCCACAATCATGTAGCACTGTTGATTGAGGGGGGCACTGGTGGATTATGGGGGTGACCTCCCCTAATCTCTCCTGTAAAGAACTGTACACAAAAAGCAATTTATAGAACCTGGATGTCCCTGGGAGCAGGTATAAATCCCGGTATTGATGTCAGGAATCATAGACGTGCATTTCCCTTCTAAAATGGGGAGTAAATGTATATTTTTGACCTTACCCAACCCCATCCAAGACACTCCCAAGCCATCCCATTGCCATATGCACACATTCATGATTTACATTTACAAATACTGATTTTCTAAAATCGGGTTATCTATAGATATTTATTTACTTCATTTATTTATTTATTGATTAGGATTTATTTACCAACTTTTAGAAGAAATTCATCCAAGGCGCTGTACGACAAGTATGTGAGATGTGAACAGAGCTTCTAAAATAACTGCCAAAGTTACTCAGATTCTTTATATTAAACCTGTAAGTCTTTACAGGAACCTAATCCCCCTAATGATTAAAAAAAAAATCACCACCACATTTTGTGGCGACCTTTGTTTGGTATAAAAGAGCAAAGAGCTGGACCACTAGAAGCAAAAATTATCTCTGTCATTTCTAAAGCTTTAAGAAAATGATCATCCAATTAGTGGCTATGATCAAACCAGGCATGAAGTCTCTCCGGATGCTCCATAATTTCCCATCTTGCATAGTGTAATTTCATAAAGCTCAAATGAACTCATGAGAGGTAATTCAGTTCCAAACAGTTTTCTCATCACCACTAATTATACTAATACATCGAAATGCCTTCTACAAAATGCATGAGCCCTGTAAGCCACCTCATTAATGTGATATCACTTTTGCCGAAATATATATCAAACCTATTATCACCACAGTTTTTCTTTTAGCTTTCTTCTCCCTTCAAAACACTGCAGTGAAACCTCGTTAAAAGTGATGTTTGCTGGTCTGTTTGTTCATAATTAACTGTTTCTTCATGTGTCTGTAGTGGTGCAATGGGATTCTTTTTTCAACAGCAAAAGAAATGGAGTACTTCCCCCCCCCCCCCCCCTCCAGTTTCTAACATATCGCCCTCCCCACATTTTTGATTCCTTAACACTTTTTCTGGTTGTAGCGGATTTTTCAGAAAGTAAATGGTGCATGCAATAATGTGCAAAAAATGAGTTAGGCAAACTGAAAGCTAGGTTGTAAGAAGAAACATCATCCAAGGCTAAAATAAAGACCGATTTTATGGTATTTATGTCAGTTAATTTAACTGCTGGTAAGGGCTTTTGTTGAAACATGAGTTAGTTCCAGTGTTTAACCTTGCAGGATTAATTTATGCTTTATGGCATGAGTACTTCATCATTCCCTCCTTGAAAAGACAGTTATCTCATTAGCTGGAATTTAATGCAATGCAAGGTTACACTTCTTAATTTCAAAAGATTACTATAAGACAAATCAGGTGTAAATCTCAGGCTGGCTTCTCCTTCCTCCCCTTGCCAGTTTAAGGAACAAGAAATACAGAATCACTTTGCAAGAATATCACAGCAGTCTTATCCACTGAAATGAAATTTGCAACAGCTGTTTGGAAGACCTTTCTACATCTGTAAATGTTCACTGAATTTTATATTGATTTCTCGAATGCAGACTGTTTTTATTATTATTTATATTTATTGACTGCCTCTACAAAAATGCTCACAGCAATGTATGAATTTATCAAATTATGGAATCTACAATACCTTCAAATCAATGTCACCCATAAAAATTAACAATGCATTAAACAACTTCTAAATATGGCTATACATAGCATGAATACAGTTTTCTGAACTGTTATACTATCAAGTATGCATTACTTATAAGAAAATGTATCATTCACAGGCTATGATAGGGAATTTATTCACGCTGTCAGAAAGTGTTGGTATAGTCATTCTGATATTTCTCAAATGCTGAGTAATCAATCCAATTGCTAACTGACTTTTGAGTATTTCAGTTGTGATTTTAATTTTGTTTATAGGTTTTTCTTATAGTACATTTTTCTTATAGTAGATTTCTATTAATTGTTTTATTATTGTATACTACAGTTACAGTTTATTAAACTTGCTATACCACTTAATGTTTTACAAAAGAAAAAGATCTCAGCGGTGTACAATATTAAAATCACACACAACACAAAACACAGTAGTCCGATAGGAAAGATAAACACACACACCCCACTTACATCAATTAAAAGAAAACAAAAAAAATATGAATTAATTAGGAAAGTGACAAAAGAAAATTAATGGGGCCAATATTCAGCAGGAGATAACAGGTAAGAAAGGCTCCTACCTGCTTATGTCCCACTAACTGGATGACCAGATTATCAGCAGCTCGAAACTGGATAGTGTTTCTGAAAATACAAGAAGGCTACTACTGTACTAACTTGTTAGTGAGGGCTATTCAGGTGCAGAGACAGGATGAAGCTAAGAGTTATCCCAGCAACATCTGTATTTGGCAGTGGTACCCAGATCACTATCCGATTAACTTAGGACAGCAAAATGGTTGTACAAAAAAAGCGCCTACTTTAAGCCTGTTTTTATAAAGGTAACATGGATACCTATATGCTTTTATAAAATAGGCACCAAGAATAAGTCCCTTTAGTGGGCAATGTTAATGCACACATTTACACCTCTTCTGAAGTTCGTGTAAGTATATGCACATAGGGGCCCTTTTACTAAAGGGTTGGTGCGCGGCAACAGGCTTGCTGCGTGCCAATTGGGAACTACTGCCGGGCAACCGCAGGAGTCTAGCGCTAGTTCCCACCCCAGCGCGTGCCATTTCCGGTGCTGCAAAAACATTTTCTATATTTGTAGCACCGGTTCTTACCCAGCGCGGTAGCCCTTACCGCCACCTCAATGGGTGGCGGTAAGTGCATCCCCCAAAATGGTCGTGCGGCAAGTGGTTCACTTACCGCATGGCCATTTCTTTTTGTGAAAAAGACAGGCTTTTTACCCGCTTCAGTAAAAGGGGGCCTCAACAAGCATCAAAAACACACGCCGATGCTAGTGCAGGCCCTCTTTTACCGCAGCTTAGTATAAGGACCCCATAAAACACAGTTCTAGAAAGGGTGCTCAACAGCACTGGAGCATGCCAATATGGACGTGTCCAAATACACATATGTATTCTATAAAGGGTTTGTAGATGATTGCACAATTTACAGAATAGGTGCGTATACATGAGCAAATGCAAACCTTCAAATGCAGTTTGGCACCTAAGGTCCTTAGCATGCTGTAGCAGTTGCATTCACACATTTGTGCGATGTAAGCATTGACTTTGCGACCATGGGGGCATTGACAAAATGGTATCATAAGAATGCCAAACTTCAACCCTGCAGATACCCTTCTGCTGGTCAAGCTCAAATAGCCAAGGATTAGAATGTTGTTCCCAGATACTGGCCAAAGGAGAAATTTCATCAGGATGAGGAGGGTTTGGGAGAGACTGCAAAGAAGATACAATTGACAAGCTGCTATCCTCAGAGAAGTGACATCAGAAGGGCAATACTAGGAGACTGAGTCTAGATGAGATGTACAAGTGAAAGAAAAGTGCAGGGTATCCATGCATGCAACATTATGACATAGAGGGGTGCAGGTGAAGATGGGCCAGGGGCAGAGGAGCAACATTTACACATAGCAGGATTACACTGGGACTGGGAAAGGAAGAGAGAGATAGATCAGAACCTGTGCATGTGACCCTGTAGCACCTTTCAAGGGCACATTCCACTTTAGCAGGTCAAACAAAAGTACCTTCATGCAGTTATACCAATACATCCCAGAACACTGATGGAACTAAAAATTGAACTTGCAGAGCTATTATTAATAATATGTAATTTTTCTTTAAAAACATGCGTGGTTCCGGAAGACTGAAGGATGGTCAATGCGACGCCAATTTTAAAAAGGCTTCTAGAGGTGACCCAAGAAATTACAGACCTGACATTGGTACCAGGTAAAATGGTGGAGACTATTATAAAGAATAAAATCACTGAACATATATATAAGAATGGATTAATAGGACAAAGCCAATATGGATTTAGCCAAGGGAAATCTTACCTCACCAATCTGCTACATTTGTTTGAAGGGGTGAATACATCTGTGGATAAAGGTGAGCTGGATGATATTGTGTATTTGGATTTTCAGAAGGCACTTGACAAAGTACCTCGAGAACGACTCCTGAGGAAATTAGAAAGTCATGGGATAGGAGGCAGTGTCCTATTGTGGATTAAGAACTGGTTAAAAGAGAGAAAATAGATAGTAAGGTTGAATGGTAACTATTCTAAATGGAGAAAGTTAAATAGTGGGGTTTCCCAAGGTTCTGTGGTTTCCCAGAGTTCTGTGCTGAGACCGCAGCTTTTTAACATATTATAAATGATCTGGAAACAGAAATAACATTTGAAGTGATTAAATTTGCCGATGTTAGATCACAAGAGGATCGTGAAATTGCAAGAGGACCTTACAAGACTGGGAGACTGGGAATCCAAATGGCAAATGACATTTAATGTGAACAAGCGCAAAATGATGCATGTAGGGAAGAGAAACCCAAACTATTGATACATGATGCAACGTTCCACTCAGGGCCAGTTTTAGACATTGTGAGGCCCAGGGCAGAAATTAAAGAGGGGGCCCCTGATTCCCCTCCCCCCACCTGCATTGCTACCACATGGACCAGGCATCTCTTCCCCTTCTGCTCATCACAGTCTGTCTCCCTCCCTCCCTCCCTCTCCCCTTGTGGCCATCTTTAAAATTTTTATTTCCTTTCTCAGAGTGGCCCAGGTGTGGCAACCATCCTCACAAGCCGCTTCCGGGTGTCCCGAACCTTTCCCTCTATGCCACAATATGCCGAGGTGGAAACAGGAAATTGCATTAGAGGGAGGTGGATTGCAACAGAGAGGGAAAGCTTCGGGGCAGCCACAGGTAGCTAGTGAAAATGGCTGCTGCACCAGGGCCCCTCTGAGAAGTTAAATACATTTTTATAGAAGATCGGAAACGGAGAAGGAAATGGACTGTGGTGGGAAGAAGGAGAAGAGATGCCTGGACCATGGGGTCCCCTGGACCTGTGGGGCCCAGGGCAGCTGCCATTCGCCCCTCCCCCTAACACCGGCCCTGGTTCCACATTAGAAGTTGTCGCAGAAGAAAAGGATCTAGATGTCGTCATTGATGATACATTGAAATCCTCTGTTCAATGTGCAGAGCCAGCTAAGAAAGCAAATTGAATGTTAGGAATTATTAAGAAAGGAATGGAGAACAACACTGAGAATATTATAATGCCTTTGTATCACTCCATGGTGCAACCACACCTCAAATATTGTATGCAATTATGGTCACTGTATTTCAAAAAAGATATAGTGGAATTAGAAATGGTACAGAGAAAGGTGACAAAAATGATAAATTGGATGGGATGACTTCCCTATGAGAAAAGACTAAAAGGCTAGGGTTCTTCAGCTTGGAGATGAGACGGCTGAGGGGAGATATGATAGAGATCTGTAAAATACTAGGGGCATGCTACTAAGTAGTAAATTTAAAACAAATTGGAGAAAACATTTCTTCACTCAATGTGTAATTAAACTCTGGAATTCATTGCCAGAGAATGTGGTAAAAGCAGTTAGCTAAGTAGGGTTTATAAAAGGTTTGGACAAGTTTCTACAAGAAAAGTCCATAAGCCTTTATTAAGATGGACTTTGGAAAATCCACAACTTATTCCTGAGATAAAAAGCATAAAATCTGTTTTTACATTTTTGAGATCTTTCCAGGTACTTGTGACCTCAATTGGCCACTGATAGAAACAGGATCCTGGACTTGATGGACCTTCAATCTGACCCAGTATGACAATACTTATGTTCTTATGTATCTATGTTCTTACCATATATGTAGCCACAGTTTCACAGCAAGGACCCAGGAAGCACTGAACAGTTGTCTGTCACCTCACTGCTCAACTAGGCTGCACAGTTCAGAAGAAACAAAATACTGATCAAGTGTCATACCGTTGTGACAGAATTTGCAAATTTGGTGGGATGAAAAGGGCCCAAACTGAAGGAGAAACATGCCATGACGGTGATACCCAGCACTGGTCAGGAAGGGGGAATGAAGGCACAGTGCCCACTAGATGCAGGGGAGGGTAGATGAAGCATGGGAACATATGATCACAGGAGCAATTAATGTGCTGCTGGGAGAGTGACCTTGGTGCATTGGTAGAAATGGTCGGCCAGCTGTGAAACGACATGGATCACAGACTTAGAGTCATTGAGAAGCATATCAAGAGGATGGGTACCATGGTGAACCTAACATCAAATTATCAGTTTATCAAATTATGGAATCTACAATAACCTCCTGCCCTAGAGCATGCTAGCAGCCCTCATCTGATGCCTCTTAGTCTGTCCCCTCATGATCACTGTACCTCTGTTTTTCCTGGGGCCACATCTCTCCCTCCTTCCCACTGTGACCCATCCCCCTACCAATACCAATCATATGTACCTTTCCTTAATAACATTATATCAATGAGAAAATTCACCTTTATAATATTTACAATGTAGTTAACAATAGAGTTAATAGCATTAGTCCTGGTCACCGTATCTCAAAAAAGATAAAGCAGAATTAGAAAAGGTTCAAAGAAGAGCCACGGAAATGATAAAGGGGATGGAACTCCTCTCGAATGAGGAAAGGCTAAAGAGGTTAGGACTCTTCAGCTTGGAAAAGAGATGGATGAGGGGAGATATGATTGAGGTCTACAAAATTCTGAGTGGTGTAGAACGAGTAGAAGTAAATCGATTTTTTACTTGTTCCAAAAGTACAAAGACTAGGAGACACTCGAGTAAGTTACATGGAAATACTTTTAAAACTAATAGGAGGAAATATTTTTTCACTCAACGAATAGTTAAGCTCTGTCACTCTTTGCCAGAGGAGGTGGTAACAGCGGTTAGCGTATCTGGGTTTAAAAAAGGTTTGGATAAATTCCTGGAGGAAAAGTCCATAGTCTTCTATTGAGGCAGACATGGGAAACAACTGATTGCCCTGGGATTTGTAGTATGGAGTGTTGCCACAATTTTGGTTTCTGCCAGGTACTTGTGACCTGGCTTGATCACTGTTTGGAAAACAGGATACTTGGCTTGATGGACCATTGGTCTGACCCAGTATGGCTACTCTTATGTTCTTATGTTGTTAAGGTTACCTGTATTCTTATTCTGATTTCACAGTATCCATGCACTGCGAATCAATTATCTAAATCTTGTACCAACCTCCATAAAGAAGATATATCAGCTAATATTCAGCACCAGCCATGTCTGGGCACCAGCACTGAATATGTGGGCCTAAATGAAATGGCCACTGTAGCTTATGTTGGTCCTGGCCGATATTCAGTTGGGACCTACATAATCTATTTTTGTATTCTAAGCCCCCCCCAACACCCTCTCTTTCCTTCCTCCTTCCTCCAGCCAGAACAAGGCACAACCCTCTCCCCCCTGGGATGGCCCCTCAATCCCCCCCCCCCCGGCCTACCTGATATCCCTGGTGTCCATGTGGGGGCAATGGTGGCAGGAACAAAGCACACTCTCTCCTACACCTTGCAGCTGCCTTCAGAAAATGACTGCTGTAACCTCTCACAAGTTCAGTGAGCTCTGGTGGCAAATTGACTTCAAAAGGTGATTTGCCACCCATTTTGAAAGCACTATTACTTTTTGCTGCGTTTTCTCCAAGGTCTTTTTTAACCACTTGTTTTCAATGTCAGTTGGCAAATTTACCATTTTGGCTTCACATTCCTGATAATATAGAAAGACTCCTGAGGCAGTCCCTTGGCCGAAACACAGTACTGTGTCGAGTTTTGTATCAATAAAACTTGTGTCATTAAGAATTTGAAGTGTCCTTGACTTGTCCCCAGAGATCCTGGTCGACTTCCCACTTTTCTTGTGGCTGGAGAAGGTAAGCCATCAGTAGGCTTAGAACTGATGTGTTTCGGTACCATTAGTAGGAAGAAGTGGCAAATAACTTTCCTGAGTTCACATGAGGATTTCATTAGATTGGTCAGATGTGTTTTTCCCCTTTGGTTAGTTGCAAAGTATAACATTTTTGTTTGTCTTATAGGCTTGCAAAGAGTCATTAGAGCGATGTCTCCTCTAGTAGCATTCTTTTCTATGCACTTGTCACTTTGGTAAACCAATGACATCTCAATGCAGAAAGAGAGGAGATTTCAATGGGGCAAAAGAATCCAATAAAGAATGTAAAGCGGAGTTCCAACATTGAGTCTGTTCACCTGAATACAGGATATAAAAATCTTCAGTGAAGGAAGTGGCTAATAAAGGAAGAGTAATGAGGTCTAGGCAATGGAAATGATATGTCCAATATCCAGCTGATTGATTGAATGATTTATTTCATTTATAACCTGCCTATTAAGTAGGTGGGGAACAATTGAACACTCATAATAATAAAGTACATAATACAGACTATTAAAAACAACCAAAATAATAAAATTCATCATATATAAATTCATACATCAAATATAAAAATAAAAACAAAAACCAATAAAACATTCACCTCTTTAGAATGAGTAGGCACAATAGTAAGACTTAATGAAAAGGAAAGGAGACAGTGATCTGTCCATGACAATGGAGGAGTAGAAAATCTGTCATTGGTTCAAGAAGTGGTCGTGAGAGATTAGTAGGTCAAGAGTGTGACTGGCAGTATGAGTGAGATTAGAAACATGCTAGTAATGTCTGAGGTCCATCAAGAAAGTAAGGAAACAAGAGGCTCTCACGTTAGAGTGTTGTGGAGAAATTGAACTAGACCAAGGTATACTGGATTATTGGAGTCAAGTAGGAGTTAAAGGAGAACTGCAAAGTCAGTCACATAGGGAGTCTTTTTTAGTGCGCGCTAATGATTAGCGTGTATTAAATTCTAGCATTTAGCGCACGCATATATTTAATTCACATGCTAAAAATCTAGTGTGCCTTTGTAAAATAACCCCATAATGAGGAAACATTGTTCAGGTTCTCTCAAAGCAGAGAACTGAAATCTTGAATGCTACGAAACATAAATGTGTAATTAAGAATGCTTATCTGTTGTAACCTAATGTTCTAGTTATGGCCTTGAATCTGTATGAAAGTCATCTAAGAAGATTTAAGTGAAACAAGAAGGAAAAAAGCAAAAAAGAGGTGATAATGTCCTTGTATAAGTCACTGGTGAGGCCCCATTTCGAGTACTGTATGCAATTCTGGAGACTGCACCTACAGAAAGATATGAACAGGGTGGAGTCGGTCCAGAGGGCGACTACAAAATTGGTAAGCGGTCTCAGTCATAAAACATATAAGGACAGGCTTATAAACCTTAACATGTATACACTGGAAGAGAGGCAGGAGAGAGGGGATATGATAGAGACATTTACATGCCTTGGTGGAATTAATGTACAGGAGGTGAGCCTTTTTCAAATGAAGGAATGAGGGGGTCATACGATGAAGTTAAGGGGAAACAGGCTTAGGAGGAATTTAAGAAAATACTCTTTCACAGAAAGGGTGGTGGATGCATGGAATGGCCTCCCAGTGGAGGTCATGGAGACAAGGACTGTGTCAGAATTTAAGAAAGTGTGGGACAGGCATGTAGGCTCCCTTAGGAAAAGGAGGAGTTAGTGGTAACTGAGGATGGGCAGACTGGATGGGCCATTTGGCCTTTATCTACCGTCATGTTTCTATGTTTCTAAAGGTTAGCAGATGAAGCCTCAGAAAGTATATTGCTTGCCAATTATGTTATCATGCCAAGGAATTAATCTGTATGCTGAAGTTTGCTAATAAAACGTACCTTAGTTGGAAACAGGGGTGAGAGATTCCGTCTAACAGCTGCTCTGGTTTGCAGACATGATAGACTCGCCCTGAGTCTGGCTTTTGCTAATTATTATTCACTTGTAATCTATCTGTGTTGTGTTTATTTTTATTTATTTACTTTATTTATTTGGATTTTGCTCACACCTTTTTCAGTAGTAGCTCAAGGTGAGTTACATTTAGGTACACTGGATATTTCTTTGAGCACACCTTTGGCTCTGAACTAAAGAGCCAAGGAAAGGGCAAGGAGACCCCCAGGTTCTTCCAGTGATCAGTTTTGTGCCATGGCTCGGACTCAGAGCCCAGCATCTGTTCAACGGACTCACCAGTTGGGGTGAGTGTGAATATGGGCAATGCATTGAAAAAAAGAGTGATTGTAAGAAGCATCAGGTAGAGAATGATGAATAGCTAAAGAAAACTTATGAGATTGCTAGCAGCTCTAAGAGTCCTGGTAACATGTATTAAGGGGGCACAGCTGCTAAGTCTGTCTTAGAAGCACAATTTGGTCTCCACTGCTCCACCATGAGGATGAGGTGTGTATTTTGGCAGCAGGACTCTCTGTCAGCAAGCACAGCCTGTGCTGCCACCTCCTCCTACTCAGGTAGGACCATGGGTTATTCTTGTTTAAAGAACATAATGATAATGGATTGTTGCAAGATAATAGAGAAAGCCATGGATGAAGGTGGCTGTTCGATCCAGGGGAGATCCAGGGGAGATCCTGGAAATTATAGACCGGTGAGTCTGACGTCGGTGCCGGGGAAAATGGTAGAGGCTATTATTAAAAACAAAATTACAGAGCACATCCGATGACGTTTAATGTGAGCAAGTGCAAGGTGATGCATGTAGGAAAAAAGAACCCGAATTATAGCTACGTCATGCAAGGTTCCACGTTAGGAGTTACGGACCAAGAAAGGGATCTGAGTGTCGTCGTCGATAACACACTGAAACCTTCTGCTCAGTGTGCTGCTGCGGCTAAGAAAGCGAATAGAATGTTGGGTATTATTAGGAAAGGTATGGAAAACAGGTGTGAGGATGTTATAATGCCGTTGTATCGCTCCATGGTGCGACCACACCTTGAGTATTGTGTTCAATTCTGGTCGCCGCATCTCAAGAAAGATATAGTAGAATTGGAAAAGGTGCAGCGAAGGGCGACTAAAATGGTAGCGGGGATGGGACGACTTCCCTATGAAGAAAGACTAAGGAGGCTAGGGCTATTCAGCTTGGAGAAGAGACGGCTGAGGGGAGACATGATAGAGGTATATAAAATAATGAGTGGAGTGAAACAGGTGGATGTGAAGCGTCTGTTCACGCTTTCCAAAAATACTAGGACTAGGGGGCATGCGATTAAACTACAGTGTAGTAAATTTAAAACAAATCGGAGAAAATTTTTCTTCACCCAACGTGTAATTAAACTCTGGAATTCATTGCCGGAAAATGTGGTGAAGGCGGTTAGCTTAGCAGAGTTTAAAAAGGAGTTGGACGGTTTCCTAAAGGACAAGTCCATAAACCGCTACTAAACGGACTTGGAAAAATCCAAAATCCCAGGAATAACAAGTATAGAATGTTTGTACGTTTGGGAAGCTTGCCAGGTGCCCTTGGCCTGGATTGGCCGCTGTCGTGGACAAGATGCTGGGCTCAATGGACCCTTGGTCTTTTCCCAGTATGGCATTACTTATGTACTTATGTACTTATGATGAAGAGTCCTGGCAATGGAGTGCTCCTTCTCATCCCTCAATAGCATCAGATTACTGAGGGTAATTTAGCATCTCACTTGCGATCAGGGTGCCATACCAGGGATCAGAAAAGCCATGACTGGCAGATTTTTGAGCTGAAAAGCCATGACTGGAAGAGGTATGTCAGCCCTGGTGCAAACTTCGCTCCCACCTCTGTCTGAACCAAGTACTCCTTTTGCTTATGAGGAGGAAGTCCAACAAAATAAGACGGTGAATTTAAATTACCATACAATCCCACACAGGTAGATATGAACCAGTTGCTGAATGCTTTGCTTTACTTTGCCTTGCACATAAATTCAATTATGGTAAACGAGAAAGAAAAAATGGGCTTCTTTCTATGACTGCTTATGCCGATGTGTATAGAAAAGAACCCAAACTGCATTTAAACAAATTTGAGTTGGTTTTAAAACTGCTGGGAGGGAACCCATCTGGTTTATTGGTGCTATAAAATTCTTCTATCTAATATGATTTATGGCTGCTATAAAATTCCTCTAACGAGATCCTTGTTTCTACCATAGTAACATAGGATTGCAGCCTAGGACCTCATAATTTAAAATATTGTATTTGTGTGTGAATGAGTGTATATGGTATCTTGAGTTGCAAATATTGTGTATTGTTCAGTGAACATGCTTGCCTCTGACAAGTAGAGGCTTTGTTTTTTTTTCCTAGGGCTGATATGATCCAGACAGATTTAAAAAATTGCAGAGATTGTTTTAACAGGTTATTTCTTTTGTCATTTAAGCTTCAATAATTGGGATTATGGAACCGTGTATTTTTGTACTTATTTGCAGAGTGAAAGTACTAATTTGTTGCTGCTCTATTTGTTATAGTGTTGTCTAATTTGTGACCTGTTCCTCTAGTTTTAAATCTGCTAATGGAATGTATGCTTCCATTTATTCCAGCGTGACTAAATTCTAACTTGGAGCAGATTCGAGGAAGTCCCTTTTCCTCTTCCCTGAACTTCAGCAAGAGAAGGTAGAAGACAGAGGGAGGGCTCACACTGAACTATTTTAAACATCCTTTGTTTGAAATGTGTATGCGATGAATGGTATAGCTGCACCAAGTTGTTTATCCCATGTTGCTGTTCTAGAAATGAGATGGTGTCTTAAATTAGTCATTTTATTTATTCCCTATATATCAGTTTAGATTTGAGTTTATAGTTTCCTGCTTTAGTGACAGGAAAAGATAGCAAAAAGTTGTACCAATGACTACCACATGCACTTTAGGCATGATCTAATTTTAGAAGTCTATTTATGTGATCCCCACCACAAGAGCTGACCACCTTATTTACTGCTATCTTAATGAGTCATGGTGGCAAATTAATCTCAGATAGGTTTTCTACCTTGAGAAAAGCATAGACGTTGAATAGAATAAAGCTAACCTTGTCCTAAATCCTCAAAGAAAATAAGAGGAAAATTCTAGGTCAAGTAGAGGTTTCAGAGAATAGATGTTCTCACTCTATCTGTAAATGAAGGACTAAAATAATAAATAATGCAAAGGTATCATTAACTGACTATAAAATCTTTTATTAAACCAGATAGAATTCATGTGTTAAACTTTAAATTGAACAAGTTCTAATTAGAATAGGTATTGGGATAAATCCAGCTGATTTTTGTTTTGCAAAATATAGTTTCTCAACTAATTGCACCATAAACCAAATTCTCAGGTCAGAGCATTCAACTCTCTTTTCACAGAAATATATTAATAAGGATAATATATAAACTCTTTCAAGTCAGCAACGCTGTAACCCAAACATTGATAATTAAGCTAGTTTACTGATTAGATTTTAACTTTAAAGTTTCTACACACCATAAACTGATTCTTTTCTCTTTTCAGGTTCTCTTAGGATTTTCTACTGGATTCAATATATCAGATAAGTGGTCTTATTATTTTGTTCTCTTTTATTCAAATGTTCCTTTTCTTTTATTTCAATCTCAGTTAAGTATTTTTCTAGTGTGGTCAAATAATGCAACACTAATCTGTTCCATGAGTCTTCTACTTTCTTGGATTCAGTTCTTCATCTTGCTTGAATTAGGCAGTTAGGTGTCTTATAGATGTGGTAGTTCCAGTCATCAGCAAAACTAATGGAGGCCACACCTACTCCATATCTTTAAAAAATCAATTTAATAAGATTCTCTCTCTCGCTGTATAAATCTTCTTCTTGTATTCCTCAAAATTAAATTTTCTAATAAATTGGCAACTCAATACTCCAAGAAATAAAAGGATAAGTGTAAGTCCCTGACAAAACCCCTTCCCAAAATAGGGTACCCTTACTCAAAACAGTCCACAACTCAAATGGCACAACAATACTTCTGTTCCAGTGCTTCACATGCCAGGTTAAAGATACAGGAACTTCTCTCAAACTTTTAATTCAAAGTCTTCCTATGATATAGGATATCATTCCAAGTATCCCACAGGCAGCCTTTAAGGATTAAGCTATCCTTTGGCAGAACTACTCAAGTCTACCAGAACTGCCATGCTGTGATTAAAATATGGTTCTGAAAACCAACCATAGCTTTCTCAAATTTTCTCTGGTTTCAGTCACAGCCTTCACTCTAACAATGGTTAAAATAATTTATTTTATGTGAAACTTATTTGCTTCCTTTCATATAAACTTTCTCAGCAATACCTCTTTACACTGTGTCCCACAAGATCCTTTTCTCAAATTCTTATAAGAGACAAAGGGACCCTTTTACAATGGCATGGTAGGGCTACCATATGGGTAGCACACACCAAATCGGCCCTACTGCCGGTATTGCATAGGAGTTTGGCGGTAGTTCTGAAGTCGGTGCATGCAGTTTTCCGCAGTAGAAAATATTTTTTTATTTTCTACTGTGGGAGGCATTCCCGGTGGTAATTTGCAGTGCAGCCACATTGCTGCAAACTGCCTAATTACCGTGATGTTAGCGCATGAGTCCTTACCATCTTCTAAATAAGTGGTGGTAAGGGCTCAGGTAACAAATAGCCAGGCACCAATTGTAATATTAGTACATGGTCATTTACTGTCCCATTTTAAAAAAGGCCTTTTCATACTGTGGTAAAAAGTGGCCCAGCATGCTCCAATTTCACGTGCCAAAACTAGCACAGGCCACTTTTTACCTTAGCTTAGTAAAAGGGCCCAAAAGCTTAGTTCCTCAAGCTTCTTTCAAATATTCTCGTTCAAGCAAGGTAATCCGGTTTTATGTCCGTTCACTCTCAATCTTGTTACTTTTCTTAAATGTGCATTGAAATCCTCCTTTGCATTGAGAAGAACTGAACAGGAATATACCAGTATAAATATACTGAAGCTTCAAAAGCCAATCCTTCTTCTTAGACAGTTACATACCGACAGCTCAATTTTTCAGAATCTAGAATACTTTTGCTCTCTCATACTTTCCAATTATATTTCCCCTTATTTTTCTAATCAATAGAAATAATATACAATACAACTTGTCCTTTCCAGTCCTGTTTTTACAGCTTTCTATATATTTTTTCATCTTAGGAGACAGACTTCAGCAAACACCTGTGTATCAGACATCAACTTCTTTTAGTTTTGCAATACATTTGTTGGCTGAAAGCTTGCTGCTGTTCATCTACATAGCTGAACTCAGAGCCATCAGGATGGTATCTATTACAGCTGTTTCATATAGGTAGTACAATATTGTCTCTGTTGGGAAAAATTGTTATTTGAAGCTCTACAGGAGAACTGTACTTTCTTGCAGGCATTGATGGCTGTCAGATAGTTTATTAATAATCTTGATACTGTTATTGTTTTATTATTATGCTGCTCTATAATTAGTATCCTTGGGAACTCAACTGATGCCAGTCTTTTTCCATTTCCTGCTTAGCACGTTTCATAGTGCCTTAGGATCTTCATGCCAGATCTGTTAGTGAACATTTTTACCATCTTGCCAGTCATTTTGTCTTCTACCTTTCTTGCTGTCTTATAGCCCTAATGTTACTATTCTTAGTGATAACGTTTATCATCTTTTGATGTGTTTGGAGGTTAATGCCAGTTTTCATAATTCTGCTTTGCGCCATTCTTCCTGCTATATTTCTCTGTGATCAGTGTCTTTAGGAGTTGATGCTTATCTTCCTCTTCTTTCTTCTTTGCACATTTTGTGTTGTCTTGGAGTCTTTTTTATTAGTATTATTTAAATTTTTAACTTGTTACAAAAGAACAAGAAAATGAATAGGATCCACAGGGATCAGATAAAAAGAAAAACAAAGAAATTAAACAAAATCTCATTCATGTAGTGCACACCATGGGGAAAAATGAGAAACAAATAAAGAAAAATAAATAATGAGAAAAACAATGGCTAACCATTATCCATATGTGCCTAGACAATACTTAAGACCCCCTTTTCTTTTTTTCCAACCTATCTCAAAACTAACCTTTCCCTTCAAGAAATTTCTCTAGCTGACTAGAGCAGCATTGGATAATAGTCATTAGTGTTGATGAGTCTCGGCAAGCTCTCTGTAAGATCTTGAATTTTGTCACCTGTGAGACAGCACACTTCCCAGGACATCATGTCTGGTCTGAGATGGACGTCTCTGTACCCTTCAGAAGAAAATTTCCAACCACCACTACCCTTTGCCTCTTAGTGGTCACTGATTCAGCAATTTTGGCAATTTCGAGCTCATATTCCTCTTCTCTCTGAGATGCTCTCACCTTCTTCACTTCCAGGGCAGCATATCAATTCTTCAGTTCACTGGCTTGGCTTGAGCAATTTCTTACGAAACAATTTTACTGTATACAAGGGAAAAGCTCAATGTCATCTCAATGGAACCCAGGCTGTGGAATACCACAGGGCTCACCCCTTTCACCACTTTTGTTCAGTGTCTATCCTAGCTCTTTAGGAGAATTGTTTACGGAACTTGAAGATGCCCTATTGTCTTTAAAACAACTATCTTTTTAGCCGACAATTGGACAAACATCTTCTAAAGCTAAGTAACTAGAAAACAAAGATTCTTTGGTTTGGTGTTGATGAAAATATCCCAAAGAAAGAGCTTGTACTACCCTCTGGTGAGAAATTAAAAACTGAAGATAGTTCAAAAGTTCTCAGGTCAGGTTATCTTTCCAGAAGCAAATTGATGTCTCAACTAAGAAATTATTTTTTAGATTGAGACAACTTTGGGCTATAAGTTCTTCTCTGACTGCACAAAGTTTTAGAATTGTAGCTCAATCCATTCTACTTCTACAATTTGATTATTGTAATTCACTGTATTGTAATGTTCTGATTCAACTTCAAAAAAGGCTGCAATGGTTGCAGAATACTGTAACCAGAGGTTAATAAAATATATATATATGTTTTTACATGGGAAGGGCTATTCCCAATTTTGGGAGGATCCGGGAGGCATCCAGGCGCTGCCATGGGTGTGTGCCATGATTTTTGAGGCAGTTATGAGGACTAGCTGCCTGCAACCATTGGTGCTGAACTAGCTTCGTCACCTACTTCATAATATAAACCAAGATCCCCACCCAATAGTGGTCTGCAGTGATGCAGGACCTCTAATTACTCATGGCAGTGTTGCACACAAGCACAAATGTCATTATCATACTGCACAATACCCCATTTCATAGGTCATTTCCCCTCTTAAACATCTCCAATTTTCTTCAAAGTGTTTCACCACTCCCCCACAGAAGCAGAAGCTGCAGACCATCTGCCACCTAAGGACACTTCCAATAAATCCTGCACAGTACTCAAGAAAATATCATATCCAATATCCGTCAGATGGGCAATCACTAGTCATGCTCACAAACCTGGCTATTTCAGAATTCACTCAGCACCGCAGGTGGTGCTCAATAGCCTCAACTTTTCGAGCATCCCACCAAACCAATCTAGGAATTATATTAGACCACACAAGGTGGGCAGTTGGAATGTAACATTTTACCATCCCATTTTATTTAACAAATTAACTCTACCCCTTTTACCCGACATAACTCATTCCCATCCAAATGAATCAAAATAAGTTCCAGTGAAAAAAAGCTGGTCCCACAAGTGCAACAAATCCCAAGCCAGTGGATCTGAATGCCTTGCTCTGCCAGGCCAAGATTTGCTCTCCACTGGGACTCAACCGTCCTCTTCTGGGACTAGAAAATATAAGAATTCCCATATAACCACACACAGATATCAAGAACCATACAACCTAAAAAAGAAACTACAGAAAATTTAAATTAATTACCAGCAGCGGGGTGGACAAACGCACATACCCTAAATAATGATTCGAACATCACCACCCCAAAATGCTGGGATAAACTCGGGTGAACCACCCCGCTGCACAGCATAGGAAGCCGCCCCAATATGGAATGAATGCATTCTATAATGCAAAAGATTATAGTCCAAGCACACCAAACCCAATTTCAGTACATCATTGAACTGAAAGCACATCAAAGGTGTCCCAGTTGCATGAATTAACCAAAATAACTGGCGTTTGCTGCATACAGGAGGCAGTGCAGCACACAGGACAAGCAACCAGCCCTGCACTAGCATGTAACTGCACCCAGCATCCCCTGCCCAGCTGATCTGTCTTGGAGCGATGAACCCACAAATATAAACAACCAGGCTGCAGACTCACATCCTGCAATAGCAGCCCAATCACAACCCAAAGAATGTTTCACTGGGGCCACTAACTCCCCAACCCAAAAGGCCCTGAAAAAAACACACTGAAAAAGCTACTTGAAAAAGTAACACCTCAAATGGGGAAGAGCAAACCACACCCAGCACACCACATGCAGGCAAGGATGGGTGGAGAGATTTTTGGGGGTGGATCCTTGATACAACTAAATGGTGAAACATAATTTCATGTCAGATTTAAAATTCCCCCAGAGCCGACAAATTGAAGATAAGTAAAAGAATCACCATTGGAATAATTATTGTCTTTGAAATGCTATGATAGTACCCAGAAGTTACACACTGGGAGATAGTTAGAGTTATGTAAAAAGAAAAAAATGAGTGAATATTATAAAAAAAGACAAAATCGCAAACACAAAAAAATAACGAAGACCAGTGATGATAGGAGAGGGGCTGATGAAGTAATTGCATGCCCCATTACTCCGCCTGGTTGAGGTCTTCAAAACACAATGATAACCCCTCCGAGAAAAACTGCATTGGCTCCCAATCAAAGAACATATTACCTTCAAAATCTGTACCCTGGTCCACAAAATTATCTACAGTGAAGTCCCAGGCTACATGACAGACCTCATAGATCTACCAACCAGAAACACAACCAGATCATCACGAACATACCTAAACCTCCACTACCCAAACTGCAAAGGACTCAAATACAAAGCAACCCTCACATCCAGCTTCTCCTATATAAGCACAAAACTATGGAACTCACTGCCAAAAGCTGTGAAAACAACCTACGACCATCTAAACTTCAGGAAATCACTAAAAACCAACCTGCTCAAAAAGGCATACCCTACTGACCCAACATAAATGCCTACACTCTGCAACACAGCAAAACCAAAGCTCGTAATGGACACTAAATAACCTCTCCTCTCTTCGATCCCCATTGTGCCTAAACCTTAATCGACCACAACATCACCATGTACAGTGGGGGAAATAAGTATTTGATCCCTTGCTGATTTTGTAAGTGTGCCCACTGACAAAGACATGAGCAGCCCATAATTGAAGGGTAGGTTATTGGTAACAGTGAGAGATAGCACATCACAAATTAAATCCGGAAAATCACATTGTGGAAAGTATATGAATTTATTTGCATTCTGCAGAGGGAAATAAGTATTTGATCCCTCTGGCAAACAAGACCTAATACTTGGTGGCAAAACCCTTGTTGGCAAGCACAGCGGTCAGACGTCTTCTGTAGTTGATGATGAGGTTTGCACACATGTCAGGAGGAATTTTGGTCCACTCCTCTTTGCAGATCATCTCTAAATCATTAAGAGTTCTGGGCTGTCACTTGGCAACTCGCAGCTTCAGCTCCCTCCATAAGTTTTCAATGGGATTAAGGTCTGGTGACTGGCTAGGCCACTCCATGACCCTAATGTGCTTCTTCCTGAGCCACTCCTTTGTTGCCTTGGCTGTATGTTTTGGGTCATTGTCGTGCTGGAAGACCCAGCCACGACCCATTTTTAAGGCCCTGGCGGAGGGAAGGAGGTTGTCACTCAGAATTGTACGGTACATGGCCCCATCCATTCTCCCATTGATGCGGTGAAGTAGTCCTGTGCCCTTAGCAGAGAAACACCCCCAAAACATAACATTTCCACCTCCATGCTTGACAGTGGGGACGGTGTTCTTTGGGTCATAGGCAGCATTTCTCTTCCTCCAAACACGGCGAGTTGAGTTCATGCCAAAGAGCTCAATTTTTGTCTCATCTGACCACAGCACCTTCTCCCAATCACTCTCGGTATCATCCAGGTGTTCACTGGCAAACTTCAGACGGGCCGTCACATGTGCCTTCCGGAGCAGGGGGACCTTGCGGGCACTGCAGGATTGCAATCCGTTATGTCGTAATGTGTTACCAATGGTTTTCGTGGTGACAGTGGTCCCAGCTGCCTTGAGATCATTGACAAGTTCCCCCCTTGTAGTTGTAGGCTGATTTCTAACCTTCCTCATGATCAAGGATACCCCACGAGGTGAGATTTTGCGTGGAGCCCCAGATCTTTGTCGATTGACAGTCATTTTGTACTTCTTCCATTTTCTTACTATGGCACCAACAGTTGTCTCCTTCTCGCCCAGCGTCTTACTGATGGTTTTGTAGCCCATTCCAGCCTTGTGCAGGTGTATGATCTTGTCCCTGACATCCTTAGACAGCTCCTTGCTCTTGGCCATTTTGTAGAGGTTAGAGTCTGACTGATTCACTGAGTCTGTGGACAGGTGTCTTTCATACAGGTGACCATTGCCGACAGCTGTCTGTCATGCAGGTAACGAGTTGATTTGGAGCATCTACTTGGTCTGTAGGGGCCAGATCTCTTACTGGTTGGTGGGGGATCAAATACTTATTTCCCTCTGCAGAATGCAAATAAATTCATATACTTTCCACAATGTGATTTTCCGGATTTAATTTGTGATGTGCTATCTCTCACTGTTACCAATAACCTACCCTTCAATTATGGGCTGCTCATGTCTTTGTCAGTGGGCACACTTACAAAATCAGCAAGGGATCAAATACTTATTTCCCCCACTGTATTTGTTTCTCTACCGAACTTGGCGAATGCCTTTACGGTACTATGTAAGCCACATTGAGCCTGCAAATAGGTGGTAAAATGTGGGATACAAATGTAATAAATAAATAAATAAATAAATTATACACATAAGCATTTTGTGGTTTAGTTGTATCACATTATAGGCAGATTCACATTCACATTGTAACAGAGCACATTATAACGGGGTTGAGCTGTATGTTGTATTATTTGGTGTGTTGTTTTGATATTTTTGGTACATAATTCTATGGAGTGTATTCAATGTGAATATTACTATCAGTAACAGAGGTACTGGGGGAAATGCAGGGAAGCAGCTGATGTGGCTGCATCAGAGTGACACAGTAGAGGGTCCTTCCCTGCTGTGTTCAAAAGTAACCCGCTGTCTATTTACTGCTGACATAGGTTTCACCCCCCCAACCCAAGGATTTTAACATGCCCCACCCTATCCCACCTCACCCTAGTTCCGCCCCACTTCTTTAGCTTTTATCTCCTGCATTCTTATTTATTTTTATTCTATTTTTGTTACATTTGTGACCCGCGCTTTCCCACTCATGGCAGGCTCAATGCGGCTTACATATTGTATACAGGTACTTATTTGTACCTCCAGCAATGGAGGGTTAAGTGACTTGCCCAGAGTCACAAGGAGCTGCCTGTGCCTGAAGTGGGAATTGAACTCAGTTCCCCAGGACCAAAGTCCATCACCCTAACCACTAGGCCACTCCTCCACTCCACTTTTCAGCTTGTAATAGCTTCTGCATCAGCCCCAATATCTCTCACTAGCTTACTAAAGAGGAATTACTGAGACAGAATAAGGCAGAGGGCCGGAGTGCATTGAGTCACCCATAACATGGTGCTATGCACCCACGCCCTTGGCTGAAGGGCAGGGTGAGCTGTGATAGGTGGGGAATCCTGGCAGCTGGAAGAGAGCTTTCACACCTAGAGGGGCTCCCGTGCCAGAGTGGTGAGATTAAAGCCCACAGGGTGACTAGGTGCACCCTCTTCAGCCCTGAGGACACAAACTGAAGCAGCCAAGTTAGGTCGGAATCCATTTGGCTAGTGGCAATCCTTTAGGGTTACCTGTTGGGAAAAAAAAGTGAGTGCTGCAAGGAGCACCGTCATGTTTCTATGTCAGGAGGAAGTCTCAAGCAAATTCCATAGTACAGTGCTCCCCTATGGTTTATGCATACTTTCAGGGGAGGGGGAGGGACCGGCACCATCTCTGGCATGTTTGCTTATGGCAGAACTGGCCTAAATGTCTCTTGAAGCAACTTCTTGTCAAGAGACGCGAGTTTCTTCCTCTGGCCAGTACACCATGGGAGGTTTCCTCCCACTCTGGGCACACATAGTTATGTGTGTGTGTAGGGGGAGGGATGTTTGTAGCTTGGAAGGTTTCCATCAGCTGGTTGAAATTGGCAAAGGGGGGGGGGGGCTCTGTTCATTCCAGTCCAGCCTGTTGTGAATGGTGTGGGTGGACTGCCTCCAGTGTTGAGCTGAGCTGCGCGCTGCTGCTAAGAGATGCTCCCCCTCCACCCACAGCCTGATCCCTGCCATGTCAGGGTGGGTTCTGCTACGGTCCAACACATCCTGCCGCCCCATGCTCTTATTAAGCACTGGCAAGCTGCCCTATGCCTCTGACTGGCTCCAGGGGGATTTTTTTTTGTGTGTGTGTGTGTTGTCCCTGTCCGCTTGTGGCAGGCTTGGTTTAGGAGGAAAGGTCTTCACTGCAGCCCCCTCCAGTGTGTAATACCTGGGCTCATGTTGTGGGCTAGACTAGCCCTGCATACGCATTTATGAGTAGATGCTCGGAAGTCACAGCAGAGTTCTGACTGTCAACCCGGGCAATTGTGCTTCACCACTGATTCTTCTCATCTAAACAGCCCTTGTGGCTGGGGGTGTCAGTGGCAAAGGGGGTCAACTATGGCCATACAGCAGTTTCAAACAACACTGCTGGGTGCATGGTTAAGGAGTAAGCCTACCTATTTTAAGGTCTGCACACTCCTGTCTACCTCAATGTACACTTAACCCCGCCCACCAGGGCCGTGCCTAGGGTCTCTGGCGCCCCCCTGCAGACTATCAGTTGGCGCCCCCCCCCCCCCCCGGTGAAAATGATCGCTCACCACTTGCCACACTGACAGGAATTGTCAGCAATATTCTTAGAAACAAATTGCTATACATTGCAAAATAAGATAGCAGATGTAAATTCTCAAAGTGGACATATTCCAAACGCTATTTAGACAAAAATTAAACTGAACCCCCAAGATGCCAGACTCTGCATACAATGCAACACCACAGAAACAGAAAATGTCCCCTAGTACTGTGCAAAATATAAAGACTGCAGATGTAAATTTGAAAAAAACTAACAAGAACCAATCACCACTTTACAAATTAACAAATAGAAATAAAACAAATATAGAAAATAAAATAATACCATTTTATTGGACTAATACATTTAGCTTTCAGAGGCCAAAACATCCTT
The DNA here is from genome assembly GCF_901765095.1 of Microcaecilia unicolor. Taxonomy (NCBI): domain Eukaryota; kingdom Metazoa; phylum Chordata; class Amphibia; order Gymnophiona; family Siphonopidae; genus Microcaecilia; species Microcaecilia unicolor. The sequence continues at coordinate 99,439,010 of NC_044039.1, forward strand.
CCTCAGGTCAATACAGTATAGTGCTGTTACAGTATCCTATCCTGACCTGGGGAAGGGGGTTTTGTTCTCCGAAAGTTAGTCAAAATGTATTAAAATTAGTCCAATAAAAAGATTACCTATTATAAACATTTATTAACACAGCTACAATACTACTGTATCCTAAAGCAAAAAAATAAAAGTAAATATTTTATTTACAGTTTGTTGTCTCTGGTTTCTGCTTTCCTCATCTTCTTTTCACTGTCTTCCTTCCTTCCATCCAGCATCTGTCTTTGTTCTCTCTCTGCCATCCAGTGTCTGCCCTCTCTGCTGTCCCCTTCATCCAATGTCTGCCCTCTCTCCCTGCTCCTTCCATCTACATCTGCCCTCTATCTCTGCCCCTTCCATCCACCATCTGCCCCTGTCTGCCCTCTCTCTCCCCCTTCCATTCACTGTCTGCCCTTTCTATCGCTTCCATCCACTGTCTGCCCTTTCTCTCTGTCCGCTCAATCCACCATTTGCCCTCCCTCTCCCATCCATCAAGGTCCCTCTCACTCCCCCTTCCATCTAGGATATGTCCCCTCTCTCTGCCCCTTTTTTTCAGCCCCCAGTTCCAGCCCCACTATCCCACCAGTCCCCAGTTTCAGCCCTAGCCCTTTTCTCCCACCAGTCTTGAGCTTCGGCCCCCAGCCACTTCTCCCTGTCCCCTTTTCAGCCCTCAGTTTCAAACGCAGCCCTTTTCTCTCACTAGTCCCGAGCTTCAGCCCCAGCCACTTCTCCCTGTCTTCTTTTCAGCCCCCAGTCCCCACAGTTTCAGCTCTTGTCCCTTTTCAGCCCCCAGTCCCAGTACTAGCCCCCTTATCCCACCTACCCTCCTTTTCAGCCCCCAGTTCCAGCTCCCTTCATCCACATGCCTTGCATTAGGGCCTCCCCTTTCAGCCCCAGACCCCATCTGGGCTCCCCTCCCCATCCCCTTCTCCCATCTGGGCTCCCCACCCCATCCCCTTCTGTCATCTGGGCACCCCACCCCATCCCCTTCTGCCATCTGGGCTCCCATCCCCTTCTGTCATCTGGGCACCCCATCCCCTTCTGTTATTTGGGCACCCCTCCCCATCTGTCATCTGGGCTCCCCATCCCCTTCTGTCATCTGGGCTCCCCTCCCCATCCCCTCCCCATCCCCTTCTGTCATCTGGGCTCCCCATCCCCTTCTGTCATCTGGGCTCCCCTCCCCTCCCCTCCCCATCCCCTTCTGTCATCTGGGCACCCATCCCCTTCTGTCATCTGGGCTCCCCTCCCCTCCCATCCCCTTCTGTCATCTGGGCCCCCCAGGGCCGTGCCTAGGGTCTCTGGCGCCCCCCTGCAGACTATCAGTTGGCGCCCCCCCCCCCCCCGGTGAAAATGATCGCTCACCACTTGCCACACTGACAGGAATTGTCAGCAATATTCTTAGAAACAAATTGCTATACATTGCAAAATAAGATAGCAGATGTAAATTCTCAAAGTGGACATATTCCAAACGCTATTTAGACAAAAATTAAACTGAACCCCCAAGATGCCAGACTCTGCATACAATGCAACACCACAGAAACAGAAAATGTCCCCTAGTACTGTGCAAAATATAAAGACTGCAGATGTAAATTTGAAAAAAACTAACAAGAACCAATCACCACTTTACAAATTAACAAATAGAAATAAAACAAATATAGAAAATAAAATAATACCATTTTATTGGACTAATACATTTAGCTTTCAGAGGCCAAAACATCCTTCCTCAGGTCAATACAGTATAGTGCTGTTACAGTATCCTATCCTGACCTGGGGAAGGGGGTTTTGTTCTCCGAAAGTTAGTCAAAATGTATTAAAATTAGTCCAATAAAAAGATTACCTATTATAAACATTTATTAACACAGCTACAATACTACTGTATCCTAAAGCAAAAAAATAAAAGTAAATATTTTATTTACAGTTTGTTGTCTCTGGTTTCTGCTTTCCTCATCTTCTTTTCACTGTCTTCCTTCCTTCCATCCAGCATCTGTCTTTGTTCTCTCTCTGCCATCCAGTGTCTGCCCTCTCTGCTGTCCCCTTCATCCAATGTCTGCCCTCTCTCCCTGCTCCTTCCATCTACATCTGCCCTCTATCTCTGCCCCTTCCATCCACCATCTGCCCCTGTCTGCCCTCTCTCTCCCCCTTCCATTCACTGTCTGCCCTTTCTATCGCTTCCATCCACTGTCTGCCCTTTCTCTCTGTCCGCTCAATCCACCATTTGCCCTCCCTCTCCCATCCATCAAGGTCCCTCTCACTCCCCCTTCCATCTAGGATATGTCCCCTCTCTCTGCCCCTTTTTTTCAGCCCCCAGTTCCAGCCCCACTATCCCACCAGTCCCCAGTTTCAGCCCTAGCCCTTTTCTCCCACCAGTCTTGAGCTTCGGCCCCCAGCCACTTCTCCCTGTCCCCTTTTCAGCCCTCAGTTTCAAACGCAGCCCTTTTCTCTCACTAGTCCCGAGCTTCAGCCCCAGCCACTTCTCCCTGTCTTCTTTTCAGCCCCCCGTCCCCACAGTTTCAGCTCTTGTCCCTTTTCAGCCCCCAGTCCCAGTACTAGCCCCCTTATCCCACCTACCCTCCTTTTCAGCCCCCAGTTCCAGCTCCCTTCATCCACATGCCTTGCATTAGGGCCTCCCCTTTCAGCCCCAGACCCCATCTGGGCTCCCCTCCCCATCCCCTTCTCCCATCTGGGCTCCCCACCCCATCCCCTTCTGTCATCTGGGCACCCCACCCCATCCCCTTCTGCCATCTGGGCTCCCATCCCCTTCTGTCATCTGGGCACCCCATCCCCTTCTGTTATTTGGGCACCCCTCCCCATCTGTCATCTGGGCTCCCCATCCCCTTCTGTCATCTGGGCTCCCCTCCCCATCCCCTCCCCATCCCCTTCTGTCATCTGGGCTCCCCATCCCCTTCTGTCATCTGGGCTCCCCTCCCCTCCCCTCCCCATCCCCTTCTGTCATCTGGGCACCCATCCCCTTCTGTCATCTGGGCACCCCTCCCCTCCCCTCCCCATCCCCTTCTGTCATCTGGGCCCCCATCCTCTTCTGTCATCTGGGCACCCCTCCCCATTTGTCATCTGGGCTCCCCATCCCCTTCTGTCATCTGGGCTCCCATCCCCTTCTGTCATCTGGGCCCCCATCCCCTTCTGTCATCTGGGCTCCCATCCCCTTCTGTCATCTGGGCTCCCCTTCCCATCCCCATCCCCATCTGCCATCTGGGCACCCCTGATCCGACCCGACTACCAGCTCTGTCGAGATGACAGCGGGTGGGGGGGGGGGGGGGTGCTCCGCTCCCGCTGCTCCCACCCTACCTTCTTTTAAAAAATAAATCAGTAAAGCGGCGTGGCAGGCAGCGCAGCTTCGCGTCTGCCCTGCTTGTAAAACAAGTAGATCTCCTCGTCGGGCCTTCGCTCACTGGGTCCCGCCCTCGAGGAAATAGGAAGTTACCTCAGAGGAGGGCGGCCGCGGGACCCAGTGAGCGAAGGCCCGACGAGGAGATCTACTTGTTTTACAAGCAGGGCAGACGCGAAGCTGCGCTGCCTGCCACGCCGCTTTACTGATTTCTTTTTTAAAAGAAGGTAGGGTGGGAGCAGCGGGAGCGGAGCACCTCCCACCCGCTGACACCCGGGGCGGACCGCCCCCACCACGCTCTTGGTTCCCTCAGTGTCCGCCTTCTTCTGACGTCAGAAGAAGGCGGGACACTGAGGGAACCAATGAGTGCAAGGGAAGGGAGACGTCGGCAGCGCTTTCACCGACGCTGCTGCAGCCTGCGACCGAGGTAATTTAAAGTCCTCGGTGGCGCGGGGCGAGGGTAAGCACCGCGGTGGCGCCCTCCAGAGGTGGGCGCCCCCCTGCGGCGCTTACCTCGCTTACCGCATCGGCACGGCCCTGCCGCCCACCTATGGTCATGGACTCTCAGCTATTAGCTCTTTAGAAATGGTAGCTCATGATGCTGCCCCCTAAGGTTGGAAGACCTCATTATGGAAGAATGAGGTATCTAGGAAGACAAGAAGGGCCCTAGATCACCCTTCTGGAGCTAGGACACTCACCCTTTCCAAAAAAAGGGGGGGGGGGGTTAATCTTAATTGGGTAGAATAGGAAGCCCTATGTTATAATGGATGGGAAACTGGTTGGAAATTAGACAACAGAATAGGTTTTAATGGTCAAATCTTTGAGTGAGGGCAGATGCACAGGGAATACCAGAGAGAGATTTGTACCAAGACCAGTGCTGTCCTGACTTACAAAAGATTTGGTAAAGGGAAGAGCACGCGATGTGATTATGCCAGTAGGTGACATAAAATTTGTCAAAGCTGTTATATCACACGTAGATTGCGTGAAGCTACTTGAAGGCTGTGCATACTAGAAGACTGGCCATTCTAATAGCAGACAGATTAACATGGACAAGTACAAAGTGATGCACACTAGAAAAATAATTCTAGTTACAGCAACACAGAGGTACCATAGATTCCATTAGGAGTCTTAGAAGAGCTAAGTGTTATATTGGATAATTGAGATTCCTTGAGATCCACATTGGGACCAGTTCTTTGTAACTTATAAAGGATGTGGGTGACACAAACACGATTCAAAGTTGTTAAATCATATGCAGATTTGTTAAAATTTCAGGGTCTTAAGGAGACTTAAAGACTGGGCATCTGAATGGCAGGTGAAATTAATTTGGACAGGTACAAAGCGAGGCACATATAGAAGAATAACCCAAGTTACAGCAAATCAGTGTTACTGTAGGCCACATCAAAAGTTATCTATTCATATCTAGCTCTGGGGCCCTGATGTTGGCATTATACTGATTTTACACAGTACAGCAAACTTCATTAAATGAATGACATCATTAGCAGCATTTCTGTAATTCACAATATACCATCATATTCATATGTCCACATTTGTAAATTCTTTGCTGTTTCTCAGTTCTGTTTTATCCGGAACTTGGTCCGTAATTTAGTAGCTATTGTATTCCACAACAGTCTCAAAACAGAACTTGCTTGTCACCACCGCCAAACATCACAGCAGCTCCTAGATCTCAGTACCAATTTTATTCCTCTGTGACACTTGCATCAGTACTCATCGACTTAGCACATAATTATGTCTTGAGATATCCACATATAGACCCTACACGATCGTGTTTCGCTTCTAAGGCGTCTTCAGGGGTCTTAAAATCTACAAGAAATAACAATGCATCTTCACACACTAATATAATTTCTATCTCACCTCAAAAACCCAATAATGAACACTCTTACCGGCTCTACCAGGCAGCCAAACTCACAGTCATTGGTGTGCCTGTGGGAGCGTCTCAAAGCAAGCTCACACATGCGCATACCAAGGCTGACACAAACAAGGTTTAAATACACTCCTACATGTTTAACCACTCAACTTCTTTATTTAACCCATTAGGGCTCACCGTGTTCCAAAGGAAAATTAGGTGTTGTTCTTTTTTCAATAACATCAAACGATATCTCTTGCCTGTATTAGTACGCTGTTTGCGAAAGCGTACTAATTGTGAGACTGTGAATTGTGTGTATGGGATAAAATGCCCATGCGATCTATGGTACATCGGCTTAACTACTAGAAAGATCAAAGTTAGAATAGCCCAACATTTGAGTAATCTTCGCACTGGTCGAGCAGAGGCTCCATTAGTATCTCATTGGGCTGAAGTTAAGCATAAAGTACAGGATTTACAATTTGTAGTTCTTGATCATATTAAATCTGATAGGGGAGGGAATATACCTTTGACATTATTGAAAAAAGAACAACGCCTAATTTTCCTTTGGAACACGGTGAGCCCTAATGGCTTAAATAAAGAAGTTGAGTGGTTAAACATGTAGGAGGCCATTTAAACCTTGTTTGTGTCAGCCTTGGTATGCGCATGTGTGAATGTGGTTTGAGACGCTCCCACTGGCACACCGATGACTGGGAGTTCGGCCGCCTGGTAGAGCCGGTAAGAGTGTTTATTATTGGGTTTTTGAGGTGAGATAGAAAATTATATTAGTGTGTGAAGATGCATTGTTATTTCTTGTAGATTTTAAGACCCCTGAAGACGCCTTAGAAGTGAAACACGATCGTGTAGGGTCTATATGTGGATATCTCAAGACATAATTATGTGCTAAGTCGATGAGTACTGATGCAAGTGTCACAGAGGAATAAAATTGGTACTGAGATCTAGGAGCTGCTGTGATGTTTGGCGGTAGTGACAAGCAAGTTCTGTTTTGAGACTGTTGTGGAATACAATAGCTACTAAATTACGGACCAAGTTCCGGATAAAACAGAACTGAGAAACAGCAAAGAATTTACAAATGTGGACATATGAATATGATGGTATATTGTGAATTACAGAAATGCTGCTAATGATGTCATTCATTTAATGAAGTTTGCTGTATTGTGTAAAATCAGTATAATGCGAACATCAGGGCGCCAGAGCTAGATATGAATAGATAATTTTTGTAATTTTAATGGAATGGATTGAAATGGTATGAATGATTGAGTGAATGTGTTGGGGATTTTTAATAACAGTGTTTAATAAGATGCTATATTTGAGTATTTGATAAATATTTGTATTTAATAAAGAGTTAAATAATGAGTAACGGTTGTTGTAAGTGATACATTATATATGCAACCAGTTATTGAGTGTTAACTTAAGTGGAGAATTGGATTGTATTATTGAGATACTTTCCTTGATCTTCTTCTCTTAACTCTATAGTTGCTCTGCTAGTTTGACTTTAGCTTGCGGTTTTCATTAGGTGCTTGCCTTCCTTATCAAGAAATGGCAATGAGGGTCTGCCTTTCTTACATTATACACATTCCTTATAAGGTATTTATGTTCTATAATTATCACTCTTGCCTGGATGATGAACCCATCTATTTCACCTTGCCTATTTGAATTTATCATAGCAGGGTTTAATTGTTGGCAAACTTTGTCTTGCTGTTAATGGACACGGGGCCAATAACTGGTAAGGAGCAGGATCAGATCTTGCAGTGTTGAGCCACTTGATTAGTTTTAATGGTACACGGTACATCATTCTGCTTTCATTGATCATGATGCTTGCTTTGATTACTGGAAGCTCTGCCAATCTTTGTATTTAACCTCCCCCCTCCCAATACCTACCTGCATTTATGGCCGGGCCATGACCGGGATTTAAGGTGTTTCATTTAGGTTCACCTCTTTGACCCTCTCCTTTTGCAAGGCCTATGTTTCCTTGCTTTAATTGAATCCATAAGCCAGACTTGTCAATCAGGTGATAGCACCCATGGTTATTTCACTCACACACACACATAAAAACAAAACAAAACAAACAACTTAGATTTAGGGGCAGTTAGGAAAACCTTTTATTTTCCAGGTGGAATGGTCACATTGGGATGGAGAAACAAGTTATGTGAGTGTTCACGTCTAGCATGGAGGGGGGGCATTGGCTGTGAAGGTGTCCATCTGTTTTCTCAACCTGGCATCTCATTAACATCTGTCGGTAGAAGGAAGTTTTCTGCATGGGTTCCCTCTTGCAATGCAGTTATGGGCCCATAGATTCTGTCTGCATGGAATTGTAAAGCACTGCGTACGACTGGTAGCGCTATAAAAGTGATTTATAGTAGTAGTAGTAAAGCATTGTGGTTTGTGGTCTCTCCTAGGTCCCAGTTCATGTAGTTATTGCCTTGGGACATATGTACTTGTAAGGCAACAGGATGGCAAAACAGGGATTTTAGGTTGGATGTGCATTCATCTGGAATAAACTGGACAGTATCTGATGTAGGGTGGAGCTAAATGATGTCCTATTTTCCTCAACAGATTAGAACTCCATACAGGCTGATGGTTGCATCTGGACCAGCATCCATTGTTTGACTTCACTGTTCCTCATTGGGGTGTCAAACTCTGACGGTAGGAGGCACTTACTTCTTCTGTTGAAAGAGGTGTTTCCTAAGTCAAACTGGGATGGCAGAGACTCATACTGTTGGGAGGCATCTATACTTGTACGTCAGTTTGGCGATAGGGTTGGGCCTGGTCACTGAGTGTTTTATATCGCAAAACACCTATCTTGATTTGGGTGGAATTGGATTGGGCATCCTCCTCCTAGGCATACCTGTTGGGAGAACCGAAATGTGAGGGTGCAGTTGGCATAAAGGCATCTCTAAAGGCATTCACTTTTGTGTGATGACAGTGGGCACAACTCATCCACAGTGGGTCCTTTTACCAAACAGCAGTAAAAGGGGCCCTGTGGTGGCATCAGCACTTGGGTATGCTGCACGCCATGGCCCCTTTTACCACTGCCTGTAAAAGAAGAAAATGTCATGCATTAAGCCAAAGGCACTGGTGCACATCAATTTCCTGAGGTAACCATTACTACCTCCTATTTAGGAGGTGGTAGAGGCTCCAGCGTTAGCCCAGTGGTATTATCACGAGGCATGCCCCCTACTCTAGAAAATACAAAAGTATTTCTAGTTCCATAATCACTATGCACTGGAAGCTGGAACTACCACTAGGCTCCTGAGCAAGCCCAGTGGTAGGGACGATGTGGTGCACAGCATCGAGGCAGCAGCAGCTAGCAGCAATATAGCAGGGTATCAAATCAAAAGGGTAGGCAGGGCAGTTGCTAGGATGGCTCTCAAGAAAGCAGTCTGTGTAGGAGGTCAGGCAGTGACACAGTAGAAGAGAGGGCAAGGAAAGAAGTTTTTCTCTCTTGCCCTATGTTTGTATTTGGGGCTAACAGAGCCCACTGGATAAAGACCAGACAGATGTGTCTAGAAGACATCAATTGAAGTTGTAAGGTGGTAGACTTCGAGGTAAAATCAGGAAATACTTTTTGCAGGAGAGGGTAGTGGATGCCTGGAATACCCTCCTGGAGGAAGTGGTGAGAATAAAGTCAGTGACCAAATTCAAAAACACATGGGATAAAGATAGAGGATATCTACATAGAAAGAGCATGAAATGAAAGCAAAATTTAAATGACCTTCATACTTTACAGAGGGCTTAGAGAGGTGTAAGTTGCATGGAACAGCAGGTGCAACTCTGGCTGCAAATAGTGCACATTGCCATTTATCTAGAGCAGTGGTTTATTTATTTATTTATTTATTTTATTCCATATTTTTGGACTGCCTAGATCTAAGTAGTGTATAATTTTCTTTTACAGGTACTGGTACTGTGCCTAATGGGATCACAACCTAAGTACTATATTGTACCTGGGGCAATAGAGGGCTAAGTGACTTGCCCAGGGTCACACAGAGCATCAAAAGGAATTTGACCCACTTCTGCAGGATCTCAACCAGGGCCACCGAGATGGGGGATCAGGGGGGGCAAAATTCCCCAGGCCCAGGTCTCCAAGGAGGGCCCGGTGCCGGGGTCTCTCTCCCTCTCCTGCTCCCAGGCTGCTGGCGCTGCAGTCCCCAGTTACAACTGCCTACCCTCAGCTCCCTCAACAGCCCCCTTCTGTCTGCCACCGGGCCCCTTGCATTAAAAAAAAAAAAATCTCTAAATCACAGCACAGTGCCATCGAGCAGCGCCTCTTGCCTGTATGAAAGCGGCAGATCACCTCAGGCCTTCCCTCTGCTTCCCGCCCTCGTCTGATGCAACTTCCTATTTCCGTGCGGGCAGGGCACAGTGAGGGAAGGCCCAAGGCAATCTGCCGCCTTCACAAAGACGCGAGGCGCTGCACTGCCGATTTAGAGATTTTTTTTTTTAATGCAGGGGGCCCGGTGGCAGACAGATGGGGGCTGTCGAGGGAGTGGAGGGTAGGCAGGTGTAACTGGGGACTGCGGCGCCAGCAGCCTGGGAGCAGGAGAAGGAGGCAACAGCAGTAGCGATTGGGGGGCTGGTGGCGGCGGGGCCTGGGGGCGGCCTTGCCCCAGGCCTGGCTCAGTCTCTCGGCGGCCCTGATCTCAACCCATTGCTAATGGTTAGGCAGCAGCAGTAATTGAATCCGGTTCCCCAGGTCCGCAAGTTGCTGCACTGGCCATTACGCAAATCCTCCACTCCACTTTTGTGGTTCTCAACTAGTGTGTCAGGACACACTGGTGTGACCAGAAGAGGTGACAAAACGGAAATGTTGCAGGTTTGCTGTTCATATAGTCTGTTTGCTATATAGTTTCTCAATAGTACATTTGTAGGGTTTTGTGCTATTTCATAGAATCTGGCAGTAGAGGGATTTTGTGTTGCTGTTACTGAGATGATATCAGAGTTTGAAAATGTAATTATTTTCCATGATAAGCTATAAGAGGAGAAAGCTATTTATCTAGCTCACACCTTTCTAGTGGATGTTCAAGATGAGTGACATTTTGGTGCCATAGGTATTTCCCTGTCCTCAAAGGGCTTACAATCTAAGGGCAGCTTTTACAAAGCAGTGCTACCGATTAGCGTGTGCTGAATACGAAAAAGCCCATGGGAATTGATTGGGCTTCTTCACATTCAGTGCAACGGTAGTTGGTAGCGGGTAGCACTGCTTTGTAAAAGGAGCACTAAGTGACTTGTCCAAAGCCACAAAGATTATCAGTGGGATTTGAACCCTGGTCTCTCTTGATCACACTGTAGTCTGATGCTCTACCCACTAGGCTACTTCTCCAGTCCTAACTCTATGCTCTGTATCGACTCTCGAATGGATAAAAGTTTCTTGATGTTGACAGTGGGACCAATATTCAAAATCATTTAGGGGTCCTTTTACTAAGCTGTGGTAAAAATTGGCCTGTGGTAGTGTGGGTACGTGATTTTGGCTTGTGCTAGGCCATTTTTTACCACAGCTGGGAAATTTTTTTTTTTAAATGGGGGCAGTAAATGGTCGTGCGCTAAAATGAAAAGTAGCACGCGGCTATTTACTGTCTGAGCCCTTACTGCCACCGATTGACCTAGCAGTAAGGGCTCACATGCTACACACATGGTACTCATGCAGTGCATGTTAATGTGGCCATGCTGCTGATTACTGCCGGGAATGCCCCGCAGTAGAAAATAGAAAAATATTTTCTATCGCGGTAAATAGTGTGTGCCAATTTTGAAATTACCACCTTATGGGCGTGCTAACTGGGCGGTAGAGTCGATTTGGAGCACCCACCCGGTGGTAATTTTGAAGTTGGCATGCAATGTTTATCATGGTAGAAAATATTTTTATATTTTCTTACCATGGGGGGCGTTACCCACAGTGATCAGCAGCTTGGCCACATGAGTACCATGCATGTAGCTCTACCGCCACTTTGTAATAGGGCCCCTTAATCGGGTAGGAGAGTTTCCTACCTGGTTAAATGGCTCTGAGCTGCCTATCCAGGGATATTTAGCAGCACATCCAGATGGTGCTGCTGAATATCCCTCTAACCTCCTAAGCCGAAACTGGCTATTCAGTGGACGGTCTGGGGTGGAGTCAGCACGTATCTGATTAAGTGCCAATATTCAGCCCTTAACCAAATAGGACATCAATAGCAGTCCTATTTTTGTCCAGTTTCACTTATTCGATTAAGGGCTGAATATTGGATAAATGCTGTCCCTTCGCACATACCTTGATATTCAAGGCTAGTGCCCGGACATGGCCCAGCATTGAATTTCCAGTCATAAAGCCAGAGACAGTGAAAAAAGTCATTGATTGCTGCCAGCTAAATATTTATCCCATTAAGTTTAGTGTGAATTTGCCTACCATTCAATTTCATATTTTAATAATGGTGTGTAATGCATCAGTCCCAGCAAGGCCGCTGAGAGACGCAGCTGGACCCGGAGCAGGACTGGACTGCCGCACGCGTGCCACCCCCCCACCTGGACCGCACCCCTACCCCCCACACTCAGGCCACCGCCCCCTTCACCTTTCTGTCTGCTCCCTTGCTCTGTCCTCTCATATGCTGCTCCTGTCCGTGCCGGGACCTGGAAGATTGCATTAACGTGATATTGCATTAATGCAATCATCTGGGTCCAGGGTGGCAAGCAGCAGCAGGAGAGGATAGACCTGGAAGTAGGCAGGAAGAAGGTTGCCAGCGTCATGGCCAGACCTGTGCCCCCCTTGAAAGCCTGGCCCAGGGGATTTTGCCCCCCCCCCCCCTTGGAGGCCCTGAGTCCCAGATTTCTCACTGATAAGTATGACCACACCTTGAGTATTGTGTGCAATTCTGATCACCATATCGTAAAAAAAATATAATTAGAAAAGGTTCAAAAAAGGGTGACCAAAATGATAAAGGGGAAGAACTCCTCTCAAATGAGGAAAGACTAAAGCGGTTAGAGCTCTTTAGCTTGTTAGGAATATTTTATATTTCTCTTTCATCATTTTTAACAATAATGAAATATTTAGGAGTTTGATTGTTTCTTCAATTGTGAATTTTAGTGTTCAGTATGCCACACAAATAAACATTGTTTGCCAGATGTGTCAACAAATTTCTACAAATTTGCTGATGGTACAGTTGTCCCACATCTTTTACAGAAGAGGACTGAGGGCAGAATGTGGAGGAAAAGAGCATTTGATTAACCTTTGCACTAGGTCCCGGGTAGGGGGGGGGGTGGACAGTTGAAGACTTCAACTGTCCACCCCTCCCTCCCTGGGTCCTAGTGCAGGGATAGGTGGCTCAATTGTAGGACAAGTACTTTATGGTCTGTACACATTTATAACTTAATTCTGGAAAAGAATCCAAAAGCTAGCAGCTTTCAGGTGTTGTGTAATTCTGAGATTAGCTCATCTGTAATTAGGCATAGTATAAAGATGGATATATTGGCTTAATGTCATATATTTGACTTCACATAAGCTATGCTGCAACCAAATTGTTGGGCTGATTGAATGGATCATACGGTTCTTATCTGCCATCGTTTACTACTATGTTATGTCAACTGGCAAAACTACAGCAAGAATTTGAGGGCACAGAGAGTTTTCATGGATGTGTAAGGGAAAATGTACACTCAGTCCTCTTCACATTTGAATAGAACTGAAAGAAACCAAGAAAAGGAAATTTTGTCTTTAGAAACACTAGCTTTTCCACTAAGCCTGGCACTAGCTGTGAATGATATAGACTGATAACATCCCCTGTCAAAGAGAATATACATCCAGTCCACCTAATTCTCAAAAGGTAACATAAAAATACTTTGATAATCACCGCTCTACTATATACCCTACACACAAGAAATGTAATATCAAACTTCTAAAATTATACTAACAGGAAGAAACCAAACATGACAGTAAGATCTGACTTGCAAGGCAGCATTCAATTAATTTATCATTAATCAGATTATTCGGAGGGCCTTAAATAACCTCAAATGAAAAGTAGGAATAACTTGTAGGACAATTTTCAAGAATCATGTTTCGGCTTTATAAACTAATCTTCCTCTAATGACCAGTTTTAATGCAATTTATGAGTTCATTATTACCCTTTTTGTATTAGTAATTATTTCTAAAATACTAAAGAACCATCTTTTGTTCCCCAAAGTCATTCTCTGGTCCTGATTTACAGCTAGTTTCACATCAGACCCTCATCCTCCTGAGCTCTGACATTTCAAAATATTTATGGCTCTTTTACATTAATGCCTTTTTTCATGAATCTGAAGGTGACTGTGTTTCTCTTTCTTTTTCTTGCCATGTGTAATTAAACACATCGACATAGTGCTCTACATTATTCCATTTATATGTATTCATGGCATTGAAGAGGGGGAAGGTTTGTTTGGAGATCAGGTTCCTAAACTCCACATGAACAATAAACAGCCTGTTTCCTGAAACCAGAACACTCTGGAAATTGTGGCAAAGGAGAAATCGTTCCTTGTGAAGGCACAAAATCTTTAATGTTTTATTGATCAGATCTAAACCTTCTGCCCAAAGCGGTAATTAAATTTCAATTAAACTGACTAAAGGCATCATATTAAATTTCTTTCCTTTATGAGCTATCTGATAATGCTGGAGGACAAATCTCTGAGAGGATCATACTCCTTTCAAATTATATTATCCTGTTCACTCACAATAAAAATGACACTTTTAGGTATACTTTCAATATTTCTTGAGTATAAACCTTATAATGAACACATTTTATTGCCTTTAAATCAATTATTATTGGATATTTTAATGAAGTGAATTGAACACTTTGTTTTAAACACTGCTTAGAAGTTATTATATTTTGCAGGCTGCATACAGCACAAAAGAAAGCTCCTACCAGCCTTGTAGAAAATAACTAAATACCCAAGGTTACATCTTAAATTTAATTAAATGTTTATGCTGATAGATATGGCGCATTTTATTTTAACATGACTAGAGATGTACTTCAATTATCAATTGATTAACTTCAAAAGATTTTGTCTCAATGCTGTCATAGCTGTTAGAAAAATGAGATAGGACTGGAATGTAGAAGAAAATTGATAGGAAGAAGGAAAGGGCGTTGTATTGTTGTTGGGTATGTCAAGAAGGCCATTTTCAAATGGCCTGCATTTTGTTGCAAATTCCACAAGGAATTTTTACCCACTGTTTTTGCGTCACTGTACACCTCCAAACTCACTGCCAGTAGTGATTTTGGAGGTTTGTAGTGGGGGAAGAAAGGAGAGAGAGAGAGCGATGTCTGATCACGAGGAAGGGGAGAAGGGTGAGTGTACTGTTCTAGGCAAGGTATACTTGTTCTAGGCAAAGTATAGTGTAGCTTAAAAAGCCAGCATAAACCATCCCCAAGTAGAATATTCACCAGTAGACTCTGGATTCTTAAGCAAATCTTCTTTATTGTAGTACTCGGAATAAACAAAGAAAATCCAATTTACAGTTCAGTTGCTTGTAAAAGAATTGTGGTTTTCTGCCCATAGAGTCTGTATCTAGCCACCTCAGAGCCAAGGATATGGCCAGAACCTCAACTCAGTTGAGAGGAAAAGCTGTAACACTCAAGGAAAATAAGGGGGAGAACTCAGAGAAAATAAATGGGGCAAAGACTTGGGTAATGACTTGGGGAAAGTGTCTTGGCGGCAATGCCTTGGGGAATGGCTTGGGGAAACGGTGAAAACTCTTGATGGAATTACAGTAGAATAAAAAGAGATTAGCCCCTAGAACAGCTGCTGATCACAAAGGCATGCTAGGAAGACTGGGCTTTCTCACACAGCCTGCAGGGGCAGAGAGGGAGGGCTGGCCGTAGCTCAGAGCTAACAGCCAATAGGGAAAGATCACAAGGAGACAATCACAAGAACTGCAAACTATAAGAAAAGCAGTCCTAAAATACAGTGCTATCTATTATACAAATAATGCAATTAAATACAAATAATACTCAAATATAGACAACAATACACCTTGCCTCCATGAATATGGGGGCAGAACAATGAGGGAGGGCAAGATGATGGAACTGGGGTAGGGGGTGCTAGGGACAGAGACAGAGAAATGAGATACTGGGCATGAAGGGAACATAGGGTCATAAACACTGAGGAAATATGAATAATGGACATTGAGAGAGGGCATGGGACCTTGGAAAGAGAATCAAAAAGGAAGAGAAAAGCAGAGAATAGACACTGAGGCCAAAGCAATGCTCAGACAATATAAGGAGAATAAAAGTTATTTATTCTTTTGATTGACTAATTGTAATATAATGTATTTATTATTTGGATTTGGCTCGCACCTTTTCAGTAGTAGCTCAATGTGAGTTACATTAAAGCTCACTGGGCCATATATTCAGCCAGTGGCAATCAGTGTTTTGCTGACCACTACCTATATCATACCTGGAAATTCAATGCTGGGCCATATCCAGGCTCCAGCATTGAATTGCTGGTTATACAGAGCTGGCCAAATTATAGTCAGTTAAGTGTCAATATGTGGCTATAAAGATAGGATTGCCTGTTCTGCAATCCTATTTATGCAGTTAAGTTTAACTAGTTAAATGCTGACACAGTAACACAGTAAATGATGGCAGATAAAGACCTGCAGGGTCCATTCAGTCTGCAGACTCTGCTCCTAGAATGCCCTTAAGGTGGTTTGGTGCTAACTGGATATTTTCAGCAGCACTATTCAGACTGAAAATACCTAGTTAGCCCTGGACAGAGGATTTAAATGACCAGAAGCATCTCTGGGCTGTTTAAATCATTTTAAATATGAGACACACTATTGGACTCATTTTCGAAAGAGAAGGACGCTCATCTTTCAACATAAATTGGAAGATGGGCTTCCTTCTCACAGGGTCGTCCAAATCGGTATAATCAAAAGCCGATTTTGGACGTCCCCAACCGCTTTCCGTTGCAAGGATGGCCAAAGTTCAAGGGGGCATATCGGAGGTGTAGTGAAGGGGGGACTTGGGCGTGACTAACACTAGGACATCCACGACCCATAATCGAAAGAAACAAGGATGTCCCTGACAAACACTTGGACGACTTTACCTGGTTGTGTTTTTCTTACGACCAAGGCACAAAAAGGTGCCCAAAATGACCAGATGACCACCGGAGAGAATTGGGGATGACCTCCCATTACTCCCCCAGTGGTCACTAACCCCCTCCCACCCTCAAAAAATATCTTTAATAAATATTGATTGCCAGCCTCAGATGTCATACTCAGGTCCATGACAGTAGTATGCAGGTCCCTAGAGTAGTTTTAGTGGGTGCAGTGCACTTCAGGCAGGCGGACCCAGGCCCATCCCCCCCTACCTATGTTTGTGGAGGAAATAGCGAGCCCTCCAAAACCCACCACAAACCCACTGTACCCACATTTAGGTGCCCCCCTTCACCTGTAAGGGCTATGGTAGTGGTGTATAGTTGTGGGTAGTGGGTTTTAGGGGGGTTTGGGGGGTTCAGCACACAAGGTAAGGGAGCTGTGTTCCTGGGAGCAATTTATGAAGTCCACTGCAGTGCCCCCTAGGGTGCCCAGTTGGTGTCCTGGCATGTCAGGGGGACCAGTGCACTAGAAATGATGGCTCCTCCCACAACCAAATGGTTTGCATTTGGTTGTTTCTGAGATGGACGTCCTTGGTTTCGATTATCGGCGAAAATCAGAAACGACCAAGTCTAAGGACGACCAGCTCTAAGGATGACAAAATTTCAGGATTTGGGTGTCCCTGACCGTATTATCAAAATGAAAGATGGACGTCCATCTTGTTTTGAAAATACGGGTTTCCCCGTTCCTGGATGGGGACGTTTTGCGAGGACGTCCTCATCAAAACGTGGCCTTTCGATTATGCCCCTCCATGTCTTTCCCTATCCTAGGGGGCTCACAATCTAATTTAGTACCTGAAGCATTCTAGTGAGGTGACTTGCCTGAGATCACGAGGAGCAGCAATGGGATTTGAACTAGATACCCCTAGATGTCATGGCCTATGCTCTAACCTCTAGGACACTCCTTCACATTGAAAAAGGGATATCTCTGATATCTAGCATTTCTGTTTCTATTTCTATGACAATGTCATGGTTGCGATGTTTGGTCTGGAATACACTTGGTTTTTAATGAGTTGGTTCATTGGACATCTATGGCCCCTTCCCCCAGTCCCCACCGTCTTGTGAAAGATGGAGTTATAAAAACCATATCTTAACATGTCCACCTGGGGTACAATTGTTCCCAGGTATGCCACTGGACCACTCTGTGACAAGCAGAGATGTTTCATACAAGCAGCACTTTACTAAGGCCTTCTTCTGGCAGCCACCCCTACATAAAACATGTGTCCTGAACTTTCATACGATACAGCCTTGTCACATCTCTGTGACCCAGTGGAACAACTAATACATAGGTGCTGTGTTCCATCTCTATAGGCCTCTCACTGTACACACATTCCCTCCACATTGGTCCCATTTTAAGGATGTATACCCCATCACTCTGGCCTGTACCTGTTTTTGATCTGATTTCTGCATAACAAAAACAACCATGGTAACAGATGTGACACACAGACATTCACTGTAGCATAAGATACTACATAGCACCTTTCCTGTCCCCTCTGCTTACATGTCCATGTAGGGCAACTGTAACCACCATGTTATGTTTCTTCACACATAGGCATCCCATCTGCACATGAGAAGCCATGGGAAGAAGATGGGAACCAAGGGAGAACAAGAGGAGGATGAAGAAGATGAGGAAGAGGATGTTGAGGAAAATAAGTATGCTGAGGATGAGCTGGTGAAGATTGAGGAGCCCATAGAGGAGAGTCATGAGGAGGAGGCAGTTGTGGAGGTGCTGAAACTGCCGAGACCCAGGAGGAGGAAGTGGCAGAACAGCAGACACAGCTGCATGAGGTTAAGGCTGGGGAACAATCCTCTACAGAAGACAAGAGTGTTGAAGGGGGAACCTGACACCTCCACACATGTTAGCACAGGCTATGAGGGCACCTCTGAGGGCCCTACTGGATGCAACACAGTGGTAGATGCTCCTCCAGAAGAAGCTACAAATGACATTATGCAAACATGCCTTCTCTGGAGGACATTGTTGCAGTGGAGGATGGATTAGGAATGCAAGGGGCAAGCAACAATGACATCATGCTGCCTCACATACCCAGAAAATATCAACTGAACCCCAGAAAATATCAACTGAACAAAGAGCTGCATTGTAGCACCAGCCCTCGCAAGAGATCCCAATGTCTACCTATCAGAAAAGTCCTGTTGTATCTCCAGCACATGCACTATGATATGCAGCAGGGCTTCTCTAGGATAGGGCAGGCCTTGATTCTACTGGTCACAGAGCTATGTCTCCTGCAACAGCAGTTCCACAGGCCATAGTCAGGCCCTGCACAACCTGCAATACAACTTGTATGTATAAGCCATACCACAAGGACTTGTTGCACAATGTGGCTCCAAAATGGGGGGAGGGGGATATATTGCTGTACCTGTCTGTAAGAGAGGGATGTTTTGGAGGGGAGGATGGAGGTTAAGAGGCATTGTATTTCCTCTGCTGCCATATATGCCATGCATATGTATATTAAAATAGGTGTTTTGCAAAGAAGACATCATTCTCTGCATCTGAGGTGCATTGCAAATGTGAAGCCAAGTGTCTAATGGGAAAGCATAAGTGCTAGTGATACTGATATAAACAAATTCAGCCATGTACCTAGGTGTCCAAGTGCTAACTCTCTTCTAGGACAAAGGCCAAGCACACATGCCAGAGATGGTGGGATAGATATACATAAGTACAACTATATATCTGTGAGTGTGGTGAGAAAGGGGATGGGATTTGATATACCATATATCTGTGGTTATAATCAAAGTGGTTTACATATTATATTTAGCTGGGGCAATGGAGGGCTAAGTGACTTGTTCAGAGTCACAAGGAGCTGCAGTGGGATTCATATCAGCTCCCCTAGTTCTCAGACCACTGCACTAACCATTGAGCTACCTCTGTCCTGTCAGTATTGTATGGGATAGCTCCTTCTTTACACTTGCATGACACTTCATTGCAAGCAACACCTAAGTAGATGGTTATATTTTGTTATATCATGTATTCTATTCTGCCACTACTTTCACAGTTCAGGGCAGATTATATCATCAAGAAGCCGAACCACTATGTCCAGGAATTACATCACAGAACAGATGATAAAACAACCATATTGTGATACAATAAGATATAAAATACCTAGTAATCAGATTAATTAATATTCAAGTCCGAGAGACCAAATTTGTGAAAAAACAAAGCCTTCAGATTTTTCCTAAAACTTTGGTAATGTGTGCATGCCCTGAAAAAAAAAATTAATGAATTCCAAATTTTTGCTTGTGAGGGGGTTTATAGAACACAGTCACTTAACCCTCCATTGCCCCATGTAAGCTGCATTGAGCCTGCCATGAGTGGGAAAGCGCGGGGTACAAATGTAACAAACAAACAAACAAAAAAACCCCACTGCCCCTAACCTTTAAGAATAAACCCTTAGGAAGTTCGAACCACCTTAAAATCACTAGTCCCAACCAGAGAGGAAGTGAGACAGGAGGAATGGAGCTGAAAGGTCAGGAACCAGGAAATATAAAAGTCAGTGCCAGAGTGGGGTTAGGAGGCCCAGAGAAGGAAAAACCAAAGCCCCAGCACACATCTTTATGACAAACATTTATCTACTGTGACCTGTCTGAGGTAAGCCAACCTTTTGATTTGAAGACTTAGAAACTTTGTTCTGAGGTCTGGCTGCAGCAAGACCTGGAAACCTAGAGAGAGAAGCTTATAGACTGTGTTTGGGGTGTGGCAGTCACATGCCATGATCTGTAGTTTAGGCCTTGTCAGCCACATAGAATTAAAGAGACTTTACCTGCTCCTGTGAAGCAAGTGGCTTCAGGATTAAGCAAATAAAGTGTTAGTCTTATTTTACAACCTTGGCTGGCTGTGTTATTTTGAAGGCCTGCTCTCAACTCTCGCACACAGTATCACATGTTGTTGCAGTGTACTACACCAGGACTTTTGACAAAAGGGGTTAGCCCTGCCCTAGTTAGGGGGAGAAGTATAGCTAGTGCCGGACAGGCAGGTTTTATTTTTGTATACTTGTGTACTGCGCAGTACAGCAAAACTACAGGTAGGCTACTTCAGGCCTTAGTGGAGGGCAAGCAGCAGCTGCAGCAAGTAGTACAGAGGCAATGGGAACACCAGCAAGCCTCCAAAAGATCTCTGGAAGACCAGCAGAGCTCCATGACCCAGGTGACACAAGCCTTGCTGTCTTGCAGGTTGCACCCTCTAATAGACTATTTCCTGACCAATTTTGAAAGAACTGCCCACCTTGCTGCTTGGTCAGAAGCATCATGGACAGCTTATCTAGGGAATTTTACTGACCTATAGCAGCCAAACGGCATTCTGAGTTGTCAATTCCAGTGGAATGGCCACCTATGCGGAAGTAAAAGCCACTATTTTGTAGAGGGCAGGCTGCACTAAAGAAGCCTACTGGCAGCATTTCTGGAAGGGGTCCCTGCAAGTTAAAGAAAACCCTGGAGTTTCTTCGATTGACTCAAGGAGGTGGTGTGAGATGGCTGTAATTGGAAGGCAAGACTGGCCCGGAGATTACAAAAGTCATCCTCCTGGAGCAATTCTTTGAAGGGTTACCCCTGCCTATGAAACAGTGGGTGAGGCAGCATCCTAAATTGACCCCAGAAAGTGCTTTAGAAGTGGCTGAAGCCTTCTACAGGCACAACCAGATCCAGAAATCTACAAAGAAAAGAAGCAAGCTGGAAGTCCTGGGAGGAAAAGAGAAAAGCCTGGACCAGACAACCAGAGGGATCAGAAACTACCCTCCAGCCTGGGGTCTCCATGGAAAGGGTTGACGTGAAGGAAACCAACACCCCCATGAATGCACCATACACCCTTAACCCGGTCGCTGGATCCTTACTCCCCCACCTGTTTCAGGTGTGGGGAAGAGGTCATATAGCTAGGGACTGCCATGATCTAGCTGAAGATGCCATGGCTTTGAATTTGTTAGCTACACATGACTGTAATTTTGTGGAAGTTTTCCATCTAGAAAGCAAAAATTACATATTACAAGTTGATCTGGAAGGACACCCATACCAAGTACTATTGGACTCTGACAGTGTCCAGACCCTTCTTTGAAGAGAGATAACCATCTGCAATTAAATTATGAGTGGACTGTGACCCTGGCATGCATACATGGTGACCAGACGCAGTACCCAACAGCTCAAGTATCCTTTAAAACACCTGTAGGGCAAGGCAAGCTGGAAGTAGCAGCTACAAATGGCAGGAGGGGAGAGACAGTCACTATGGGTGTTTATGGAGGAGGAAGTCAAGGGGAGATATGTGAAGATAGGGAAATCTATGCAGAAGGTGGTGAATCTTAACAATGCTAACAGAGATGAGAAGCAGAGACTGCATAAGGAGTGTGTAACTGGAGGAGGAAAATGGACCCAAAGTGAGCTCATCCACTCCAAGGGATAGGAAATTTATTAGGATGAATGCATGCGATAGGATGAAACAAATTAAGATCAGAACCATATAGACTATACCAGGCCCTGAGGAGTCTGTACTATTGGAGGGGAGGGGAGGTTGAAACTTCTGTTGCTAGGTTGCTATGACAGTGTGCAGAAAGATGGTGAAGAGAGGAGAGTGTAGGGATCCTTTGAGACGGCAATGACACAAAGGTACTAGCATGTGGAAAGTCATATTGTTAGAACCTGGGGGAGGGGGAATAGAATGATATGTATTTTTATGGATGAGACCAATATCACTCTCTGGGACACTCTAGCCTCTGAGCTTATGGCTGTGGCCATCCACTTGGCCACTCCTGCCCTCTTACCTCTCCATATCCTCCCCCACTCCACCTTCTTTCATGATGCTGCTGGGATGTACTATATTTTAACAATTGCTTCTTTGCCTCCAAGTCTCATCTCCATGCACAATCAACTCACACTAATTCACACTCACTCACTCACATACTATCCACTCAAACCCACTCAGAACAGCCTCCTTCCATGAACACTACTTTCACATGTAACACACACCACCGACACACAGCAGTTTCTCTTACCTGCAACACACTGTAGGTATTTCATTCAAAGTAATGTTCTGAAATGGTCTACTCCCCTCCTTTTTCACAGCACAGATGGCTGCTAACAGCTGCACATTAACATGTTTCTTGTATATATCTTATTAACATGAGTTATGTCAAGGGCCATTTGGTATATTGTGTGTTGACATTACTACGCATTAATGCTAAATAGGCCTTCCTTAATGTGGACATGCCATATCACATGTTGATTTTTAGCATGCTGCCTTCACAGATATCACATACTAATTTTCTCATTTAACATGAAGTATGTGAAAACATTTACCACACTTTAGTAAAAAGGCCCCATAGTATCAAAACACAGTTCAAACATATCACCTTAATAAAAACACACTGGTAATTAAGTAACAGGTAATTCAACAAACAACCAAGTCTCACAAACTTTAAATATTCTTTCTCTTGCCTCAATTCAAGTGGCAAGGAATTCCAAACTTGTTGTAGCACCCCTAGGAATTTACAATTCCATGTTGATCTCAACTTGAAATGGTTAGGGGCTGGACATAAATGTATAATTCTAGAAACAATTGAATTTGCAAAACAGAGAAACATGGAAACATGACGGCAGATAAAGGCCAAATGGCCCATCCAGTCTGCCCATCCTCTGTAACCCTTAACTCTTCCTTTTCCTAAGTGATCCCACATGTTTATTCCATGCCTTTTTACATTCTAACACAGTCCTTGACTCTACAACCTCCACCGGGAGGCTATGCCACACCTCCACCACCCTTTCTGTGAAATAATGCATTCTTAGATCACTCCTAAACCTATTCCCTCTTAATTTCATTGTATGTCCCCTCGGTCCAGAGCTTTCCTTCAGTTGAAAATGGCTCACTACATGAATGCCCGGGATATTTAAACATCTGTATCATATCTCCTCTCTCCCTCGTCTCTTCCAGCATATACATGTTGACGTTCATAAGCCCGTCTCTATATTTTTTGTGTTCAAGACTGTTTACTAATTTTATAGCCACCCTCTGGACTGATTCCATCCTGTTTATATCTTTCCGTAGGTGCAGTCTCCAGAACTGCACACAGCACTCTAAATGGCGCCTCACCAGAGACTTATAGCAAATGAGGAAAAACAACTGACTAAAATTACAAATATAATTATATGTGTTATATTTGACGTGTTTTGTTTTGTGTTGTTTTATTGATATGTGTGTTTAATTTGTACACTGCTCTGGATAAGGGCTCTACATAAATGGTAATAAATGAAAATGAAATGAAATAGGAAGTTAATTCAGACACCAGAAGTACATCAAAACCTGACAATCAATGGGCAATGAGAGAGAGATTTAATCCTGAAGATGAAAGACTAATAATTCAAGCACAGTACAGTACACTAAATACAAAATAGTTCACAGACAGCATAGAAAAATGGTAAAACGGATTGCTGGATGTGATATACTGATATCAGAAAAATCATATAGAGAAAAGCATGATAAGAAAGTTTGTCTCATCCACTAGAAGCTATATAAACATGAAATTACTGTATAAAAAAATACTAAGATCATGACCTTGACAGAATATTAGGGAATGAAGAAGTTATTCTCATATCTCACTTATCCTTCACTCTTTGCATTGGTTACCAGTGACTGAACACATTCAATTTAAAATATTAATGCTGATTCATAAGACATTATGCAATGATACTCCTTTTTATTTATCTAGCATTTTGAAAATCTATAAACCTAGCAGGGCCTTACATTCTGAAGGTCTGCAATGGCTGACAATTCCAGCAATTTCTAAAATTAATTTTGCAGAGACATGCACTTGTGCCTTTCCCACTGCAGATCTACTACATTGGAATACACTTCCTATAGTTGTTGTGGCTAGAGAGTGACACCATTAATTAAAAAAAAAAATCTAAACTTTACACTTATTTATTTACCCTGTCTTTTGGGGTATAAGGGAGTCTTTTACAAAGAGGCAGTAAGCCCCATGCAAGCAAAATCTAAATACATAAATAAATATTGATCTAACTATAAGTAACAAGGGGTCCTTTTACTAAGGTGCACCAAAAAGTGGCATGCACTGGTGTAGACGAGTGTATTGGACGCATGCAGGTCCAATTTTCAGCGCACCTGCAAAAAAGGCCTTTTGGGGAGGGGGGCTGAAAATGGGCATGCAACAAAATGAAAATTGGCTTGTGTCCATTTTGGGCTTGAGACTTTATCGCCACCCATTCACTTAGCGGTAAGGTCTCATGCGTTAACCAGGCAGTAATCGTCAGAGTGCATACAATGCTGGTTACTGCCTGGTTAGCGCTGCACGCTGGGAAAAAAAATATATATTTTCTAGCACACGTAGTGGACGTGTGTAAAAAATGAAATTACTGCCTGGGCCATAGGAATTGAATGGGTTTCCTCTCATTTGCTGCACCGAGAATTGGTAGCGCAGCGTTGTAAAAGAGGCCCTTAATGTTTTAAAGTATGTTTTAAATGATAAAATTTAAAATTGATATGATTCAGCTAATTAGGGGGGCCCTTTTACCAAGCTGCGGCAAAAGGGGGCTGGCGCTGGCATCGGTATGTGTTTTACACGTGTGCTGAGTCCCCCTTTTACTGCAGCTGGTAAAAGGGAAGGTCTCGCGTTTCTTTCTAAATTACAAAGAATAGGGGCCATGCTAAAAAGTTACTAAGTAGTACATTTAAAACAAATTGTAGAAAATATTTTTTTCCACTCAACATATTATTCAGTTCTGGAATTTGTTGCCAGAGGTTATGGTAAAAGCAGTTATTATTGATAGTTTAAAAAAAAAAAAGAGATTTGGGCAAATGTCTGAAAGAAAAGTCCATAAATTGTTATTACGGTAGACCTAGAAAAACTGTTGCTTATCCCTGGGGGTGGGTGGGTGGGGGGGGGGGGGGGGTAAGCAGCATGGAATCTTACCACTTTTTGGGATCCTGACTGGTACTTTAGCACTGGACTGGCCATTTGGGGACAAGGTACTGGGCTACATGACACTTTGGGCTCACCCAGTATGGAATTTTTTATTTTTATCAACACTGTTTATTTTATTGTTGTTATATCACCTTATTTGTAATTCAAGTCAATGTGGTTTACATTCTAATAAAAACAAGAAGAGAATAAGGACAAGGAACGCAAAAAAACAATAGGAAAGAAGCAGTTGAATACCCTGTAATGCTGAGATAAAGATAACAGCTCTTTTGTCCTAATGGACCACTCAATGAACAAAGGTGGAAAATGGCAAGATAGCCTGCAGTCTAGGACCCTAGCAACCCTCTGAAAGCAACACCAAAAATGAGTGTTTTTAGGGCCACTCTAAATTTCAGATGAGAAAGTTCAGGCCATGAAGACAGGGGCACCTCATTCCAGAGGGAGGGTGCTATAAAGAAGGTGCTATTTCTAGTAAACTCCCAACTCACATGAGAAGGACCAGAAAGGACTAATCTGTGGGCCAGGACCAGTATCTTAAATGCAATCTTATATTTAATGGGCAGCCAATGCAATTGCAGAAGTAGGGAAGTTACATGATCCCATCTTTTTACCCAACAGGTCACTGCGGTTTGTAGGGATTGCAGTATTTCTAAATTCATTTGAGAAACACAAGCATTAATGCCATAAAGAGAACTCACAAAGGCGTGAATGAGTCTACGGAGGGTGTCATTGTCCAAATAACTTCATACTGAGCGTATTTAGCAAAGGGCTAGGAAGCCTGTTTTCAAAATGAGGAAGATCTGCAGAGAAAAGGAAAAGTGTGAGTCCAGAATCACTCTGAGATATCTGAAGGACTCTACTGTTCTTTTAATTATTTTGTACGAAATGTTATAATTTGGGTCTAGGAAACCTATAGTAGCCTAGCTCCTGCACTAATCTTGCTTTACTTATCATAATTGATTTATCCCTGCTAAAAGAATCATGGTAGGATAGTAAATGATAGATAACATAGATCATAGCCAGGTTTTGATCTCAGGGGGAGCAGACTTTATAAAACAGGCGCCGGTTGGTGTCAGCTAGACAGCAGTGTCTGTGTTGTTGCTCAGGGGCTGTGGTGGGCAATGATTAATACAGGCTGTCTCTGTTGCATCCTGCCTACAAGGAAACAGTAAGTTACATCAGGAGGCAGGACGCAGAACAGGTCCCTAGACTGGCCAGAGCAGACAACCTGTCTTCTTAACTTGAAATAAAAATATTCAAATCATGGCCATCACCTCAGGAATAGCACACCCAGTCCTTTCACTGCTAGACACCTTGTTTAAATCAGATGGGCTTTTGTTTGTGTGGTGACTCTACAGGATGTGAAGAACACTAGTCTTGAGCATTTTTATTTTGGGTGACAAGGGCCCTTGCCCCAGAGCCTACTTTAAAATAAGACTAGACACTTTGTGAAATAACACAAACCCCTGCAAAAAGACACCCAAAACCTATACTGAAAACTTACCACATCAAAACAGCCCTAACCCACCTATGAAAAGACAATGCTATAAATATTACAGTGGGACCTAGAGAAGTGTTTCCCTAGGTGGTCCTGGAATACCCCCTTGCCATTCAGGTTTTCAGGCTATCCACAATGAATCTGCATGAAAAAGGTTTGTATGTAATGGAGGCAGTATATGCAAATCAATGTAATGCATATTTATTGTGGATATCCTGAAAACCTGACTGGGAAGGGGGTACTCCAGGACTGCCCTAGAACACAAAACTTACCACACCATAACAGCCCTAACCCACCTATCAGAAGACAGTAATATATATATTACACTGGGCTCTGGAGCACCAATATACCTACTATTGGGAAACTGGAACAAGCTACACTGTTACACATTCCTACACAGATACTACATGCTGGCAGAATCCTTTACCTCAGTCACACATGCAGAACATGGACAGACCCTCATCTATATAACATAAGAGTAGCAGTACTGGGTCAGACCAATGGTCCATCTAGCCCAGTATCCTGTTTCCAACATGGTCAACCCAGGTCACAAGCACCTGGCAGAAACCCAAATTGTGACAACATTCCATGCTACCAATCTGATGCAGAATAGGGAGCCGCCAACCCCCCCCCCCCCAAAAAAAAAAAAATTAAAATAGAGACCCATCCCCCCCCCCCCCCCCCCCCCCCCCCCCCCCCCCCCCCCCCCTGCCCAAGGAAGCCAGACTCTAAACAGTGCAATACTGGTAAAAAAGAGACAGAAATGCATTTTCTCCTGTACTTTGCAAAATAAAACAGAAAAAATTTACATTTACAAAGCAGGTACATCTCGGTCCTTACAAAGTATTAAATAAAAATAATTTTTTTCTACCTTTGTTGTTTGGGAATTTGGCTGGTCTCAGTCCTTTTTTCCATGCTCCATGAGTCAGCCTTACAAATTTTTTCCAGGTTGGCCTTTCCATTTCTTCTCTCGCCTCTTGTCTTCTTCCTTTCCTTCTCTACATCTGTTTGGCACTGATCTTTCATTTTATGTCCCCACTATCAAATAGCTGTGTATAGAGCTGCCATGTGATTCAGTTCCAGAAGGGAGATTTTTCAACCAGTCCTAGTGTGAACTCACATCCCAAATTCATGTGGGATTTGCAGTCCCTGATTCTACCCATCAAAATCTGTGCTGCAGTACATCCAAAATGACTTAAGAAAATGCACTCGAACCCTTATACAACCTGTTGTTTGAAGAATTTATTTTTTCATTTGCTTTGGTCCCACTATCTCTTTTCTGTTTTTCTCTGTTTCTTCTGCCTTTACAGGGTCTCTTGCCCACCTGACATTTTTTCTGTCTCCAAGTGCACCATCCTTTTTTCCTCTGCACCACAATTTGTTCTGTCCAGCATCTCCCTTCTGTGTCCCTTGTCCCTATCCTACCCCCAAGTTCAGCATCTGCCCTTTCTGTGTTCCCATCTCCTCCCCCCCCCCCACTTTTCAGCACAAGCCCACCACTCCCTTTTTCTAACATTGCCCTGTGTCCCCATCTTCCCCCCTTTTTCCAGCATTACCCCTGTTACTATCTTCCCCCTTTTCCAGCATTACCTCTTTATCTCCATCTCATCCCTTTTTCACAATTGTCCCCATATCCCCGTTCCCCCTTCCAGTGTTGCCCCTCTGTGTCCCTATCTCCTCCTCCCCTTTTCAGTAGTGCCCTCTTTGTGTCCCTATCTCCTTCCCCTCCCATGTGATAATCTTTGAATAACTGTATATACTTATGGCTATGATTGCTGAACATGTGGAAGTAATAAAGGACAAACTTTTAAATGCCCAGTTGGGTAAATATGCTAATCCCAACTTTGTTAAATGTTTCAGACATATCCATCTATTTATTCCCATGTTATAACTAAATTCTATTATTCTGTCTCACTGTATTTTCAAATGTACGCCACACTGAATCTGACTTTGCTTGGGATAATGTGTGATATAAATATTTTTTAAAAATCCTTTATCCTCCACCTTTCAAGACACTGCCTATCCTGCTGGATAGTGATGGCACAAGGAAAGCAAGTTTGGTCCAGTGAAGACTAACTCAAAATAACTTGTTCCTTAGCTGGACCCTAATATTACCATATTCTACCAGCAACAATAATTTTTCTGGCTGTTTTAGTGATATTCAACTGTTATTTCTTTACTCCTCCAGCTTTTAAGGCACTGCCTATTAAACTGAAACAGCTTTATCATTGTTAAAGATGGACCAACAATAAAGAACAACAATGTGTATGCAGCAGATCATAAGTTTGCTTGATTTGAACTGAACAGCAATGACAGCTGTGCGGGGGGGGGGGGGGGGGGGGGGTGGAAACAGATTAGTATTACCCAAATTGGCTTCTTTGTTAAGTAGGCTAGATAGGCTCACTTCCACTCCTGTCAATTAAACCTCCCTGGGCAGATTTCTCCAGGCCCCCCCCCCCCCCCCCCGAGCTTTGCATTTTTCACCTTCTCTTCTGCCCGTCTCTCCCGTCCGCGTGGTCACTTTTTACTTCCCTGAAGCTTTCTCCCTCCTGTGCAGCACCAGCAATTCACAGTCAGCGTTCTGCCAGCGTCGGGGCCTCTCTCTCCTCAGGCACGTCCCGCCTACTCTATTGCAACTTCCTGTTTTCCGCAGAGGTGGGATGCATCTGAGGAGAGAGAGACCCCGACGCTGGCAGAACGCTGACTGTGAATCGCCAGTGCTGCGCAGGAGGGAGAAAGCTTCAGGGAAGTAAAAAGTGACCACGCGGACGGGAGAGACGGGCAGAAGAGACTGGAAAAGATTAAAGACTCGGGAGGGAGAAAGCAGAAAAAAAATATTTATTGGCACGAGGCGCATAGGCACCATTTTTTCTAAACAGCTGTTTGGGGGAGCGACCGCTCCCCCTGCACCCCACCTAGCTACGCAACTGAACAACCCCCCCAACACACACACACAATACTGGTACATCTACTATGTTCACATGGGGCCCTGTTTACTAAGGTGCATTAGTGTTTTTAGCACGCCTACACTTAGCGCTTGTGCTAACCATGTGGACGCCTATAGGGCTATTGTAGGCACATACATGGTTAACGCACATTCATTGTTAACGCACAAAATGTTAACGTGCTTACAATGCTGCTTAGTAAACAGGGCCCATAGGTGGTTTGGGTTGTAGCCATTATTTCATGTCTTCTTAGAAGTACAAATGTCGCTTCACTTCTGTAGTTACAGCCCTAACTACCATACTGGAAAGACTAGATAGGGTACTTTGGTCTTTATCTGCTATCATTTACTATCTTACTATGACTTGTTTTGCCAGGGCTAAATCAGCTGTGACAAGCAAAGCTGGACTTCGACTGTAGCTGGGCTATGTAGACTTGCTTATTTCCAATTAAAATAATTGATGGGAAATCAGGGAACTGGTTCCACTCTCCAGAGAAAAAGAAAAAGGAAAAAAAAAATCAAAGCTGGTTTGGAAGTTGCTTGTAGCATATAAATATTAAGTATAACATTTGTTTACAGAATAATGAGCTGACATAGAAATATGCATTATGCAGATGCTGTAAAGCTGTGTCTCAGACAGTAATGAATTCTGTCGTGTGAGATAAAAAGCAGAGAACATTTATATTTCATCCACTCAGTGTGCTTGCACTGCATGGTTTGCATTTTCTGCATTTCACTAAGCTAGACATCTCTTCAAACATAATATCCCTGTCTGTCTTTCTTGACAGTAAATAAAATTCAATAAATAAAATATTTTATGATAAATATGTTCAATTTATGAAACGGTTATGATAATGTGCATGCGTTTTCAAAAACAAATACATTTCACATAGCTTAGATGTATATTCTGAAAAGCATGCTACAGAGCACAATAAGATGATGACCCATTTGTACTTTTTTTTTAATCCACTCTGCTTCAATTAAACAAATGGTTCTATAATACATTCCTGTTTCACACCGGTCCTGCTTGCTGAGTAATCTGTAGCAAAAGCAGTTTCTTTAGGGTGCTCTATAGCATCTCAAAACTACAATAGGGTGCAATTCTATAAAAGTTAGGTAAGTGAAAGGCAATTTTATAACAAGGCAGTCGCGATTATGTGCCCCCTGCACGCGTAAATGCACAGAAAAGTAGCACTTATAAGCCAGATTCTATGTAAGGAGGCTAAAAAATCTGCATGGTAAACAATTCTGCTAAGAGTATTTTATAAGCGACACCTAGATGTAGGCATGGTATATAGAATATGCTTAGTTGAAATCCTAGCGCTTAAAATTACGTACCTCTATTTATGCCAATGAAATTTTGGCGTAAATCCCTGCAAGTAGATTTATGCGCATTAGGCTGTATTCTATAACTATGCGCGTAAAGTTTAGAATACCCACGGAAGCCCATTTCCCTGTCCGTAACCCCGCTCCTTTTGAACTGCATACATTAGAATTTAGGCACAGTTCCTTACAGAATATGCTTAGCAGGTTGTGCATGTAAATTCTAATTATTGCTCATTATTGCTTGTTAAGTCTGTTATCAAAACTGATTAGTTTGTCAAGCTAATTAAGTTACACGTGCTGTTATAGAATATACTGAGATTTCGGCGCGGAACGCTAGTTGCGATATATAGAATCCGGCAGTATGTGTGTTAGTGCTCCAAGCTTTATTCTATACGGCTATGCATAAGTGCTGTAGAGGGGCATTTTCGAAAGAAATGTCTAAATTGGGATTTGGACGTCTTTGCAAAACGTCCAAATCTGGAGGCGGGGGAAAAGCATATTTTTGAAAAAAAGATGGATGTCCATCTTTCATTTCAAAAATACCAAGGACGTCCTTAGATTTGGACGGCTTTGACTTTCAGTGATCTTCGAAACCAAAGTCGTCCAAATCAAAAACGTCCATAGGCAAGCCATTTGGACATGGGAGGAGCCAGCATTTCTATTGCACTGGTCCCCCTGACATGCCAGGACAGCAATCGGGCACCCTAGGGGGCACTGCAGTGAACTTCATAAAATGCTCCAAGGTACATAGCTCCCTTACCTTGTGTGCTGAGCCCCCAACCCCCCCTAAAACCCACTACCCCCAACTGTACACCACGACCATAGCCTTTACGTGTGAAAGGGGGCACCTAGATATGAGTACAGAGGATTTCTGGTGGGTTTTGGAGGGCTCGCTGTTTCCTCCACAAATGTAACAGGTAGAGGTGTATGGGCCGGTGTCCACCTGTCTGAAGTGCACTGCACCCACTAAAACTGCTCCAGGGACCTGCATGCATTGTCATAGACCTGAGTATGACATCTGAGGCTGGCAAGTAATATTTTTAATAACGTTTTATAGGGTGGGAGAGGGTTTGTGACCACTGGGGGAGTAATGGGAGGTCATCCCTGATTCCCTCCAGTGGTCATCTGGTCATTCCGGGCACCTTTTTGTGCCTTATTCGTAATAAAAACACGTCCGGGTGAAAACGTCCAAGTTGTGGTCATGGACATCTCTGCTTTTTTCGATTATGGGTCAAAGACGTCCAAGTCTTAGGAACGCCCAAATCCCGCCTTCACCACACCTCTGATACACCTCCTTGAAATTTGGACGTACTTGCGACGGACTTCAGTTAGAGATGTCCAAAATCGGATTTTGATTATACCGATTTGGACGTCTCTGAGAGATGGACATCCTAGTACTGATTTATGTCAGAAGATGGATGTCCATCTCTTTCAAAAATGAGCCTGATAGTATATAAACATAAGGTGGAGCTATGGGAGAAGCATGGGTAGGGCTCTGAGAATACTGTAAGTTCTGTGCAGCTTTACTGCATTTACATGCTTGCCATTATGCCAGGCTTAAGGCTAGTATAACTGTGACTGTAAATGTTTGGCATGCCAAAACTGGGTTATAATAGTATTTTATAACAACATCTGGGTGAGAAGAAATCATTATAGAACAAGCCCTCACTGCTCTGCATCAGGGCACCTAACAGGAGGTGCCCAGTTACAGAATTGCCCTCCAAGTGTGCACCTAAAAATAGTGAATAGATATCTAGGGGTTTGTTTACTAAGGTGCGTTAGCATTTCTAATGCACCTTTAAATTTAAGCTGCATTAAATGCTAACACGCCTATACATTTCTATGGGCGCATTAGCGTTTAATGCGCGTAAACCATTTAAGCACGTTAAAAACGCTAACGCCCATAGTGTACCTTAATAAACATAGGCGCTAGATAGCAGAGAAAGCACTAAACTTGATTCTATAAAGGAGGTGATATGTATTTATTTAAAAATGTATATCTCACACCATCTACAATTTTGGGCAGCTTACATATAAACATTCATAATAAAATTAATAAACAACTTCTCTAATTCATTACTCCCCCTCACTTATTGAGGTCTAAGAAAGGATAAAATGTTTCCTTAAGAAATTTATATATATATATATATATATATATATATATATATATATATACATATATTTTTTATTCTCACTTTCACTTCTTCTTATAGTGTTTTCTTCAATATAATTCTATAATATTCTATTAAGGATTGGGAATTGAGAATATATTGTACCATTATTCACCTGTGTTTCTGTAAACAAGATTATTCTTGTAAATTTATGTTAAACTTAATAAATAAAGAATTCTAAAAAATTAATAAACAATATACAGACATACCACAAAAAGAAAAACATTCAAATGATGAGTTAACATTTAAAGTTATCCAAAAGCTTGCTCAAAAAAGGCTTTTAATTATTTTCTAAATGAGAGGTCTGATTGAACTTGTGGTAATGGGTTCCATAATTTATTTACTATTTAATTACTTTCTGAGAAGCAAAAACTAAATAAATTACACAGGGGCCCTTTTACTAATCTTAAAGGAACAGACAAGAACATGGAAACGGCCAACAGGATCTGAGTTGGTTGCTTCTATGCCTATACCAAAGGTACGGTTCATTGAAAAGTCTATTCCTTTAAAAGTGATAGAAACAGGGTTGCTTTTTCCCAAAGTACATTTGTCTTTATTGACAGGTCTATGGATGAGGATAACTCTCTTCCGTAGAGGTTTGTTCCAGGCGTCAAAAGAGGTACCTTTGGGGAGACCAGTCGCAAGATTTCGTCCATTCTCTGTCGCAGGAGTTCTGGCCCTTCACTGGCCCATACGGGGAGGGGGGGTCCCTAATGAATTTAAGGCCCACAACCCAGGGGCGTAGCCACGGGTGGGCCTGGATGGGCCTAGACCCACCCAGTTTGGGTTCAGGCCCACCCAGCAGCGGAGCGGAGGGAGCAGGCAGCGCTGATCCTGCATCTGCCTCCTTCTCTCTGACGGCAGCGCTTCCCAGATGCTGCCTACCGCCGCCACGATCGCACGATCTACCTCCTCCTGTCCTCTGCAGAGGAGACGCTTCCAGGTTAGAAGCAGGAGGTAGCGTGTTTGAATCGCTACTGCTGCTGTTGAGAGTGAGACAGAGGGAGGAGGTAGATCGTGCGATCGTGGCGGCGGTAGGCAGCATCTGGGAAGCGCTGCCGTCAGAGAGAAGGCGGGCAGGTGGAATGGAATGGGAGGGAAGGATGCATGGGGGTGAAGGAGAATCGCTGGACATGGATGGGAGCAGGAGGGGAGAGAGAAGAGTCACTGGGGATGGATGGATGGAGGTGGAGGTCAGGGGAGAGAGGAGAATTGCTGGGATGGATGGATGGAGGTGGGGGGGCAGGGGAGAGAAGAGAATTTCTGGGGATGGATGGATGGATGGAGGTGGGAGGCAGGGGAGAGAGGAGAATTGCTGGGGATGATGGATGGATGGATGGAGGTGGGGGGAAGGGGAGAGAGGAGAATTGCTGGGAATGGATGGATGGAGGGGACAGGGGCAAGAACAGAATTGCTGGGGATGGATGGATAGGGGCAGGGGAGAGAAGAGAATTGCTGGGTATGGATGGATGGAGGGGAGAGGAGAGTTGCTGGACATGGGTGGATGGAGGGGAGGGAAGAGGAGAGAGGAAGGTTGCTGGACATGGGTGGATGGAGGGGAGGGCAGGAGAGAGGAGGCTGCTGGATATGGATGGAGGAGAGGGAAGGGAAAGAGAAGAAATGCTGGACATGGATGGAGGGGAGGGAAGAGTGAGGAAGGAGATGAGATGAGGGAAAAGGAAGAGAGGAGACAATTGCACATGGATGAAGAAAATAGGCAGAAGCTGGATCCACTGGACAGTCAAGTCTGCGGAGGACCCTGAGCAAGAAATGAAGAAGAAAGGCGGAAAGTAAAGAAATAAATGGAAAGGAAGCCCTGGAAACGGAGTAAAGAGGACAGATAGCAGCAGAATCAGATACTGGGCCAGTATGATCAGAAAAACAAAGTCACCAGACAGCAAAGGTAGAAAAAAATCATTTTATTTTCATTATAATGATTGGAACATGTCCACTTTGAGAATCAGGTGCTCAACATTAAAAGTTTATATTTATTTACTTATTTATGGCATTTTATCCCATATTAAACATGAATTAGATTGGAACCTGGGATCATTTAATGTTTTTTTTCCTGGAGAGAGTAATGCATTGCCTCCCCCCCCCCCCCAGGCTCTCTCCCCGGCTATAGCCAGCTCTGCAATTTTGAGGGGAGGTGCACAGTGGACGGGGGGGGGGGGGCAGAGGTGGACCGGGGAGAGAGCCTGTTGTTAAACATTTACCAGCACACCACTGTCTAGTGCCCACCCATCCAACCTGTTGGCCCACCGAAAAATTGAATTCTGGCTACACCACTGCCGCAACCAAATTGCTGCCGGATTTGAATCCTTGTTTCCTCAAATTGGAATAAATAAGAATGTTGACTGGATCAATTACATCTATTACAACCAACAAAGATTTATCAACTGCACAAGAGATGCTGTCAAAGGTATTTCTGAACACTAAGCCACGGCAAAAAGTGGCCTGGAGCAATGCGAGGAAATAAATAAATAAATCATCCAGGCATTACGGGCGCACAGCAAATCTCAAATTACCGCCAGTGGGGCGCGGTAGCCTGGCGGTAGTCTCATTTTGGTGTACGCTGCACGTACATAGAGCCTAACACACCTTTGTAAAAGGGCCCCATAATATACAATATAACCTTAAGGCTCTTTATATTAATCTAATATCCCTAGTACCTTAAAATGTTTATTTTTATTTAATATACTTTTATTCATAAATATCAAGAATACGTATATCATAAAATTGAAAATCAGAAAAATATTCAAATATCCAACTAGTCAAAAGGAAAAATTACATCCATATTTAGTGCACAATATTTGAAGGGGTCCAACAGAAATCTAATAAAGGAAATACAATATAACAAATAGAGCAGAATAAACTAAACCGAGGTCTGCAGCCGGTTCACACTACTCTAATGGCTGAATATTAGTACTCACTAGTACACGAATACCCTTCCTGGCTTTAATAAAATCAATTAATTGTTTAGGTTCAAAGAAAAAAAATTTTGACTGATATATAATACAACATTTAACAGGAAATTTCAACATAAATGTGGTACCTAAAGCCAGAACTCTAGGCCTAAGGGCCAAGAATTCTTTCCTTTGTTTCTGTGTCACCTGCGACAAATCAGGAACTATACGTATATTAGAACCTAAACATTGATCATTAAGATGATGGAAATACAATTTCAAAATAAAATCCCTATCATGTTCCAAAGCGAAAGTCACTAAGGGCCTGTTTATTAAAGTGCACTAGCGTTTTTAGTACGTGCTAACGCTAGAGACACCTAGGAATATATAGGTGTCTCTAGCATTAGCGCGCCCTAAAAATGCTAGTGTACCTACAGTGAGGCCTAGTAAACAGGGCCCTCAGAGAGTTGTCCTAGCTCTTATAATCTCCAAGGAACTTTCCAAAAAAGTTGTGAAATTCAAGTCACTTGGCTTATCTCTCTTCCTTCGAACTGGAGTAGAACTTCCAGGTTTCACCCCTAGTGTCAAATATAAAGTTTTTACCAGAGGTGGCAAACTTTCAGCGGGTATCTGCAAAACCTCACAAAAGTATTTATGCACCATCTCCATATGGAAAACAATTGGAGATCTGAGAAAGTTCAAAAATCTCAAATTATTCTTCCTTAATTGGTTTTCCATATGTTCCAGTTTCCGATCAACCAAAGGTCTCTCCTTCAATAAAGATATTTCCAAACTTCTCATTTCAACCAATTGCTCAGCCTGTTTCTCCAGTTGCTATCCCTGTAGTTTAAAAAAACTCTCCGTGGCTTTCTACTTTGGATGAAATCACCACAGAGTCCTTTTTAAACTCAGTCTATACCAGTTTAAGATAAGTGTCCATGTCCTTAATAGCCTGCCATAAAGTGTCCAATGTGACCACAGCTGGTTTTTCAATCTCACCTAGCAATTTACCTGCAGAAGCTTCCTTCTCTCCTCCTTCAGCCAGCAGCACGGATCTTCTCGTGATCAACCCAGGCTCCAAAGACTGCTGTCCAACCACCTCTCCTTGGAGACAGCTTCCACTATCCACTTAGGGGCAGGAAACTACCTCCAATACCACTGTAAGTATGCTTCCGGGTTGCAGGTGGGGGGGGGGGGGGGGATTGGCCTCTGTTCCAGGCTAAGAGACGCCAGGTCAATGCTATGGTCCACTGAATCTCTCGACAGACCTCCCGAAGCAGGCTCTTTAGTTCCAGCAAGCCGTGATACCACTCCCTCCAACATGATCTGTACCAAATGCCTCAGTGCCGCTTGAGCTGGAGGGCAGCGCCTCAAAGCGCCTTTCCACTTCCTCATTCTGTTTAGCACTAGGTAGAAATCTGATCCAGGGTAGACCATTTTCAGAAATGCCCCCTGTTCCACGCACAGCACCCAAGAGACAGGCAGAGCTCTAAAGTCTCAAGGTGTGGTTGAGATGATGGTGCAGGGATGACGGATTTAGATTTGTTAGGAACTGAGCAACTTTCTGGGGAAGGGGAAGCCTATTCCAAAAGGATAGACTCCACCTTAACTGGGATGGAACTAGGCTACTGGTGCTAACATTTGAAAAGGAGATAGAGCAGCTTTTAAACCTAAATGGAGGTAAAAGCTGACAGTTGCCCAGGAGCGCATAGTTTGGTGCAGAATATGCTTGAAGGAATACTATTGAAAGAGGACATTCAAGGAATCCTAGTAGAGAGTTTCAACAATGCTGAAAGAAATTCAGGAGTATTTAATGGGAGAACAGAACAAAGGATGCAAATTATCCCCTTCATCTTCAAAACAGCTTATAGATACAAGGTAAAACTGCAATTTGAATTGTCTATATACAAATGCTAGAAACCTAAAAAATAAGATGGGACAGCTGGAGTATATAGTACTAAATGAAGAGGTAGATATAATAGGCATCTCAGAGACCTGGTGTAAGGAGGACAATCAATGAGATACTGGGTTATCAAGGTACAAATTATATCACAATGATAGAGTGGATCAAATTGGAGGAGGAGTTGCACTGTATGGTAAAGAGGAAATTGAATCAAACAAAATAAACAGATACCAGCATGGAATCCTTGTGGATAGAAATTCCATGTGTGAAGGGAAAGAATATGCTGGTTGGGCTGTACTACTGTCTACCAGTATACTATTTCCCTTCACACACGTCCCAATCAATTTTCCACAATAGATTTTTTAATCTTCTGATACTGCAACTTTATATGCTTTAATTTGTTTTCTCCATCCTGATCTATCAATTGGATCCTTCACAGTGCCGTACCAAGGGCGGCTGCCACCCGGG
Organism: Microcaecilia unicolor; assembly: GCF_901765095.1. Taxonomy (NCBI): domain Eukaryota; kingdom Metazoa; phylum Chordata; class Amphibia; order Gymnophiona; family Siphonopidae; genus Microcaecilia; species Microcaecilia unicolor. The sequence goes on from NC_044039.1 coordinate 99,477,490, forward strand.
GCGGTTCGCCACTGCGCACCCCCCCCCCCCCCCCGGTGCAGCACGACCCCCTCCCTCGGTGCATCAACACCTCCCCTTGGTGCATCGACACCCCCCCTCTCAGTGCACATTCTTACCTAGTGACGTAGGAAGGGGGGCGGGAAGGCCGGTCCGCCCCGAGTGCACGCTGCTGGGAGCTGCGTTGGCTCCACTGGTTCCCCGTTCTCTTTGCCCCGGAACAGGAAGTAACCTGTTCTGGGGCAGAGGGAGCAGGGAACCAGCGGAGCCGACACCCCCCCCCCCAGCGGCGTGCACCCGGGGCGGACCACCCCTCCCACCCCCCTTCCTACGTCATTGATTCTTCATTTTCAACCAAAGTCTTTAAAATTTACAACATTGACTTTTAATTAGTTGAAGTTCCTTGGAAAACCATGGAAAGGATCCCCCTTTTCCATGTTTTTTAGATTTTTCAGGTGAGTGTTGCAATAAAGGGAAAGGGAAATGGGACTTGATATTCCGCCTTTCTAAGGTTTTTTTGCAACTACATTCAAAGCGGTTTACATATATTCAGGTACTTATTTTGTACCAGGAGCAACGGAGGGTTAAGTGACTTCCCCAGAGTCACCTGATGGTTCCAATCTGGTAACATAGTATCAGAACTGGAACAAGGACTAATCAACTTAGACATAACCTGTGTCTAAAATTGATCAACATCAACTGCTTGCCTCAGTTGACTAGCCTGAACTTTTTCAAGTAAGTTCCTCTATTGTTAAGGAAGATAAAACATAAAATCAGCTAAATAATGGTCCAACCATGGTGCCAATGACCAAGTAGGATTAGATATTAATTGAATCCAATCTTGTTTAGAAAAGGAAGCAATAAAATCAAGTGCATGTCCCTTCTCATGTGTCGGTTCAATCTTGCTAACTCAGAATCCCAATGAATGTAAATCAGAAAGCATATAACTGGCTACAGCATCAAAATTGTCGTCCAAATGCCGATTCAGATCTCCCAGTAGAAAAAGATGTGAAAAAGTAGCCAAATACTGAGAGATAAAAACTAGGAATTGGGTCTGTATTGAAGCCAAATTCCCTGGTGGTCTGTATATTAATAAAATACCAAATGAACCCAGCATTAAATCATCATGTGATTGGCATGACATTAATTTCAATCCTGAAACTACTATTGAATCTAATAATTTAAAAACTGAAGACAACTTTTATATATTAGTCCAATCCCTCCTCCCTTTTTCAAAGCACATACACAATGAATAATTTTATATTTTGGAGGACAAATGTCAAGAATAATTGGACTATCCAAATCTGTTAACCAGGTCTTTGTAATAAATGCCAGTCCTACATCATTATCACCAATCAGATCTCTTACTATAGCTCTTTAATTACAAAGAGCTCCGGTATTAAAATAGAGACAATGTTTTGGTTGGATAGAATCCACTTGTTGAAAAGGACTTTGAGCAATATTCCATAAACATCTAGACTGATTTCTTCTTATTTTGTTAGTAAAAGTTTTAAGCCTATTTCCTAAGATAACACCTATATGTACAGGAACAAAATTCTCATCCCCTAATTCATTATTAGAAATTCTGTATTGGCCATCATTTAAATGAGATATATATAAATCACGATAAGATAAAATGTTAAAAACAATGCTTAGAGGCAACACCATTAAAACAACCTGCCCTCCCCAGCAGATAAAAGTAAATAGAAGTAATACCACTTTTTTTTAACCTTTTTCTGAGAATGACTATCAATGTTTGTCTCTGTTTCTGTGTGCACACTTACTTGATTTCTCAGTCACCGAACTTTCTCTTCTCAGGTGCTCTTGAAGAATGATTGAGTTGGGATGTAGAGTTTTAAAAAAATGTGAGAGGTGAGACTGTTTAAGGAGTTGACTCAGAGGCAAGTTTTGAGAAAAATAGCCATCAAAAATTGGAAAGCTTAGAAGAAAATATAGTACATAGAGAGGAAGAAAGTATAGAAAAGAGAGAATTTTAGTTGCTGGATAAAGAAAAGCAAAAGAGTAAACTTGGACAATCGATGAGTAACTGTTATAATAGATGCTATCATGAAGAAAACGGATTTCAAGCAAGAAGTTATTAATAAACGTTGGTAAAGAGTCAGAGAATATAGTAAGGAGACCAGAATCCAAGTTCTCCAGGTATAACAAGTACAGACAAAGAAGGTTACATGTAGGTTAATGTTGTCCAGCAACTAGTAATGTTTTTCTGATTAAGCATAAATTGAAATCTGGAAATATTCCAAAAACAAGAGCCAAATTTACATTTTATCTCCAGAGAACTGGTTAGAGAAAAAGAAAAGAAGGAAAAGAAATTTCAAAGTTTGGGATTCCTCATCTGAGATATATAAAGAGCAAAATCCTAAGAAAATGTGGCCAGCATAAAAATTACAGGGGCAATTTTCAGCCAACAATGGTCAGAAATTTTCAAATACCACCAAAAGTATGTCAGGTTATTCAATGCTGGACCATGTCTGGGTACTGACATTTAATATCCAGGTATGTGCGGATGACTCACATTCAACTTAAGTGTTGATATTCAGTTCTTAACCAGATAAGTTAAACTGGACAAAGATAGGATTCCTCTTAATTGGTCTACTTACTTTGAATACTGACCTCTATGATTATAAGAAATTCTGTCATTCCAGAAGAACTAGACTCTGTTAAATAAAAACTGGTTTTAGAAATTAAAATGATGAAAGAAGCAGCATCATAAAAGCATTGTCAGAGAAAACTGATGACTGATATAAAGAGATTTGTACCAGGAAAGGTTGATGATATGATAGTGAACAGACTGTGGCATGAGAAAAAAAATTAATTTCAAACAGCAATTAGATTTTACCTGGGTATAGCACTACAGTGAAAATTGTTATGTGGTAAAATATAGCAGCTGATATTGAGCCAGTGTCACTCAGTTTTTTTTAAACGATGAGCATCACCAGCACATGGTATTGGCACTGAATATCCAGGGCTAATTGCATGTGTGCTGGGAGTCTATGCAGTTGCCTCTGCTTCCCTGATGTCCTTCCCTCCCTTTTCCCTGGAAGTACATCCCTTCTGCTCGCCCCAAAACACATAAAGACCTTCCCTCTCTCCCCCTCCAGAAGCGCACAGCTCTTCCAATCCTCCTCACACTCCCTAATAAGGCAAGACCCTTTGGGTTTATACCTCTTACCACCCACTCAGGATGCCCCCAGGCTTTCCTGAAGTCTCTGGTGGTCCAGTGGGGGGGAGGGGGCAGGAGTGAACCTTAGTCGCTCCTGTACCTAGAAAGTGCCTTTAGAAAATGGCTGCTGTGACCTCTAATGGCAGTCTCATGGTACTTTGGTGCCTTAGGGTAGGGAAATCAGAAAGGCTGTATGCTTCCTTGAGGGAGGTGGGCAGTAGTGGAGGTCTTCATGTACTTTGGAGGTGGGAGAGAGGGAGGGGTTCAGAAGAGGAATTGCCATATTTAAGCTGGGAGTTATTCACGTGTTGGCAATATTCAGTGCTGGCACCTGCATAGCTAAGCAGGCAAACTTAGGACTGCTAGAGGGCACTGAATAATGCCAACACCTGCATAACTGCTGACTCCTCTCCGATTCTGTCCCTGTAACTTCCTTATGTGGCACAACACAAACATGGTCGTTTTGTGCCGATATTTGGATACACTGCCTGGTTAAGGGCTGCTGAATGTCAGTGGTCTGGCTTATTTAAGTAATCTAGGGCTCTGGCAGAGTTCAGGTGACTGCAAGCTCAGAACTAAAAGACCATGAACCTGGAAGTCAGTGCTCATGTGCATCCCTGCAAATAGAGACATGCGCCTGCATAGGAGAGTGTGCATGGGTGCACACTTGTAGGGAATTGGGCTGATATTAATGCTGGAGCTTATCAGGGCATGGAAGAGACTGGGACCATGGGGATACAAGGAGATGAGTCAGGACCTGGAGATTTTAAAAATGCTGCCCTGCATGTGAGGATATTAATGAGTGCAGGGAGGCTCATGCCATCTTGAAGCGAAATATAAATCAACAGCTGAGCTTGTGCTACCTCATGGTTGTCACAATCCAGAAGCAGGAGAATTATTAACTTTCCAAGCCACTTTACTTGGAGGTTGTGAGGGAACAAATGGAGACAGAGAGGATGTGGGTGAACTGTGCAGCCTATTTGTAACAGTTGAATCATGAAATTTAGATCTATTGTTCTAATGAGGCAGAGTATAAGACTGTGGTCTTGCTGAACAGGAATGTTATACTTTTAAACCAATGGGGTACTGGTGAGTGACTAAAGAGAAGCTGTGAAATCTGAATGAGGAGAGCTACCATGGGACTATTTAGAACTCTTGAATGAATGAGATTTATCAATCAATTTATCATTAACAGATGTGGAAAGTAATTAGTCTGAACAAATTAAATTTAAGAGAAGAGGAAATAAATGATCAAATATGCCTTATCTATTAGATTGCATGATCTATGGTAAAATCTCTATGGAGATAGAGAAAGGTAATCTCTTAAGAAATGTGGACCAGTTTGTGTTGGGTTTATTTAAGAGAGACATTTTTTTCCCACAAAGAACTATTTGAAAAGAAAATAAGAAAACCTCAAACCTCTGTATCTTAAGAGGGAAAGCTTAGTAAGTGTTAACTGAGACTTGGCTGAAAACATATTTATAGAAAAGTAGACAACTTATAGTTGTCAGATATTTGTTGAAATATATTCAGATCTGTCAGAGATATAGAGACCCTGTAAACCCCTGCTAGGAAATAAATAAATAAATATAGAACAACATAGATTTTAATAAGAGTCATGAAATTTAGGGGCCCTTTTAAAAACGTGTGGCAAGCAATTCACCTCTACCACCAGGTTCATGAGGAAGCCCGGTGATGATTCCAACCCCCACCATATGCCATTCCCATATGCCATGCCTGGCAATAATATGACAGTGCTACATTCTGCCTGGTTACCACCGGGCTCCCCCAGGAAATAGCCATACGTCAAGTGTTTAACTTGCCACATGGCCATTTCCTTCCTTTAAAAAAGCCTTTTACCAGAGGTGGTAAAAGGGGGCCTCAGCGCACGGTAAACCCATGCACCAATGCCACCCCAGGGCCTCTTTTACTGCCACTTGGTAAAAAGAGCCATTAATAAATTAATATTGATGCTGAAGAATGAATGAGGTCAGCAGTGCATTCTGTTAACTGGAGATTATTCACCAAGATCTATAACCTAGTATAAGAGATAGATAAGCAAAACATGAGAGAAAGTGTGAGACAATTTAATCATAATAAATACTTTATGGGTGGGATAGTTAGGGCAAAATGAAATATCTTTTCTTTTATGTGATAGCTAATAAAACAGTTATATTTGTGAAGAACAAGAACATAAATATAGATATCACATGTAAGGAAATAGGTTCTGTTTATTTATTTAGTACAGTTAGGTAGTAGGTCTTTTCCCTTGGAAATGGCACACGCTTTGGGTTATCGTCACACAAGCCATTCCTGTGGGGGGGGGGGGGGGTTCTTTTTCCCCTGGAAATGGCGCACACTTCGGTAGTCCCAAAAGAGCGAGCGGTAAGCCCGCACTGGGCTACCTGCTGCTCTGTAAAAGGGCCCCTGAATGTATAATAAAATAAGTTTCGAATAGTAATTTCAACAGAAGAGGCATGGCGTTTATAATACTAAGATTGCTCCAATAATCTTTTGCAGATGGAGATTTTACCTCCAGTGCCCAGTTGTCAATCACAAGAGATCTTTCTCTTTAAAATGGTGGTGAGACACTGCTGCATTTTTGGTTATGCTGCTGTGCTGAATAATGTGCGATGTTTTCTCATAGGATTGATAAGCATGTTCTACAGTTTACTCTTATTATATTCAATGATGAGAAATTTGGCATTTTTAAATACTTAATGTTCCTGCCTCAGTGGCACTATCATGCAAAATAGTGCCAGCTGATCTAAAGCTCTCTCTTCCCTGTGCAGGGATAGTCACCTTGATTAGGGGTATCTTTAGTAAAATTTCTACCTTAAATGTAACTGGCTAAATGTGAGGAAAAAGGGAGCATCAGGTCAAGCAGAGTCATTTTGGATGACGGTGCCAGCAGGGCCAGAGGCAACAGAAGGTAGAGAGAGGTGCCTCAGATGTAAGAAGGCAATTCTATGTGAGTGTGTGTGTGTGTGTGTGTGTGTGTGTGTGTGCACATATGTGTATGTGGACATTTTAGGAGGAGGTTCTGGGGTTATTACTTTAAGTTAAGGCTGCAGGCGCCTTTCATTGTCAGTTGGTGGAGGGGGTCAAGAACATGTGTTCCCATTCATAAAATTGTGTGGATGTTACCACAACTGAACAAATCTGACTGGGAGAACAGTATTGTGATATTCACTAAACTTTAATGTTCAATGATTGCAGTTTAGTGAATTGTGAGATAAACATTAAAATAGATGTGATAGCTCAATGGTATTCAATAATGGTCTTTCTGAGTCACAATCAATGTACCCCTGATGAATATCTATGAGATGGATCTGCAAACATACTTCGGCCGATATTCAGCCCACAGGAGACAGTCCAGCTAAGTGCTGCAATCTGGGCTCAGCCCGGATACTCAATGCCAGGCTGTTTCAGGTGACTAGCATTGAATATATGGGTTTTTTTGGACAGCTTAAACTAAACTGGCCAAGTTAATATTCAGGCCTGGCCATTTAAGTTTATAGCAGCAAAAAATAGGACTATTATTTAGATGGTTCAATACTCACAACTTGCCGGTTATATCGCATAATATGGTCAGTAAGCCACTATCTCCTATTTCTGTATATGGCGCCTAAAAATCTGTGTGGGAACAGAAGCATAATCTATAACAATGTGCATAACTTAATTGGTTAACTAGCTAATCAGCTCTGTTAATTGGATGGTAACAAGCAAATATCTACACTAATTGGCGTGAATTGAAATTTATGTGCACAACTCACTGAGGGGCTATTTTACTAAGCCGCGTAAGCGTCTATGCGTGCCCAACATGCGCCAAAATGGAATTACCATCTGACTACCATGTGGCTCTTGCGGTAATTTCATTTTTGGTGCACGTCTGATATGTGCATCTGAAAAATATTTTTTTATTTTCGGGAGCGCGTAATGGATGCGTGCTAAGTGGCATTTGATGCGCGTAGGTCATTACCGCCTGGATTCTTAAAATCTAGGTCAATGGTTGGTGGTAAGGTCTCAGATCCAAAATGGACACGTGGCAATTTTGATTTTGCTGCACACCCATTTTTGGCAAAAAAAGAGGCCTTTTTTACAAGCGTGCTAAAAAATGGATCAGCGCATGCCCAAAACCCGCACCCACACTACCACAAGCCATTTTCAGCACACTTAGTAAAAGGACCCCTAAGTGTATTCTATAACATGGTGCACCTAAATTCTAAGTTGCATAGTTGAAAATGGGGCACGGCCATAGGCGAGACATGGGCGTTTCTAAAATCTGTGCACATTATTATAGAATATACCTGATCTGCGCCTAATTTAGGTGTTGTGATTTACACCAAGTAAAATGTGACCTAAATGGATGTGACCAAATTTAGTTGTGTGGTGAGCCACTCAGTGTATTCTATATACCGTGCGGAAATTTGTTTATTCTGTAAAATTTAGGTGTACTTTCGAGAATACGCCTAGGTGTAATTTTTTTCTGCGCAGATTTTTCAGGCGCCATATACAGAATCTAGCTCATTGTACTAAGCACTAATATTCAGCAGAATTAACCAGATATCCCGCACTGAAAATTAGTACTTAGCTAGCTAAGTGCTATTTAACCGACCAGGAGCTGTTCTTAACCAGTTAAATAGTGCTGAATATCAGCCGGACTATGTCTATTGTATTCAAATCAATGTTATGCATATTCATTAGAGTTATCCTGAAACCCATATCATTTGTGGACCTCATGGCTGTAAGACTATAACGCTGCCTATATTGATTAGCACTGAATATCCAGGGCAAATCAATATTAACTACTAACTCAATCAGGCCACATTGTTCTATATCCCACTAATTTCAACAGCTAGATTTGATTGGAACTAGATAACTCTTTAAGCAGGTGGATCCTTTGAAAATCTACCCAATTATACTTGGGTTTAGCATTCTGAGGAAAAAGAAAATGAAATGCTGTGACTCCAATGTGGTAGTAATGTAATTTGCAGAAATAACTTGGGAAGGCTACTTTAGAAAGTTAAAGAAATTTCTTGATTATAGAACTGTAATATCTAAATTATATTATTAAATTAATTTTAAATAAAAATACTGAACAAAATCACCTAAAGGAGATACATACATATCCTCAGCCAAGTCCTCAATGTTTATTTTTACCCGGGTACAGCTTCTCCTTACTGGCTGTCATGAAACCATCATCCACAATTCTTTTCTTTTTATTGTTTATTTAGCTTTCATACGGGAGCTATCATTCTTACCTTCTTTCCTTATTCAATCACAGATAAATCTCCTCAGGAAGCCAGCATTTACTACTTTCAGTTTTCTACCTTCTCATCTTCCAGCACATAGGCCAAAGAAGACAGGGGAGTAATTTTCAGCAGTGAGCTGCTTAATTTAAATGCTGACAACAGAGTTTAACTTAATATGTAGGCGATTCTGGATAATATCACTGAAAATCCAGTGCTGGCCGCAGTAAGTGGTGCTTATCCAGGTAGCAGTCGATCCAACCTGAATAAGTGCCACTGAAAATTAGGGCCAAGGTCTTTTATTCATAAAGATATTCATCACCACAGAGTTGCTTTAGAACTGCTAATGAACTTGATTATCTTTAATAAAAGATAAATTATCCACATCATTCGCCCTTTGTTCTAGATCAAATAAGACTTTTCAGATTCTTGATGCTCACAAGTCTTGTATTATGACTGAAGTGTTGTATGCTTAATATAGGATTTTAGAAATATTCAATTTTCCTTAAAACGAGCATTGTTGTAATGAAAGTGCTTTCACACCCATCCCCCTTACTCTTCAAAAGATGAAATGTCACACAAACAATAAAGGTATGGAAATGAATTCCAAGAAATTACACTCTCTCACGTCAGTCCTGTTCACTTTTGAGATAATGAGCATTCTAATACAAGCAATATGGCAGCTATAGCAGTGAACTAAAACTGGAAAATTACACCCACAGGATGTTTAAATGTAGGTGCTGAATAAATTAACCATACATTAAAATAAGGCTTACTTGGTTAGAAAGAAATATGTTAATGAAACAACTTGAGATTTATTAGTATAAGGGCTCATGTTCAAAAGAAAAGAACGTGCAAAAACTGGTACAAGGAGCAGATGGAAGTGTTTCTCACAGGAAAACGTTTAAACCATAATATAATAATAATAATAGTAATAATAATAAAAGGTTTAAGTCCAATATTCACTGAAAGAAAAACGTTTTGAGAGTGGGCATTTTGGTGTCGTGTCGTGGGCATGAGATAGGCATTGTTACATGATGTATGGTTTATTTTTTTTTGAAATAATGGTTTTGAAGGTGTGACACTTTGTAACTCCAGAATGCCACAATCGGGATCGTTGCTAATAAACCAACAGGGAACCTCAAACCTCCTCATAGGGAACACACTGCAAAAATTGCTTAATCCACTATTTTATGAAGGAGTAAAATACTATCACTGGTTCCAGTGAGGAGAAAGAAGAGAAAAAAAAACGAAAAAAACTCATGACTACAGGAGAAAAACGGTATAAAAACTCTCCTTCTCCCTCACTAAAGAGTTAAACAAGATGAAACACCTCCCTTAAAAACCACCAAAGCGGTATGAAACCCGGTGTATATTAAATACCCCCAAACACACTCATCAATTTAAAGCCTGAACCCTTAATGTAGACTTACCCGCCCAGTTTTTCAAAGTGAACAGAATATAATCAATGTCTTTAGGAAAATCGCAAGCTTATCAAACCCACACAGTCTTTCCTAAAGACATTGATTATATTCTGTTCACTTTGAAAAACTGGGCGGGTAGGTCTACATTAAGGGTTCAGGCTTTAAATTGATGAGTGTGTTTGGGGGTATTTAGGATACACCGGGTTTCATACCGCTTTGGTGGTTTTTAAGGGAGGTGTTTCATCTTGTTTAACTCTTTAATTAGTGAGGGGGAAGGAGAATTTTTATACCATCCGTTTTTCTCATGTAGTCATGAGTTTTTTCGTTTGTTTTTGTTTTTTTTCTCTTCTTTCTCCTCACTGGAACCAGTGATAGTATTTTACTCCTTCATAAAATAGTGGATTAAGCAATTTTTGCAGTGTGCTCCCTATGAGGAGGTTTGAGGTTCCCTGTTGGTTTATTAGCAACAATCCTGATTGTGGAATTCTGGAGTTACAAAGTGTCACACCTTCAAAACCATTATTTCAAACTATTTTGGGTATTTAGAATTTAAGTTAAGAAGGTTTGAAATTCCCAGTTTTACATCTAGAGTGGTTTATTTTTTTTGCCATAATGGCTAGAAAATGATTTTCTTGTGCCAGAAAGCAAAACGTAGTGAATTAGACCAGTTTTAAAAGTGACAAGCTGAAGATCAAACTTGTCTTTGGACCCATTTGTGATATTTCTGAGTTGGAGAGTGGAGCGGTGGAATTGTTGGTTTGTGAAAAAGAATGGAGAGTTGCTGAGTGTTTAACCTTTTTTCATTGCCCCTGTCTGAACCTTTGAACCCTCACATTTCCTGCCTTGCCTCCTCCTCAAGTCCTTGCCCACACCTGCCAGCCTCCCAGCCACACCCATCCCAGACTCTGTATCTCGCTCCCTTCCATCACCAAACCCTCACTGTTCCCAATCCCCACACCTCCCATTAAAAACCCCTTTCTGCTTGTCTTCTGTCTCTCATTTTTCCTCTGTCTACTCCCAGTTTATCACTGTGCTTTGTGTTGAAACAGTTTGTGTGAGGACTGTGTGCTGGTGCTGGGTACGACTGTGCTGTGTGTTGCTGCTCTTTGTGTGAGGACTGTTTGCTGATGCTGGGAGACTGAGTGGTGGGTGCTGGTACTGGGACTCACTGGGTGCAGTAGATGGAGGAGTGCACAGTGGTGTCACCGGGGTTAGTGGGTTGCACCTGTGGTGATAGGACACCTGGACATCAATCATGGATGTGCTGAATACTATTGTGGCCAACACTTTGGTGGATGTGGATGAGAGTTTGGAGGGGAAGCCCAGGAGGAGATACCCTGATCACAGAGTATCTAGGCCCAATACCTGCTTCATGGAATTTACTGACCAGCAATGCCTTACTAGGTACCACTTTGATAGGGTTGCAATACAGAGCCTCTGTGATCAGCTACAACTACTTCTCTAGGTCAGGACATGCAGGAATAATCCAGTGCCGATCCACCTTAAGGTCAGTGCCTTCCTCGCCTTTCTTACCACCAGAATTTTTCAGTCAGTGCTAGCAGTCAATGCAGGCCTCACCCAGCCCACCATCTACAAGTGCCTTGCCCAGTTCCTCAATGCTTTCCTCACCTACACTTCAGACTATATTACCTTCCCCAATTCCTGCACAGGCCCTCCAGAACATCATGGCTCAGTTCTACACCATAGACTGCTTCCCCTCTGTCGCTGGCATCATCGACTGTACACATGTCACAGATCTGCCCGGACAAATGAGGAGACCTACAGGAACAGGAAATCATATCACTCCATGAACATGCAGGTCATGTGTGATGCCCGGTGAGACTGTGTGTGCTCACTACCCGGGGACAATCCATGATGTGTATATCCTGCAGCATTCTGAAATCTGCAGCAGGTTTATCTGAGGGAAAATCACCAGAGGCTGGCTCCTAGGTAAGCAGTACTGGGATTCCTAACTCCCATACTCACTACCCCCTTTGTGTCACCACCCTACCTCCCTCAACATAACCCCAGAACCCACATGACCCGCACTCCACAAGGACCATATACAAATACACAGCCATGTCTGTGAATCCTGCTCCCCCTACAAATGACAGAGGCTACCCCCAGCAAACTTGGCTAATGATTCCCAGAGAAGGAATATAACAAGAACCACAAGAATACCCACTCCATCACTGAGTGCACCTTTATCCACCTGAAAAACAGATTCAGATGTCTCAACCATTCTGGAGGGGAACTCCTCTACAGCCCAGAAAAGGTCACCAAATATTGCAATGCAATAAAGACAGCCTCTGCCAGAGGATATACAACAGCAACAGGCAGACCAGAAGGATGATGACTCCTCCACCCTGCCTACAGAGCTGACCAGAGACCATACCAGTTGGAGGACCATGCCAAAGACTCATACAGACCAATTTCCAGTAAAGGTCAGTGCAGCATTTATTTGTGCTCACCATATCTTATTCTATCCCCCACCATCAACACAACTTTCTCCTCTCCTCCCCTCCCCCTCAGCATACCCCGAGCCTCTCTCCCCAGCACACAAACACCCCCCACAACACACACTGCCACAGCTTGGTATTTGCCTCACAGTCCTACTTCATCCTCCCCCTCCCCATCCCCTCTGCAGGCCACCTCTCCCACCCCTCCCTGTAGCTGCAGGGGACAGTACATGCCTTGAATGGGCAAGCACAGTGTCTGAGTCCTCCCCTGTGGGGCTCCCACTGCCTTCAGAAGTGTCAGGAGATGCAGCTGCTTCTGCTGCCCCTTGGAAATCGGGTCACCAGGATGGCTCTATGGCCGAGTTGCTGCAGGACACAGCACCCAGTGTGCTGCTCCAGAGGGATCTGGCTGTAAGGGTTGCTTGGCTGGAGCTGAGGATGTGGTTGTGAAGCTGGGCTGGGTGGTGTGGGCGCTGGTGCCATTTATGGCCAGTGTGCAGGGTGGTGCTGCAGGAATGTTGGCCTCACCAGTTCCCATGTGAGGGTTAGGCACCTTTTGAGTGGGTAATGTGCTGGACAAGGCCACAGTGCAATCGTGCAGATCTTGCCGGATCCCCCGAAGTTGCAGACACATATTGTGCCTAGCATCCCTGCTCTCCTTCTGCATGGTATGCAGCACTTGCAGGCAGTCCTCTTCGGCTTGGAGCCTCTGTTACTGAACCTGAACCCCCTCACACATCAGCTCGTAGTTAGCCAACTGCACATTTTGGGCCAGGAGTTTGCTAGCCAGATGCACACTCATTCAAAAAGTACAAACAAAGTAACATAGTAGGTGACGGCAGAAAAGGACCTGTACGGTCCATCCAGTCTGCCCAACAAGATAAACTCATATGCGCTACTTTATATGTTTACCTGACCTTGATTTGTATCTACCATTTTCAGGGCACAGACCGTAGAAGTGTGCCCAGTACTAGCCCCGCCTCCCAACCACTGGTGCAGCCACCCAATCTCCGCTAAGCTTCTGAGGATCCATTCCTTTATGTTTATCCCACGCATTCTTGAATTCCATTACCGTTTTCATCTCCACCATCTCCCGCAGGAGGGCATTCCAAAGTATCCACCACTCTCTCCGTGAAAAAATACTTCCTGACATTTTTCTTGAGTCTGTCCCCCTTCAACCTCATTTCATGTCCTCTAGTTCTACCGCCTTCATGTCTCCAGAACAGGTTTGTTTGCAGATTAATACCTTTCAAATATTTGAACGTCTGTATCATATCACCCCTGTTTCTCCTTTCCTCCAGGGTATACATGTTCAGGTCAGCAAGTCTCTCCTCATACATTTTGTAACACAAATCTCATACCATTTTTGTAGCTTTTCTTTGCACCGCTTCAATTTTTTTTACATCCTTAGCAAGATACGGCCTCCAAAACTGAACACAATACTCCAGGTGGGGCCTCACCAACAACTTGTACAGGGGCATCAACACCTCCTTTCTTCTGCTGGTCACACCTCTCTCTATACAGCCTAGCAACCTTCTGGTTAGGCCACCGCCTTGTCACACTGTTTTGTCGCCTTCAGATCCTCAAATACTATCACTCCAAGATCCCTCTCCCTGTCTGTACATATCAGACGCTCACCTCCTAACACATATGTCTCCCGTGGATTTCTACTCCCTAAGTGCATCACTTTGCATTTCTTCACATTGAATTTTAATTGCCAAACATTAGACCATTCTTCTAGCTTCTGCAGATCTTTTTTCATGTTTTCCACTCCCTCCAGAGTGTCCACTCTGTTACAAATCTTGGTGTCATCCGCAAAAAGGCAAACTTTACCTTCTAACCCTTCGGCAATGTCACTCACAAATATATTGAACAGAATCGGCCCCAGCACAAATCCCTGAGGCACTCCACTACTCACCTTTCCCTCATCCGAGCAAATTCCATTTACCACCACCCTCTAGCGTCTGTCCGCCAACCAGTTCCTAATCCAGTTCACCATGTCGGGTCCTATCTTCAGCCTGTCAAGTTTATTCAAGAGCATCCTGTCGGGAACCGTGTCAAAAGCTTTGATGAAATCTAAGTAGATTACATCTATAGCACGTTCCTGATTCAATTCTCCGGTCACCCAGTCAAATAATTCAATGAGGTTCATTTGGCACGATTTCCCTTTGGTAAAACCATATTGTCTCGGATCTTGCAACTTATTGGCTTCCAGGAAATTCACTATCCTTTCCTTCAGCATCGCTTCCATTACTTTTCCAATAACTGAAGTGAGGCTTACCTGCCTGTAGTTTCCAGCTTCTTCCCTATCACCACTTTTGTGAAGAGGGACCACATCTGCTGTTCTCCAATCCCACGAAACCTCTCCCATCTCAAAGGATTTATTAAACAAATCTTTAAGAGGACCCGCCAGTATTTCTCTGAGCTCCCTCAATATCCTGGGGTGGATCCCATCCGGTCCCATGGCTTTGTCTACCTTTAGGTTTTCAAGTTGTTCATGCACACTGCTTCCGTGAACAGTGCTATATCCGCTCCATTCTCATATGTACTTTTGCCAATCAATCGTGGTCCTTCTCCAGGATTTTCTTCAGTAAAAACAGAACAAAAGTATTTGCTTAGCAAATGTGCTTTTCCTTCATCATTCTCCACATAGCGGTTCGCAGCATCTTGCAGTCTCACAATTCCATTTTTAGTCTTTCACTAATATACCTGAAGAAATTTTTGTCGCCCCTCTTTACATTTCTAGCCATTTGTTCTTTCGCTTGCGCTTTCGCCAGACGTATCTCTCTCTTGGCTTCTTTCAGTTTCATCCAGTATTCCTCTCCGTCTTCCTATTCTTGAGTTTTTCTGTATTTCATGAACGCCAACTCTTTAACCTTTATTTTCTCAGCCACTTGCTTGGAGAACCATATCGGTTTTCTTTTTCTCTTGCTTTTATTTACTCTCCTTACATAAAGGTTTGTGGCCATATTTCTAGCTTCTTTCAGCCTGGACCACTGCCCTTTCACTTCTCGTATGTTCCCCCAGCCCATCAGCTCCTTCCTCAGGTATTCCCCCATTTTACTAAAGTCAGCATGCTTGAAATCCAGGACTTTTGAGTGACAGCCCCCAACTTCAGCTGTTACATCAAACCAAACTGTTTGATGTTCACTGCTGCCCAGGTGGGCACCCACTCGGACATTTGACACACTATCCCCATTTGTGAGCACCAGATCCAGCGTCGCTTCCTCTCTTGTGGGTTCCATCACCATTTGTCTGAGTAGAGCACTTTGAAAAGCATCCACAATCTTTCTACTTCTTTCCAATTCCACAGATGGAACTTTCCAATCCACATCTGGCAGATTGAAATCTCCCAGCAACAGCACCTCTCTTTTCTTTTCCAACTTATGGATATCTGTAACCAAATCTTTATCTAGTTCCTCCAATTGTGTCGGAGGTCTGTAGACAACACCCATGTGGACAGAGGTTCCATCATCTCTTTTTAAGGTGATCCATATTGCTTCTTCCTTTCCCCAAGCCCCTGTCATTTCAATCTCTGTGTTATCATTTCTCACATACAGAGCTACTCCTCCACCTTTACAACCATCTCTATCCTTCCTAAATAGATTATAGCCTGGTATGTTTGCATCCCATTCATGGGAATCATTGAGCCATGTCTCTGTGATTGCAACAATGTCTAAGTCTGCCTCTAACATCAGGGCTTGCAGGTCATGAACTTTGTTGCTTAGACTGCGCGCATTTGTGGTCATCGTTTTCCATCTACATTTCAGTGGCATTTTTGTCTTTTGTTTAGTTTTTTGTTTAGTCTCACTTTCTGCTGTGTTGATAAGAAGTAATTCACTAAGATTGTTGTTTCCATTGCTTTCTTTTCTAGTGTCACATCTTGTCTTTAGCTTTAGCTGGGGGTGATCACTTGAAGTGACCTGACTCCATATGCCACACCCACCATCTAGTTTAAATGCCTACAAGCATATTGTCTAAATTTCTCCCCAAGGACTTTTTTTCCTGTCACAATGAGATGCTGCCAGTCATTACAATATAGTCTTTTGTTTTTCCATGTATTGTCCCATTCTCCTATGTACCTAAAACCTTATTTGTGACACATAGGCTTTGAGCCAGCTATTGAAATTTTCAGTACTTTGCAATCTTTTCCCTCCCTTTCCAAAGGTAGGTAGTACTTCAGAGAAAGCTATTGTTTGTATCAAAGGTTTTAACCCCTCTCCCAGCTCCTGAAAAGCTCTCTGCACCGCAAGTGGGGTATTACTGGACAAGTCATTTTTTCCCAGGTGAATAACAACCTCAGTGTTTGACTCCTTAGTTTCTTCTCTGATTACAGAGATTATTTGCTTGGTAGTAGTATGAACCCAGGAAGAAGACACGAGGAGAGAGAAGAAACGGAAAGGCCAACCTGGAAAAGAATTTGTAAGACTGACTCATGGAACATGGAAAAAAAGACTTTGACCTGCCAAATTCCCAGACAACAAAGGTAGAAAAAAGGACTGAGATGTACCTGCTTTTTAAAATTTGCATTTTTTTTCTATTTATTTTGCAAAGTATAGGAGAAAATATATTTCTGTTTATTTTTTACCAGTATTGCACTGTTTATAGAGTCTGGCTCTTTTGTTTGTTTGTTTGTGTGTGTGTGTCTGTGGCTCCCTATTCTGTATTAGATTGGTAGCGTGGAATGTTGTCATGATTTGGGTTTCTGCCAAGTGCTTGTGACCTGGGTTGGCCACTGTTGGACACAGGATACTGGGCTAGGTGGACCTTTGGTCTGACCTAGTATGGCTACTCTTATGTTATATAGATGAGGGTCTGTCCATGTTCTGCATGTGCGACTGAGGTGAAGGATTTTGCAGCTTGTAGGTTCTGTTTAGGAATGTGTAACAGTGCATCTTTTTCCAGTTTCCCAATAGTAGGTATATTGGTGCTCCAGAGCCCAGTGTAATATATATATAGCACATCACTGTCTTTTCATAGGTGGGTTAGGACTGTTATGGTATGGTAAGTTTGCTGTTTTAGGGCAGTGTTTCCAAAGCTGGTTCAGGAGTACCCCTTGCCAGTCAGGTTTTCAGGATATCCACAATAAATATGCTTGAAATTGATTTGCATATACTGCCTCCATTACATGCAAATCTCTTTCATGCAGATTCATTGTGGATAGCTTGAAAACTGAATGGCAAGGGGGTACTCCAGGACCAATAAGGGAAACACTTCACTAGGTCCCACTGTAATATTTATAGCACTGTCTTTTCATAGGTGGGTTAGGGCTGTTATGGTGTGGTAAGTTTTCAATATAGGTTTTGGGTGTCTTTTTGCAGGGGTTTGTGTTATTTCACAAAATATCTAGCCCTATTTGAAAGTAGGCCCTTTTCAGCCAAAATAAAAATGTTCAGGACTAGTGTTCTTCACATCCTGTAGAGTCACCACACAAACAAAAGTGTCTAGCAGTGGAAGGAATGTGTGTGCTATTCCTGAAGTGATGGTCACAATTTGAATATCTTTACTTTGTAGTTAAGAAGACAGGTTGCCTGCTCTGGGCAGTCCAGGGACCTCTTCTGTGTTCTGCCTCCTGATGTAATTTACTGTTTCCTTGTAGGCAGGATGTAACAGAGACAGCCTGTATTAATCATTGCCTGCCACAGCCCCTGAGCAACAACACAGACACTGCTGTCTAGCTGACACCAACCGGCACCTATCTATATATATAAAAGGCACCACTGAAGCCTCCAGCCGGAAGTGTGAAGCGCCAGAGATATCCGGTTTCCCCATGAGTGAAGGAAAACAGCACA
Organism: Microcaecilia unicolor; assembly: GCF_901765095.1. Lineage (NCBI taxonomy): Eukaryota > Metazoa > Chordata > Amphibia > Gymnophiona > Siphonopidae > Microcaecilia > Microcaecilia unicolor. Next base: position 99,495,598 of record NC_044039.1, read on the forward strand.
GCACGAAATCCCACGAAACAGTGAAGGACTCAGAGGGGGGAGGGGAGAAAGATGCCCTCACTCTCTCTGTAACAAAAACACAGAACAGCAGGAAACAACACTGAAGGACTGGACTCGGAGGGGGGAGGGGGAGGGAGAGAGAGAGAGGGCAGAGGGCAGGGACAACACACTCCCACATGCACACTCTGAAGAAAACCTTGCTAGCCCCCGTTTCATTTGCATCAGAAACGGGGTTTTTTTTACTAGTTTTATATAAGTCTGCTCTCCCTGAGATCAAAACCTGGCTATGCTTCTGCCACCCACCCTCTGATGGTCTGATGATCTATAGATTTATATAGTGAGAGTTTTTTTGTGTAGGAGGTGTTTTGCTCTACTTTCACTTGGTTAAGAAGTAATATCACATTTAAAGGGAAGTTATCAAGCTGTATTAAGGCACTAACCCATGTTATTTGCCTCTTAACATGACTTATAGGGCATGTGAGGGAGTATATAGGTTGCTGACACTTCCCTTTAAGAATACCCCCTCACAGTGTCAGAGCCACCTTAAAACCCATAATCCCATCTAAGGGGGGAATGACATGGGAGGGGTAGAGCCAAGAAGTCATGGTCCAGGAAGTATAAAAACCCAGGGCACAGCTAGGTTAAAGAGGCCCAGAGGGAAGCAGTGACACCCAGCTGCATTTGTCTCCACCACCTACATGTGAACTGCAACTGCTACAGTCCGGTAGGCCACTTTTCGCTTGGAACCTTGAAACTTTGGATGCTTGACCCAAATAACTGCTAAATACTACATTGATAACTCACCAACCAGAGATAAGTAAATCATTCCATCGGACTGGGAGACAGTAAAGTAAGGCCATCCAAGAACATTGCCGTGATTGAAGACTAGTTTTATGTTTGACGTTTCCCCACCGGTGAATGGAACCAGACCCCTACCTGATATTTATAGTAAATTGTGTTTCTTTTACCTGCATCTGTTGTGTGGCTGCAGTTTGTCCTGGCTCCAGGTCCACCCTCGCTCACATTATCACAAGTACTAATATAGATTATCTTGCCCTAATGAAGTGTTAATTAAATTACTGTGGGGTAAACAGTAATGAGATTCAGAACATGCAAATATGTGTAAAGCAGTATATCTGACAAAATTAACTCAGATAAAATTTGGACTTATTTTACTGCCCAGCAGCATCAAGCCTCTAACCCATGGCCCAATGGCCTAATGCTCCTGGGCCGAGAACTAGATGTAAAGTAGTTATCCCTTTCATCAGTTCTAGGATCAACTAATCCAGAAAGTAAAGATATCTTGAAATTCTACTTCTGTTCTGTGCCTTAATAAAATATTCAACTAATCAATATTACAATAATTGAAATCTCTCATTGTTATCATGTAGCTGAGTTTAGTAGCTTGTCTAATCTCTATAAATGTTTCACAGCTTGGTTAATCATCCAGTCAGCTTGATTGTGTGCATTTCCACTCTTCTACTCATCTTTGTCACACATGTAATATCTAACCATAGTGATTCCAGCATGTATTAAGCCACCTGCAGAATTTTATCCTACTTACCTCAATGAAATCTATACAATAATCTAACAATAATATAATCTGCCTTGTCATTTTGATATATTTTTCACCTTGGTATCACATGGGTCCTTTTAATTATCTTCAGTTCTATTATATCTCTAGATTCATTTATTGCTATAGATTCCAAACTTCTATTCTTAATTTTTAGACTTCTAGCACAGAGATAACTAAATCTATGCCTTTTAAAAATTTATTTGGGATCTGCTTATTATTGGTGGTGGATTCAGATAAATTAGAAATATTTATATTTATCTGTTCTTCATTAAGTCCAGCTGAGGTAACTCAGCTTTTTATTCATGCTGTGTATCATGATAATCTAATTTCCTTGTTTTAACAGTATCATTTCAAGGAACCTCTAAAAGATTTTGTCTATTTCTACCTGCTTCGTGATATTTTATCCAGGGCCCGATCATGAATATTTGACATGCTAAGCCATGTTGCCCCACCCCAGGGTGGCTCATGGCCAATCCCCCACCCCATTGAAGTCCAGCATCTCTCCTACCTCCTCCCATAGTCCAGCATCTCACTTTCCATACCCCACCCTCAGGAGCCAACTTTTCAAAATGATTGAGGGTTCTCAACTCAGCACAAATTACCAAATCCATATAAAGGAAATTAAAGCAGGGTGAGTTGTGAGCACAACTGGTCAGGCTGTCTTTAAATGAAGAGCACAGCAGGTTGTGCACAGACAGGGAGGACTTGTGGGTAAAAGAAATGCTAGATGAGCGCATTATGAGACTGTGAGGCATTCTGAATTTTTCTTTCTTACTTCTAAATTATGGAATGACTAGTGGAACCATGCCGTTTCCTCAACAATGAAACGGGCCCTAGGAAGGCTGTCATGCAAGCTTTTTTTTTCTCTCTCCCCTGCCCTCCCCTCCATGTCCAGCAATTCTTCCCTCCCCTCCCCTCCATGTCCAATGATTCTCCTCTTCCCTGCCCTCCCATCCATGTACCGCGATTCTCTCCTCTACTTTCCTCCCATCCCATCCATGTCCATCAATTCTCCTCTGCCCTGCCCTCCCGTCCCCTTCCCTTCCCTTCCTCCCCTCAATGTCCCGCGATTCTCTCCTCCCCTCGATTTGCACCTGAACGTTCTCTGGCTGGCTGGCGCTGGCTTCCATTGCATTCGTAACATCCCTCCTGACGTCAGCTCGCCTCCAGCGTTCCCTTCCCTCTCACTGTTCCGCCCTCTGACATCATTACGTCTTGATGTGAGGGTGGGACAGTAAGGGGGAATGGAACACTGGAGGCTGGCTGACGTCAGGAGATGTTACGAACCCAGGCAGCCAGACATGGAATGTTGGAAGTGCAAATTATTATATAGGATTTGCCTTCAGATTTCCATTCTGAACAATTCTTTTCTAAATTTAAGGCCTTCTGGGTATCTGTTTTCAGTTTGTAGTGGGTGGGGGTGGGGGGTTATGATAAAGATCTACAAAATCCTGAGTGGAATAGAATGGGTAAACGTGAATCAATTGTTTACTCTCAAAAAGTACAAAGACTAGGGGATACTCAATGAAGTTACCTGGTAATACCTTTAAAACAAATATTTTTCACTCAGTGAATAATTAAGCTCTAGAACTCATTGCCAGAGGATATGGTAATAGCATTTAGCCTATCTGGGTTTAAAAAAGGTTTGGCAAGTTTCTGGAGGAAAAGTCCATAATCTGTTCTTAAAATAAGATATGGGGAAGCCATTGCTTATACCCGGGATTGGTAGTATGGAATCTTGCTACTGTTTGGCATTCTGCCAGGTACTTGTGACCTGGATTGGCAACTGTTGAAAGCAGGACACTGGATTACATGGACCATAGTTCTGACCCAGTGTGATTATTCTTACTGTATGTTCTTATGTCTAGTTATGGCATCTGTAAATACTTTGCTAATCCCTGCTTCCTTATTCCTGATTGATTGACTGGACTCTGTCCTGTTTATTGCTGGCATTCCTTTCCACCTTTTATTCCTTTTGGTATTGATTTGGCTTTGACCTGTGTATCACATGAGGTGGCATAGTCAGATAATAAACAAACTTCATTATGTGATGCTATTGGAATATTGTTGAGTAAGGAGAATACAAAGAGCATTGTATGTTTTAAATGAATTACACATGTTTAATGAGGACCCTGGATTTTAGAGGAAACGGAAGGTGATCTTTAATAAATGTTCTCTCGTCCTAATGATTTTGTTCATAGATAATTTTAAGCATAAGACTGATATAATAAAAGAAAAGTTAGACCACAATGATGTATTTTTGAAAGAAAATGTTATGAGAATTTGGTAAAAGATTATGAAAAAAGAAAGTTTAAAAAAATTAAATGTTAAAAATTTAAGATGGATGAGCAGGATTATACAAAAGGTAGTATTTATTGTTGGTCAAATCCTAGTATTTTAAACAAAAGCAAAGAAAAAACAGTAGAAGCAATGTAAATATATATGAAAGGAAGGTTGATTTTAGGATTAATAGGAGACATCCCCAGAAAATTAATCGAGATGAGAATATCAGACAGGAAGATGTCATAGAAAGTAGAAAATGGATCAGGAGCAATTCAGGTGAGGCCCTTCCTATATCTGCTCCCCTGTTCTCAAACTCGCCCACTAAGATGAATAATGGTTATGATAATTTTATAAAAAGAGTTTGGAACAGTAATGAGGATGAGGGAGAGGTCAAGGACAAGGATTATGGTCACTGAAGATTCAAGATTGGAGCTGGGGTAGATAGAGGAAGGCATGGTCCCCTCAGTACTTAATTTATCAAAGAGGACACACACAGAAATGGAGGAGACTATACTAGCCAAAGGCCTCTCTTTTATCCCAACTGAAAAATACAGTCCCCTCGATATTCAGAACGATTTAACCAGCCAGAACAGCTGCTGACCGGTTAAATAGTGCTTACCGGCTATCCGCCAATATTCAGCAGGGGATAACTGGCTATCCCCCACTTTATATCCCCGGCTAACATCTAGCAGATAGCCAGTTATATTGCCAGGTATAATCTTATCCGCTTATTTTCTAAAGCTGGTTTAGCGGCCATATTTGGCCACCTGAAAACATGGGATATCTTTGGCCTTTTAAAGATAACCTGCTAAGTCTGAATATCAACTTAGCTGGTTATCTTTAAACCGGCCAAAAATAAACCGTATATTCAGTGCTGATCATCAGGAACAGCCCAGCATTGAATACCCGGGTTTAGCGGTGACTGCGGGAGTTAACCTACTAACTCCCATAGTCTCAGTATCGGCCCCAGTGCTCTTAGAACTAGGGTGGACAAGTTTAAACATACTTGGATATTACAGATTGCTCATGTCGGACCTCTTTTACTAAACCATGCTAGCAATTCCCAGAGTGGCAAATGTTCTACAGCCCATTCATTTTGAATGAGCTGAGTCACATTTGTCATGTTGGAATTGTAGCACAGTTTAGTAAAAGAGGCCTGTTATTTCTAACTCTCAATTTGGATATGGAGATATATTTATTCATAAAAGAATTTTGAGATGTTTACCTCCTGGTCTATTACATCCTATAATTTTTTAATTAAGGAAAAATGGTACTGAAGGATGTTAAGCAGCTTGAGAAATAGAAACACTGTATATGATATAAATTGTCCACAGTAGAAAGCATGGTTTTGCAAGCTTAACTAGTTATAAATACATTATTGCAAAACTTGCAAACAAAGGAGGCACTGTCATTATTCTCAATAGTTATTACATTGCAGAAATAAACAGATGATTATCAGACATCAGCACCTGATTGAGGGCTTAGAATATTTTTTTTCTCGTCTTGTTTATTAAGAACCAAGGATAAACAAACAACAAGTATACAAAAAAAACCCCTCTTTTCATTTTTACAATCTTAACTATAGCCTCATCCCCCTGAGAATGTTTTATTGATAAGGAAATCAACATTCTGTTAACTAGGGGGAGAAATCTTAGATAGATTAGTTCCATCTACATTACAAAAAAATTATTGTTAGCCCTGCGCTAACCAGATGCACTAGCTGGTTAACGCAGGAATGCCCAGTCTCTGCCCCTGATATGCCCCTTCAAAAAAAATTACAAACATAGGGGTCTTTTTTACTAAGCTGCAGGAAAAAGGGTCCTGTGGTAGCAGCAGGGCTATATTTTCCATGTGCCAGGGCCCTTTTTACCGCAGTGGGTAAAAAGCCCCCCCCCCCCCAAAATGGCCATGCGGTAAGATAACTCTTACTTCTTGGCCATGCAGCAGGGAGCACTTACCGCCACCCACTGAGGTGGCAGCAAGGACTCCTGCAGCAACCCAGCGGTAACTGGGTAGTGTGTGGCGATGACTGATTACTGCTGAGTTACCGCTGCCGGAAATGGTATGCACTCAACCTGGAACTACTGCCAGCAGCTATGTTGGGCCGGTGGTAACGTGTAACATAGTAGAAGACAGCAGAAAAAGACCTGCACGGTCCATCCAGTCTGCCCAACAAGATAAACTCATATGTGCTACTTTTTTGTGTATACCTTTCCTTGATTTGTATCTGCCATTTTTAGGGCACAGACCATAGAAGTCTTGCCCAGCACTAGCCCCGCCTCCCAACCACCAGTCCCGCCTCCCCCCACCGGCTCTGCCACCCAATCTCGGCTAAGCTTCTGGGTGGTAGTTCAGATTTAGTGTGCAGTAAGCCCACATTGGACTTACTGCCACTTTGCAAAAGACCCCCATAATTACCATATGCTTAGTGCACACACATGCCAAAATCAATGCAGAACGCTTTACTATATCCCAGGTTAGGCTATTTTTGCTGCTTTATGCATTGCATTGGTGCTTATCAAAGCTTAGTAAAAGGGCCCCATAAGTTTTTCTTCAGGAGTTGTGGCTGTCAATCAACTTCTAAACCAGTGAGGCGTTCAAAATGGTGGCACTCCACAAGTAATGCTGTTTGGCAGAGATGTTGAGCTGAAACACTGCTCAGTACAGTTAAAGAGTGCCTTTCTTTGAGCCTTTTGCGAAAGCATCTTAGGTATGTGAAGGTTTCTGAACATGGATTTACTTGTATATTATGTTCAGGAAAGAGAAAATTTGAATAATAAATGAATTCTGACTGCAGGAGTCGGGAGATGAAAGAATTGATTTGACAAGGCATTTTAACAGTTGTAGAGTCTTTTGAATTTTAAAGAAAAAGATCAATGTCTATAAGATGAAATTTAGCAGTGATTCATTTGTATTTCAAAGGTGAATTAGGCAGCATTTTGAATTGAAAGCAAGACAGTGAGTTTGGTGACCAGTGAAGTGGGTATGTAATGAATTGTTCATATTTATAAAAAGAATGTAAAGATAATGATGAGATTAGGTGGCATAATTTGAAATGAGTGTTATCCATTACTTTGGTATGAGACTATTTGTAATTTTAATGATGGTTCTAAATCTTGATTGTTTTTTAGAAGAGGGTGTACATATTATAGTTTATTTTGGGGTCCTTGTACTAAGCTGCAGTTATCTCTAACGCATGCTTACCACAGGTTAAAAAGCACTACTGGGGTAATTTTGGGATTGGGGCACACTACCCATGCTCTAAAAACTAGAATTTATTTTTCAGCACTGGGGGCATGTCTGGGGGCAGAGAGTAGGTGTATTCTCTGAAGACAAGCAGGCTGTTGTATTCTCACAGATGGGTAATGTCATCTGTCAGATCCCAATGCAGAAGCAGACGTATATAGAACACCATGCATGCATGGGTGCATTCCCACCCGATGCGCGGGTGCCGTCTTCATTTTTCTGCAGTGCCTATTCCCCAGGTTCAACTTAATTTCGAATTACTTTTTCCATTAATAAGATCCAAGGACACTAATTACCTGTTATTATCTCTTGCCTATTGCTGTTTGTTATTTCCTATCTTATTCTCAATTTGTTTAATTGCTTTTATTGCACTGTAGCCTTACTATAGATTTATGTAAGCCACTGCAGTCAGCGGAAAAATGTGGGATATAAATGTAATAATAAATAAATAAATAAATAAATAAAATAAACACGTCTTCTCTTCATGGAGTGATTGTGTTTTCTTCAAAGTTCCTTTCCATGCGGTTCCTTACCATATTTTTTGTTATTTTTATAAGTTGTTTTTCTCCTCTACGTGTTTCCTTTTAGTTTCTTAGTTTTTTTGTTGCATTTTTAAGTTTTCTTGTTTTTTCCACGATTGGCTATACCCATAGTTTGGCCGAAGCCTCAACCTCAGTTTGGCCACTGCCCCACATTTTTGGTCCAAGATTGAGGAGTTTAATTTGGCCTCACTACTTTTTTCAGTGTCCCAGAAGGCCCCCAGTGGCTTAAAAAGGTGTGCCCAGTGTAGTAGGGTGATTTCTATGGTGGACCCACACTCATGGTGCATTGGGTGCCTTAGGCCTGACCATGACCCAAATTCTTGCTCTCTCTGTTTACAAATGCATTTGAGAAACCAGAGATCTTGGCAAGCCCTACAGGAGAGACTTTTTGGCTCCTCAAAATCCGGTACATTGGCACCAGCACCAGAAGCATCGACCTCAATAGCTGCAAACACTTCGACATCCTCTGGGAGTGCACCGTCATCAAGAATATCTCCACCTTTCTTGGCATTGGGCCCTGATAGTAAGCCCCAGGACTGGTCATTATCAGATATGACTCTGAGGATGCACTGGGGTTTAGCGTTGTCCTCATTAGCATTGAAAGACCGCAATGCAGTGTCTTGGGGAAAGCCCAAGAAGAACAAGCATTGGTCTTCCTTGATGCATGGTAGCAAGAGTGCCAGGGCATCAGCATTGCCAGTACCCGAGAAGCACCGGTACTGGGAGGAGCTCTCCCCCTCTTTGGAAGAGGTGCTGGTACATCAGTCTCCAAGTAGTCAGGTACCATCTTCCGCTTCAACACTGATGCCTTCTTCAACTGCCACTTTACCAGTGCCCTCACTTTTGCCAATGCCCACCTTCATGAGCAATTCTTGGCCATGCTCAGGAAGGAGCTAGCACAGATGCTGCAAGCACAAACTGCTAGGGCACTTATGCTGCAAGTGGATCAGCCACAGACTCTCTCTGAAGAGCCACCAAATCCTGAGCAGAGATCCTCGACACTAGCACCTCAGCAGGTGTCGATATCAAAGCATTCATGACTCCCCTCAACATCAGGGGAGGAAGCTTCCCTGGAGTTGGAAGGCAGGACTGGATTTGGGGCCCTTTGGAGCATGGACAAGCTCCACCAGGCTGAGTCAGGCACAGACTCAAACAGCTGACTATGCTGAGTAGTCTGATTAGGACTGCTCCTGGGATTCAGAGGAGGATCCAAGTTATTTCTCAGAAGAGGAGTCAAATGGACCACCCTCTGTTCCCTCCCCACCTGAGGTACTCTCTTTCACTGGTTGTGTGAAGGAGATGGCGACTGCCCACCCATTTAAGTTGGAGACTGTCTTTCTTCTATGTTTGTGCAGCGCTGCGTATGCCTTGTAGCACCATAGAAATGCTAAATAGTAGTAGTAGGAGGAGGAGGAGATGGAGGAAGAGCCCAGGGTGGAGATGCTGACTGTCCTGGGCTACAAGTCACCCCATTGGAAGGTATAACTGTGCCATTGCACCCTTTCCTTAAGGACAAACTGATGAAAAACTGGGAACCTTCCCTCCCAGTGCAGGTTGCCTCCAAGAAGGTGGATGTGTGGTATTGTATCCAAAAGGTTCTTGGATTTGAGAGGGAACACCATTCTATGGTGATCAAATCTGCTCTCAAACAGGCTAGAAATTCCAGGTCTCATGCTTTGGCTCCCCCTTGTAGAGGGACTTGGATAGACTTATTTGGGAGAAAGACTTTTCAGGCCTCGATGCTCGTTGCCCACATACAGTCCTATCAGCTCTACACTTGGAGTCTGGTTAACAGTACACTCAGTCTGGCAGATTCTCTCCCTTAGGAACAGGCTGCAGAGTTTCCAATAAGCAGATGGAGTGCAGTTGGCCAATAAGCAGATGGAGTGCAGAACAACATATCTATATAAGGGCACTTACGATACTTTGAAGTTGGATTCATACTGTCTGCCATGGGTGTGGGAATATGCAGACTCTCATGGCTGCATGTTTCTGACCTAAAACCAGCAGTTCATGAGAGATTAGCAGACTTGCCGGGCTGAGGGAACAACCTATTTGGGGATCAGGTGGAAGAGGTGGATCACATTAAGAAGCATACCAACATCATCCAAACTTTATCTTGGCACCTTCCATCTGCTACATCTTCTCCTAGACGATTTTTGAGTGGACCTAGGTGGTGGACCTATAACTCTCAAACATGTAGGTTACCGCCATCTTCTTTCTCTACTCAGGCTTCCCAGGCCTCTCCTACCCTGCACCCAGAAACCTCAGCAGGCTCCCTAGTCAAATCAGGGAATGGGCTTTTGACTGGCTCCAGAAGAGCATACCCACTCTCCAAGTAACTGTCCTGGATGACTTACCTGTAAGGGGGGGGGGGAGGCTGAATTTTTACTATCACAGGTGGCTTCTTATAATCTCTAACTATTGAGTTCTTCCAATAGTCCATCTCAGTTACGCCCACCAAGAGCATCTTACATCAGCTCTCAGCACAAGCAGGTGCTTGTAGAGGAAATCTCCACCTTCACCATTCTGCAAGCCAGTGCAGTCAATCCTGTGCCACTTGGGAGAAGTGATTCTATTCTAGTTACTTCCTTTTTTACCAAGAAAATGGGAGGATTCCATCCCATCCTAGACTGCATTCTCAGGTATGTATTGACAACTGCACAAACAGCACACACAGGAGACATTGTCCTCCAGTGACTCCACAGCTTCTCTACATTCATTGTGGTTCATCTACAACAGAATATTGACAGTCTGTTAAATATGATTCAAGAAAAAACAACACAACATATATCTATTTATTTTTGTCAGAAAGTAAAACAAAAGTATATGCTTACCTCTGAAACTGTTGGAGACCACTTCTCTATTTGCTTTAGAAGATCCGCTAATTCAGCATCCTCTGCTACTTTATACATTTTCATGCCGATAGCATCCCATCCACTTTGTATGTGACAATATCTATCAAATCTATATTATCGGTCTGATCACCATCTAGGCTGTCACAGTTGTGACTGTATCCCATGCCTACACTCACCTTGCCTCCGGGTGACCAGGCCCTATGGCTGCTGTGGACTGTCTTCTTCCTGTTTCCCAGACATGTTCCAGAGTTCATTCCAGTCCTGGTGTTCCAGCACTCCAGACTTCCCTGGTGTTCCTGCTGCCAAGCCTCACCTGTGACTTCATCTGTTATTGCCTTTATTAAGCACCTGGGAACTTTCAGGCTTGCCTTTGCAACAGAGGTCTTCCAAGGAGCTTTTGTCTGTGTGTGTTTGTTGCAGTTCCAGTCCTGCTAGTTCTTGACTTGTTGTCTTCAGCTTCAGTTCCCTTCCTGTTTGTGTCTGCCCTGTTTGTCTTTAGCTTCAGTTCCCTTCCTGCTTGTGTCTGCGCTGCCAGCCTTCAGTTTTAGTTCTGACCCTGCTTGTTTCCTGTTTTTGTTTGAGAATCCTGAATCCTGTTCCAGCCAAGCTTGTGTGAGAATCCTGAATCCAGTTTGTTTGAGAATCCTGAATCCTGTTCCAGTCAAGCTTGTAATTCTGAATCCTGTTCCAGCCAAGCTTGTGTGAGAATCCTGAATCCTGTTTGTTTGAGAATCCTGAATCCTGTTCAAGCCAAGCTTGTGTGAGTATCCTGAATCCTGTCTGAGAATCCTGTATCCTGTTCCAGAATCCTGAATCCTGTTCCAGCCAAGCCTGTCTGAGAATCCTGAATCCTGTTCCAGAGTCCTGAATCCTGTTCAAGCCAAGCCTGTCTGAGAATCCTGAATCCTGTTCCAGAATCCTGAATCCTGTTCAAGCCAAGCCAAGCCCATTCCAGAATCTGGTTGTTCCAGTCCTGCTTATTCCAGCCCTGTGATCTATAGCTTCAGTCCCCATCCTGCTAGTTCTGGTCCTGCTTGTACCAGCCTGTCTGTGTTCAGCCTCGCTTCCTGTTAGGTGGTTCACCTGCTGCTTCCGCTCACTGGCAGTGGCCCAAGGGCTCACTACTCTGGACTTCGTGACAGATTGTGACATAGGCCTTCTGTTAGAGAAATGTTGACTGCTTAGGGGTCGAACAGCTTTTGCCCACATGGCAAATCATCCAGTGAGGACTCTTGGGTGTTGAACAGATTTTTGTCCACAAGGCAATTCATCCAGCGAGGACTCAGTCATTTTCTGGGGCAACAAAGGGTCATCTGTTACCATTTCAGGCATACCCTGATGCTTTTTGATTCTGTCATATCAATTACCGGTAGGTATCCCTCAGCCTTTCCATTGACCTATCTTGAGTAGCAGAGACTTCTTCTCCCTTCTGGCCCTCTGTATGTTAGGAATTCATGTTTAGCCAATATGTTTTTCTGCCCCCCCCCCCCCCAATAAATGAAAAATAGCTGGCATGTATGTTTATAAAGCTCCAAGAATCATTATTGTTTTTATATTTGTTTGTCATGTGTTATCACGTGGGTAGAGTGAAGCTGCTGCTGTGGATCATTATGGTAACTGATCTCTGGCAGGAGGGAGGGGGTTGGCTTGCCAGGACACGGCTTGAATAACTGTGAGAGGGTAGAGGGAGGGACTGTGATTCATTAGTGCTTCTCATATTCCTTTAAAGCCCTTTTAAAAATCCAAAAAGAGAGAAAGCAGTATGAAAACTGTATGTGCTATAATGAGGGATTTTCAGAGTTAAAGTGTAAAATGTTTTTTGTTGTTGTTGTTGTTGTTTCAGGAGAAAGAAGGATGAAATAGGTAAACCTCTGTGCAGCTATGCACACACTTGGTCTGGGACAGGAAATTTGCCACCAAGCTTTGAAACAGAAGAAACAATTTTTGTTTAAACAAAAGCTTTTAAAAACAGCCTCTCTCTCTCTCTCTCTGTGAAGCCTGAAACATCCTTTTTCTGAGAGAAAGTATACAGCCATCACACATAGAAAAGAAAAAAATAACATGATTTAGATTTGCAGTTTATTCCACACTGCTTGCTTTTTTCAAGCTTTTCAGGACGGTCTCACAAACCTTTTGCTGGCATGGCTGTTCTGCTTCTCTTGCAAGGAGAGACCAACCCTTTTGCTCCTGTGAGAAAAGTAGACAGTTGATCACATACAGAAAAAAATAAAATAAATCGGCACCCTGTGTTTGAAAAAAAAACATTTAAAAAAACAGTTTAAGGCTTGGGAAAAATAAACTGCTCTCATTCCTCCCAGCCTGCAGGGGGTGGTGTCTGATGAGTGATGTAATGACTGGCATCACTTTCCATCATGTGACCCATCCAAGATGGTGGTGAGTAGTGTGAAACAGGAAGTGTCATGGGGCATCCACTACTTGCCTCCATCTTGAAAAGGGGGCAAGGCCTAGATAGAGTTATGATATCACCCTTGTGATGTCACCAATATGGGCAGGATTAGGGCAGAGCTATGCAAAAGTGGTGGGGTTAGCGGTGGGGTTATGCCAATAAGGTGGGGGTCAGTGGTGGGGTTATGCAAAATGTGTGGGGCTATGGTGTCACATACGGTGATATCAAGAGGGGTGGGGCAGGGAGTAGGTGGGGCTTAGGTGGATCCTCAATTCTGGTTGGCTGATGCTGCCTGAAATTGGCATGGTCACTTGTCAAAAGATGCAAATTAGCTTTGGCAAATGGTATGTAAGTTATACTACTCATGCATTCCAGTGACATCATGTATGCATTCCGTCGGAAGCTGCCTAGGTCTGTTGTAAAAGCTTCTTAAAAACCTAAAAAACAACTTTTAGAAACTCTAAATCCAGGAAACATCTCAGAAACTTTGTGAACTCAAAATTAGCAACTACATGGTTATAAATTGTTGTTCATGTTGTTGCATCTCAATGTTGGAACTATAAAAATTGTAGAACTTCATCTTAAGTTTGGTGATTATTGGTTCAAAAACATCCTGCATTTAGATATTTGAGTAGAAAAAAGTAATTAAATCTAAAAAGCTAAAATATAAACATGCATAATCTAAAAAGTAAGTTTAAGTACAGATATAAGCTTACTGAGATCAGTAGTATAAAATTATTAAAGGAATATTAGTAAGGCAGACCAAACTGGGCCACAAGTATGTGACAAGGTCCCAAAACAGTAAAGCAGAATTTATATTAGAAATAAGCAAATGGATTTTGTCCCAAGTCCATATTAATAATTTAATTGCTCAATTAGTTTACGCTTATTGAAATCATTGTAAAAATGGTGTGTGGAATGTTGACAGTATTAGAGATTTAAAAAATAACATAAAAAGAAAATAATTTAAATTTATTTTCACATGGAGGTTTTTATGACAATGAAAGAAACAGAGTAAATCACATGAGAAGGTGTTATATATATGCCATATATATGTAATATATATTATGAAAAAAAAATTGGGGGGGGGGGGGGCAAACCTAATTTTCTTTTAGGAAAACTCTGCTGATCTAACTGCTTTTATCACATTCTCTGACAACAAATTCCAGAGTTATTTGTCTAGCAATATTTGGAATATGGTACCTTTGCAAATTAGGGGCCATGTTTACTAAGCAGAGCTAAGGGCACATTAGCGTTTTTAGCGCGTGCTAATGATTAGCATGTGCCTAAGTTGCCCATAAGAACATATGGGCGACTCTAGCTTTTAGTGCGTGCTAATTTTAGCTCATGCTAAAAATGCTAATGTGGCTTCTTTGACTAATTATTTTCAATTTTGTAAGGATTTAAAGATCTTTTTTTTAGTAAATTTTATGATTTTAATTAGTGAATTTTAACTTTGATCCATGTTCTTTTCTTATGGTGAATTAGCTGCCTTGGTATCTGCTTTATGTTACCCACTTTGATTCCTGAATAGATATAGAATAGAATAAGTTAATTAGACATCGAGTGAAGAAATATTTTCTCTGATTTGTTTTAAATGTACTACTTAGCCTCATTGTGTACCATTTCTAATTCTGCTTTATCTTTTTTGAGATGCGGTGACCAGAATTACACCCATTATTCGAGATGAGGTTGTACCATGGAGCTATACAAAGACATTATAATATTCTCAGTTTTCTTTTCCATTCCTTTCCTAATAATTCCTAACATTCTATTTTCTTTCTTAGTTGCTGCTGCACACTGAACAGAGAGTTTCAAAGTACTGTATCATCAACAATGACACCTAGGTAATCTTTTACTAAGCTGCACTAAAAGGGGCCATGTGCTATGATTAGTGTGTGTGCTTTCTAGAATGCTGAGGTCACTTTTAGTGCAGCTGTGAAATGGCCGTATTTGCGTGTGCAACTTAATTGCCACTTCACAGGCAATTATTGACACTAATTGGCATGGATTAGAATTTACATGCAAACGTTGTTGAGCATATTTTATAAAGTTCTGCGCCTACATTCTAAGACACAGAACTGAAAGGGGGGCATGGCCATCAGTGTGTAATGGGCAGATTGTGGGCATTTATAAAATCTATGCGCGTTGATATAGAATGCACCTGCTCTGCATCTAACTTTGGGGCTTACCACTTGCTAAAAGGGAAGTACCGCTGGGCTACCATAGCAGCCTGGCAGTAGTTCCCACCCCCAGCATGCGCCATTTCCAGCAGTACAAAAATATTGTAGCGCCGGTGTGTACCCGGCGGTAATCGGACAGTGCCACACAGTTACCGCTGAGGTAGCACAGTAGCCCTTAGGCGGACTGGAACAAGCAGGGAGAAGCTGGATCAGGCGGACTGGGACAGGCAGGAAGAAGCAAGATCAGGCGGACTGGAACAAGCAGGGAGAAGCTGAATCAGGGGGTCTGGAACAGCAGGGAGAAGCCAGATCAGGCGGACTGGAACCAGCAGGGAGAAGCTGAATCAGGGGGTCTGGAACAGCAGGGAGAAGCCAGATCAGGCGGACTGGAACCAGCAGGGAGAAGCCGGATCAGGCAGACTGGAACAAGCAGGGAGAAGCTGGATTAGGTGGACTGGAACAGGCAGGAAGAAGCTGGATCAGGCGGACTGGAACAGGCAGGAAGAAGCTGGATCAGGCGGACTGGAACAGGCAGGAAGAAGCTGGATCAGGCGGACTGGAACAGGCAGGAAGAAGCTGGATCAGGCGGACTGGAACAAGCAGGAAGAGGCCGGAACAGGCGGACTGGAACAAGCAGGGAGAAGCTGCAACTCCCCGGTCGACCATAAGAACATAAGAGTAGAACATAAGAGAAGAACATAAGAGGAGCCATTTTGGCATAAGAACATAAGAGTAGCCATTTCGGGGGGGGAAACACTTACCACCACCCATTGAGGTGGTGGTAAGGGCTACTACTACTACACCGGCACTTACACCAAGCTTTACTTAGCATAAATACCTATAACTAAATTTAGTCACATGGATGGATGTTAGGCGTATTCTATAAACTGCACCTAACTTTAGGCATAGTTTATAGAATACGCTTAGGTGGTGGTGGTGGGGGGTTGGTTCCAATTTTTACAGCGCCATATATAGTATCTAGTCCTAAGTGTGTAAGTGCTATTTTGGGGGGCATTTATGTGTGCAAAGTGACGCACACCCTTGAGTGCATTGTTATAGAATTGATCTTTACGTGTGCAAGCTCAGAATTTGTGTGTTTTACCTGTAAACCATTTTCAAGGAAAGATATACACAGCTCCTTAAGATTAGCATAATTAAAGTTGAACCAATCTATGTGGCACTTTTCTGCGTTCACCCATCTCAAATCTTCGTTCTAACAGATCATCCTATACAGACAAGATCCTGAACTCTTTGCACAAGATTTCATAGTAGTTACTGTGGTTACACACATTTTTGTAATGTGCCTTCTCTTTGTTTTCAATAAACATATTTTTAAAAAAAAGCATTTAAGAAATGTGCAAACATAGGGTCCTTTTACTAAGCTGCAGTAAGCACTAATGCATGCTTTCAAAAAAGGGCTTACCATGGGGTACACTCAGACATCCCACAATAACTTTTGCATGTGCATGCGCTGCCCACACACTAAAAATAACATTTATTTTTTATTGTTGGGGGTGGGGTGGGGGAGGAGAGTAGGCGTGTTCTGCACGAATCGGTTAAGAACGTAAGTGTTGCCTTACAGGGACAGACCGAAGGTCCATCAAGCCCAGTATCCTGTTTCCAACCGTGGCCAATCCAGATAACAAGTACCTGGCATGAGCCCAGATTTTATGCTGCTTATCCTAAAAATAAGCAATGGATTTTCCCAAATCTATCTTAATAATGGCTTATGGACTTACAGACTTATGGCTAACTGCTTTTACTATATTCTCTGGCAATGAATTCCAGAGTTTAATTACACATTCAGTGAAGAAATATTTTCTCCAGTTTGTTTTCAATTTATTACTTAGTAGTTTCATTGCATGCCCCTAGTCCTAGTATTTTTGGAAAGACTATATAAGCAATTCATGTCTACCATTCCACTCCACTCAGAATTTTATAGACTTCTATCATATCTCCCCTCAGTTGTTTCTTCTCCAAGCTGAAAAGCCCTAGCTGCTTTAGCCTTTCTTCAAAGTGAAGTTGTTCCATCCCCTTTATCATTTTTGTCGCCCTTCTTTGTACCTTTTTTAATTCCACTATATCTTTTTTTGAAATGTAGTGACCAGAATTGCACACATTATTTGAGGTGCACTCACACCATGGAGTGATACAAAAGCATTATAACATTCTCATTTTTGTTCTCCATTCCTTTCTACTAATTGCTTACATTCTATTTTCTTAGCCACTGAGCAGAAGGTTTCAATGTTTCATCAATGATGACACCTAGATCCTTTTCCTGGGTGGTGACTCCTAATGCAGAACCTTGCATCATGTAGCTATAGTTTGGGTTCCTCTTTCCCACATACATGACTTTTTACTTGCTCGCATTAAATGTAATCTGCCATTTGGATGCCCAGTCTCGTAAGGTCCTCTTTCAATTTTTCACAATCCTCTTACAATTTAACAGCTATAAATAATTTTGTGTCATCAGCAAATTTAATTACCTCACTAGTTGTTCCCATCTCTAGATAATTGATAAATATGTTAAAAAGCAGCGGTCCCAACACAGACCCTGGGAAACCCCACTATCTACCCTTCTCCATTGAGAATACTGACCATTTAACCCTAGTCTCTTTTTTTTCTATCTTTTAACCAGTTGTTAACCCACAGTAGGACATTACCTTCTATCCCATGAATTTCTAATTTTCTCAGAAGTGTCAAAATCCAGATATGCAATATCGACCAGCTCACCTTTATCCATATGTTTATTCACTCGTTCAAAGAATTGTAGTAGATTGGTGAGGCAAGATTCCCCTTGACTAAATCCATATTGGCTTTGGCTCATTAAACCATGCTTATGTATATGCCCTGTAATTTTGTTCTTTATAATAGTCTCTACCATTTTGCCTGTCATTAACATCAGGCTCACCGATTTATAATTTCCCAGCTCACTGATGGAACCGTTTTAATAAATTGGCGTTACAGTGGCCACCCTTCAATCTTCCACTACCATGCTTGAGTTTAAAGATAAATTACATATTACTAACAATAGCTCTGCAAGTGCACTTTTCAATTCTATCAGTACTCTGGAATGCCGTGCCATGTGTGATTAGCACGTGAGCCCTTTCTGCCTACAATAATGGAGAGCATGTTAACCAAACAACTTGTGGAATACTTGGATAAAATTTTCGCTCCCTATACAGTACTGAAACGGTATTGGTTACCCTTATATCCAAATTTAAACAACAAATTGTTGCTGGAAAGAATATACTTCTTTTGCAGTTCGATATGTCCAGCGCATTTGGCATGATTGACCATAACATCTTGGTGCATCTTTTGGACTATTTTGCAATTGGTGGATCTGTACTTGAATGGTTCAAGGGTTTTCTCTCACTTACTCTACCCAGACTGTAATGGCTTTAAATATAAATCAATGTACGCCTCAAACTTCACTTACATTGGCACTCAACTATGGAACGCCTTACCCAAATTAACAAAAACTACCCAGAACTACCTAAACTTTAGGAAATCATTAAAAACAGTATTGTTCAAGAAGGCTTATTCCTCAGGTTCAACATAATCAAAATTATCCCTTACTGTTATAAGATCCAATGGACTCTAATTACACCTTATCATCTTCTTATTTACTACTGATTAATTGTTAATTATATCTTCAATACCTATCGCTGTTAACTGTTATTTCTATCCTGCTCTCAATTTGCAAAAAATTGTACTTCTTGCATTGTAACTTTACCACAGTATTATTGTAAGCCACTTTGAGCCCGCAATCAGAGGGAAAAGGTGGGATACAAATGTGATAGATAAATAAATAAATACAAAATAGGTGTTGTAAGTGCTCATGCACTAATGGCCCAAGCACTAATGGGAAATTTAGCACATGACCATTAATACCTGAAATAGAAGCCATGGGCTCAGTTTCACGGGTATCTGTTTAGTAATCAAAATACCATAGGCTCAATATTGGGTGCATCTGTTTAGTAATCACAGTTTAAGTTATGTTTATATACAGTGGTTTATTCTTAATTGGGACACATCAGAACTAGAATATGTTGTCCCAATTAAGTGACTGCCCAACTATACAAGAGTTGAGATGAAGCTATATATTACATAAGACAAAAGATAAGCTTTCTATTTATTCCATCCATTGTGTCCTTTAGTGGTTCTCATCTGATTTATTGAATCGCAGCTGTACAGTTCATTTTATTAATGACTCATATAGCCCATTCTCTCCTGCTTGTGGAGTCCCACAGGGACCAATACTGGCTGCCATACGTTTAATATTTTTCTTATACCTTATTTAACTTTGATATAGTCATTAGACCTAACCATATTTGTCTATGCTGAAGACACTCCGATTCTTTGTACTTTAGATCCCACAGACCTACAACAGATCTATAATATTAACAGCAAATTAGCACAGGTTACAAACTGGTTGAATGAAAACAAACATACTTAATCCTATCAAATCCAAATTTCTCCTCTTTAGCAATCAGGATAATAGGATTATTGTGTTGCCTATTTTGTTTTGTACAACTCCAGTCCCATTAGTGACTACTACTAGAATTTTAGGTTTGATCTTTGACAATACTGCAGTTAAACTTATTACATGAGCCAAAATATATTATGTTACACCACTTCTGAAGGCAGTTTATTAGCTTTCTTTATCACAACAAATTACTTATAAATTACTAGTACTGGTCTATAAAATTCATACTACTGTTCTTCTCCCACCTTCTGATACCATACCTCTCTTCTAGGACAGGGTTTCCCCAAGTCCAGTCCTGGAGTACTCCTTGCCGGTCAGGTTTTCAGGATATCCACAATGAATATGCATGAACTTGATTTGAATGCACTGCCTCCATTATATGAAAATCTCTTTCATGCATATTTATTTATTTATCGCATTCGTACCCCACATTATCCCACTTTTTTGCAGGCTCAATGTGGCTTACAGAGTAAGGTTATGATAGAGTCAAGACATGATTTAAATACAGTTGATTATATTCATTGTGGATATCCTGAAAACCTGACTGGCAAGGGAGTACTCCAGGGCCAGACTTGGGAAACACTGTTCTAGGACATTAAGATCATTGTATCAAGATTGGTTAGTAGTTCCGTCTTTTAGAGAGATTGTCTACGATACCACTCGACATTCAGTTTTATTAGTCCAAGGCCCAGAGCTTTGGAATGCAATGCCACAGCATCTTAAATTACAATGCACTCTCCAGCACTTCAAGTCGAATCTAAAAACCTTTGTTTTTCAGGATGCTTTCTAAAAATATTACTCTTTTCTAAGTGAGGAGGCATTAGATGAAAGTCATGATGACATTGCTTTCCCCCTATGTGTTGTCCCTCCTATCCTATCATGAATTATGTAGCTCTTTTCTTTTATTCTGTATGCCACTCAGGTAGAATGCCTGATGAGCAGGATAGAAAGCCTCCCCCCCCCCCCCCCCATGGTTTTCTTGGCATGATATAGAAGTGGCTTGACATTGCTGTCTCCTGAGGCATGGAAGGTTAACTAGGTTGCCCAAGGCCACATGGAGCTGCAGTGGGATTTGAACTTGGGCCCTTAGGTTCCCAAACTGCTGCTCTAGCCATTAGGCTACTCCTATATTCCTTCCATTTACTAAGTAACAAAAATACTGACTTTAGAAGAGCTTAAACAATTAGTGCAAACTACAGAAAAATATACCCCCAAAACAAATTTAGGGGCCCTTTTAATAAAGCTTAGCGTGCGCTAAATGCTGCTTGTCCTATTTTATACCTATGAACCACATGGTACTTTGCCTCCCCCCAAAAACTCATGTAGAAATGAAAAATAAAATCCAATTAAGGTTTCTTCTTCCTTATGCTTCTCTCCTTTTTATGCTCCCCTCCATCTGAATCCCTAGCTAACGATGAAACAAATCCACGTAGATGCCTTGTAAAGTTTCTCTCTTCAACTTCTGAGATACCTGATAATTTAAAAGGTCAATAGTAAACAGGGTAATACTACAACCCAAAACTTGTGCTTTTACCTGACCCCCTAGAATAAGGATTTACACCTGACCTCAGAGCCGCCGAAATACCCACAAAATCCCTTCCACATCTGATTCTGAAGAGGAAGAAGAATCCGCAGTCAGAAGACTTTGATTCCCACACCTATAGCGGGCTGACCCCTTTACTCCTTTGCAACCTCTTTTTCCTATCTAATTGCATCACTACAATAAACAAATTTCTCAAAATTCTTGTCATGCAATCTTTCCTGCCACTGCTTATTCATACTACCTGATCCACCCCTAGTATCCTCTTCCAATCTCCTCCCTATTCTCTCAACTAAATGACCCATACACTTTCACCTTCAGATTCACCTGTCAGTAAAGCAACTTCCTCCACATCTGTAGACTTCTCTTGATCTCATAGGTTCATTCACCAACTCTCTCTTACCTTCCCCCCCCCCCCTCCTCCCACCTGAACATTTTTGTTCTTTACCTTAAACTCACTCTCCCCCACTCCCTCTCTTGCACCAAGATTCTACATTCTCCTGCTCTGCAAAATGCGTAGGCTTTTTGGACAGCCGTTTTCTAACTTCTCTGTACTAACCTACACATGCCTTCCTTCCCCTACTCTGCCATTAAGGCACCATCATGAATATCTTCAGACTCCCCTCAGACTCAAAATCCCTGCAGAAAACTCAAAATACCACAGACTTGACCCACTCCACAACACAAATCCATACCTCCTTTACTTCCTCCAAAACAACCCCCACATCTAACCATCTGCTCCCCTGCTCCCAATACTTCCAAGACTAATACATAAAACCTATTCCTTGCACACACACAAAAAAAACAGCAGACACTGGGTCACTAGGACATCCCAGCACCACACAGCCACACAGAACGTCTCAATGCTTCCTTACTCACAAACAGCCGCTAGCTGCCAAAAAACATTAAAAACCACAGCTCCACTGGCTGCCCTTGCTAACTTGTACCCCACCACATACCATTACCACAGATCTCGGAACCCTCACATTTCACTGACTCAACTCACAACCTACCCACACCTGGAACCTGGACAACAATGGTTGCCAAAACACAGCAACCCCACCCCTCACCACTAAACCCCTCAGCCTGACAACAAATTGCTACTGAATGTTAAGCCAAATGAAAGTCTCTTGAAAGCCTCTCTGTGCCTGGGCTCTCCTGATAAAATGATTGCCCACCAAAACTCTGCTTGTCTCTTGCAACACATTAATTATCTGATTGAAGCTTGGCACACCCGCAAACTGCAGTCAGAATCCTGTGTTACTCAGCAACAACCTGCTCTTGTGCACCTACTAAATTCTTCCTATCCTCACCTGTACTCCACATCCTAGCCAGTTTTGTTGAGATGCAAGTGACCAAAACCCTAAAGAGGAATGGGGCAGCTGAGTCATGTTATGACACCCCTGGGATAACTTCCTGGGAGTGTCCACCTTTTTGAAGGGATCTAACGTTCTTAATAAAAATGTTGTTGCACCTGCAGGGCAGGTTCTCACAAATACAGTCACTGCATGATGGAGAGCAACTGTAACTGGGTGCTCATTTATACTGATTGAGTAAGAGGTGCACTGATGATGTATTGCTGGCCCAATTACAGTACAGCCTCGATTATCCGACCTTTGCTAATCAGATCATCCGGATATTCAACAGACCCCCCCCCCCCCAGTGACGTCATTGCGTTTCCGTTAAGAAGTGCTCAGATTCTCTTCCTGTTTTCCGGCTTCTCACTCTGCTGGTTAGTGTATTTTAAATACAGATTCCCTATGCCTGTTCTTTATGCATAAAGTATGTTTTCTATGTATTTTTAAAGGGGTTACCATTGTTTTCCATATCATCGGACTTTTCGCTTATTTGACAACAGCTCAGTCCCATTTGCGTCGGATAATCGAGCCTGTGCTGTAAATGGCATCGTGTCCCAAATAAGTGAAGCAAACTCTGGTTACATCTCAATTTGTTTTTGTTCTCCAGCCTTTACCTCAAATAAAATGCTGCCCTAGTTGGTGATCCTATTAACTAGAATCCACTGTGTATATATGACAGATTGAAAGGATAACACCCTGCCAGTTGCAAAAGGAAGTGTTCATTCTTTAGACACCAATTCCTAAATGCTAGCATAGGACTTGAATTGCCAGGGGATAAAACCATCAAAGACTGAGAAAAATAATGCAAGCTTTGATAAATATATACATTTAATACTTACAGATCAGATAAGGATTAAGCTGGCTTTTCTCTTCTTACAATCAGTGGTAGAATAGGGTAACTGACCATTCAAGTAAATCTAGCTCTCACAGCACAGAACTTGGGTCAGCTCTGACAATCACAGTTAACATTCCTGCCTAGAATTTGGATTGTGTAAGTGGGGGCATTTGCATAGTGCAGGACAGGACATAGACCGTGGACTAGCCCTGCTTTATGTTATAATTATTACTAACAATCATGCATGTCTCAAAGGGAAAGAAAGAAACTTACATGAAAAGACCAAATCAATCCAAAATATATAAACTGTATATGCCTGTACAGCTCAAACAAAATGCTGAAACTGGAGGGACTAACAAGGATTTAAGCCCAATTACATCTGCATGAAAAGAAAGTAAAGAATAGGACTGCATTTCAATGTAGAATTTTTTTTTCATACAACACATAATTAAGCTGTGGAATCTGTTGCACTAGAAAACAACCCAAAGGTAAAAGTAAAAACCCCAACATGTAGCCCAAATAGAAGTCCAAGAAGTAGGTGTAAACCAAGAAATCTCCTCAGCCGAAGGTCAGTAAAACAATGGTGCTGAATAAAGTTGTTTTTACTGACCTTCAGCTGAAGAGATTTCTTGGTCCACCCCTACTTCTTGGACTTCAAATCTGTTGCACTAATATAGGGGCCGTTTTACTAAAGCACAGGACTAACAAGGATTTAAGTCCAATTACATCTGCATGAAAAGAAAGTAGCTGGATAAAGTATAGGACTGAATTTTAATGTAGATTTTTTGTTTCATACAACACATAATTAAGCTGTGGAATCTGTTGCACTAGAAAACAACCCAAAGGTAAAAGTAAAAACCCCAACATGTAGTCCAAAAAGAAGTCCAAGAAGTAGGGGTAGACCACACGGTGCTGAATAAAGTTGTTATTTACTGACCTTCGGCTGAGGAGATTTCTTGATCCACCCCTACTTCTTGGACCTCAAATCTGTTGCACTAACATAGGGGCCCTTTTACTAAGGCGCAACAAGCCACGCAGCAAACTGGCCCAATGCAGCTGTGGGTGGTAGCTCCACCCACAGCACATGGCATTTCTGGCACTTCCAGAATTTTGGTAAAATTAATACCACAGGGGGTTATTGCTGGGCTAATGCAGGGGCTCTTACAGAGGTGTACAAAAGAATGAGTGGGGTAGAGCGGACTGATGTGAAGCGTTTGTTTGCACTTTCTAACAATAATAGAACCAGGGGACACAAGATGAAATTAGAATGTGGTAGGTTTAAAACAAATCGGAGAAAGTTTTTCTTTACTCAGCGCGTAGTTAGACTCTGGAACTGATTGCCGGAGAAGGTAGTGACGGCAGCTGGCCTTGCTGAGTTTTAAAGGGGGTCTGGATAGATTTCGGAAGGAAAATTTTGGGTTTTTGCCAGGTTCTTGGGGCCTGGATTGGCCGCTGTCGGAGATGGAGTGCTGGGCTTGATGGACCTTTGGTCTTTTCCCAGTGTGGCGGTGCTTATGTGCCACCTGACTGGGTGGTGGTAAGCACTCCCCCCCGAAATGGCTGCATGACAAGTGCACATGGCCATTTCTTTTTTGGGCCTTTTTACCTGCTGCGGTAAAAGGAGCCCCTAGCGTGCAGCAAAAATGACCACCGCTACTAGCACAGGGCCCCTTTTACTGCAGCTTAGTAAAAGGGCCCCATAGTGAGGAAAAATAGGTTTTGACAAGTTCCTTGAGATTAATCAGTACAAATTTTTAGCCAGTTAGACTTAGGAGAACCAATGTTTATACCTAGAAATGAGCTATGAGAAATAAATCTCCTTGTACTTGTGACCTGAACTGGACACTTTCAGAATGCTGGACTAAGTGGGCATTGGTCTGCTTCAGGGAAGTTTTTCTTATCCTATATAATAATTCTCACCACCAATGTTCTAATGTGGGACTGCCTGTGTCTGTGGCTCCTGAGTTGTTGAGCTAGGCTCCTTAGCCAGGATGACATCACTAACAGCTGATTCCCAGGCAGGGGGAGGAGTAGGGAAACATGCGGAGCGTGTTTCCCTACTCCTCCCCTTGCCTGAGAATCAGCTGTCAGTGCGCCGCTCTCTGCCACTTCGGAGCAAGTGGCAGGGAGCGGCGCATCAAAAAACTACAAGTGCGGCACTACAGAACCCCTCCCCCCTCGGCGCATCACCCAATCCCTCCATCCAGCACATCAAACACCCCCCCCCCCCCGGGAGCATCAAACCCCATCGCCACCCACAGATGCCAGTAGTAACGCTGTCCGGCCGCCGCCGCTGCTTCTCCTGTTGAGCAGCAGCGGCCGCTACAAAAAGAAAAGAAGCGAGAATGTTTTTAAACCCAGCCCACATCATTCGCAAATGCCCGAGTCTTACAACGCAGTCTCTGCAGCCGCTCCTCCTCTCGCCTCCACATCACTGCCCCTGGAGTAAGACCCCGGAGGAGCGCAGTGACGTGACAGGTGAGAGGAGGAGTGGCTGCAGAGACTGCATTTTAAGATTCGGGGCATTTGCGAATGATTTGGGCTGGGTTTAAAAACATTTATCGCTTCTTTTCTTTTTGTAGCGGCCGCTGCTGCTCAATGGGGAAGCAGCAGCGGCCAGACAGCGTTACCACTGGCAGCTGCGGGTGGCGAGGGGGTTTGATGCGCTGGGGGGGAGGGGAGGGTCGCTGGACATGGGTAGCTGGAGGGGGGAGGGGAGGGTCGCTGGACATAGGTAGCTGCAGGGGGGGCAGGGGAGAGGAGGGTCGCTGGACATGGATGGCTGGAGGTGGGACAGGGGAGAGGGAGGTGGGGAGGGGGTCCTGAGACCAGAGAGGTGGGGGTGGGGAAGGGGGCCCTGCGAGAGGGGGGGTGGGGGCTCATACTCACTGTCTCTCACATACACTCTCTCTGACACATTCCCTGTCTATCATACTCTATCTGTCACACACACACACAGACACTCTGTCTCTCACCCACTCTCACACAAACACACACACACACGCTGTCTCTGTCTCTCTCTCATTCCCTCTATGACACACACACACTCCTCACACACACTCTCTCTCAAACATACACACTCTGAGGAAAACCTTGCTAGCGCCCGTTTCATTTGTGTCAGAAACGGGTCTTTTTTACTAGTGTTCTTATATTAACCTTTGCTCAATTTGCAGTGTTCATTTATCCATGTTGATGTTTATTGCAGTGCTTTTAATTCCTCTCCTGGAGGTGCACCTATCCAGTCCAGGTTTCAGAATTGCCATGATTCATCAAATAGATTTGAAAACCCTGGATTTTCAATCTCTACAAATCTTTCTCATTCATATTTACTATGAGTATCCAGAAAAGCAGACTAGTTAGTAGACATGCAGGAGAGGGTCGGGAAACAGTAGTCTACTGTAGTTTTGGGTTTTTTTTCCCCTCTGGGAAAATATGGAAGAAATACTTGAAAACAATAATGTATATATCCAGATACATCCACTAGCTTCTGAAAAGTAAATAATAGATTTATGGTGGCATTTATTGCCTCTCCTATATAAATTCATTTTTTCTCTCTGCAGTAAATGTGCATTGAGCTAATCTATACCACAGCAGCATAATCATTAAAACATCATGAATGACAGAAATTCAAACTGGGTATTGCATGTGGAATAGGCTGCTCTCTGTGTGCAGTTTATTATTTCTTCTCTCAGAAATTTGAAAATTGCATTAAGCATTATTTCTAACCATCCTTAAGTGCATAGCAGTCTTGGGACATGAGGCCCACACTGTTATAATTAAACATGAAATTATTTCAGTAGTTGCTGGTGGTTCTTGCTAGCTGTGATGTGGTGCAACAGAAAGTGTCTTAAAAATCCAATTCAATTACTTTTCATTAATAATAGAATATTACATTTGGGTTTTGGCTGTAAAATGCCTATATAATACAGAACACTAAGCTAAAATTATTTGAACAAAGAGCCTTATGTGTTTGTGTGATTTTTAAAAAAGGACAAAGGCTTTAGCAAGCCATTTCAGGGGTTTGTAATAGTTTATCTTTGTGCATGCAGAACTAACGGGGTTTAGATTAAGGGAATTTAATTAACGTCATGTTAAACTGTCTGTGATAGCGAGACAAGAGTGGGTCACTTCTGCCCTTAAATATACAGCTGCTGAACGCTCCAGCTCCTTCTTGTTAATGGAAGTAGAATATGTATAATCTGCTGCTGAAATGAGAGGAAAATGTGTAAGGAAATTTCTCCCCTCCACCCCCTTTCCTCGTCAGGAGTTGTGAATTTTCGTGAGGATTAAAGCGTGGCTAATTCTGCAGTCATCTTCTGACCTGTCAGGTTAGCTGTCACCCTGACAGCTCTCAATGCAGGTCTTTTACCTTCCTATGGCTGAGTGCAGCCTGCATAGACTGACAGAAAAATACCGGCCCTGACAAGCACAAGGGAACATAATGTCCTTTTCACCCATCACTACTCAAAATTGCTCAATCTTTACTGACATATTATTATACATTGTTTCTCTGGGAAAGAAATGAAAAAGAAAAGGCACTTTCTTGCTTCGCTATTAAAAGTCTGAAACTTTCACAAGGGACAAGTCACTGTGTTAGACCAAAAATGAAATAAAATAAAATAACGTGTGTCTATATTAGTGTGCATTATGGGATGTTGTCTGTTCCCATGAATAAGGTAACAAGGATTTAAAGGCTTAGAGCTTCTGCTTGCAAAACAATATGGAAATTAAATTTATTGAAGGGTTTTTTTTAATACAGTTGGTCTACATAAACTCATTTAGCACTTTTTCATCCCTTTTTGAAGGATTGACAACATTTTATTTCGCTTTGCTATGATAAGACATTTTCACCAGGCTGTATGATGTCCCCCTTGACAGTGGGGAGGGAGGAATTCGTTTTTGAGGCCCCTTTTACTAAAATGCAGAATGTTTTCGCTTATACTGTGCTTTAACTGCAAGTATTAACACACAGTAACTGCAAAAGCTGTGTAGTACCTGTAGGGCACGTGCCTAGCATGTCCTCTGCATTACTGCATTGAAAAAGTTCTTTACTGCATATTAACATTACTGACAATTAGCACAGATGCATCTTCTTGTAGCGATGGGTAAAGGCAACCATGCCAATTGCACAAGTGACAGTGTGCACTAACTACAGTTTGTACCTCATTCCTATTTTCCACCCATAACCTACATAGCTCCCGTCCCCTAACATGGCATGCAGTTAACCTGCAAATTAGCATGCGCTGTCATGCCACCATGGTATGTTATGGTGCTTGTGCAGTAACTGTGCATGCAAATTTGCAGGTTAACTGCTTAATGCACTATACTAAAAAGGCCCATTGGTATCTTGTTGTGTATGGACCTTAGTCTGTTTTACGGTATTAAGAGGTTTTTGTGACATCATGTGTGCTCAAAAATCTATCTTAAAGGGACAGCGAAAAAGTTCTGGCACATGCATACTAAAAATCCCTAAAGCAGTAGCTTGTGTAATGCTGTTAGAAAATGTTGATGTAGTTTATTTACTTTCTGTCAGGCGCAGTGTCTTTGAAAATGTTGTCAAATGATCAGTTGCAGAACTAGAAACTTTCCTTTGACCTAACAGTTGCCACATTGGCAAAGGAACACTCAATCTAAAAATGCCATTTGAGTGTTTTCCTAATTGCCATAAGCTCAAAAGCTGCTAGGGTTTTGTACATCCACATTATAAACATTTGGATGAACAATAAAACCTGCTAAACAAAATGCTTTTCTATTCAACCATTTCTTCCACAACATAAAAATGATAAATGACTCAACCCAAATAAATAAATATATAAGAAGAAAGAAAGAAAATTGAATACAACCTTGAAAATCAATTACAGCAACTATTTACAAGTGCAAAGGAAAGGCAGAGGAAAATGACAAAAAAATCTTTAATTGTAGGGAAAATGTGCATCTTATTTTTTTCCTAACGTGAATAAAATGCATTCCTTCTTTAACAATCACAGTTACAATGGATCTACGCATCTCGGGGAAAAAATTGACAATTTGATTATGACTTGTACTTTTTGCCAGGGCAATGAAAGTGGTTTATGTTTGAAATGTATCAGCTGGAAAGTACTTATTACTCATAAATGGCATGCGATTTTACTTTCTGCAAAGTGAGCTGTTAACAGATATAATTTGAGCAGAATAGCCAGAGGAAGCCTTTTGATATGCAGAGGAGCTGACCTGCATGCTGAGAATTTAATTTGGTTTTTAATTTTCCAGGCCATCTGACAATATCAAACATGATCCTGGAGCTCAAAATGTTGAGTGCCATCCGCTGCATCATGGCCTGCTGGAAAGAAGGGGAAAAACTTCAGAAAAAAAAGGAAAGAGCTCAGCAAAGACATTTCTCTAGGCTTATTTGTCTACTAGAAAAAATGGTCTAGATATCACCTTCATGCCACAAAGTGTGTAGCAATTCCATGTATTTTTCTAGTTATTTACTTAAAAGACTCTCAATTGCTGAAATGCTATTTTGGTTGTCGAGCAGATCATGTATTCATGGAACTGATTCTTTTTTAAAAAATATCAATTTTCTGGTGTTCAGTTTTTAATGCAATCGGTGCATGAAGTGTTTATTTCACAATCAAGATTTTATAGCTTTTATTATTTACATATATTTATATAGTTGCACATTTATATGCCTGACTTTTTCCCAGAAAACTGAACATTTTTTTCTTTTTCTTTATCTTGCTAAATCATCAATTCATGATTTTCTATACCTGCAAACATCAATTCACAAATGTGGCAAAAAAAAATAAAAGTAGCAGAAAAAAGACCCAATTGATCCATTTGCATTAATAATGTGGTCATTTGGCAAATATTTTGAGGCAATTTAAGCTGTCAAGAAGGAAAAGCAAATGCAAGAAGTGAAGAGAAAATGAACAGTTATGATTTCATAAATGTCCTCAGGCAAAAACTGTCAGCAACAGTGAACAAATTCACCTGAAAGCATGGTAGTAATTATCATCTCATTAAACGTTAATTCCCTCCTTTGATCATTATTGTGTTTTTGGTATTGGTGAGTTTGAATTTTTAAGTCAATCAGGCAATATATCATTTCAGTAGTTTGTAACTATTTTCCTTCTATAAAACCTGTTTTGTAGTGTAATTTTAATTTGCAAAGGTATTCAGATGAATGTGGGATTCATAGCTTATATGAGAACACTCTGTTCTTTTATCTAAAGGCTGTTACTTGCAGATAATGAACTGCATCACTGATTCTATGCAGCAGCAGAACTCCACACCTATTAATATACAAACTCAGGGACCATGTCCTACACCAAATATACAAACACTGGTCCCCTGTTCTCCACAAACACAGGGCAAATTCTGACATGTCTTCACAACTCCAACCCTGACAACCATTTTACATCACCAAACACATAAATCTGAATACCTCTTTTCACCCTAAATACTAAAACCCTGACATCTACCTCCAACCTCACAAATGTTTAGTCTCTTCCCACCCTAACACCTACCCCCCACCCCCAAGGACATACAGCATTCTTTCCCAGCTCGAAAACAACAAACTCTTATTCCAGATCCTACTCCTGCTACGATTTGGGATTCTGTCAGGCACTTCTGACCTGAATTGGCCAATGCTGGAAGTAGGATACTGGGCTAGGTGGACCATTGGTCTGACCCTGTATGGCTATTCTTATGTTCTTATGGAAACCCTGACATCCTGTCACCCAAGGTGGCATCCCTCTTTCCTCAAACATAATCCTGAACACATTTTAGAGGACAATTTTCAAACCACAGTAGGATAAAGACTGTACATGCTGTTTTACCTGTGGATTTTGTACCAAATTACAAAGTATATATATTTTGAAATTTGCCATGGATAAAAATATTTGCTGCTTGCACATGTTTTATCTGTGGTAGACGTTTAGGCATTCTTTACAAATTAAAAAAAATTCATGACTAAAAACCCTGTTTACTAAGCAACGCTATAGGCACACTGTCGTTTTTAGCACATGCTAAAAATTAGTGCAAGCTAACTCTAAAGATAACCATAGGAATATATGAGTGTCTCTAGCATGTGCTAAAAACGCTATCACACCTTAGTAAACAGGGCCCTAAGTCTCAAGCATCCACCCGTCTGTCTATAACTTCCCTACTATTACTACTACTACTACTACTACTTATCATTTCTATAGCGCTACTAGACGTACGCAGCATTGTACACTTGAACATGAAGAGAAAGTCCCTGCTCGACAGAGCTTACAATCTAATTAGGACAGACAAACAGGACACGGTGGAGGAGAAGAGTGCAGAATAAGAGAGATTTACCCAGTGAACGGAGTTCCCGGGGAGGATTGTAGGGAGAGATGAGAGTGGAGAGGCCCTGAGGAGCTGCAGAGTGAATGCACTTATAAGTCAATAAGAGGAGTTTGAACTGTATGCGGAAACGGATAGGAAGCCAATGAAGTGACTTGAGGAGAGGGCTAATATAAGCATAGCGACACTGGCGGAATATAAGTCATGCAGCAGAATTTTGAACAGATTGAAGAGAAGAGATATGGTTAAGTGGGAGGCCTATGAGAAGCAAGTTGCAATAGACTAAGCGAGAGGTGATAAGAGTGTGGATGAGGGTTCTGATAGTGTGCTCAGAAAGGAAAGGGCGAATTTTGCTGATATTATAGAGAAAGGAATGACAGGTTTTAGCAGTCTGCTGAATACGTGCAGAGAAGGAGATAGAGGAGTTGAAGATGACCCCAAGGTTATGAGCTAATGAGACAGGAAGGATGAGAGTGTTATCCACAGAAATAGAGAATGGGGGAAGAGGAGATGTTGGTTTAGGGTGTAAGATAAGAAGCTCAGTCTTGGTCATGTTTAGTTTCAGATGGCGGTGAGACTTCCAGACAGCAATGTCAGATAGGCAGGCTAATACTATGGCCTGGATTCCTGCTGAGATTTCTGGTGTGGAGAAGTAGATCTGGGAGTCATCAGCATAAAGATGATACTGAAAACCGTGGGATGAGATCAGAGAACCAAGGGAAGAAGTATAGATGGAGAAAAGAAGAGGTCCCAGAACAGATCACTGAGCTACACCAACTGACAATGGGTAGAAGTAGAGGAGGATCCACCAGAGTATACACTAAAAGTACGCTGGGAGAGATAAGAAGAAAACCAGAAAAGAACAGAGCCCTGAAATCCAAGTGAGGACAGCATATCAAGGAGTAGGCTGTGATCAACAGTGTCAAAAGCAGCAGATAGCCCCTCCAAAGGGACACCACCTTGCAAGTGGTGGAGGGGCTTCCGTGTTTCAATGACTCAGAGGGCTATGCTGTAGGGTTACCCACATCAGACAGGCCTCTGAGGAGAAACCAGACAAAGAGTGTCCCAACCTGGAGGATCCAAGATGGCGTTGAGGGAGGATGTACACTAGTTGAGTTCCCGTTTTACACCAGAATGCCTGAAGAAGAAGGGGTGCTCCCCAGAGAATGGGGAAGAGAAAAGGCAAAGCCGTGGTGCTGTCCTCCTCGAACACGGCTGGGGTTCCCACCACTTCTCAGTCTATTTTGGAGAGATTCGGGGTCATAACGTCGGGGATATCGGTTCTTGCTTCGGGGAACAGCAAGGCTTTATTGCCGAATTTCAGTGGAGGGAGTGACTTTGAGTCCCCCTATTGGCATGACCCCTCCAAGACCCGTAAATAGTAATGCTTCGTTATGGAGGTCAATAATGGAAACGCCCGAAGTGGGTTAGGATTTTCATGTGACCCGAGGAGGTCCTGGCGCAGCATCGACTCTGGATAATAAACCAACTGGGGGATTGGAGAGTGAGCTCTTCCCCCCGAAGATATCTGGAGCAGTTTCTGTGGAGAAATTGGACTTGGTGAAGCCAATAATGTCATAAAGGACATACTATAGGAACTGCAGCAGAATGTGAATAACTGTCTTCTTCAGATGTTTAAAATTTTTCACTATGTGAGTTAAGGAATTTATATTAATACTTATCTAACAAAGTGGAAGTCCAAGATATGAAAATTAGATAATTTGGTAATGAAGAATAGTTATTTTCCTTGTAAAAATTGGAATTTCTGGAGAACCAATTAAGGGAAAATAACTTGTGAATGATAAATTTACCTATAATATCCTATATATTAGTTACTGAATTCTTGAAGAAATATTTCTCTGATACTTTGCTAATACCTTTTGATAGCCACCTTTTGGTGACTAAAATTATATTTCCTTTAAAATCTTCTTTCAGAGAAAAGAGATGTGTTTAAATGACATTTTGGAAAATTCAGAAGTTATAGATAGAGTTATATTATTAGTGACTTTCGTCTTTGATTAGATAGGAACAATGTTTTGAAATTGTATTTCCGATATATGGTTGATAGTTTTTTGGGTTCAAAGATGAATATATTTCCTGACACATCAAGGGAATCACAAACTGGGAGGTGTGAAGTCTAGGCTTTTCAGCCAGGAATCATTGCCCCAGGTGGGACCTTCCTAGCACGATTCCCTTGTAAGTGTTTATTTTCCTTATTACTTATTTGTTTGAACCTAAGAAATTATAGAGTTTGTGGAAACAGATGAAGAATCCTCTGCAGCAACTTCCTTCAGTTACCACTGTACCGGCTGCAATAACCGATTAACCTTCCTCCCTCAGAAAATGTGAAGTGTAAGATTAACCATTTTGAGTTTTTCTTATTTTCTTTAAGATTGTTTTCCTGATCTTGGATCTTCCAATTGTGGACAATTATGTAAATATATATTGTTGAGAGAAAATGTTTTCCTTTTTATATTAATTTCTGTATTTCCTTACATTTATGTGATAAATGTGAATATAATTAAGTAAAATGATAAATAAAATAAAATAAAAAAAAGCAGCAGATAGATCGAGAAGGATGAGGATAGAATAGAGACCTTTGGATCTGGCCAGGAACAGGTCATTGGAGACTTTAGCAAGCGCTGTTTCAGTTGAATGAAGGTGGCGAAAGCCAAATTGAAGTGGATCAAGAATAGCTTGAGATGAAAGAAAGTCAAGGCAACGTCGGTGAACAGCACGTTCAAGTATCTTGGATAGGAAAGGGAGGAGGGAGATGGGGCGATAGTTGGAAGGACAGGTAGGGTCCAATTAAGGTTTTTTAAGGAGTGGTGTGCCTACGGCATGCTTGAAGGCATCAGGAACAGTCACAGTGCAAAGTGAAAGATTTGAGGATATGACAGATAAAAGGGATGACAGTAGGAGAGATAGTGTTAAGTAGATGGGTGGGGATAGGATCAGAGGAACAGGTATAGTTTTGAGGAGGGAAGAAGATGTGTGTAAAAAGATCTGAAGTGGATAAAATTTGGGAGATTGCAGGTACAGCTAAGGACCTGTTGAACATGATAGTCAATAGGTTTTGGTGATGGATGATTGGTTTTTACTGACTTCTGACTCACCTCATTGTCATGGTTCAAGGTGAAGTACAATAAAGATCCATATCAATTACATAGAAAATACAGTTCACTGAGACATTCATGTAACACAAGCAATAACAAAAATTCTAGTAATACACTTTGGGGTTTTTTGGGGTTTATTTTTGCCTTTTTAAATCATTTATTTATAATTTTTCATTTTACATGAGTCACTTGCAAACAGTAATAAAGAGATGATTGCACATTAATACAATATAAGAAGAAAACAATCCCAACTAGATATATGGATTATATACAATCTTTCTCTTTCTTAGACCACAAGCCAGCTTATTTTCGAAAGAGACGGACGCCCATCTTCCGACACAAATCGGGAGATGGATGTCCGTCTCAAAAACAGGTATAATCGAAAGCTGAATTTGGACGGCCCCAACTGCTTTCCGTCACGGGGACGGGCGAAATTCTCAGGGGCATGTCCGAATGGTAGCAAAGGCGGGACAGGGGCGTTCTGGGGCGTGGTTCACAGATGGACCTCCGCGCCTGATAATGGAAAGAAGCAAGATGTCCCCGACGAGCATTTAGTCCACACAAAGTTGGTCCTGTTTTTTTCACGACCAAGCTTTCAAAAAGTGCCCAAACTGACCAGATGACCACCGGAGGGAATCGGGGATGATCTCCCCTGTCTCCCACAGTGGTCACTAACCCCCTCCCACCCTAAAAAACAAACTGTTTAAATATTTTTTCCAGCCTCTATGTCAGCCTCAAATACCATACCTAGCTCCATGACAGCAGTATGCAGGTCCCCCGAGCAATTTTAGTTTAGTTGGTGCTGTGCGGGACCCATGCAGACAGCAAAAATCGGAAGAAAAAAAAACATGCAAGTGCAGTCAGGGTCGTTCAAAAAACATGCAAGTGTATTCAGGGACGTCCAAATTAAAACAATAGTAATAGGGGGATTAGAACCAGCCACCTTCTGATTACAAGACTTGTGCTCTAACCACTGCACCACTTATTCAGCTGCTTAGAGGTTCCTTCCCTTTCCATTAAGTCCCTCCAAGTTTCTGTCAGCCAATCACAGCTCATTTACCTGACATCGGTGTCAGCTAAATGAGCTGTGATTGGCTAGGCAGCTGAATAAGTGGTGCAGTGGTTAGAACACAGCTCTTGTAATCAGAAGGTGGCTGGTTCAAATCCCACTGTTACTATTGTTTTAATTTGGACGTCCCTGAAAGCACTTGCATGTTTTTTTTTCTTCCGATTTTTGCTCTCTGCATGGGTCCCGCGCAGCACCAACTAAACTAAAATTGCTCCAGGGACCTGCATACTGCTGTCATGGAGCTAGGTATGATATTTGAGGCTGGCATAGAGGCATCTCAGGGGGACCAGTGCACTACGAATGCTGGCCCCTCCCATGACCAAATGGCTTGGATTAGGTCCATTTTTGAGATGGCCGGCAGCGGTTTCGATTATCGCTGAAACGCGCGGACGGCCATCTCTAGGTCCAGCGATCTCACCATTTGTGTCGTCTATCTCTAGAGTCGACACAAATGATGGGATTTCAGCGGGCCGAACCATATAATCGAAACCGAAGATGGACGGCCATCTCGTTTCGATTTTACAGTTCGCTCCGCCTCTTCGCGGAGCCGTCTCCGGAAATGGACGTTTTTACACATGGGCGTTTGCGTTCGATTATGCCCCTCAAAGTGAAGAAAAATAGGGAGAGTGAAATAAGACAAGGAGATCAATTAAACAGTAAACAGAAAAAAGAAAACATGGTATTAACCTGATTATCCCCAGATATTACTCATCTAATTATTCCACATTGATCATACGGATGGCTTCCTCAAGACCAAATACGGCGTATAGTCAATTCATTTAATTGAGAACATACTTATTGTCCAATTTTAGTTAGAGATAATACATCTGATTACATTCTCTCTCTTTTAAAAACCAGAAATTATTTAACGATACATATACTCAAGTCTCTAATTCAAATCCAACTGATTAAAGCAATCCCAGTTTCCACAGGCTTCACTCCTTTCGAAGTAATAATTAAGGAAATATTTCTGAGGAAAACTTTAGGAGTCATACCTGGAACTCTGGGAAAAACAATAATCACGACATTAATCATCCACAAAACATCCACCTTATTATTCAAAGTTTCTGGTCCATTATCATTTTCAAGATCATAACCACTTCTTGCTTGTAAAGAACTTCATCTGCCATATCAATTTTTTCACTCTCAGAGGGTTCAGTCAAATTGTCCATGCAACTCTCCAATAAGATCATATGTGAAACAAAGTTATTTACTACCGCCGTTAGGTCCCGAAGCACCTTCCAGATGATATTCAATGTAACCTCCACGGAAGCCAAAAACTCCAAGATGATTTCTCTTGAGGTATTTAGGAGTGGTTCCGCCGATTCGGGTTCTGCTGTAAACATCGTCCGTTTCAGCATATGCCTCTAACTCACTCCTCCACTCCTTTGGGCATGGTGGTTGAATAATTTGGGAGTGATGGAGTTGTTTTTCCAGGTCCAAGAGCGTCGATGCTCCTTTGCCGGCGCTAATCAAAGGACTCGCTAACCCTTTCATCTGTGGGCAGTTCGATGCGCAGCGGTCCTGCACTTGCTGCTCAGGGGACAAAACGCTGGCCAACAGCGGCTGACCACCGGTTGTTCCCTTCCTCTCAGTTAAGGAAAATGCAATTGCAGAGAGGAAATTTACATAAAGAAGACAGAACCTCAGAGGGCAGCTGGGCCGTTGGGCATACGAACTCCAGGTCACCATCTCACCATTCTCTCAGTTTGGGACACTCTTTGTCTGGTTTCTCCTCAGAGGCTTGTCTGATATGGGTAGCCCTTCAGCATAGCCCTCTGAGTCATTGAAACATGGAAGCCCCTCCACCACTACAAGGTGGTGTCCCTTCGGAGAGGCTAGTAATACACTTTGGACCGGATGGTATTCATCCTAGAGTAGGGGCTATGATAGGGGGAGTGGGAGAGTGGGCTCTGATATTAACTGTCGTGGACAGGATGCTGGGCTCGATGGACCCTTGGTCTTTTCCCAGTGTGGCATTACTTATGTACCTACTGCTTATGACCAAATTCTATAAAAGGTGCTGAAAAAATTGAACGCTAACCCCGGGATTCTATATATATCTCTGTGCGGAACTCAAAACATATAACATAACAATGTGCAAAGTGTATGGGCTGTGTCAGCATTAGCATACCACAGCTTAGTTAACAGAGGGGTTAATTAATTACCAAGCTAATCAGTGATGGTAATTGGATATTAACAAGCAATTATCAGCACTAATTGGCATTAATTAGAATTTACACGCACTACTGTCTATGGACCCTATTTACAAAGTCACACTAGCATTTTTAGCGCACATTAACAATTAGCGCATGCTAACTGTGTAGATGCCCATAGGAATATTATGGGTATCTACACGGTTAGTGTCCATAATTTTTAGCTAGCACACCTTTGTAAACAGGGCCCTAAGTGTATTCTGTAACATGGAACGCATAAATTCTAAGTCGCATAGTTGAAAAATGGACATGGTTATGGGCATGGAATGGGTGGGTCATGGGCATTTCTAAAATCTATACATGTTGTTATAAAATACACTTGCGCCGTGCCTAATTTAGGAATTGGGATTTACACTAGATTTTAGTTGGCGTAATTGACCATGACTAAATTTAGTCACATGGACCAGCGCTTGGCGTGTTCTATATACCACTCAGAAATTTAGGCTTAGTCTATAAAGGATGCCTAAATTAAAGCATACATTATAGAATATGCCTAAGCGAATTTCATTTCGGTGCTGAAATTTTAGGCTTGATTTATAGAATCTAGTCCTAAGTGCTATTCTAGAAATTGCACAACAGTTCCTAGCACGGAATCCACATCTAACTTTTAGGTATGAAGGTTTACACCAACTGAAACCTGGTGTAAATCCCCATGCCTAAATTAGGCGCAGATCAGGTATATTCTGTACCAGTGCATGCTCCTTCCATGGCCACACACTCTGTTCAGATTCGCGCACAAGAATTTATGTGCACATTTTTATAGTATAGCACCTAGTAAGATGTGCACATACATTCTAATTATTGCAAATTAGTGGCAATAATTTATTATTCGTGCCTAATTATTGGCACTAATTGGTTCATTACTCAGTTAAATTGTGCGTGTAAATTAATTTGCATGCCATTTTTTTGTGTGCCATATATAGAATCCAGGGGTTAAAGCAGCTTTCTTTAAATTAGTCCTATCTATATGTTAACCATCTCTACGACCTCATGTGCAACTTTCTTTAAATTATTCACCTTATTTTCTAACTTCTCTTACTCTCTTACCTATATGTTCCATTTTTGCTTATACCCTACGTATTGTGTTGACATTGTTAGTAGTGTACAATGCCCTATGTTGTATTGTTATGTGAATATTTTTACTTCTGTAATTATCTATTGCTCATGTTTGATTTATTCTTACTTTACACCGTGAATTCCTTCAAAAAGGCAGTAAATAAATCATAATAAATAAACACACCATTGTTTATTCCTGGAAAGCCTGATGAAACAGAGATCTTGAGACCTTACAAATTGCACCTCCATCTCTCGCTGCACACTGCTCATGAAGAAATGCATTCCACAGACATGGCCAATCCAAATTCACACTAGTGGAGGCAATCTCAACGTGGGAGCAATAATCAACATCCAAAAGGGGTCCTTTTACTAAGGTGCAATGAAAAATGGCCTGCGGTAATGTAGGTGCGTATTTTGGGCGCGCGCAGATCCATTTTTTAGAGGGCCTGCAAAAAATTTATTTTTAAAATTATTGCCGAAAATGGTCATGTGGCAAAATCAAAATTGGTACGTATCCATTTTGAGTTTGAGACCTTACCACCAGTCATGGACTTAGCAGTAAGGTCTCATGCATTAACCATGTGGTAATCGTCTATATGTGCAGAATGACGATTACCGCCTGGTTTCTGCCACGCGCCAGAGAATAAAAAATTATTTTCCGGCGTGCATGGTGGACACGCATCAAAAATGAAATGACCACAAGGGCCATGCAGTAGCCAGATGGTAACTCCAAACTGACGCGCGTAGCACATGTGTAGGCGCCTACTCAGCTTAGTAAACGGGCCCCAAACTCAATGTTTTATTGCAAATCCAATTATCTGAGGTTAGCAGACCGACCGACATGGAGCATGTTTCATGACTGCATCAGGGGCGGTCACTAAACCATAAATTTCACAGTTCAGTTGTCATCACATTCTCTCAAAACTCCACAGACATGGAGCATTCATCAGGAATGCCCTGTCTCTTATCCGCTGCTGTCTACTCTCACTTTGTGGTGGAACAACATAGGTATTCTATGAATAAGACCATATCAGCTGTGCAGAAGAGTAAGGATGTATTTTTATAACTATGATTATGATATAATTCATTAGGTTATCTCTCATTTTTTATTAATTTGTGATCACTAGATAAACCTCCACTAAATGCCATACCATTTTAAAATTTACAAATAAGATCTTATTTTAATCCTGAAATCCAGTGGTAACCAATGAAGTGGGCTTTTGTTGGGAGGTGGATATTTATTGGTATGGGACACTATAGGGAGAAATCTATAAATAGTGCTCCAAAATCAGCATCAGAAAAAAATCGGTACTAAACTGTATTCTATAAAGGGTGCTCTGAGATGACTGTTCTATAGAGAATAGTGCTTAAAGCCGATTCTCATGCCTAAAGTTGAGTGCCGATATTTACGCAAGCTGAAATCTGAAACTCATGGCATTTCAATAAGTAAATGATGCTATCATGCATATTTGCAGAATGCCCTCTCCTCTCTTGAGTTGTGTACTATGGGATTTAGGCACTCAGGGTTATTGAATAGCGAGCAAACAGATGCATACGCAAATCCACATTAGTGCCAAGTAAGTGCAATTATTGATTATTAATGTCCATTAATTCATACTTGATAGCTCTTTAAGGACCCCCTTTTACAAAAGGGCGGTAGGGGTAGCACTGGCTTAGTATGCAGCACTTCGGCCTTACGGCCGGGCTCCTGGGGATCCTGGCAGTAGTTCTGACTCCTGCCGCGTGCCAATTCCGGTGCTAGAAAATATTTTTCAATTTTCTAGCACAGGGAGCGTGCCTGACAGTAATCAGGCAGCAACACATGCTGCCTGATTACCACCAAGCTACTGACGGAGCCCCTACTGTCTCCTAAATAGGAGGCGGTAAGAGCTCCCCAAGGAAATAGCTGTGTAGCAAGTGTTTAACTTACCGTATGGCTAGTTCCTTCCTTAAAAGTAAAAAAGCCTTTTACCGGTAACGTAAAAGGGGGCCTTGGCGAGCTGCAAACTCACACACTGATGCCCCCATAGGGCCCCTTTTACCACCATCTGGTAAAAGGACCCCTAATTGATTTAGTTGCACATGCATCTTGGATCTACGCCAACATTTCAACACCAACATTTCAGCGCCATATATAGAATCTGCGGGTGAGTGTGCTGCTGATCTCTATTTTCCTAATACTAGAGTGAGTCTGTTATGTTTGAAATCCTGAATCACTCTTCTTTCCTGATATCAGAAGAGTTAACATGCTGATCAACCTTCCTGCCAGTAAAGAACACCATACAGTCTTTGTGCAGCATCTCAGGGATTGTACGTTTCCTATGTTTGGCTAGAAAAGCATGCATAAAGATTTTAAAATGCAATCTAGCTGCACACGTTTCCTTCTCTGACCTAAACATTCCCTCAGGACTAGTGCCTCTCAGTGCCACTAACAGTACATGTGATATTCTACAACATGGAAACTTCTAGCTGCATAGAGAGAGGGCAATTTTAAAAGAGCCAGTTTGTGCAGGTAAAATGCTTTTTATTCATGTAGATTGCTTTAAAAATTGTCCTCCCCTGTCTTTCAAAGTATTTTTATTTCTGCATTACATTTTAGTGAAAGTGCTGTAGAAAAGTAAGACAAATATATATAAATATATGAAGATTGCATCTAGACAAGTAGAAAGAAATAGTGAGCCAGGGTTGAGAGAAATGGAAAGAACAAATCTGATGAAGAAAAGAAATGCATTTTCACTGTTACTTCCAGAGTCAGGAGAACATAAGAATAGCTATACTGGGTCAGACCAATGATTCATCTTGCCCAGTATCCTGCTTTCAGCAGTGGCCAATCCAAGTCACAAGTACCTAGCAAAAACCCAATTATTTATTATTATTTATTATTTGTTACATTTGTATCCTCTAACAACAAAAAATAGCGGATCAAATCATAAAGAATGCAAAAAATGAATTGATCATGAATGGAGGACAGGACCTCAGACAGGTGACAACATAATCTTGATCTTATATAATAAGATTACATACATACAATGCCACCATATTCTAATCATAGGTCACTACCAACCTCCTTCCACAGTGTTCGCATAAGTTAAATATATAAATATATAATGCAAAAAAGCAGCCAAACTACAGAGCAAGGCTACTTAGCTTTGTTGTAGCTTCATTGTGGCTTAAACTAAGGGCCTCCCCAACGGTCCCGTTTCGCCGGGTCAAGCTTCATCAGGGAGAGGATGCCCAATTGCACACCATTGCTCAATTACTGGCTCAATCCTAAAAACCAAACACCCAATAATCAATTCAAATCCTGCAATCTAACTAAAGACGAACTACAATAAAGCTTATTGTCATAAAAATAACTTATTGCAGCTTACCCGGTATGCCGACAATCCAGCAGCTCACAAGGAAACTAAAAAAATCACACTGAGGCTGTAGTGTGATTTTTTTAGTTTCCTTGTGAGCTGCTGGATTGTCGGCATACCGGGTAAGCTGCATTAAGTTATTTTTATGACAATAAGCTTTATTGTAGTTCGTCTTTAGTTAGATTGCAGGATTTGAATTGATTATTGGGTGTTTGGTTTTTAGGATTGAGCCAGTAATCGAGCAATGGTGTGCAATTGGGCGTCCTTCCCCTGATGAAGCTTGACCCGGCGAAACGGGACCGTTGGGGAGGCCCTTAGTTTAAGCCACAACGAAGCTACAACAAAGCTAAGTAGCCTTGCTCTGTATTTTGGCTGCTTTTTTGCATTATATATTTATATATTTAACTTATGCGAACACTGTGGAAGGAGATTGGTAGTGACCTATGATTAGAATATGGTGGCATTGTATGTATGTAATCTTATTATATAAGATCAAGATTATGTTGTCACCTGTCTGAGGTCCTGTCCTCCATTCATGATCAATTCATTTTTTGCATTCTTTATGATTTGATCCGCTATTTTTTG
This sequence comes from Microcaecilia unicolor, assembly GCF_901765095.1. Classification (NCBI taxonomy): domain Eukaryota; kingdom Metazoa; phylum Chordata; class Amphibia; order Gymnophiona; family Siphonopidae; genus Microcaecilia; species Microcaecilia unicolor. Next base: position 99,538,626 of record NC_044039.1, read on the forward strand.
TTGTTGGAAGATTATCAAAGCGAGCGGACCCTTTTGTTCCCATTATATTTTTATTACTTTGGTAGTTACATTTGTATCCCACATTTTCCCACCTTTTGCAGGCTCAATGTGGCTTACATTTTACCGTTAACGGCGTTAGCCAATTCCGGTCTGAACAAATACATGGTATGAATGAATCCAAAGTGATATTGTGGTAGAATGGGGTACATATATGGTAGGTACAATTGGGGGGAACTTAGAGAGGGAGAGGAGAGGAAGAGTCAAGTAATGTCCATTACTGTCTTTGGTTACATTGTGTCGCAAGTGTTCGGTATTTTATGTTGGGTCGGAGGGGAATGCTCTTCTGAACAGGTCTGTCTTTAGTGCTTTCCGGAAATTTAGGTGGTCGAGTGTGGTTTTCACTGCGTTTGGTAGTGCATTCCATAGTTGTGCACTTAAGTAGGAAAAGCTGGATGCATAGGTGGATTTGTATTTGAGTCCTTTGCTGCTTGGGTAGTGGAGGTTTAGGTATGATCGTGTAGATTTTGTGGTGTTTCTGGTTGGTAGGTCGATGAGGTCTGTCATGTATCCCGCTGCCTCGCCGTAAATAATTTTATGAACAGTCGTGCAGATTTTGAAAGTGATATGTTCTTTGATTGGTAGCCAATGCAGTTTTTCTCTGAGTGGTTTGGCGCTGTCAAAACGCGTTTTTCCAAATATAAGCCTGGCTGCTGTGTTTTGGGCAGTCTGAAGTTTCTTTATTAGTAGCACCATTCCATGATACCAATCCCAGGGCAAGCAGTGGCTTCCTCCAGGAACTTGTCCAAACCTTTTTTTAAACCCAGATACACTAACCACTGTTACCACATCCTCTGGCAACAAGTTCCAGAGTTTAACCTTTGAGTGAAAACATATTTCCTCCTAATTGTTTTAAAAGTATTTCCATGCAATTTCATTGAGTGACCTCTGGTCTTTGTACTTTTTGAACGAGTGAAAAATTGATTCACCTCCACCCACTCCACACCACTCAGGATTTTATAGACCTCAATCATATTTCCCTCAGCTGTCTCTTTTCCAAGCTGAAGAACCCTAACCTCTTTAGCCTTTCTTCATATGGGAGCAATTCCATTCCTCTATCAATTTGGTTGCTCTACTTTGAACCTTTTCTAATGCCGCGATACCTTTTTTGAGATACGGCGATCAGAATTGAACGCAATACTCAAGGTGAAATTGTACCATGGAGCAATATAGAGGCATTATAATATTTTTGGTCTTGTTTTGCATCCCTCTCCTAATTATTCCTAGCATCCTGTTTTCTTTTTTGGCTGCCACCGCACACTGGGCAGATTTCAGAGTATTGTCTACAACGAAACCCAGGTCATTTTCTTGCGTGCTGACTCCTAAAATGGACCCTAGCATCAGATAACTATGATTTGGGTTATTCTTCCCAATGTGCATTACTGTGCATTTCTCTACATTAAATTTCATCTTCCATTTGGATTCCCAGTCTTCCAGTTTCCTAAGATCTTCCTGCAATTTTTCACAATTCACATATGTTTTGACAACTTTGAATAGTTTTGTGTCATCTGCAAATTTAATCACCTCACTCAGCATTCTAATTTCCAGATCATTTATAATCCTGGTCACATGGAAAAGAGGCGAGGGATGGAAAAGATAGAACAGGCAGAGCAGTCTGCAAGAAGAACTTGGAACCAAATTAAGGATACTGTCAGGCTCATTTTCGAAAGAGAAGGATGTCCATCTTTCAACATAAAATGGAAGATGGACATCCTTCTCACAGAGAGGTCCAAATAGGTATAATCGAAACTCAATTTTGGACTTCTCCAACTGCAGTCTGTCGCAAGGACGTCCAAAGTACAAGGGGGCATGTCGGAGGAAACAGCGAGCTCTCCAAAACCCACCACAAACCCACTGTACCCATATATAGGTGCCCCCTTCACCCGTAAGGGCTATGGTAGTGGTGTACAGTTGCGGGTAGTGGGGTTTGGGGGGCTAAGCACCAGTGCTTTTTTTGTAGAAAAAAAGGTGCCGGTACTCATTGTGGGCGGGGTCACCACACATGGCACCGCCCCTATTATAGCCACACCCACATTAGCCACACCCCTTTTACCAGCCATGGCGCATATAAACAGACATCATTGAAAATATTATACTAGTATAGGAGAAAAAATAATGTGATTTTTTTTTCATTATAAATAATTTCTGTAAGCTCTTACAGCTCCAGTATACCCAGTGCAAAATAAGACAAATTCCAAACACTAAAATGAAAATAAAATGATTTTTTCTACCTTTGTTGTCTGGTGACTTTGTTTTTCTATCCATATTGGTCCCAGTCTCTGATTCTGCTGCTCTCTATCTGTTCTCTTAACTCCGTTTCCAGGGCTTTCTTTCCATTTATTTCTTTACTTTCCTCCTTTCTTCTTCTTTTGTTGCCCTGCATCCATAAGTAAAAGCTGGGTCCTCCTCCATGGAATTCACTGGAGGAGGTATAACATGGATCCAGCTTTTGCCTATTTTCTCCATCCATGTGCAGTTTTTCTCCTCTTCCCTTTCCCTCATCTCCATCCATGCGCATCTTCTTTTTTCTTTCCTCCCCTCCATTCATGTCCAGCACTTCTCCTCTCTCTTCCCCTCCATCCATGTCCAGCATTTCTCATCTCTCTTCCCTCCTCTATATCCATATAAAGCAATAATTCTCTCTCCCCTCTCCTCCATCCAAGTCAGCATTTCTCCTCTCTCCTAGCCAACTCCTCCATCCATGTCCAGCAATTCTCCTCTATCTCCTGCTCTCCTCTCCATCCATTTCTAGCATTTCTCCTCTCTCTCCTCTCATCCATGTCCAGCAATTCTCTCTTCCCTGTCCAGCAATTCTCCTCTCTCCCCTACATGTCCAGCAATTCTCTCTTCCCTGTCCTCCCCTCCCCGTCCAGCAATTCTCCTCTCTCCCCTCCATGTCCAGCAATTCTATCTTCCCTGCCCTCCCCTCCATGATCAGCAATTATCTCATCCCTGCCCTCCCATCAATGTCCAGCAATTCTCTCTCCCCTGCCCTTCCATGTCCAGCAATTCTCTCTCCCCTGCCCTTCCCTCCCATTGATTTCCAGCAATTCTCTCTCCCCTGCCCTTCCCTCCCATCCCATGTCCAATTCTCTCTCCCCTGCCCTTCCCATGTCCAGCAATTCTCTCTCCCTTGCCCTTCCCTCCCCATCCCATTGATTTCCAGCAATTCTCTCTCCCCTGCCCTTCCCTCCCATCCCATTGATTTCCAGCAATTCTCTCTCCCCTGCCCTTCCCTCCCATCCCATGTCCAATTCTCTCTCCCCTGCCCTTCCCATGTCCAGCAATTCTCTCTCCCCTGCCCTTCCCTCCATCCCATGTCCAGCAATTCTCTCTCCCCTGCCCTTCCCTCCCATCCCATTGATTTCCAGCAATTCTCTCTCCCCTGCCCTTCCCTCCCATCCCATGTCCAGCAATTCTCTCTCCCCTGCTCTTCCCTCCCATCCCATGTCCAGCAATTCTCTCTCCCCTGCTCTTCCCTCCCATCCCATTGATTTCCAGCAGTTCTCTCTCCCCTGCCCTTCCCTCCCATTATTTCCAGCGATTCTCCGCCTCTCCCCTGCCCTCCCATCAACGTGCAGCGATTTTTCTGTCCCTCCCCTGCCCTCACCTCTCTCATATCCAGCGATTCTTCGTCCCTCAGCGTCCTCCTTCACTGCCTGCCAGCCAGCGTCGGACTCAGAAGCGAACGGTACAGGCAGCGATTGGTTGGCAGCGTCGTAGCTTCCCTCTGCATGTCCCGCCTACAACTTCCTGTTTACGCATAGGCGGGACTTGCAGAGGGAAGCTACGATGCTGCCAGCCAATCGCTGCCTGCACCGTTCGCTTCTGAGTCCGACTGGCTGACAGGCAGTGAAGGAGGACCCTGGGGGACGAAGAATCGCTGGATATGAGAGAGGTGAGGGCAGGGGAGGGACGGAAAATCGCTGCACGTCGATGGGAGGGCAGGAGAGAGGCGGAGAATCGCTGGAAGTAATGGGAGGGGAGGGGAGGAGGAGAAAAAGGTGCCGGTACGCCGTACCGTTGCGTACCGGCACAAAAAAAGCACTGCTAAGCACACAAGGTAAGGGAGCTATGTTCCTGGGAACATTTTATGAAGTCCACTGCAGTGCCCCCTAGGGTGCCCGGTTGGTGTCTTGGTATGTGAGGGGGACCAATGCACTACAAATGCTGGCTCCTACCAGGTCCAAATGGCTTGCATTTGGATGTTTTTGACATGGACATCTTTGGTTTCGAAAATCGCCGAAAGTCAGAAACGTCCACATCCAAGGACATCCAAATCTAGGGACGTCCAAATTTAAGGATTTGGAGGTCTCTGACGGTATTTTCGAAGCGGAAGATGAATGTCCATCTCTTTTCGAAAATACAGGTTTCCCGCTCCTGGATTTTGATGTTTTGCAAAGACGTCCAAATTGTAACTCGGATGTTTCTTTCGAAAATGCTCCTCCACGTTGTTATGTTTTCCAAACCCTAGAGGACTGAGATTTGCTTATCAAGTCCCTCTGATTTGGAATGCTCTTCCTCTTAATAAAAGATCAATATGGTGTTAATTCTTATTCAGAAAGGCTTTAAAAACATATTTTTAAACAAAATTCTCACTAATGTAAATTTATTGTTTTTATAGATTATATATTTTGATTGAACAACTAGCCAGGGATTCTCTGGCTTTTTTCTCTTGCTGTAATCTGCACAGAACTTGAAAGGTGTTTTGCAGAATATAAGATTACTAGTAATGTAACCAACATAAGAATATAGATACTAACACACTGTTGCAGACCAAAATCTATTTCAGCCAGTGTTCTAGTTTTATAGTCACTAGACACAGCCCTCTACCAGCAGTGCTGCAAGTGGATACAGTTGGTGCATGCCCACAGGGGCCACCGATGGTGTGAGTATTGGAACAGCAACTTCTTCTCTCCCAGAAAATCTCACCTGGATCCATGAAATATGTCCATCCAACACCGGAGCCCTAGGCTGAAGGCTTGATCAAAGATGGTACTGTTGAAACTGTTTTTCAACCTTCAAGGACTGAAGGGCCACTTCAGTCAGCCATGTTAAAACAAAGAGAGTTAGTAACTGTGTTAAATCCTGCAGTAGGATTTGCTGGTATGAGAAGAAGAAAAATTATTATGGAAAGGTGTAAAATGTTTTGCATTTGTTATAATGAATGTTATTAATCAATTCTTTAAGTTCTGTTGCAGTTACCACTTAGACCCAGCAGATGGCAGTGCAGAGGCATTGATATTCAGTTTAAGGCTTAAGCCTTGTTCTGGTAACAGTTTATCAGCCTAAGTCTAAACTGGGTCAGAGGTAGGTGAAAAAGAGTTAATTTTGACAAAGATGTTTTTAGACAGCATGTTTATGCTATATTTTCAGTGGTTGATTCTGCCAATATTCATGAGATGGTTGCTACTTGGAATGAAGACCTATCTTTGATATGATGTCTAAATCTGACTTTGGATGTTTTGCTCAAAACATTCAGAATCCGAGTGGCGAATATAGCAATTTTCGAAACAGCAAAATGTCTATCTCAAAATGGCCACTTGCTAGATGTTTTTGTGCTCTGTACATTTATCGTTTTGGTCCATTTTTGAAAAAAATCCCTATCAAAGTGAAAAACACACAAAATCAAGCCATTGCGATGTAGGTGTAGCCAACATTCTTAGGAGACTTAGAGGGGCATAATTGAATGAAAACGTCTATCTCCATGGGCGTTTATCTCCGAGAACGGGTCCGTGAAGGGGCGGACCAAACCGTATTTTCGAAAAAAATAGACGTCCATGTTTTATTCGACAATTTGTGAGCTGGGCGTTTTTGTTTTTCAGCGATAATGGAAAATGAAAGCGCCCAGCTCAAAAACGAATAAATCCAAGGCATTTGTTCGTGGGAGGGGCCAGGATTCGTAGTGCACTGGTCCCCCTCACATGCCAGGACACCAACCGGGCACCCTAGGGGGCACTTTTACAAAAAAAAAAAAAAAGGTAAAAGAGCTCCCAGGTGCATAGCATCCTTCCCTTGTGTGTTGAGCCCCCCCAAATCCCCCTCAAAACCCACTGCCCACAAGTCTACACCATTACTATAGCCCTAAGGGGTGACGGGGGGGGCACCTACATGTGGGTACAGTGGGTTTGGGGGGGTTGGATGACTAAGCATTAAGCAGCACAATTGTAACAGGTGGGGGGGGGGGTGGGCTTGGGTCCACCTGCCTGAAGTCCACTGCACCCCCTAACAACTGCTCCAGGGACCTGCATACTGCTGCCAGGGAGGTGGGTATGACATTCGAGGGTGAAAATAAAAAGTTGTGAAACATCATTTTTTTGTGGTGGGAGGGGGTTAGTGACCACTGGGGGAGTCTACTACTACTACTACTATTTAGCATTTCTATAGCGCTACAAGGCATATGCAGCGCTGCACAAACATAGAAGAAAGACAGTCCCTGCTCAAAGAGCTTACAATCTAATAGACAAAAAATAAATAAAGTAAGCAAATCAAATCAATTAATGTGAACGGGAAGGAAGAGAGGAGGGTAGGTGGAGGCGAGTGGTTACTAGTCAAAAGCAATGTTAAAGAGGTGGGCTTTCAGTCTAGATTTAAAGGTGGCCAAGGATGGGGCAAGACGTAGGGGCTCAGGAAGTTTATTCCAGGCGTAGGGTGCAGCGAGACAGAAGGCGCGAAGTCTGGAGTTGGAAGTAGTGGAGAAGGGAACAGATAAGAAGGATTTATCCATGGAGCGGAGTGCACGGGAAGGGGTGTAGGGAAGAACGAGTGTGGAGAGATACTGGGGAGCAGCAGAGTGAATGCATTTATAGGTTAGTAGAAGAAGTTTGAACAGGATGCGAAAACGGATAGGGAGCCAGTGAAGGGTCTTGAGGAGAGGGGTAGTATGAGTAAAGTGACCCTGGCGGAAGATGAGACGGGCAGCAGAGTCAGGGGAGGTCATCCCCGATTCCTTCCGGTGGTCATCTGGTCATTTAGGGCACTTTTTGGGGCCTTATTCGTGAAAAAACAGGGTCCAGGAAAAGTGTCCTAAATTCTAGCTAAAAACGCATACTTTTTTTCCATTATCGGTGAAATGCGCCCATCTCTGTTCGGCCGATAACCACGCCCCAGTTCCGCCTTCGCCACACCTCTGACACGCCCCCATCAACTTTGTCCGCATCCGCGACGGAGTGCAGTTGAAAACGTCCAAAATCGGCTTTCGATTATACCGATTTATTCGTTTTGGGGAGATAAACGTCTATCTCCCGATTTGGGTCGCAATATAGGCGTTTTTCTTTTTCAATTATAAGCTGGCAAGTAGACATCCCAGCAGAGTTAAGGGGCACCCTAGGGGGCACTGCAGTGAACTTCTCATAAAAGCTCCCAGGTAAACATCTCACCATTACTCCCATATATTGTATAGTGAGCCCTCCAAAACCCTCCAAAACCTTACTATACCCAACTATACACCACTACAATAGCCCTTATCCCTGTAGGTGTCACCTATATGTGGGTACAGTAGTTGTTTGGTGAGTTTTGAAGAGCTGACACTTTCTACCACAAGTGTAACAATTAGAGTGGGATATGGACCTGGGTCTCCTTCTCTACACTGCACCTACCACTAGGCTACTCCAGGGACCAGCTTGCTGCTCAGATAGAACTGGATATAACATCTGAGGCTATCATAGAGGTTGGTATGTACTTTTTCTTTCACATCTTTGGTGGGGTAGGGTAGAGTGGGAGGGGGTCAGTGATCAATGAAAGAGTACGAGGGATCATTCCTTTATTCCTCCAGTGGTCATCTGGTCATTTAGGGCACTTTTTGTGGCTTAGTCATTATTAAAACAGGTCTAGCTGAAATGTCTTAGTTTTAGTCTTGGACATTTTTGTTATGTTCCAGTATATCAGAAAAACATCCAAGTGTTAGGAACACTCTAATCCTGCTCCCAACATGCTCCCTTGTGATTTGGACGCACTGCAGATAAACTTCATAGATAAATGTCTGCAAAATATGCTTTGAAAATAGAGTTTTGAATGTTTTTGAAAGCAAAATGCCACTTTTTAAAATTTTTCTCATTCAAAAATTAGCCCCATAGTTGTTCCCCTTCAATGGGTTAAACCAAAATTTACCCTAGAACTTCAGACCATGAAAGTTTTCTGTAGGAAGTTTGGGAAGTCATGGGTTCAGTCACAGTTGGATGCCGATAGTTCATCATAGAGAAATATGGTTCAGAAGTATAAAACTGAGATTGCAAAGGCTAAAAGAATTTATTTCTTGAAAAGGATTATTTCTGGAGAAAGTGATTCATGAGAATTGTTTCATATTGTTCAGTCTTTGTTTAGTGCTTCATGTCAGACGGCATCCAACTGTTCATCAGTCAATAATTTATCTGTCTGTTTTCCATCAAAAGACTATGATTGTTCAAAAACATTTATATTCTCAGGGGAACTGTGGCTTGGGGTAGGAGTTGCTGCCCTCTCCACTGGCTGGTGAGGCTGTGATAGTGGATTGCACTTGGGATATGTTTGCTCCCATTACAGTGGAAGATCTTGAAGATTGACCCCCCCCCCCCCCCTGTTTACTAATGCTTAGCTCGAGTTATCTGCAGCATGGCCCATATTATTCTTATGGGCCTTGCTGTAGATAACTCGAAGTAAGCTTTAGTAAACAACCCCTTAAGTAAGGAAATTAAATAAGAGTACTTGTGTCTTAGACCCAAGTCCCACATTTATGTTAGGTTTTTTGCCATTGGAAGGGTTTGCTTGCCTTCAATCATTCTTTACTTGTATGTTTGGGATTGGGTTTTTCCCTTCTGACACTGGATCTATTGTTTTGACTCCTTTATTAAGGGATGTCTCAAAATAGTACAGATCATATATCCTGCACAGTCAATGCCAACTGAAAGCCATGTCTTTTTCACAAACACAGATACACCCTAATCCACTATAGAATAAGTAATCATAAACTTTCTATTTAGACAAATATTAAACTGAAGCCCCAAGATGCCAGACTCTGCATACAATGCAACACCACAGAAACAGAAAATGTCCCCTAGTACTGTGCAAAATATGAAGACAGTAGATGTAAATTTGAAAAAAAACCTAACAAATACCAATCACCATTTTACAAATTAACAAATAGAAATAAAACAAATATAGAAAATAAAATAATACCATTTTATTGGACTAATACATTTAGCTATCAGAGGCCAAAATATCCTTCCTCAGGTCAATATAGTATAGTACTGTTACAGAATCCTATCCTGACCTGAGGAAGGGGGTTTTGTTCTCCAAAGGTTAGTCAAAATGTATTAAAATTAGTCTAATAAAAGATTACCTTATTTACATGTTCAATTATAAACATTTATTAACACAACTACAATACTACTTTATCCTAAAGCAAAAAAATAAAAATATATATTTTATTTACAGTTTGTTGTCTCTGGTTTCTGCTTTCCTCATCTTCTTTTCACTGTCTTCCTTCCATCCAGCATCTGTCTTCGTTCTTTCTCTGCCATCCAGTGTCTGCCCTCTCTGCTGTCCCCTCCATCCAATGTCTGCCCTCTCTCCCTGCCCCTTCCATCGACCATCTGCCCTCTCTCCCTGCCCCTTCCATCCACCATCTGCCCCTGTCTGCCCTCTCTCTCTCCCCCTTCCATTCACTGTCTGCCCTTTCTATCCCTTCCATCCACTGTCTGCCCTCCCTCTCCCATCCATCCAGGCCCAGGGTCTGCCCTCCCTGTCGCTCCCCCTTCCATCCAGGATCTGTCCCTTCTCTCTCTCTCTGCCCCTTTTTTTTAGCCCCCTTATCCCACCTGCTCCCTAGTTCTAGCCCCAGCCCACATCTCCCACATGCCCCCCTTTTCAGCCCCCAGTTTTAACCCCACCATCCCACCATCCCTAGTTTCAGCCCCAGCCCTTTTCTCCCACCAGTCCCAAGCTTCAGCCCCAGCCACTTCTCCCTGTCCCCTTTTCAGGCCCAAGTCACCACAGTTTCAACCCCCAGTTCCAGTACTAGCCCCCTTATCCCACCTACCCTCCTTTTCAGCCCCTAGATCCAGCCCCCTTCATACACATGCCTTGCGTTAGGGCCCCCCTTTTCAGCCCCAGACCCATTCACCCACCTGCCCCAGGCATTCCCCATGTTCCCACCAGCCCCAGGCATGGCCCCCATTTTCCCTCCTGGCCCCTTCTCAGACCCAGTTTCAACCCCCTTCTCCCATCTGAGCACCCCACCCCAGTCTCCTCCTCCCATCTGAACCCCCCACCCACCCCAGTCCCCCTCTCCCATCTGTGCCCCGAACCAATCCGACCTGCCTACCAGCTCCGTGGACAGACGACCCCGACCTGCCTACCAGCTCCGTGGACAGACGACAGCCCTGGCTCTTCTCCTGCCACCATCCTGCCTTTAAAAAAAATCTGTGAAGCGGTGTCGCAGGCAGCGCCTCACGCCTGCCCTTCATGTAAAAGAAGCAAATCGCCTCCACGTCATCCAGCCTTCCCTCACTGTGTCCTGCCCTCGTGGAAATAAGAAGTTACCTCAGAGGAAGGCGGGACACAGTGAGGGAAGGCTGGACGAGGAGGAGGTGATTTGCTTCTTTTACATGAAGGGCAGACGCAAGGTGCTGCCTGCGACACCGCTTCACAGATCTTTTTTTAAAGGCAGGGTGGTGGCAGGAGAAGAGCCAGGGCTGTTGTCTGTCCATGGAGCTGGCAGGCAGATGGGGACTGCAGCGCCAGCAGCCCTTTGGGTGAGAGCAGCACAGCCATGGGGACATCGATGGCCCCCAATATTGCAAATTTGTTTGTGACTTGCTTTGAAGATACATTCTTACAAGATCATCCATTCAAAGATAATATTTGCTTTAACAAAAGGTACATTGATGACATTTTTATACTCTGGCATGGCAATTTAGAGGACCTTAGTACTTTTATATGTGGTTGAATAAGAGAGATGAAAATCTATAATTTAAAAGGCAGTATGACTCCCATGAAATCAATTATTTGGATGCTCTTATCAAAAAGGAAACATCATTTTCCACTACTCTCTATAAAAACCCTACAAATAGAAATGCATTCTTACATTATATCAGTTTCCATAAGAAGAAATCTACCATAGATTAAGGAGATTATGCACTAAATTTACTGAATTTGATAGGCAATCAACAAACATGGCACATCGTTTTCAAACTAGAGGTATCCTAAGAAGTACATTAAAAAAGGATATCTCAAAGCAAAAATGAAAAATAGGAAGGAACTGTTAACAGTTCAGACAGAATGACTGACACCAGATATTGTGGGCTAGATTCTGTATATAGGGCCAGATTCTATATATGGAGCTTTAAAAATCCACATGGCATTTCCGCCTAGGCGTATTCTATAACCGGTGCCTAGATATAGGCACAGTATATAGAGTATGCTTTGTCGATATCCTAACACCTAAAACTATGCACATCCATTTACACCAATAAAAACATGTCATAAATCCCGGCATATAGATTTAGGCAAAGAGGGCCATATTCTATAACAACACATGTAAATTTTGGAATGCCTGTAACCATGCCCCTTTTTACCTAAGTGTATTAAAATTTAGACGCTGTGCGTTTCAGAATATGCTTAGGGAGTTGTACGTGTAAATTCTAATTATTGCCAATTAGTGCTCATTATTGTTTGCTAAGTGCTGTTAACAAAGCTGATTGGCTTACTAAGCCAATTTATGAGCATTTTTATAGCATACACTTGGAGTTTGACATGGAATGCTAGGCGCACTATATAGACCCTAGAGGATAATGCCAAAACAATTGGTGCTGAAAAAATGCTATTCTATAAGAACACAGCAGATTCCACCATTCGTGATATGAAACAAGCTGATTATTCTTCCAATGCAATGCAATCAGATGAAGAGCAAGAGAAATCATTAAGTTAAACAGCTTGGCATATTTAGGATGAAGTGACAAGTCAGGAGTCGAAGCCTTGAGGATTAGTATTTTAAAAGAAAGAGCATCTTGGATTGTAAGTATTTTCTAGGTGGTGCCCCAAACCGACCTCCAGTACGACTGTAGATTACAACAAGAGAAAAGCAAATGTTCTAGAGAACCCACCACAGACTGACATGACCAACATAGATTTGAAACAATTGGGTGTACTTTGGCAAGTTTTACAGATGTCCAGTAGGATTTATGAACAATATAATAGGTAGACTGTAGAAGGGCAGCTGAAAGGGAGGAACGTGTAGTTTTTGTCCAAAAAAGATCCCACTCCTTACTGGACAGTGAGACATGCAGTTCATTTTCCCAAGCGGAGGTAAGATCAGAACACACGTTAGGCTTTGACATTTGCATGAGTTTATACAGCTTAGATGCAGATTTTGGACCCATAAGGGACTGACATAAACTGCTGAAACTTGAGATTGTGGATTGACGGTCCGATGCAGTAGGATAGCAACACTCAATAATCTGAGTCAGATTTTTCCAAAAAGTGCTATGCGATTGGGGAATGTTATAACAAGTACAAAAATCCTGAAAAGGAGTAATAGTGACACCTGACAACAAATGACTTGGCGACCAAACATTGGCTAAATGCCATATTTTGCGAAGATTGAGTGGAGCTTTAAGAGGAAAAGTAGAATTATACCAAATAGACATATCAACCGAGCTTGACCATTTGAAATGTAAGAGAGAACATACAAAATGTATTGAGTGTGCTGAATGTTTAATCACCTGATGATGTGAGGCATAGCGGAATCTGTTCATGGTGGGAAGTAAATTCAATGGTAGAGGAAATATTTGTTCCCTTTCAAAGAGTACCCATCTGGGGGTTTCAGTTGAAAAAGAGGAGTACCATTGTTTGGCCTGGGACACCTGAAAGGCCAAATGATATAGCTTAAAATCTGCTGTGTTTAATCCCCCAAGACTTTTGGGCAGCTGAAGTTTTTTAAGAGAGATTCGAGGCACAGACTTCCAAAGAAATTTAGTAATTAACACATGAAGCTTTTTGTAGAGTACATCTTTGAATAGGATTGGAACCATACTGAAAATGTAGTTACGTTTCGGTGCCAGTACCATTTTTACAGCTTCAATTTTACCCCACCAAGACAAGAACAACGTGGTCCATGAAGTCAGTAAATCCTTAGCGATTTGTAGGATGTTAGATTCGTTTATTTTTAAAGTATCCTCCAGAGTGGTTCAGTAGTTTATGCCTAGATACTTCAAACTACTGGGCTCCCAAATAAATGGGTACTTAGCAACAGTGGATCTCAAACAAACTTAGAAAGTGGCATAGCAGCAGAATTAGACCAGTTAACTTTATAACCTGAGATACTGGAAAAAGCATCAATGCTGTTAAGTGTATGGAGGATAGAGGCAGTGGATACATACATTAATATGTCATCTGCGTAGATGGATAACTTAGATGATTCCTCACGTATCTTAACTTCCGATATATCAGGATTGGCCCATATGGAGAGTGCAAGGGGCTCTAGGGCTAGATTAAACAGTAGTGGAGAGAGGGGACAACCTTGCTTAGTTCCCCTTTTTAGGGTGAACTTTGATGAAGAAATGCCATTGACATGGATAAATGCTTGAGGAGAGGTATAGAGCAAGCTAATCATGTTTACAAAGGGCTCATTAAAGCCAAACCAGGTGAGAGTTTTAAAGAGATAGGCCCATTCATTGCGATCAAAGGCTTTTTCAGCATCCAAGGAAAACGCAATTATTGGGGAATCATTATCATTAGAGTGCACCAATATATTCCAAAATTATCTAGAATTATCAGAGGGTAATCGTCCAACTACAAAACCATTCTGATCGCAATCTATATAAGAGAAGGCAAAATCTTTTGCAAATGGTTCGCCAACACTTTAGCATAAATCTTGTTGTCCACATTTATAAGAGAGATAGGGCGATAGTTAGAAACATTATCTTGCGCTCTCCCTGGCTTAGGTATAACTACAACTTTTGACTCCAAGAAAGAACCCATCTCACCAGTATGCTGAATCATGTGCTCATACAATGTTAAAAGCATGGGACCTAGATCCAACGCCAAGGCAGTATAGAATTCAACAGTAAAACCATCATTACCCGGAGACTTATTCTTGGGCAAATCCTTAATGGCAGTTAAAATTTCTGATAATGTAATCTTTGCATCAAGAAATGATCTTTGCTCAGGGGAGAGTGATGGATGAGCAAGGTAATGCGAAAAGGCCTGAAAAAGAGAGTCAGAAGAAGTGATTTTGGAAGTATATAATTGCTGAAAAAATTTCAAAAACTGCTGAGCAATCCCCAAGTCAGTATAATGTGTTACTCCACCTGCATCTGTAATACAAGAAATCCTGGAATGACTTGCCCTAGTTTTAAGATATTGTGCAAGCATATGTCCTGCCTTATTGTGCTCCATATAATAAAAGGATTTTTGTAAAAAAATTGATGAAACTGCCTCTTTGCTTAGGATTGTATTAAAGTTATACTTTGCTTTAAGCAGCTCTTGATAAACCTTATGATCTTGTGACTGTAAATAAGTATCCTCCAGAGATCTAATGCTCTGCTCAAGGTTGTCTAATTCTCTTTTCCTTTTTTTTGGCAATCCCTGCAGTGTAATTGATAATAACTCCACGCATGGTAGCTTTATAAGCATCCCACCAAATGTTTATAGGATAATCAGCAAGGTTATTATTTGTACAGTAGTCTGCAGTGGTTTGCTTTAGCAAGGAAAGGCATCAAATCTCCAAAAAGAGCCCCTACCTGGCGGGGTAACTCCTGACATAGCACTGTGCCCCTTTTGTTTTTAAAGGCCCTTTGTGCTGTTTTTTTGCTTGGACTTTGTTTGTGCTTCGTTCTTTCTCTTTGTTACACACTAATTTTAGGAATGCCCCCATTACACCCATTTTTTTTTTTTTTACATTTGTACCCCACGCTTTCCCACTTATGGCAGGCTCAATGCGGCTTGCATGTTGTATACAGGTACTTATTTGTACCTGGGGCAATGGAGGGTTAAGTGACTTTCCCAGAGTCACAAGGAGCTGCCTGTGCCTGAAGTGGGAATCGAACTCAGTTCCTCAGTTCCCCAGGACCAAAGTCCACCACCCTAACCACTAGGCCACCCCCCTTTTCATATTATGCGTAAATTTTAGACGTGGATCCCACACTTAAAATTATATGTGTAGATGCCAATTTAAATCTAATTAGTCTCAATAATTGCTTGTTCAAAAGTCAATTATTGATACTAATTAGCTCATTATTCAAATAATTTGCATGCACAAATCGGGTTCATGCCCAAGTTTGCATGCACAATTTTTGATGACTTTTATGGAATTAGGGGGGCGTATGTATTTTACATTTTTTTCACCTTGCTAGTAATATACAGCAGGTCATTCTTAAACACTGGCACATTCTGATTTTGCCGCACGTCCATTTTTGGCAAAAATTTTAAAAAGGGCTTTTTTTACGGGCGCAAAGAAAAATGGATTGGCACACACCCAAAACCCGCACCTACACTACCACAAGCCATTTTTCAGCGCACCTTAGTAAAAGGACCTCTAAGTGTCTATTCCAGAGACACATGTGTAAGAGTATTCTGTAACGGAAAGTAGGTGTCTATGTTCTAGAAATACAAGTATAAGTTATAGTATTCTGTAAAGGAAAGTACATCTCTATGTATCAGAAATACTTTTGCAAGTTGTAGCATTCTATAAAGAAAATAAGGTGTCTGTGTTCCACAGAGAGTAGGAGTGTAACATAGTATTCTCTAAAGTAGTGGGTGTCTATGTTCCAGAGACAGTAGGAGGGTAACATAGTATTCTCTAAAGGAAAATATGTATCTATGTTCCACAGATACATGTATAAGTTGCAGTATTATATCAAGGAAAGTAGGTGTCAATGTACCATACATATGTACATTACTGTATAATATTTTATAAAGGAAAGTAGGTGTTTATGTTCAAGACAGAGTACTCGGGTAACTTATTGTATTCTATAAAGGAATTGAGTATCTATGTTACAGAGATACATGTGTAAGTTGTAAAATTCTCTAAAGGAAAGTAGTTGTCTATGTTCCACAGAGAGTACATGGATATGTTACAGCAATTTACAGAGAAAAAATAGGTGTCTATGTACCAGAGTGGTGAGTGTAAGCTGTAGTATTAGATAAAGGAAAGTAGGTGTCTATGTTCCACATATGCGAGTATAATTTATAGTATTCTATGAAGGAAAGTAGGTGTCAATGTACCAGAGATACACATGTACATTACAGTATTTTATAAGGAAAGTAGGTGTTTATGTTCAAGAGGGCGTACTCAGGTAACTTATTGTATTCTATAAAGGAAAGTGAGGGCCTATGTTCCAGAGATACACGTGTAAGTTGTAGAATTCTCTAAAGGAAAATATTTGTCTATGTTCCAGAGAGAGTACATGTTACAGGAATTTATACAGAAAAGTAGGTGTCTATGTCCCAGAGTGGTGAGTATGTAAGCTATAGTATTAGATAAAGGAAAGTACGTGTCTATGTTCCACATATGTGAGTATAAGTTATAGTAGGAAAGAAGATTGCCATGTTCCAGACTGAGGAGTGTAATATATTCTATAAAGGAAAGAAGGTTACTATTTTCCAGAGTGGTGCATGTAAGTTGTAGTATTCCATAAAGGAAAGCAGGTGTCTATGTTCCAAAGAAAGAAGGAGTGTCATGTAGCATTCTATAAGGAAAGTAGTTCTCTATATTCTAGAGATGCATGTGTAAGTAATAGTATCTTATCAATCAAAGTAGGTGTCTATTATCCAGAGAGAGTACACAGATAAGTTATAGTATTCTATAAAGGGTAAGTATGTCCTAGAGAGAGTAGGAGTGTAACAAAGTATTGTCTAAAAGAAAGTAGGTGTCTGTGTTCTAGAAATACATATATAAGTTACAGTATTCTATCAAGGAAAAAAGTTGTTCATGTTCAAGAGAGAGTATAACATAGTATTTCCTAAAGGAAAATATGTGTCTATGTTCCACAGATACATGCAAAAGTTACAGTATTCTATAAAGGAAAGTAGGCGTTTATGTTCCAGAGAGAGTACTTGGGTATCTTATTGTATTCTATAAAGGAAAGTGAGTGTCTATGTTCCTGAGATATATTTGTAAGTTATAGTTTTCTATGAAGGAAAGCAGGTGTTCATGTTCCAGAGAGAGTAAGAGTGTAATATAATATTCTCTAAAGGAAAGTAGTCATGTATGTTCCAGAGATAAAGGTATAAGTCATAGTATTCCATGAAGGAAAGAAGATTTCCATGTTCCATAAAGAGAAGAAGTGTAATATAGTATTCTCTAAAGGAAAGTAGGTTTCTGTGTTCCAGAGAGAATACACGGATAACTTTTAGTATTCTATAAAGGAGAGCAAGTGTCTATGTTCCAGAGATATATGTGTAAGTTATAGTATTCCATAAATGAAAGTAGGTGTCTTTTCTTCAGAGATAGAGAGAGTACAAGGATAACTTATAGTATTTTATACAGGAAAGTAAGTGCCTATTTCCCAGAGATGCGAGTGTAAGCTACAGTATTAGATAAAGGAAAGAAGGTGTCTATGTTCCACATATGTGAGTGTAAGTTATAGTATTCCACAGAGGAAAGTAGGTGTCTATGTTCCAAAGAGCAGGAGAGGAGACAAGTAATCAGGCCTGGAGGGGAGTGTGCACGGGCCTGGAGGGGGGTATTTGTGGGTCCGGGGGGGAGGGGGTGGACCTAGAGGGGTGAGGGAGGAGGTGTTGCAGACATACACGTGTAAGCTATAGTATTCTATAAAGTAAAGTAGGTGGCTATGTTCCAGAGATATATATGTAAGTTGTAGTATTCCATAAAGGAAAGTAGGTGTATGTGCACCAGAGAGAGTAGAAGGATAAGTTATAATATTCTGTAAAGGTAAGCAAGTGTCTAGGTTCCAGAGATATACATGTTAGTTATAGTATTATATAAAGGAATGTAGTTTGCTATGTTCCAGACCAGGACTGCCAAGAGGGGGCAAAATTCCCAAGGGTCCAGCCTCCAAGGGGGGCCCGGCGCTATCATGGCTCTCCTGCTCTTCTGTGCTGCAGAGCAGAATTATCGCGCAATCTGCCAGCCACAGGTCCTGCCACGTTCCGCCTCCAGTGTGAAGTACTTCCTGTTTGAACATGGCAGGAAGAAGGACCTCTGCAGTGCAACAGAATAGAGCAGGAGAGGAGACAAGTAAGCAAGCCTGGAGGGGAAGTTGCATGGGCCTAGAGGGGGGGGGTCCAGAGGGGCGGGGGTTGTTTGCCCTGTGCCTGGCTTTATCTCTTGGTGGCCCTGTTGTAGACATACACGTGTAAGTTATAGCATTCTATAAAGGAAAGTAGGTCGCTATGTTACAGAGATACACATTTAAGTTATAGTATTCTGTAATGGAGTGTAGGTGGCTATGTTTCAGAGATACATGTTTAGGTTGTGGTATGCCATAAAGGAAAGTAGGTGTCTATGTTTCAGAGAGAGTACAAGGATGACTTATAGTATTCTATAAAGGGAAATGGGACTTGATATACCGCCTTTCTGTGGTATTTTGCAACTACATTCAAAGTGGTTTACATATATAGAGGTACTTATTTTGTAGTGTTAAGTGACTTGCCCACAGTCACAAGGAGCTGCAGTGGGAATTGAACCCAGTTCCCCAGGATCAAAGTCTGCTGCACTAACCACTAGGCTACTCCTCCACTGATAAAGGAGATCAAATGTCTGGGTTCCAGAGATATACATGTTAGTTATAGTATTCTATAAAGAAAAATAGGTGGTTATGTTCCAGATATACAGGTTTAAGTTATAGCATTCTATAAAAGAAAGTAGGTGTCTATCTTCCAGAGAGAATATGTGTTTAGCTTATAGCATTCTATAATGGAAATTATGCATCCATCTTCCATAGATATATGTGTAAGTTATAGTATTCTATAAATGTAATTAGGTGTCTATCTTCCATATATATGTAATTAGGTGTCTATCTTCCATAGATACATGGGTAAGTTTTTGTGTCTATCTTCCAGAGATACACATGATTTTCTATAAATCTAGGTGTCTATGTTCATGCAAGAGTTTGCGTATAATTTATAGTATTCACCAAAGGAAAGTAGGTGTCTATGTACACATGTAAGTTATAGCAATCAATTGAGGAAGGTACGTTTCTATGCTCCGGAGATACACATTTAAGGGTCCTGCATGTTGAATGGGGAGCATTTCTGAAGATGCTACACTGGAAGATCTAGAGTTCAGCTTTCTACCTATGAGCCTGAATTTTGTTATCAGAATTTCCCTCTTACATTTCCCTATGTCATTGGTACCTACATGTACCAATATAGCCTGCTCTTCTCCTATCTAGGTGACTTGTGAGGCCCACCACCTTCGCACGAGGCAGGCAATTGACCAGGTGATCCTCACATTCACCAGCCACCCAGCTATCTATGTGCCTAATGATCATATCACCAACAACAATAGCTGTCCTAACCCTTCCCTCCTGGGCAGAAGCTCATGAAGACACATCCTGAGTGCAAAAGGATATTTCATACCCTGGTGGGCAGGTCCTAGCTACAGGATTACTTTCTACACCAGGGTGATGCTCTTCTTTTTGGAGACATCCCTCCTCCAAGGTAGCACAGGGGCTGCTTGACTTTAGGTGGGACTTCTCTACGACGTCCCTGTTGCCTCTTCTATGTACCTCTCTGTCTCCCTCAGCTCCTCCATGTCTGCTACTCTAGCCTTAAGAGAACAAACTTGTTCTCTGAGAGCTAGGAGCTCCTTGCTTCAAGCACACACATATAACCTCTTGCCAACTGGAATATAATCATATCTGTGATCAGTGGTGTAGCTCGACCTGACATTTTGGAGGGGCCCAGACCTAACATGGGGGGGGGGGGGGGGGGGGCACTTGGCATATAGGTGTGAGTAGTGCTTGGTATACTCTTAAATAATTCCTTGGAGTGTACTTGATGATGGATTTCTAAGCAAACACTCTGCCCAACAACTGTCCTACATCAAAATAAACCCCACATACACTTATGGAAACTTTGGAAACACTGACTTTTTAAAATATAGTCACATTATCCCATAACTTAAACTGTGCCATTATAGTAGACTTAAGTCTGGTCAACATCACAACACACTTCTTGGAAAATAATTACTGCAATGGTACTTATCCTTCAACTTGCTTTATAAGAAATATAAACACATTATTAAGCTGTTTTAATAAAACAGGTAAATACCATTGAAGAAGTAATTTAAATGTATAGCCTAAGAAATCTAATATATAAAATACTGACCCCTAACACTGCATACTGGACTATCAAGCTGTTATTTTAAACATTTTTTGCTGAATGTGTGAAACTTTGCAGGTGTGATATCGGACTGCAAATTGGTGAAGAGAAGGAAGAATGGAAGCGGCGGAGGTGGGGTGGGAGAGACAGAGAGTCTGGGAAGCCTGTATACCTGACTGAGGTGTCTGAGCCTATATTTTTGGGGGCTGAGCCCCCAAGGTCCCCCTATAATATGCCTCTGCATGTGACAATGCAAAAGACTGGATAGACGTTTTTGACTTGGACGTCTTTGGTTTTGAAAATTGCTGAAAGTCAAAGATGTCCAAATCCATCTTTTTTCGAAAATACAATTTTCCTCACCCCCTGAATTTGGACGTTTTACGAAGATGTCCAAATTGCAACTTGGACGTTTCTTTCAAACATGCCTCTCTATGTGATTTATTTAGTGTTTGCTTCTCAGAAAGAAATTAAATATAATTAAAACTTTGTAGTCTGTAATGCCTCTCCGGTACTATGTAAGTCACATTGAGCCTACAAATAGGTGGGAAAATGTGGGATATAAATGTAGCAAATAAAATAAAATAAATAAATAAATAATGAAAACTCCTTTCTTGTTATCCTAATTAGAGTTAAGACTATAAATGAAGAGATGTGCTAGGGGTGGGTGGGAGTTGTGGAGGGTAGGTGGGAATGAAGACTGAACTAGGCCCTGCTGTGCCTTCTAGAAGCTAACCTGTTAATGCTTTAGGCTGTCTAACAAAAACAAAAGACAAAAAGTCCCACAGAGTTAGCAAGACCAAGAAAAGGGTGAGAATGACCAGGCAATGTTATACAAGTGCTCATTGGCGCACATTTGAGCACTATTAATATACCTACAATTCCTCATTTAAACCCCAATATTTAAATCACCAAAGCACAGAGCAAAAGAACGTTCACTTACCCAGAGAATTGACATCTTCTCCCAGAACTTCTCAGATTCAATAAGGCTGACAATAGGATATCTCTCTTAATATCTGGTGAAAGATAATAAAATAAATTATCTGGTTATCTTTAACCAGATATAGGACTGCTGAATATTGATCTTTTTGCATTTCCCTAGTGATATTTAATTGGCTTTGTATATCTACAGAAGGGTTCATTTCTTTCAAATTTTATAAGATTTCAATGAGCCAATAGAGATAGGGTAGAGTTATTAGTGAAGTTTGGGGGGATGTAGCATAATTGCTGGTTCTTCCTTCTGCAGAGACAGGAAGTTTTCTCATCTCTCTAGTTTGGAAAACAGATTAATGTTCTCCTGGTTGATGTTATTTTAAAAGGCTGGTATAGGGGTTCAAAATGTGTCCCTGCAACATTAACTACCCTAGGCCAAAGAGTTAGAAGATTTATCCTGGGATATGAAGAAACAGCAAGGTACAATATGATACAGTCAAACGGGGAACAAAGATCCTTGTGCTTTGACAAAGGTTCTGAGAAGAAAGTTGACTGATAGGAGCCAGGGGGAGTACAAATCACTGCCAATTTAGTTAACTACAGTAGACTGAAGAACTTCATTCTTGTGGATATGTAAAATACTCTGAAATTTTCCCTGTGTTATCACTTTATCCATCTTGACTCGGTATCAATTCTCTTGGGCTGAGGTACAAATGCTCTTCCTATGTCCCATTGGAAGAACCTTTTCTTAAGGCTGCAGCAGTTTTTCTAGGACTATGTTATACCCAATGATCACTCATTGGTCTGCACAGGAAGGACTCTCTGGAAGGAGGTTCCATCTGATTTTTGAGCAGAGTATATTTTGGAATAAGATCTGCACAAGGAGAACCCTCTGGAAGTGGTTGCACCTGATTTTTGTGTAGAGTATACTTCTAGGATAAGAATATATAGTTCTTAATGTGTTAAGAACTTCCTTAGCATACATCTCACCAAGAATATTACTGCTTTAAGATGCTCTGTTCCTTTGTACAGTATCTTCTTGTACCCTGGGAGCTCAGCAGACTCAAAATAGAAGAACTAATCCTACAGTGATGTGTAATTGAAATGTCAGCACTCAGCCAGTTGCGGAAAACCTGACCAGCAAGCTCTCCAGGTGGCACCTTAATAAGTCCCAATTAAATGTATGAGTTTTTAAAAACATAAAATTCATTAGTGTTTGCATCCCTTTATTGTCCCAGATAAATGATAATATCTGTCCTGAGTCTTATTCCTGGGGACAGTGGTGATCAATTAAAATGATATATTCTGACACCTATAATTAATCTTCTGACACCAAAGAGCATTATAATGAAGTTCACATACTGATCTATGGAAGACAAAACTCTCAACACTTTGTAAAAGAGATATGATTGAAGAGGAACTATACCACTGGTAAGCTAGTTAGCTCTTTCTGTTTCAGTCAGAGATTTTAAAAGGGGGCAATATGGAACTAAGTGCTTATGGGGCAATTCTATAAGCCGGTGCACATAGGTGCATCAAATATGCGACTGATTGACAGGCACTTATGTGCACTATGTGCTATTCTAGAAGATAGTGACTAACTACCATAGCACCTACGTAACTGCAAGGGGTGGGGGGATACACATGGGTGGAGCGTGGATGGACTATGTACGTGTCTCCCAATTTTATGCATAATATATAGAATACTGTAAGTTATGTACCTCACTTGGGGCAGCTTACATCTGTCATTGACAAAGGTATGAGGTTGTGCTTAAACATGGACACACTGATGCCAACATGTGCTAACATTCTATAGAAGAATCTTGGTACCAAGATGGCATTATAAAATTGGCACTAAGCTCGTAGCATTGGGATGCCTAAACTGAGGTGCCAATTGACAGAATTTCAGTAAGGAAATAGGGTAAGTTAGTTAGTGGGACAACAGTGGTGTAAGCAGGAGTGATATGCATTCATTTTTGGATGAATGTAAAAAAAACATACTATAAATGGGAGCATTTTTGGTTTGTTCACTGTTGCTGAAACAATGAACAAGACAATGGACCTGATATTCAAAGAGATTTAAGCAGCCAGGAGAGGAACCTGCCTGCTTAAATCATGCTCAAGCCACCATCCGCTGATATACAGTGGTATTTAACTGGACAGTACAAGTGGAGGAGTAACCTAGCGGTTAGAGCAGTGGGTTGAGACCCTGGGGAACAGGGTTCAATTCTCACTGTAGCTCCTTGTGACTCTGGGTAAGTTACTTAACCTTCCATTGCTCCAGGTACAAGACTTGAGTGTGAGCCTACTAGGGACAGAGAAAGTACCTGCAAATAATAAATGTAAACTACTTTAATTGTACCACAGAATGGCAGTGTATCAAATCCCATTACCTTTACCCATTATTGGTACTAACCAGCCATATCATGTCCAGGCAGGAAAGGGGTGCCCTGAGGGAGGAGCCAGGAGTTATGCTGGTGCCTGCAATAAATAGCAGTCCTCACTTTGCCGTATTAGTCATGTGAGTGCCAGCACTGAATACCGGCCAGCACCCAATGACTTCTGGTACCAGTTTGCAGTGTTACAATCACTATTTCCAGCTGACTTGCCCCTCAAAGATCATTGCCTCCACCCAATACCTTTGAAGAACATCTGATTCCCCCTCCCCAACCTGCCCTGTACTCCAAAGAGCATTTCCATCCCTTCCCACTACCCTGGGGGGAACATCTGACCCACCAACTCTGATCCCCCATCCCTCCCACTCCCCCAGAACATTTAGCTTCCCTTCTGATCCCCCTCACTCACTTCCAAAACACAGAACAGCATGTGATCCTCCAAGTCCAATCATCCCTCCTACCCTTCAAAATGGTATCCGGCCCCTCAAGGTTTCCCCCACTCCCCTGTAAGCCCCACCCCAACATACCTTTCTGATCCCTGATGATTTAGCACAGAAAGGGCAGGAGTGATAACTACTTACTCCTGCCAATCATGGCTCCCCCTTCAAAATGGCTGCTGTGACCTCTAGATCTTCTACTTGCTCCAATGCTTCAGGAAAACGTTTTCTTTGTTGAGGTGGAGAAAGTGCACACACACAAAAAAAAATCCCGAAAGTGTACAGTGTTTTCCAACTTTTCCAGTGTTTCTGTCTGGTAGTTCCCAGGCAAAAATCTGTGTCTGGTGTCTGTCTAGTAGTCACTAAGGGGAGAATTAGTAAAGGTTGTCCAGAGTTTGGCACTGGGATGATGCAAATTCTAGAAAGGCAGTTCCATGTGGAACTATATGGAATACTAGCTTAGCATGCAATTTCATGTCTAACTTTGGGCACGAGCATTTATGCCAGCAAAAGGCTGGTGTAAATGCTTTTACCTAATTACTTTCAGACGCAGAAATGCAAATATTCTATAACCCTGCACCTAAATCCTAGGAACACCCCTGACCTGCCCATACCCCTCTTTTGTACACACCCCATTTGGAGTTGCATATACTGTAAGATAAGTTAAGCGCATAGGTTATAGAATAGGGATGTAGGGCAGATCCTCATGTAACTACTAATGACTGCCAATTAGCACTTGTTAATGCCAATAATTGACTTTCATAACCTATTTAGCCAATTAGTTTACATGTAGATCTGTGATCCACACCCAAAAAATACAGGCCCAGTTTATATAGCTTCTGAGGCTAAGTGGTCAGAGTGGTATATATAGGACACAGAGAGCTCAGTGACTCAGCCAGCCAGATTCCAAGAGGTGATTTGTAAAAATCATTCACCCTCTTATGTCACAAGAAAGTAAACTCTAGGCTGACTACTACTATTTATTATTTCCAAAGCACTGATGGGCTACACAGTGCTCTAAAGCCACATACAAGAGACATTACCTGTTCCATACTGCTTATAATCTATTGCCATTGAATAATAACACTAGGGAAGGGTATGCATACAAATGCTCATGAAGAGCAGTGAATGGAAAGTAATTGAGATCTATTTCCAGCTACAGCACAAGTTCAGAGGCAGCAAGAGGATAGCCTAAGAGTTGACCCCCTGTTGTCTACCATCAAAGCTAAAGGAGGCATTTCTTGAAAAGTAGAGATCTAAAGAGCAGATGTCAGCTCCTATCTCCATAGATGGGCAAAGGAAGGAACAGACAGTGCAAAGCAGGGGTACATGATACCAGCAGCAGGTAAAATCAACAGAGCACTGATGCAGATGCACCTTTTTCATGCTGAGAATAGATGGTTTTGGCAGATACAGAATATTCTCATGTGAGGGATTACAACAGAAGCATGAGATACTGAAAGTTTCATGGCTCAGCTTCAGGAAGCACATGTCTCTTCTTTATGAATTAGGCATTTTGAGTTTCCAGCACAGACACCCTATCTTCTAGAGTGGCTGTGCTCCCTTGTAAAATATCTATTTCCCACTTATTTTGTTCCATTATCTCTGCCAACTTCAGCTGCAATTTAGCAGAGTTTGTAACATTAAGTATTGATGGTCCACATCAAATATCTGATTCTGCAGAAATTCAAGTTGACCTGACAATTACTTAGCATTCTGGATTCACTGAAGGGCCCAACCAGTCCCTGCTCCCTATCTATGCCTGCTTCTTAATAACTCAAGTTGCTGGTGAAGAGAATTCATTTTAACTTCCATAGAACACTTCTCTTTAAATAAGTCATCCCTCTTATGTTGCTGCTCCAGGACAGAAACATTCCCTTCCAAATTATGCATCTTGCAGGAGCCTGTGTCTTGCATGGCCATTATTTTTCCCATACAATTATCAAAATGTGATTTAGCACTATTTTAAAGGCAACAAACGTTTTGAAAGGAAAGTAAATAAAAGTAAGAGAAAAAGGTGGCTTCTTTGGTTCTCAAAAGCAGTAGCTAGAAAGGTAAAAAACAAGTCTAGATTTCACAAACAGCAAGAGATTGTAGAAAGAGGAAGTCAGGCAATAATATCTGGAAAAACCCATGAGTTACTCTTTAATTAAACATCTTTTAATCAAACATTAACTTCACCTCATCTGGAGCCTCTTTCTCTCCTCAAATCCCGCCAACTACAAGCTGCGACCGCCCCCCCCCCCCCCTCGCCACCAAACCCATACAAGAAAATTCAACCTCAACAAAATACTAACCACACCAACCCACTACCACTCCTAACACCAGACAAAACATAACAAACCAGTATAAGACCAATAGGGTGGGTAGGGATGGACCAAATTTCCTAACCACCCCAGCCACCCACACCCGCTCCTACCCACCCAGATTTAAAAAAAACGCCAAAACCTTTCAGCTTTCCCCAAGCCATCTCCATGCCAACCACCAAACACCATTCATAATCCTCCAATCCGCTTCTTTCTAGTTGCTATCCTACTATAATGTACCATTAACCCCTTCAACCCTTCCGTCCTTCCCATTCCTCCTTTCTTACCCACCCCTCTCTCCCCACCTTTTCCATACCTATTATCCATCCATTCCTTCCTCTGACTCAGTCAATATTATACACCCTCACAGTCAAAACTGTGGGGTCCCCTTATATTCCTGTGGGTGTCTGTAGTGTTTTGTGTGTGCTAATCATTAGCACATGCTAAAAATGCTAGCATGCCTTTGTAAAAGATCCCCAAAATAACTAACTACAACAGCTGTCCTAATCCTTCCTTCATGGGTATATATCTTTGGAGTCCCATCCTCATTTGGAGGGCAGGTCCTGGCTACAGGATCATTTTCTGCATACCAAGCTAATGCCCTCCTTTCAGGTAACCTTTCTTCTACATGGCAACACAAACACTGCTAGAATGGAGGTCATACCTCTCTATTATGCCCTTGAAGGTCTTCTTTATATATCTCTCTCTGTCTGCCTCAGCTCCTCCAAATCTGCTACTTTAGCCTCCAGGGAAAGGACTCATTCCCTGAGTGCTAGGATCTCCTTGCACTGAGTGTACACATGCAACTTCTCACAAACTGAAAGATAAGCATATATATGACGCTCAGTGCAGTGGCGTACCAAGGGGGGGTGGTGGGGGCGGTCCGCCCCGGGTGCATGCCGCTGGGGGGTGCCGCGGCGCGCGCCTGCTGCGAGAGTTCGCTAACTTCTCTCGTTCGCTGCAGCTCCCTCTGCCCCGGAACAGGTTACTTCCTGTTCCGGGGCAGAGGGAGCTGCAGCGAACGAGCAAAGTTAGTAAACTCACAGCAGGCGCGCGCTGCGGCACCCCCCCCAGCGGCATGCACCCGGGGGGGCTCTTTCACGCGGGGGGGGGGTCTTTCGCCAGGGGGGGCGTGCTGCACCCGGGGCGGACAGGGCGCCGCCCTGGGTGTCCGCCCCTCTAGGAACGCCACTGACTCAGTGCAAAAATCTGGATAGTCCTCATCTTGCTGCTGGACTGCTGTCTACATCTTAGTATTGGTAAATTGTTAATTAAGTCGCAAAAGGTATAAGGATATGTAAACTAAAATCCCTTAAGATTACTAGTTACATGCTATGCTATATGTATATATACTTTTTTTGGGGGGGGGGGGGTTAGGTATGCTTTAAGGACCTTAAAACACTATTTCTAACAGCTAATTATTGAATAATTAGAATAATAAGATGCTCTAATTAAAACCTCCCAAATGGCTAAAAAAAACTTTTAATCAAAGATTAAGCCTGGCTGGATGGGAGTTGGGGAGGGGATTCAACTCTAAACAGAGACATGTTAATTGCTAGCTGTGCTCTAACCTAATTTTATATGGAACACCATAGACTCCAAATGCTAGCCTATACTGTAAACTGCCATTGTTAAATAGATTTAACCACCTTTGCTTTGCTCAATCAATTCAATACTTTAGTAACTCTATAGCAAGCTATACATCTATACAGCAGGGACTGTCCATCTATGTTAAATTGTACAGTGCTGCATAACCCTAGTAGCGCTTTAGAAATGTTAAGTAGTAGTAGTATACACAGTATCATTTAATTCTTTAATTTAAGGTAAACATGACTTCAGATCCCTGGTGCTGTTCTTTCTCTTTTGAGCAGCGCCACTCCGCTATGCCGCTGGGTTTTTTTTTCTTTAGCTTTCCCAATGCGGTAACATGCGGGAATCCTCATCAGTCTAGTCTACCTGTTTTTTATTTTTCTTTCTCTATTTTCCAATATATAAATTCGTGATCTTAGCACTTATCTTTTTCTTCAGGCATTTTGTCTTTCTAGTCGGTTCGCTCTAGAACTTTGGGAATCACTCGCTATTTTCAACTCAGTAACTTTTACCAAGGATCTCAACGAAGGCAGATGTATTTTTGAAACCTGTTTTGCAGATGTCTATCTATGTATTTACTCTACAGTGCGTCCAAATCACAAAGGGGCATGTTGGGGGTGTTCTGAAGGCAGGATTAGGGTGGGCTAAAGGCATATCTCCATCAATTGAGTTAGAAAAGGGAGATTTGCAATAAGTTGTAAATTTTAGAGAGAGAGTACATCTGAGCTAGGTTTCTTAAATTGTGGATGAAGGATTAAATGTTTCCATTGTTGTGGGAAGTCACCTATATAATAAAAAGCACCCTCAACATTCTGAAGCTGACTTTGTGGCTTCAGTGAAGGGTTTGTAACATCCGAAGCTCAGGCTCCATCTCTGTCTGCTCCGCCCTCGCGTCAAAACGTGATGACGTCGAGGGCGGGTAATGAGATCTACCAGAATTAAAGAATCGTGCTCACGCCACTTGCGTGCACACACGCAAGCGCCTTCAACTAGACTCGCATGCAAACACCAAGCGTGCCTGTGTCTCGCTGCACAAAAACCCACCAAACCACTCCCTTGCCCACAACAAGTGACCATCTCTGTCTGCTCCGCCCTCGCGTCAAAACATTATGATGTCGAGGGCGGGTAATGAGTTATACCGGCATTAAAGAATCGCGCTTGCCCAACTCGCGTGCACACAGGTGTGCGCCTTCAACTCCACTCACGTGACAACACCAAGCGTGCCTGTGTCTCGCTGCAAAACAAAGCGCCAATCGAGTCCTGTGCCCACAACAAGCGCGCCTGCGCACCAGCTACGATCAGTGTGTCAATCCGCTCGCGCACAGCACCAGTTGTCATTTTGCCACAGTGTTGCTGCAAAACAGATGGGATTATTTCAAAACACGAAAAGTTGATCCTGGTGACTGCCCAGACTCTCCCACACAAACGCTGCTACACTCTCCCCCCCCCCCCCCCCCCACACACACAATCATACACAAACTCTGACAACCTCCCCACCCCCACCCCACCCCCACTGACATCATACAAGAAATATCCAAAGGAAAATCAGCATGTTTCTGTATGACACACACACACACACACACACACACACACACACACACACACACATACATTCCTTCAACCCCCCCCACCCCTTCCCACAAGCATCATACAAACACTGTGCCATGGAGAATCACACTCACTCAGACACACACTACCCCAACCACCCCCACAACAGTAGACACAAACTCTGCCACGGTGTCTCTCACTTACACCCACTCATTCCCCCCCCCTAAAAAAAAAATACATACACAAGCTCTACCCTGGAAAATCAGCATCTCTCACTCACACCCACAAACACAACCAAACTCCACCTCCAGCCCACACAACAACATACACACACTCTGCCATGGAGAGACAGCATCTCTCTCTCTCTCGCACTCACACACACACACAATCCCAACCCCACCCCCTTCATACACAAACTCTAACAAGGACATTCAACATCTATCTATCTCACTCACACACACTCACACCCACAGCCCCCCCCCCCCCACCACCAAAAAAAACCCCTTACACTGATGCAGGACAACACTACGCTCCCCCTCCCAAGAATGGGTACGCAGATTAGTCATGCAAATCAAACAATCCAAAAAACCAAACAAGGCAAACACGCCCTCCCCCAACTTCCAAAAGGGGTAAAATAAAGGGAAGTACAGGGGAACAAATGCAATTGTGCTCCCCCCAAACACTCTCAAGTGCAGATGCCTCTACCCTCTCCCCACCCCACATCATACACAAACTGTACAACCCTCCACACTCTCTCAATCTCATACACTCTCGATCTCACAGAGAGTCTGTGTATCGCACACATACTCTCTCACACTCTGTCTCACACACACACTCTCTCTCACATACACTGTGAAACACTCTCTCACACTCACTGTGGCTCACATACGCACTCACTCACACTCTCAGTCTCACATACACACTCTTGAACAGACACACTTGCAGCTACACACATTCACTCTCTCTCACACACTCACTCTCACACACACTCTCTCAAACATACACACTCGGAGGAAAACCTTGCTAGCGCCCGTTTAATTTCTCACAGAAACAGGCCTTTTTTCCTAGTAGTATTAATAAAGTCAAGAAAATAGGAGAAAGAGAGGGCCAACATTTTTTTTTTTCAAGAGATAGGAAGGAGTCCTCATCTAAAGCCAGAGGGCCTGACAGAATCAAATCAATTTCTGTGAACTTATAAAGGAAAGAGGATGAAATTTAGAAAAAGCGCCACAGCTCCCACAGGAGTGAAGCAAAAACCTATGAGGACTCTGTGAAGAGGGTAACAGTATGGGAGAAAAATGGTTAGGGATTTTTAGACCAGGACCATCTTCTAAAATAGGAAAATAGCACAGGAGGAGTGGGGGAAAAGGGGAAAATTTAATTGCGGATTATCTAGAGAATACAACCAATTTATAGTAACATATAATTGTCATGGATAATTGCCAGCTGAGTGAATGCATTTATTAAGATTGAAGACTTTAGCTCATTGAATAGAAGATTTCACATCTTGTATGTTCTATCGTAGCTGTGTTTTACTATAATTTGTGGTATAAAGTGCCTGATGACCATTTTATATGGTATTGGATATATTTTTACTATAGTTTATTTAAACCCCATTTTTCTTTTTGGTTTGAGGCTAGTATTATACTATATTATACAAGGATGACATTCTTTAGAAGGCTTTTATGAGTAATTGCAGTTTTTGGCAGTTTATGTCTCGCATGCTTTAGAGGCTGGTATGATGTAGCCTCAGCAAGATATTAATATCTGTTTTTGTTTTCCGTGGACTAATTCTAATTTTTTATGCCTTTAGACAGCTGAAGAGGCATTCGACATGACTTGTTGCTGTATTAGCAAATAGTGTCACTGCAAGGGTACTTTTATGTGTTTAGAAGTGTCAGTAAAGGTAATATAAGCACCTGCAGCTTGTATTTTCATTTCACTTGGTATCTTGGGCTTAGCACTTGCAAATGGACACCAGCTCCTAATATTCAGCCTGTGGCAGTTGGCATTTTCTTCTTAAATCCCAGCCACTGAGCTGATCATGACTGCTAGATTGAAATATAAATTAACGTATGCCTCTAGCTTCTCCTACATATGTAAATCTGGAATGAATTACCAAAATCTATAAAAATAACCCACGACAAAGTGAACTTCCGTAAACTATTGAAAATCTATCTATTTAAGAAAGCATACAATAACAATTCATCCTAAATGCCAACTAACAAAACGTACCTATACAAAATGCATTCTTTGTGTCTTAATTGTTTATCCTAAATTATCTGGATTTATAGTTTAATATTCCTAATTTGATCAAGTTAATCTGTCACGAATGAAGCTTAACCTAATACCTTTCAGTTCTTATCACAAGACGAACTTTTCTTCCCTATAACCCAATCCATTCTGTCTCCTCTTCCTCATCTATGTATTTCTCCTCTCCGGAACTGGTAATCACTACTTACGGAACTATGTAAGCCACATTGAGCCTGCAAACAGGTGGGAAAATGTGGGATACAAATGTTATAAATAAATAAATAAATAAATAAATAAGTGGACACTGTAGTGAGTTCTTGGCAATATCCAGGTGGTGGTGATATTTACTTGCTATCCAGATAGCATATCAAGATACACATAGGATGGATTTTTTGCTGTCCTAAGTTATTTGGATAGTTATCCAAGTAACTACACCCCTGGACCTCCATGACAATATTCAGATAGTGCCATGGTAGTCTATACAGATGTTCAGCTGTACTCTCTGGATAGTGTCACTGAATACCTTTCTCAGCAATATTTATCTGTATAGCAGGTGCAATTATCCAGATGAATACTTTTGAATATCAGTCCCTAAGGTTTTCTCCCATCCTTCTCTCCCTCATTTTCCCTCTCCTGACATTTCTTCTTTTTAGGTCTTGAGCTGGCCTTTCATGTGGTTGCTGATCGAGCTCCATCTGAGTTGCATTGAAGAGTCATTTCTGCCATTCAGATTGGGCACCTAGCCAAAGTGCTCCTGCCTCTATCACTTCCACTAGACCATCACGGACTTTAGGTAGGCACAGAGGAGCTATCCATAGTGATGGGGGTGGGGGAGAGGGTATAGGTCTGGGAGTTCGTGCTTTACTGGTGGGGGCTCAAACAGAGGGAAGAGTGGGATGGAAAGGGCTGTGTGCTTCTGTGGGGGGTGAAAGGGAGGGTCTTCATGTGCTTCAGAGGGAGAAGCTATATCTCTTGAAAACAAAAAGGATACAAAAAAACTCTGTAGTGCTACACAGTGGTGATCTGTTATCAAGTGATTATGAGGTCTGTGGCAGGACATTTTGGCTGCTAATGCATCTTTATGGTGCTTGTTTTGATACACCATGACCAAGCAAGCTTTGCTGAAGATACATGACTCCTGAGGTAGGTGCTATGCGCAGAAACATGGGTCTGTGTCAAGCCTGCTTGCATATGAGTCTGCTTGCATATTTCTGACATTCATCAATAAAATATCTTCAGTACTACTATACATCTCTGGTATTGAATTGGAGGGCTATTCACATATCCCTACTTTTTCCTGCTAAGTTGTTGTGCGGCATTGGCCAAAAAAGCAAACAAAATGTTAGGAATTATTAGGAAAGGAATAGAAAATAAAACAAAGAATATTAAAATGCCTCTGTATCACTCCACAGTGAGATCTTGCCTTCAGTATTGTGATAATGTCTGGTCATCTCATCTCAAAAAAAGATATAGCAGAATTAGAAAAGCTTGAACAAATTACCTGAGTATCATGCTGGCTGGTAGCAGCCAGCCACCTTACAGGCTTTAAATCCTGAGGGAAGAGCTACTTATGTGGAACTCAAGGCTTCCATTCTAAAGAAAGCAAGCTGTACCCCAGAAATATACAAGCAACAGTTCCAGAGTTCTTCAGAAAACCAATAGATCTATATTATCAATTGAAAGGTGTAGCACAGATGTGACATGAAATTTTCAAAAAAGACTGGAATTGAGATGGCAAAGGTAGTTTTTTTTTTTAAGAACAGTTCCTAGATGACTTAGGTCAGCAACTATGGCAGTGGGTGCACCATTTTGGGGCATCCCAATTTATCTCTATACTGGACCTTTAAAAAGGATATGGGCAAATAGCACTCACTGCAGCATAAAAGAAGATATAATTTTCAACAGCTGAAAAGCTATTCCAGTTTATTGTACTGTTCTTTGGACTTCACAGAGCTCCTGCTATTTTTCAGTATCTTTTAGACTGCCTCCTGGAGTCCTATGACTATTATGTAGTGGCTCTCCCTGATGATAGTGTAACATTCAGTGCTGGATGTAAGACCCATTTAAAACTCTTCTTATAAATCTGTGGAAAGCTGGCTTGACTGCAAATCCAAAAAAGTGCTTTCTAGGAAGATAAAAGATCCAGTACCTGGGCTATTTAATAGGGAAGGGGTAAGTCCATCTGCAGATGTTGAAAGTAGACACCATTATGCAAATGGTCCAGACAAAGAAAGAGGTGAGAGCTTTCATAAGGCTAGTAGGGTACTACTGGTGCGTCATCACAAAGCTCTCAGAGAAGGTGGAATCATTAACCCAAATGCTGAAGAACAGGGTCATAGAGAAGATTTCTTGTCTTGTAGAACTGGAGGAATTCTTCAAAGGCTTAAAATAGGCTGATTGCTCAAAACAAGTTCTGGTAAGCCCAGACTTCAATTGCCCCTTCACAGTACAGATATATGCCTCCATAGTAGACTTAGGAACAGTTCTAGTTGAGGAAAAGAATGGCCAGAAACATACAATGGCTTTTATAAGCCAAACACTACTCCCTCAAGAGAGAGCCTATGTGGTAAATGAGAAATAAACACTGGCAGTAAACTAGGCATTTGAAACAGTTCACTACTACCTTCTGGGTCACAGATTCAATGCCAAAGCGATGTAATGGATATTACGTCTCCAGCTCTTTGCCCACAAGCTTCAACACAGGGCATGTATGGACCATCAAAATGCTGATTTCCTTTCTTGGGACAGATATCTGGCAGAGGCAGGTGCTCAAGCCAAGAAGGTCAAGTTGATATATATTATATATATTATTTTAAATATATATCCTGCA
Source organism: Microcaecilia unicolor (assembly GCF_901765095.1). Taxonomy (NCBI): domain Eukaryota; kingdom Metazoa; phylum Chordata; class Amphibia; order Gymnophiona; family Siphonopidae; genus Microcaecilia; species Microcaecilia unicolor. The sequence goes on from NC_044039.1 coordinate 99,573,235, forward strand.
TTTTCTATATACAATCTAAGTAGGGTCCAACTAAACATGCATACAATTCAAAACAAACAATAAATCAAAATTATATTACAGAAATTTTTGTTGAACCTACAATACATTCATCAGATCAAATGCAAATACCTACTGAAGCAAATAAACCTTCAGTGATTTCTTGAATGTAAGCAAAGATGTTGTTTGTTTTAATTCTAATGGAAGATCATTCCACAGAGTAGATCCTGAAATAGATGAGATCCTTGGTCCTCCTTAATTACAAATGGGTCATTCAGTGAAGATTGTGGTGAGAAATTTGAATGGAATCCTGTGGTTTTGTCCTTGGTATTCTTGACCAATTCCTTCTTTCTTTTTCTGGGATCTTTATGACATTGTGCTTGGTGGTCTTTTAATATGAACTTGTACCATTGTCTTGCCCTATCACAACGTGGTTCTCTGAGAAAATGGTACCATTTCTACCTCAACTTGGATTTAAACTGCTAGAAAAAACTGTCTTAAATCATCATTGATTACTTTTAAAACTGGTTCAAGACAAAATGAAAATACATTTTGAGGATATAAATTAAAAACTACTGCAGTTTGCTTACCTCTCATCTTATATTACCATTGCCACTAGATGTGACCTGGGTCTCTCTCCACACCTCCCATAGTTAGAGTTTAATTCTGAGTAAAATCTTTTCTCAGAATAAAATCCAGCTGAGCATGCCATAAAAATATGGAAAATGATTAATTTGGTTTGGAAGGTGCAACATAACTTTACAAGTAATTATTCTCAGCTTGTAAGTGGTGTCTCTCAAGTCAACCAAGCAGAAAACAGGAGAATAAAGATGAGATTCCTTTTCTCCTTGCTATAAATGACAGACTCTCGATAGGTGTTAATGTTACAGAATGAAAAATGTAGAGTCCAATTCCAGAGTTCATTCTTTAAACAGTTTTGCAAATTAGGCTGGATTTTCTGATGAGATGAAAGAGAAGTGGGTACATGGTTTGCCAGCAGAGCAGATTGCTGACAAGGAAGAGGGGAGTGGTGGTACCTAAAAATACAAAGGGATAGTTTTTACATTAATTCCTAGACTAGAACAATATTAAACAGAAAAAAAATGCCATGTACTAAATAGTGTGCCTCACAATAAGGTATTTGAGTTAGAGACTAGATCCTTCTTCCACTGTCCAGGGATAAGGAAAGAACCATCATTATGATTTCATTCTTTATTTACAACCAAATAATTATTGTACAGCAGATAATTATGAACCCCTTTTATTAAAATACATTAAGCAGTTTACACAGGAATTAGCACTCATTAACTTTAGTTAATGCAAAGGCTTGACACTTAGAATAAGTTAATTTGTGTGTTAAGGACAGTGTATGGAATGGGTGGGAAATGGGCAGAGACAGTACCTTGTAGTTAACATATGGTAATTTGCTATCCATTAACTGTTGAGCAGTAGTTATCACTGACCGGTTAATGGCATCTCATTTGGTGGCATTAAGTGCCTCAGCATTATAATGCAGTTATTGAGCAATAACTAGAGGAGGAGTGGCCTAGTGGTTAGGGTGGTGGACTTTGGTCCTGAGGAACTGAGTTCAATTCCCACTTCAGGCATAGGCAGCTCATTGTGACTCTGGGCAAGTCACTTAACCCTCCATTACCCCATGTAAGCTGCATTGAGCCTGCCATGAGTGGGAAAGCGTGGGGTACAAATGTAACAAAAATAAATGTGTTTCTGTGTTAACTTTTATGGGAATATGCTGGGCTTGCCTCCTACAGTTAATACAGAGACTTTTCTGTTACTGTTAATGCAACAGTAAATACAAGGTAACAGCAACATTTTAGCATAATCTAGTGAGGGAGCCCAAATTTTACATTTTAAGTCCTTTGGGCATTTAAAGAGCACAGATAAGGATTTAAACACCAAACCTCATAATGACATTTGGTTACAGTGTGTTCTTGCTATTAGCATAATCAGTACTTGCTATTTCGTGTAGTAGAGGTCACAATTCACCATTCGCACCGCTTTGCATATTCACAGACATGCACATTTCAAAACAGCCTTCTTTTGCTTTCACTTTCGCTTTCACGATTTTGGCATTTGCTTCTGGAAATGGCCACCAAGCATCCAGGGAGTGAGTTGCAAGCTACTAGTCCTAAGAGAAAAAACATGTAATGTATCTTAGTGGCAAAATAAGTGTGTAAGATTAGTTTTGTTCTGGCATGTCTGTTTCTGCTATTGGCCACAAGTTTAATGTTAGTGAATCAACAATCCGATCCATCCGGCAAAAAAAAAGATGATATTCGTCGGTCAGTTCATGAAGCCGTGCCAGAAAGTTCCAAAACAGCATCTGTGGTTCATGATGAGTCAATGGAAAAGACAGAAAAATGGTTAAATTTATGGATAATGCAAATAGTGGTTGAAAAAAAAAGCACAGTGGGCAGCATTGTTGTAAGGATTAAAGCCAAAGAGATTTAGAAGCATGTCACCCAGGGCCAGGAACACATGAAACCCTTTTCTGCTAGTTCTAGTTGGCTTGTGTATTTTAAAAAGCAATATAGACTTAAAAATGTAAGCCTTTGTGGCGAGGCAGGTTCAGCTGACAACAAAGCCACAGAATAATTTTTTAAAATACCTGCTAAGTGTGATAAAAGGGCTTTGTGCCAAGAGCAGGTATTCAATGTTGTCGAGACTGGCTTGTTTTCCAAGCAGACTGGGAAACAAGCATATGTAATGAAAATGACAGCCAAAGTCCCTGGCTTTATGGCATTTAAAAATCGAACCACCCTCTTATTGTGCACAAATTTCAAATGCAAACCTCTTATCGTCTACAGATCCCAAAACCTTTATGCACTTAATGGAAATAATTTTAACTGAATGCCAGTCCATTGCAGATAGAACCACAAAGCTTGAATGATGTCCAAATTATTGTAAAAATCTTACCTTTAAGGTACCTCTGATTTTGGATAATACACCAGTACACTCTCATGAAGACCTCAAACATGCACACCATGACGTTAAAGTTCTTTTCATGCCCCCGAACACAGCGCCCATCATCCAGCCACTTGATCAGGGAATAATAAAAGGCTTTCAAGTGCCACTACATGTGGGAGCTTTACAGCATGGCCTGTGACGTTTGAGATGCGGAGAAGGAAACCACCATGCTTGACTACTGGAAGACAGTGACAATACTCAATGTAATTGATTGTGTTAGCATAGCCGAGGATGGTGTCACGTGGTCTACTATAAATAATTGTTGGAAAAAAACTTGGCTGGACTGTGTAACAAACTATGAGGGCTTTGAAGGTATAGCAGAAAACATGAATAGAAATGTAGAAAAAATCATGTGCTTCATGCAAAAAAATCCATGAAGAAGACTTTGAGGACATAACACAAGAAGATGTTGAGGAAATTTTGGCAGAGACTCCAATAGAGCCCAGCAATGCAGACCTGGATGAGATGACACAACAAGGCAGCGATAATGGTGAAGAGATGGCTAAGACTCCAAAAATCATGCCTCTCATGGCGGCAAAAATAGCAAAATGGGCGTCAATGATGGAAAAAATGTTCAGTGATATGGAGGAATGTGATCCCATGCTGGAACACAGTCTAAAATTGAAGCATTTCCCAAGCTCTGTGTTTGCCTTTTACACCGAGACACTTAGAGGCCCTTTTACTAAGCCGCATAGGTGTCTGCATGTGCCCAATGTGCGTCAGTTTTGAGTTACCGCCCGGCTACTGCGTGGCCCTTGTGGTAATTTCAATTTTGACACGCATCTGCTACGCGTGCTGGAAAATATTTTTATTTTCTGGCGCACAGGCAGTAATTGGGAAGTATTCAGCATTTTACATGTGTAGACCATTACCGCATGAGACTTTACCGCTAGGTCAATGGCTGGCGGTAAGATCTCAGACCCAAAATGGACGAGCGGAAATTTTCATTTTGCCGCATGTCCATTTTTGGCAAAAATTTTAAAAAGGCATTTTTTTACAGGTGTGCTGAAAAATGATTCTGTGCACACCCAAACACGCATCTACACTACCACAGGCCATTTTTCAGCGCCTTTGTGAAAGGGCCCCTTAAAGACTTGAGATGGAAAGCCAAGCAGACAAGATTAACACAGTTTTTTCAGTCACTGAGTCATGAGACCCAGGCACAAGTTGAACCCTCAGCATCAACATCTTCATCTTCTACTATCACTCTAGAGGTGCAAAGCTGTCCCTTTCCAGAGGTTGATCTGACTGCTGTGATCTCTTGTGGTAGCTCCTGGTACTGGTGTAGTACCTAGAGGCTGCCATAAGAGGTCGTAGCAACCATTTTCTTCAGGCAGTCACTAGGGGCTGAAGCGAGTGGGCTTTACTCCTGCCTCCATCACCCCCACTGGGGGGGACTACCCATAATGGAGGTGGGGGGGTTGAGAGAACATTCTGGGTGGGGGGGGGGAAGGGTGATCTGAATGGCATGGTCTGGGGGAGGAGAAAGGGATGGAGGGGGAATTTTTCCCAGGATTCCATATATCTTTTATATAGCTATGAAAGTCCTGGTTGATATTCAGCCGGGGCCCACATAACTGTCTTATGTAGGCCCCAACTGAATATTAGCTTGGACCCACATAAGCTCTGGCAGCTTGGTCTACTTAAATTAGCCCCAGATATTCAGTACCAGTGTCTAGACATGGCCCAGTACTGAATATCTGGGACTAATTCTGCCTGCAGCTGTCAGCATTTTAAAAATGCTGAATGCCATAGGCTGAATATTACCCTGAGAAGGACATTTTATAAAGGATAAATTACCTTATAAAGTGAAAATTTAAGTGTTCTTGTTGTAAAAATGTGAGTGAGAACTGTTATATTGTTTTGAATAGCTATGAATTTTAAGACGGAACAACTGAAAGGGTCACTTTTTCAAACTAATTACAGTGTGAATCATCAAGAGTTTGTTAAAAGCAATTGCCTTAGAAACGTAGACATATAGTAAATCAAAAACCAACCTTCTATCAAAGCAGAATTATGCTGCATGGCAGTCCATTGATAGCATTCCTGCCAATAGGGTGTTGATTTTGCAATTTCATGCTTTCAGTCACAAGGGACAGTCAGATTTATAAAATAGCCTCACAAAATGGTAAAACTAAATTCAAAAGTGCCACACCCTTAAGAGAAAAATTGCATTGGCTTCCACTCAAGGAACGTATTGTGTTCAAGGTCTGTTGCTTGATTCATAAAATTATCTATAAAGATGCCCCGGTCTACATGTTAGATCTTATTGACCTACCACCCAGGAATATTAAAAGGTCTTCACACACATTCCTAAATCTTCACTTCCCTAACTGCAGAGGACTGAAATATAAGTTAATACATTCATCCAGTTTTTCTTACATAGGAACGCAGCTTTGGAATGCATTACCACTTGATGTGAAAAAAATAAGTGACCTTATCAATTTTCAGAAATCACTGAAGACCTATCTCTTCAATAGAACATATAACGACCCATCACCTGAACTCTAATACATTACTGTTTTAATTGTTATTTCATTATTCAATCTTGTTATACCTAATGTTTTATTCCACTATGTTACTCATATTCTTGTGTTATTATTAATTATATTTCTATTCTGTCATGGCAATAGCCAGGGCAGAGCAATGTAAGCCACATTGAGCCTGCAAATAGGTGGGAAAATGTGGGATACAAATGCAATAAATAAATAAATAAAATCTGTAACAATTATGGGAAAATATACCTTACATACATTTATACATGCTTGGAATATGCTGTAAATGTACACACAAACGTTCATATTTTATAAAATATACAGATACTTTGTGACACTACCCAAATTCTCCCCTCAAACACAGACACTTGGGTCATGTAAACGTAGGTGTGTAACCATGTGGAAATTAAAAAAAAAAAAAACACCTTTCTGTAGGTAAAACAGGGTTTACCTGTAAAAAATTAAAAAAAATTGTTTATAAAATTACCCCTTGAATTTGTATTTGAGGCAATGGAAAGTGAAGTACTGGTTGGAACAAGGGACTGCATTTGCTATAAGGAGGGAGAAGCTCTGCTGTGAACCTTTGTCTGGAACTTTCTTTTTCCTCATGGTTGAAAGTGTGATAAAAAAAAAGACTATGTTTCAAAAGATTTTTATCTTTAAAACTTAGTAGAACCTTAGATTTAGAAATGTTTTGATGTTTAAAAACTAGAAGGTTAGTGGAGACCATCTGCAGCTTAGTTTGAGAGCTGCAAGGGAAGCAGGCACTGACCTGACATTCTGGAGTTCCCTGACAACACTGAGGGTCTTCAGCTTAAAATCGCAGCTCCTCCACAGGATGCAGTTATGAGAATGTGGCCATGGGTGCTATTTTGACAGTCCGGTGTCATTTCCCTGTTGAACTTCGGATTATATTCTTATCATTTTGTGTACATTGATTTAATAAAGACATATTTTTCAAAATCAACTATACATCATAAGACTCCTGAGGAAGGCAATTTGTGCACCGAAACACGGCTGCTGTGTTGTCGGTTTTTTGCAATAAAGACTTTATTTACATTATTATGTCTCCTCCGATATTTGAGAAGAGCCAATTTTTCCTACTCTTTGCCTCTGTATCTTTTGACATAGGAAACTAGTGCACCTCCACCCTTTGGGTGGTTATCTTTTGGAAGAGAAAAGATGGCCATATTGGAACAACAACTCATGCTGCAAAGATAGTGACCATGGACGTACATCTACAGAGGGCAGGAGGACCTCCTAGGACTGGAACTATGAGTACTACCTCTTCCTCCTTGGATTCTCTACCACTGGGTTGTAGAACTCCCCCACCCCCACCGGCTGTGTTCTGGGAGAAATTGCTAGCACCTCATAGTGAGAGCAATGGAACTCTAGCAGGAACTTTGATTTCACAGGAGTCTGTAGGCTAAGGTACTCAGGCTGGCAGAAAATTACTAACTAGCAATTACTCTGGACTCATTTCTATGGGATGAGTGTATCTCTTATTTGGCCTTAGGTTTCTGCCAGACTGACAACCAATGAAAGGAAAGATACCACAAATGGGAATATATTATTTATTATAGATATAAAAATAACAATATGGCAAATGCAAGTTACAAAAATCTACTTGTGCACTACAAAGATATAGAGTATCACCAAGAGATAGATATATAAAGATATATGATTAGCTAAATAAAATTATACGTATTGTAAACCCCCAGAGTCTCTCATGTGTGCTGAGGCTCTCTAGTGGTTCCTGTCCAGACTCACCTGCTCTCCACCAGAGCTTACCAGCACTTGACTTTCAGAGAAGGACTCCAACATGTCTCCTTTATGGCTGCTTGTACACCTAGCCTCAAGGACTGGGGCTCCTCCTTCACTCAGGGTGACTGTTCCCCCAGTTATCACCATTTCTTTGGGGAATATAGCCCTGGTTCCTCTGCTTTCACAAATATGCAAATTCACTCTACATTGAATGCAAATCCACTTTAATAGTTCCAGTCTTGTGGGGAATAAGTTCTTTCAAGTTTATCCTTCAACTTGTTTCTGCTCCACTGAGCCACTTATTTGGGATACTTGAGTCTCAGTATAAAACAGCCACCACCCCTGGGTAGGACTTTCTTCACTCTAACTCTACAGTCCTATCCTCCACCCCACAGCTGTAAGTCAATTGCACCTAATCCATATTGTCATTAATAACATATCCACAGTCAGGTAAGTACCTCCTAGGTTTTTGAGGGAACCTTCTCTCTCTGCTTCCAGGAGTTTTCCTTCAGCAGGTCTCTTCCTTCACTTTCTCACTCTGACCTCAGGCTCCATTTATTCCAGGTCCCCCTTTCCAGCAGGCTTTAGGTCCTCCATCTCCTCTCTCCTCTCTTGTCGTGGAGGGCGCTCTTTATAGGGTGGCTAATTATCCTCCCCCCTCTTTAGGCCCCTCCCCCTGGTTCCAGAAAGGTCCAGGCCCAGAACTCTCTCCAACTTTCCATCTCCTATTCTGAGAGTTCCCCCTGGTGGCCTCTTCAGGGAAGGGCAGGTCCTATACCATGAGCACCCCCTAGCTGTCCCTTCCGGTCATTACACTGGTGTACCCCTTTTGGCTCCCTCTAGTGATCAGATCAGGGCATTTTCCAGACTTCGGTAGGAGAGCGCCCTCTGGCTGCCTCCTTAGGGTAGGTCAGTCACTGTGTTTATCACAGTATGAGAGATTATACAACTAACATATACTGTTAAAAGATTATCACTCTTAGCAGCGAGTTATCCTACTAGACCACAAATCATGACACAAACCATGGACTAACTATACCATGAATTGTAGGTAATAAATCCTGCTTCCTCTTACCCTGCAGTCCTTATTGCAGACCTACCAGTGGGGTGAAGAATCGGATTCCTTTGTTGAGACTCTAGCAGAATCCTCTGCAAGTCTGTCTCAGTCCAGGAATAAAATCCAAGGTCTTTACTCTGTTTACTGGTTACACAGTCGGGTAAAGCCTTAGTGCTGCAGCAGAACTGATCTTGTCAGCTTTATCACAACGAATTTAGTCCACTGGTGTGTTTAGGAAAATCAGTCTTTCTAGCACTTCTATCCACCAACAGGTCTTCTCTTCTTTTCTCTTCTCTTCAGTCCAACATTGGCATCTTTCTGGGTCAGGTGATATCTATGGGCCAATCAAAAACTGTGTACTTCTGTCCAGCAGAATTAATGGTAGACAATGCAAGGCCTTGTGATAGCAGCAATGAAAGTCTTATCAGTCATGAGGCTGATGGTAGCAACCTCCCTCTTGATTCATATATACTCCCAGAGACATTTGTCTTCTTTTGAGGTAAACTCCTCCACTCTTCCCAGTAGATAACTGGAGGCTAGTTAGCAGTAAACAATGTGTCCTTGGATGAAGTCATCATGGCTATGCCAAGCAGTAATTTTCCTTTGTAGAAAGCTGGTTTCAGATGTTTTCAAGGCAGACTGTAGAATCCATATTAGTTGGTAAAAGATGGTTCAAGCTTAGATAGGCCTCAGACCAGCAAAGATGAGATAGCAGGAAAATACCCCTACATGTCCTCCTTTACAATGGAATTTCTTCCTCATCTTGAACCCATAAACTTTTCAGGTTCTCCTGTTTTTTAAGCTCCTATGCTGCAGTGAAACCAGTTGTTTTTGAACAAGCTGAAGTGTTTTTATTATCTGATATTGGTTCTTCAGTTTATAGAATGGAGAAGGTATTAAATGATAATCTTGTTTTGTTGGCCAAGCTTCCTGAAAAGGCTTCCTCCAAATTGGCTGAACATGACATTAGGCTTGGGACAAAAGTTTGATTCACAATTGAAAACTGTACAATCTGCAGTTTCAGCTGTGACAAAGGATAATTAACTAATACATATGCAGATGGAGAATCTTGAGAACTCTGCTAGGGAATGCAATTTTACATTTTCCTGTAACTCACTGTTTGTCTCCTGTAGAGTTACTCAAGATGTGCTTGAGAGATATACTGCAGCTTCCTAATCCAGATTCTCTAAGAATTATAAATGCTTACTGTATATCTAAAAGGAGGACTGCCGAGAAGGGGGGGGGGGCAGGGGGCAAGATTCCCCCGGGCCCAGCTTCCAAAGGGAGCCTAGCACCAGGGTCAGTCTCTCTCCTCCTGGGACCCGGGTGATCACATTTTTTTGTTACATTTGTACCCCACGCTTTCCCACTCATGCAGGCTCAATGCGGCTTACATGGGGCAGTGGAGGGTTAAGTGACTTGCCCAGAGTCACAAGGAGCTGCCTGTGCCTGAGGTGGGAATTGAACTCAGTTCCTCAGGATCAAAGTCCACCACCCTAACCACTAGGCCACTCCTCCAATTTAACACAATCTCCCAGGTCCCGACAGGAGCAGCAGATACACAGACCCCAGTGCCGGGCCCCCCCTTAGAGGCAGGGGAGGAGCAGATGTAGGATTCTAAATTGGGGACCCTGGTTTTGCTGGTGGGGTCCCCAAGCTCTGCCAGCAGATGACTTCCTCCAGCAGTGTTCTCTGCAGCATTGCCTACCCTTCCTGCTTCCCCTCATGTCGCTCATGCTCGGTTTTGATGAAATTGAGCATGTGCAACATGAAGGAAAGCAGCTGCAGGGCAGGCAATGTGGTGGAGAATAGCGCTGGAGGAAGGCTTCTGCTGGTGGGGCTTGGGGACCCCGCTAGCCAAAGTATGTGAAGTTGTAGCGGGGGCAGGGAGGTGGGGCAAAATGTACTCCCACACACACACTTTGGGCTTCAGCCCCCCCCCCCCCCCCCCCCCCACTATGAAGTCTGGCTATGTTGCATCCTGGGGGGGGCAGCCTGGACGCATCTCAGTCTCTCGGCGGAAGTTAGGGAAGAGGGAGGAATGGATGCTGTTAGTTCCCCAGATAGCTTAGATGTGTCACAGTTTTTAGAATCTTCTCAGGATGGAACGGGCTGCCAGCTGGACTGGAATGTGAGACACATTTGGCCACTTTTAAGAGTCATTTAAAGGCATACTTGATGTGTCTGGCTTTGTATGATAGTAAAGTCTAAGGCTGTGCTTTGGATATTCTGGTTGTCTGTTTATGAACTATGTTTATTTATTTATTTATTTATTTATTTATTTATTTATTTATTATTTGTTGCATTTGTATCCCACATTTTCCCACCTGTTTGCAGGCTCAATGTGGCTTACAATGTTCCGTTATGGCAGTCGCCATTCCAGAGTGTAAGATTACAGATTGGTGTTACATTGAGAACATAAGAAACGTAATATTTATTTATTTATTTATTTATTTATTATATTTGTATCCCGCACTTTCCCACTAAAAGCAGGCTCAATGCGGCTTACATAGTAATAGTAACTCAGAATTTTGTTATGTAAAGTAGGAAATTAAGTATAACATAATAGAAGGATGGTTGGGTAGTAAATGGATGGGTAGGTAGGTAAAGACAGGTGATAGAGAGAGGAGGGTAAGGTGGGAGATAGATTCTGGGTCAATGTCGTTTTCTCTTCAGTATATGTAAGGTAGATGGGTTCATGAGATTAACCTGGGTCTTTTGGGTAGGCTTGTTTGAATAGATGGGTTTTTAGTGCTTTTCTGAATGGTAGGTGGTCATGGATTGCTCGGAAAGGTCTAGGGAGAGCGTTCCATAGACGGCTGCCCAGGAAGGAGAAATTGGATCCATAATAAGTTTTGTACTTGAGACCTTTACAGCTGGGGTAGTGCAGGTTGAGGTACTTTCGTGAGAATTAAATTAAATAGATTTAAACAGTTAGTAAACAAATCAGGTCAGATTTTGCTCACACCTTTTTCAGTAGTAGCTCAAGTTGAGTTACATTCAAGTACACTGGATATTTCTTTGTCCCAGGAGGGCTCACAATCTAAGTTTGTACTTGAGGTAGTGGAGGGTTAAGTGACTTGTGCAAGATCACAGGGAGCAGCACTGGGGTTTGAACCAGCCACCTCTGGATTGCAAGACTGATGCTCTAACCACTAGGCCACTCCTCCACTGCATGTATTTTTCTCTAATATTGATGTTTTTATATTTTTTATGTATTTCTATGTGTGTATATTGTACCTTGCCCTGGATAAGGGCAGGTTATAAATAATACATCTAAATCTAAATGAGTAAGATATGAACATTACTAATTACTTTGGATTCAGAGGAGCATAAGTGTGCCTTTTTGCAGTCAGACATTTATGTTATTTCCAGAAGTCTCTAAGTCCATACAATTATGCAGGAAATCTTTTTTACAATTGAAATCTAAGGTTTTGGCCATTGGTGCCACTGTTTTTCTTAAATCCCTGTGCAAACGTTTGGTGGACTATGAAAAACAATCATTATGTCTTTTTTGACCTCATAGCTATTCTTATGTTCTTAGTTAATAAACATCTAATTTAGAAAATTTGGGGTCTCTTTCCTAATAGCTATTGGCTGGTGGGAATTGTTTATTGTAAGATCAGTTCTAAATGTAACATAATTTGTACTTGCTATAGCTGATTTCTTCTTTTTCTGGTTTGAATGTGACTGACTATTCTGCAGGGTGTTTCTTCTTGACATGGGCTAGAAGATGTATTGTTATTTTGTACTTAACATGGGACGTTATTTCCTCTTATTCTTTATTATGTTTGTTAATATGACTGAAATTGTGAATAAAATAGGTTAATTTTGAAAATCTGTGTTTAAAAGCTAGAAGGTAGCTTAAACATCTATACAGTGACACTACCCATAAATAAATAAATAAATAAATAAAGCCTGCAAAGGGTTCTTGCTATGAGGTGAGAACTGTGATATTGTTTTTAATAGGTGTTAATTACAGCATTGTAAAAAATAGGGAAAACATGAAAGTGTCGGTCTGCCATACTAATTGCAGTATGAATCATCAAAAGAGTTTGTTAATTGTGTTAGAAATACAGATATATTGGAAAGAGTTACTTACAGTTCTCTAGGAATACCCTATAGTACAGTGCTCACCAATCTTTCTGCAGTTGCAACTCCCTATTTTTGCAGCCGCAGGAAATGTATGATCCCCCTTGGGCAAAAGGCAATGATGTCCTATGGAGCACCTGCTCAGGTTGTGACCACAAAAGCAGGTGTCGCAGCCGTGTTTGGGATCACTACCTACATTTTGGGAAGCAATGCTATAGTACCTGCGTTTGCTAGAGGAGTCTAGACTTGTAAGAACTGAGTTGCTGAAAAACTGTCATGCTTATTTTCGAAAGAGAAGGGCGCCCATCTTTCGACACAAATTGGGAGATGGGCATCCTTCTCCCAGGGTTGCCTAAATTGGCATAATCGAAAGCCGATTTTGGGCGTCCTCAACTGCTTTCCATCGAGGGGATGACCAAAGTTCATGGGGGTTTGTCAGAAGCATAGCGAAGGTGGAACTGGGGCGTGCCTAACACATGGGCGTCCTCGACCGATAATGGAAAAAAGAAGGGTGTCCCTAACGACCACTTGGGCAACTTGGTCCATTTTTTTTTACAACCAAACCTCAAAAAGGTGCCTGAACTGACCAGATGACCACTGGAGGGAATCGGGGATGACCTCCCCTTACTCCCCTAGTGGTCACCAACCGCCTCCCACCCTAAAAAAAACCTTTAAAAATATTTTTTTCCAGCCTCAAATGTCATACCCATCTCCATCACAGCAGTATGCAGGTCCCTGGAGCAGTTTTAGTGGGTACTGCAGTGCACTTCAGGCAGGTGGATCCAGGCCCAACCCCCCCTATCTGTTACACTTGTGGTGGTGAATGTGAGCCCTTCAAAACCCACCAGAAACCCATTGTACCCACATGTAGGTTCCCCCTTCACCCCTTAGGGCTATGGTAGTGGTGTACAGTTGTGGGGAGTGGGTTTGGGGGGGGGGGCTCAGCATACAAGGTAAGGGAGCTATGCACCTGGGAGCAATTTCTGAAGTCCACTGCAGTGCCCCCTAGGGTGCCCGGTTGGTGTCTTGGCATGTCATTGGGACCAGTGCACTATGAATGCTGGCTCCTCCCACGACCAAATGTCTTGGATTTGGTCGTTTCTGAGATGGATGTCCTCGGTTTCCATTATGGCCGAAAATCAGGGATGACTATCTCTAAGGACGACCAACGCTAAGGTTGACCTAAATTTTGCGATTTGGGCATCCCCGATTGTATTATCGAAACAAAAGATGGACGCCCATCTTGCTTTGATAATACGGGTTTCCCTGCCCCTTCGCCGGGATGTCCTGCGAGGACGTCCTCAGGAAAACTTGGGCACCCCTTTCGATTATGCCCCTCTGTGTATCTTAAAACTTGGTGAGAAAAGAAACAGTGGATTAAAGACATAACTCATGTGTGTGTTTTAAATCTGGAAACATAAAAACATAGTAGCAGATAAAGACCATATAGACTATCCAGTCTGCCCATCCACACCAACTAACAATAAACCAGATGTGCCATTCATTTTGCGTATCCATTTATACATCTCTTCCCTGCTCCCTCCAGCACCCAAAAGGATAAAATAATGCTCAGACCAAGGGACTAATGCTACTGTCAAACATCTTGAACTCTTTCCATCCTAGAAATCCCTCAGGTATAAAGCAAATCCAATGTATTTTCCATAAAATATGCAGAGACATTTACTATCTGACTATACCCCAGTATTGTTTAGTTAAGCATACAACTTCTGAGATCCAAGATGGTGATTTGAGGCAAACGCACCTGCAGTCACTCCTCTGGAAGTTCCAGCTTGGTTCCCTCAGAGTGCATCCCAGCCCGTGATGTTCGATGGGCAAGCGGAAAGGAAAGGTTAGAGAGCTTCCCTCAACTCCCAGTATAGTTCCAGCGATGAGGTAAATGACGCTGGATTCTTTTGGAGCTTATGCGGTCCCTCTGAAGACTTTGTCTCCTTCTGCATGAACTGATGCTTTGGCATCAGTGAGTAGTGCAAACGGGGTGTCTCTGAGCCTGTCAAGCGTACGGCTCCACTGCAGCCAGGGAGTGAGAATGCTGCCAATGCTCTTGCAGCCAGGGGGTTGAACGCTTTGGAGCCAGGTTTGCAAGGAGGGAAATCATCAGCAGCAAAGTTTTATGATTCTGCTAAACAGACAGGGGAATGGCTGGTACCCGCTCTGCTAATAGGCAGGGGAATGGCTGGAATTCGCCTCTCATTGGCCTGTCAGGATTTGAGCTGACGTCTGTAGCTGCAGACGTCAGAAGCCAAGATCTACTTAACTTTACCTTTCCCTACAACCTTTGATTTAGTGTTTTTTTTTTTCTTTATTTATGATTTTAATTACAGTTCACAAGGAATACCTTGTTTTAGTAATACAGGTAAAGAAATACATTGAAAAATTATAATATTCTCAATCATATAAATTTACAGCACTATCATAGAACAAAGGAATATTACTTAAGATATTTTACAAATGATCATACAACCTTTCTTAGACCTCAATAAAAGCTGAGGGAGAAAAGAGTTAGAGAAGTTATATAAAGAATTCATCAAATATTTTAAGGAAAAAGGCTATTTCCAGAATATCTTATTTCACTGTTTTCAATTCCAAAAACGATTTAAGCTGTTCCGGTGAAAAGAAATTATATTTTGTTTGACCCAGTTTTACTACACACTTGCATGGATATGGCAAAAAAATATATAGCACCAATTTCTATAGTCATTTGTTTCAGAGCAAGAAACTGTTTTCTTTTTTGTCGAGTCGCTTTAGTTACATCAGGATAGATCCAAACCTTAGCACCATGGAATTGAGCTGTTAAATTTTTGAAGTATAATCTTAAAATGGTATTATAATCTTGTTCAAATACCATTGCTACAATCACAGTGGCTCTGTGTACTATTATTTCAGAGGATTGTTCCAATATATCTGAAATATTTTGTAAATTAGCAATATCTTTTTCTTTTTCAGGGCCTTGTGCTCCGTCTCTAGATCTAGGAATGTAGTATA
Source organism: Microcaecilia unicolor (assembly GCF_901765095.1). Classification (NCBI taxonomy): domain Eukaryota; kingdom Metazoa; phylum Chordata; class Amphibia; order Gymnophiona; family Siphonopidae; genus Microcaecilia; species Microcaecilia unicolor. Next base: position 99,588,631 of record NC_044039.1, read on the forward strand.
TTTTATTTATTGGGGGTATTGCCTCCGAAGGAATATGGAGAATTTCCATCAAATGTTTTTGAAAAGCATCTTTTAAACTTTCACCAACTATTATGGGAAAGTTCAGGAGGTGAAGGTTAAGGCGCCTGTTAAAATTTTCAATTTGTTCACTTTAGTGTTGATTGCTCATCTGAAGCCTGCTTGTGCTAGGGCACTTTGTGTATACATTGGAGTTTTGCTTTTCACCTTGTTGATTCTATGTGTGTGTGTGTGCTGGGCATTCCCAGCACGAGCTTGATTGCCTCACTTCACTACACCTGGTCTGTTCCCTGCTTCTCTGGTGTTGTGCTGTCAGTGGTAAGCTTGTGCCTTGTATTGTTCTTGTTTGTTTGATTTAGTTCCCTTTCTCTCTGTGTTCCCTTTTTGTGCTAAACTTAGGCTCTGCTCCCTGTGGTTCTGCCTCTGTTTGGCAGTCTCCCTGTCCTTGTATTTGCTCCTGTTTGTTTAAGTTTCCCTTTGTTTGCCTCACCTTTGTCTGCCATGGAGCCCTGCTTCCTGCAGTTTGGTGTTTCAGGAGTAGCCTTTCCCTTAGCCTGTTTTCCCTTGGTTTGTTGAGTCTGTCTCCTGATCCTGGTGAGCAGTTCCCCTTATCCTTGTGTGTTGTGGGGTCAGCCTTGTGCATTCTTGTGTGTGGATTCCCTTTACCTTGAGTGTTGTGTGACACAGCCTTGTATATTCCTATAAGCAGTTCCCTTTATCCTTGTGTGTTGTGTGACCAGCTTTGTGTATTCTTATAGGTGGTTTCCCTTTACATCTATGTGCTGTATGGCACAGCCTAGAGTGTTCCCTTGTGGGGCTTTCTGTATCTTTGACTGCCCTGTGGCACAGCCCTTGTGCATTCTTTTAGAAGCTTCTGTCTCTCGCCCTTTCCCTTGTGTCCCTAGCCACTGCTGTGTGCGCTGCTTGTGCTCTAGTCCCTTTGGGGACCCTTCATTGTTCTTTCTCCCTTCCCAATGTACGAGTAGGTTCCCGTTCAGCTGTGAGGCCCGCACCCTTGGACTCTATACAAGTGGGTTCCCGAGCAGCCACGTTCTGTCCTTTGACAGCCTTGCCTTAGTTATAGTAGGTTCCTGAAATGTGTTTAATGCGTTACTGCATATCTGTCTGTAAGTTAGAGGAGCAATGCATTATGTGTAATATAGTTCACAGCTAGTGCAGACACACTTGTCTGTTTGTTTAAAAACGGTTATCATTGATATAATGTTGCCTGAGCCCCTTCTCCTTCTCAGCCTAGCTTGACTGCCTTGCTACCTGATGGCTCTGTCTCATTGGTCTTTATGCTCTTGTTCTTTGGGCTTGGGAGCCCCCCTGCTTTTCCCCTTGTTCTAGCTTTGAAACTTTCTCCATCTGGTTTTCTGTCAGTACTTGGCCTGATAAACTCCCTGAAGAGAACTTGTTTTTTTTACCTTGTAAAATATATCTTGTCAATAAGACATAGCACAGCACATTCCAGGCATCCATTTCTGAGCTGTCTCTGCCTGTTCATCTGTTTTCCACCTCAGCAGTAGAATTGTTTTTCTTCAGACTTCTACCTCCAAGCATTGTTTCAGCCCAGAATAACGAAGCCACTGTGCTATGAAGCACCCCTTCTGACTGTGAGTACATTGATGTGTTTATGCAATAAAGAAAATATCAGCCAGCCTGAATGTTTTATCTCCCATTTTCTGGTGGCGCTAGTTGTTTGTCCTCTGTGTGCAGGGCTTGGTAGCTGGGGTTGTGCGTAGTGCCTGTTTGGTCCACCCTAGGCCTTGGCCAAGATCTTATGCTAGGCCTCGGCCTGGGCTCACGACCAGATTAACACAAAGGAGATCACAGACCCTGGGCAAGAGGCTATTATTGAATCAGCTTTAAAGATATTGCCATCCAAAATTCTGAGTACTCTATCTCAGGTGGAAAGTAAATCGCTCTCCCCTCTATCATCTCGTAGGATAACTAAACTAGCCGTAGTGACTTTAGAGTCACTTTGGGATATTATTTATGACACTCATTCTTCTTTACTGACTGTGATAAGATGAAACTCTAAAGATATTAAGGCTGTTCCTGATGCAGTCTTGATTCAAGCACAGGTAACTACACAGCAGTCCTCGAAGGTTGAATGTTTGAAATCTAGAATACAAACCTTGGAGAATGTAGAGGTTGTCCCAGTTAAGGACAAGAATTTTCTACATCGACGTTTAGATTACCTGGAGAACCAGGTTAGTAGATAATATGAGATTCCTCAACTTCCCTAGGTCACCTTTGATGGCTTCTCTACATACTACTACTACTACTACTTAACATTTCTAGAGCGCTACTAGGGTTACGCAGCGCTGTACAATTTAACAAAGAGAGACAGTCCCTGCTCAAAGAGCTTACAATACATATGGTTAAGAAATATTTAATTGACGTCCTGGGGATGGCTGGAGATTCATTACCCCCTATTACACGAGCTCAATACATCTGAGGCTCAGGAAGATCTATGAGAGATCCCTCTCATGAGCGAGAAGTGGACAATATGAATCTTACCTCCGTTTTGGAAACCTCGTTAGACGTGATTACACAGAGAACTACTATGTTGGTTACTTTTGCCTTGGAACCTAATCGAAATGCAGTCTTGAAACTTTCCTTTAGACATTTGGAGACACTTTTTTGGGGTTCAAAAGTGCACATATTTCCTGATCTTTCAAGAATAACACAGATGAGACGTAAGGCTTTTTTGGCCTTACGCCCTAGAGTGTTAGCCTTAGGAGTTAGTTTTGTTTTACGTTTTCCTTGTTTATGTTTTGTATTGTATGAAGGTAAACAATTTCAATTTTTTGACCCACAACAGCTAACTGATTTTCTAGAAGCTAAGGAGGACGTGAATGCTAAAACTAATTCTTGAATATGTATGGCAGGCTAGAGACAGTAATTGGAGGGAGCATCTACCTGTTTTTTTCTCTTCTTTTCCTGAATAATTTTTTCTTATATCTTGGATTTTTTATTTTTTGATTGGTGGGCGAAAGATTGATGTGTTATTATTTTCCTAAGATGTTTGTATGATTTCTTATTTTATTCTTAATGCATTTCTGATGATCTCTGATATTGTTGAGATATGTATTTGAAAATTCAATAAGTAAAATTTTTAAAAAAGCATACCACTTCTGAAATAACTGCTTTAACAAATGAAGAGAAGCATGCTCTTTTGTCTTAACTGTATTGTTTTATTTGTCTTTATGTTTTGATTACTAGATTTTTTAGTATATGTAAATCTGTACTCCTCTTATAACTGTGGATATAGCAAGCTATGACTATGTTAAATAAAAAAATAAATAAACTCCTCTTTAAATCAGGGAAAGGACTGTGCATCCAAACGTTAATTAAAATCCCTAGCAAAATAAGATGAGAAAAATTCCAGTCCCAATATCAAAAATCACTTTATAAACAGTGATATTTCAGAGAACACTGAGGGGCCCTTTTACTAAGCCGTGAAGGTACCTACGCGCACACAACACACGTCAATTCGGAGTTACCACTCGGCTACCGTGTGGCCTGTGCGGTAATATCATTTTTGAAGCGCATCCACTACACATGCAAGAAAATATATTTTATTTTCTGGCGCGTGGCTAAAATCGGGTGGTAACTCTAACTTGATGTGCGTAGGTGATTACTGCATGGTTAACATGAGAGACCTTACTGCTAAGTCAATGACTGGTGATAAGGTCTCAGACCCAAAATGGACGTGTGACAATTTTAATTTTGCCGCACGTCCCTTTTTGGCAAAAATTTTAATAAGGCCTTTTTTACTGGTGCGCTGAAAAATGGATCTGCGCGCATCCATAGCACACACCTACACTACCACAGCCCATTTTTCAGCATGCCTTTGTAAAAGGACCCCTAAATTATTTCCTTGCTAAATCAATGCTTCTAAATACTTTGAAAACACTGAGCTCAAAAGATGAAACTCAGACTCTTCCTTAAATATCACTAACCCCTTTCCCCCTATGGTGCAATATCAGCTCTAACTGATTCCAATCCTTCCTTAATTTTGGTAGAGTAAACGATTTGATCTAAGACATGTCCTCCACTATGAGTGGTTATAAATACAATTGGTTCCAACCCTAATTCTATAATACATTGCAAAACCCTTGCTGCCCCATAATTTTATTCAGTTTATATTTTCAGAGCGGCATGGTCTAGCTTCTGCTCATCTTTGCCAGTCTAGGTTTTAGGAAAGCTTCTATTCCGGGCACCTATGCATATATGAGTATGTGGTCACCACATATTTTAAAAGCCATCTTCTGCATGTACAACTTACTTTACAACTTTCTTCAAATCAGTCACCTTACTTTCAAATTCTTCCTACTTTCGTACTCATCTATATGTTACAACTTTGCCTTACCTTTCACACCAATTATAATGTTCTATTACGTATTGTGTTATTGCAAGTAGTAAACCATGCCATATTTTGTATTGTTACTTGAATATTTTTACTGCTGTAATTGCCTATTGCTCATGATTGATCTATTCTTACTGTACACTGCCTTGAGTGAATTCCTTCAAAAGGGCGGTAAATAAATCCTAATAAATAAATAAATGGGAACCCAAACAAAATGAAAATGTCCTCATACATACCCCTAAACATCATTAAATAGCACTGGTATTCCTTGTGATAATTCTGCAGTTTGTCATTAACTCTTCACTATTGTGCATGTAGAGTCAATGGTCATCCTTGCCTTTCCTTATGGTTTGTGATGATGGGGGCTAAAAAGAGCATGATCTGACTGTAGCAACATTACATATATTCTATTCTTATTACTTTAGAGATTAATGGAAGAAGCTTCCAGATAGGGATGTGAATGTGATTTATTCTCTGGCTATGCTTATGTCCTGAGTAAAACCAACCACCAAACAAAAATTCTAAGCGCTAAGGGGCCCTTTCACTAAGCTGCGTAGGCACCTATGCGCACCCAACGCATGTTAGTTTTTAGTTACTGCCCAACTACTGCGTGGCCCTTGCGGTAATTTAATTTTTGGCGCGCATCCACTACGTGCGCCGGAAAATATTTTTATTTTCTGGCATATGGGTGGTAATCAGTATTTTACACGCATAGACCATTACCACCTGGTTACCGCGTGAGACCTTATCGCTGGGTCAATGGCTGGTAGTAAGGTCTCAGATCGAAAATGGATGCACAGCAATTTTCATTTTGCCGCATGTCCATTATCGGCAAAAATGTTAAAAAGGCATGTTTTTACAAGTGCGCTGAAAAATGATTTTGCGCGCGCCCAAAACATGCATCTACACTACCGCAGGCCATTTTTCAGTGCGCCTTTGTAAAAGGGCCCCTAAGGGATTCTTTCACTAAAGTTCATTAAGCAGCTAAAATGGGTTTTACCATGTGGTAGACATAGTGCAGGCCTGCACTACTGTCTTCTGTGCTAAAAAGGCAGCCTTCACACTAAAAGCCACATTAGCTGCCTAAGATAGGAGTGGGAGGGAGAGGGGCATCACATGGGTGGGAAGAGGAATAGCCAGCTGTAACAGCTAGTACTTAGGTTGGTACCATAATCTAGCTGTCACAACTGCCAGTAACACAGCCAAATTTACTGCCATCTCAAGAGGAGTTGGTAAGTGCAACTGTGCTATTGGCAGTCTCAAAGCGCTGCATACTGTCAATTGAGATGAGGCAGTGCTTCTATTGTGCTTCTATTGTCACTCTCCAATCTCCCCCCCACACACACACAGATAATATGTGATAATATGCCCTTCTGATCCCACTCCTGCAAACATGCTATGCCCCCTCTGATCCCCTCTGTAAACATTATTGGGCTCATTTTCGAAAGAGAAGGACACCCATCTTTTGACACAAATCGGAAGATGGACGTCCTTCTCACAGAAACGTCCAAATCGGTATAATCAAAAGACTATTTTGGGGGCGTGTCAGAGGCGTAGTGAAGGCAGGACTTGGGCGTGCCTAACACTTGGACGTCCTTGACCCATAATCAAAAAAAAAAAGAAAGACATCCCTGACGAGCACTTGGACGTTTTCACCCGGACTTGTTTTTCTTACGACTAAGGCACAAAAGGGTGCCCAAAATGACCAGATGACCACCGGAGAGAATCGGGGATGACCTCCCGTTATTCCCCCAGTGGTTACTAACCCCCTCCCACCCTCAAAAATCATCCCCCCCCCCACCTGTTACGTTTGTGGAGAAAACAGAAAGCCCTCCAAAACCCACCACAAACCCACTGTACTCACAAATAGGTGCCCCCTTCACCCGTAAGGGCTATGGTAGTGGTGTACAGTTGGGGGTAGTGGGTTTGGGGGGGCTCAGCACACAAGTTAAGGGAGCTATGTTCCTGGAAGCACTTTATGAAGTCCACTTCAGTGCCCCCTAGGGTGCCCGGTTGGTGTCCTGGCATGTCAGGGGGAACAGTGCACTACAAATGCTGGCTCCTCCGATGACGAAATGGCTTGCATTTGGTCATTTCGAAAATCGCTGAAAATCAGAAACGTCCATGTCTAGGGACGTCCAAATCTAGGGATGTCCAAATTTAAGGATTTGGACGTCCAGATGGTATTTTCAAAATGAAAGATGGACATCCATCTTGTTTTCAATATACGGGTTTCCCCTCCCCTGGATTAGGACGTTTTGCAAAGACGTCCAAATCAAAACTTGGACATCCCTTTCCAAAATGCCCCTCTATGTGTCCCTCAAAAACCCACTTACAGACATGATATGTCCCCCTCCAATCTCCACTAGACATAATATGGCCCTTCAATTCCCCAGTACACATGCTATGCCTATCCAACGTTCCTGAAGGGTTAATTCCCTCGAACATAAAGCTCATTCCCTTCAATAAACTCTGACCCTAACTTCAGATCCATTCCCCCATGATCTCTACCTATCCACACTCCTGATCCCCCAGGACTTTCCTCAGGGTCAGCATTTGTGGTGCAATGGTCCTTGGTGGCAGCGATGCCCTTCTAATGTTACTTAAGTTGGTGCTGGAAATCAAAATGGCATTAATGACCCCTACCACTAGGGGGAATTCTTCTATATTAGGGTTATACAAGGTTATACGTGTTGGATTCCAGCGCCAGTAGTCTTACAGTAATCTGATGACCAATGATGACCCAGATAAGTCCTGTGGGTGTTAGGAGGTAGGGAGAGAGTACAACTCTGGGAAGCAGGGCTCTGATATCAGGGGTGGAGTTGATTGCAGGGGCAGGCTTTACTTTTAGGGTGATTAGGCCTTCAACGGGGGCTTTCAGAAAAGGCATGGCATGTGTGCAGAGGGGGCATATCATGCATTCAGGAAGGGTTTGAAGGGCTTATGTGTGGGGGGACCAGAGGGAGGCACGTTATGTGTATGTGGAAGATGGGGAATCAGAAGGCCATAACATATGCAGGGAGCTTGGAAAGGGGGTTTAAGGGGTTGATCGGGGAGACTGCGAACAGTTGTGCCATCCCAGTCAACTGTCATTTTGACAGCACTGGCACTGACAAGCCTGCAATATTAGCCCAGGCATGCAATGTGGTGCTCATGTGCTAACTGTATACCCCATGCAGTACAATACAAGGCAAATGCAGGGCACAACCCCTACATTTACAGCACAGGCTTTGCACTCAACCACACATTAATCCTTGATGTTACTGTACAATAAATCTAACATCTACCACATTTTAGAAAAAAGTTTCCTAAATGATTCATCAGATTGAAAATGGCATCTTAAGTCTTTCTACAGGTCACATGCTGGACAGACTTCTATGATTTGTGGCCTGCAAATGGCAAAAGACAGGTGACGATTTGGTAACTGCAGTATTATATATCACTTTTTTATCACATACAGTATGAGTGAAGGTGCTATGGATCTCAAGGGGGAGGGGAAGACATCTTAATTAGCAAGTTAAATACTGTTAACAGTACTTTGGGATACTATATGGTTATAACCAAGACTCCATCATATTTAATGCCTATATGTGTTTGGCATGATGGCAAATTGCCAACCAATGTTTAAGTATCAATGACAATAACCTGCACAGAGTGGCAGGTGCAGCTCTGACTGCCTTGTTGGGCAAATTGGATGGATCATGCAGGTCTTTATCTGTTATCATTTACTATGTATTATTGTGTTTCTGTGTTAGTCAAAGTTAATCATGACTGCAATTCTTTAGCTGCTAATGATAGTTGGTGAACTGTAAACTATGGAGATCTTCGGCCGGTTTCTAAGCTAGCCTGCCCCTGGGAAACTAGTCTCTTAGGCCCTCATGATCCAAAGCCCCGCGCTGTTCCAAACAGCGCTCTAAAAATAGCGCTGGAACAGCGCAGGGCTTAACTGTATAGATGATCAAAGATAATGCATGTAAATCTAAGCAGCGCAATTATCTTTGATTATCATGTAGAAGTGCGGGCAAATTGTGCCGAGCATGCGCTCAGCATAATCCTCCCAAACTTGTTTGACAGGTCTGGGCTGTCAAAAGCACAAACCTGTCAAACAGCCTGCCCCGAGGCCCAAACAACGGGGGCTGGAGGTCCGGTGGGTCTCCAGCCCCCCCAAACCACCAGAAAATGTCGTGGCCGCCACCGGCCAAACCCTCTCCCATCCTCCCACCCAGGGATGGGGGGGGGGGGGGGTTGGAGGTCCAGTGGACCTCCGGTCTCCCCGACGATCCCACCCCCTCCATGTTCAGGGAGGGCTGGAGATCCGGTGGGTCTCCAGCCCCCCCAAACCCCCAGACATTGTGAAGTGGCCACCTCTGGCCAAACGCTCTCCCACTCCCACCCAGCGACGGGGACCTCCAGCCCACCCCAACTCCTCCCCCCCCCCCAGCGTTCTCCTTTCAATCCTTGGTGGTCTGTGGTGACAACCCCCCTCCCGGCCCTCCTACCTTTCGTTGGAGGAGGGACACAGCCTGCCTCCCTCCTCTTCCAGTCGACGCCGCCGCAAAATGGCAGCACACAGCCCCGCCCATTGCATCCTGGGATGCGCTGTGCGGGGCTACAGACCATGTAAGGGAGCAATTCAGGCATTGTTTTAGGCGCTCGAGGGCTCTGATCATGGGTCGGCAGCAAACTCCGGCGCTAGTATGGCGTTAACAGCCTCTAGCGCTGGAGTTTGCTTTTGATCATGAGGGCCCTAATAACTTAACCTTAGAGTCTAATGCAAACTCATTCTCATTAAGCTTAATTTGCATATATTGGGACAATTGAAAGACGTGTAAAAAGTGTTCTGCCCCCATATTCATGGTAGCAGGGTGCATTGTTATGTATATTTAATAAAAATATTATTTGAATTCAATTTTATTGTATAATAGATAGCACTGTGTATTAGGGCTGCTATCCTTGTAGTCTTCTGTGAGTGTCTCCTTTACCTACTAGCTCTTAGTTCATTTATTTATTTGGATTTTGCTGACACCCTTTTCAGTAGTAGCTCAAGGTGAGTTACATTCAGCTACACTGGGTATTTCCCTGTGCCTGGAGGGCTCACAATCTGTTTGTACCAGAGGCAATGAAGGGTTAAGTGACTTGCCCAAGATCACAAGGAGCAGCAGTAAGATTGGAACTGGCCATCTCTGGATGACAAGACTGGTACTCTAACCACTAGACCACTGCTCTACTCACTTAGTTCAGGGCCAGGCCTCCTCTCTGCCCTAGAGGCATTGTGAGAGAATTCTAGTCTTCTTAGCTGCCTAGCAGCTGTCATTTCCTACATTTTCCCAGGTCATTTTCCCCTTTGAGTATTACAGTTTTATCTCTCAGCTGAGCTGAAGTTCTGGTCATCTCCTTGCCTCTGAGGTGGCTAGATACGGGCTCTATATGCAGAACGCAACAATTCTGTTCAAACAACTGAACTGTAAGTTGATTTTCTTTATTTACTACGATTGCTACATTAGATGGTTGGATTAAAAATTGAGAATCTGCTGGTAAAGATTTTACATGGGAACGGTTTAGCTGGTTGTTGCAACTTTGTCACCTCACCTAGTCTAGAACAGCACAAAAAAAAGCCATAAAGCTGAGGAGTCTTTTTACTAGATTGCAGAAATCTTTGCATTTTACCGCATGTTTAAAGCTAAAAATTAAAGTACAAAGCTTTTGTGGTAAATGCAGTGGGCCGGGCAAGATGGTGGAGGCTATTATTAAGAATAAAATTGCAGAGCATATACAAAAACATGGACTGATGAGACAAAGTCAGCACGGATTTAGTGAAGGGAAGTCTTGCCTCACCAATCTAATGCATTTTTTTGAGGGGGTAAGCAAACATGTGGACAATGGGGAGCCGGTTGATATTGTATATCTGGATTTTCAAAAGGCGTTTGACAAAGTGCCGCACGAAAGACTCCTGAAGAAATTGCAGAGTCATGGAATCGGAGGTAGGGTATTATTATGGATTAAGAACTGGTTGAAAGATAGGAAGCAGAGAGTAGGATTGCGTGGCCAGTATTCTCAGTGGAGGAGGGTAGTTAGTGGGGTCCCGCAGGGGTCTGTGCTGGGTCCGTTGCTTTTTAATGTATTTATAAATGACCTAGAGATGGGAATAACTAGTGAGGTAATTAAATTCGCCGATGACACAAAATTATTCAGGGTCGTCAAGTCGCAGGAGGAATGTGAACGATTACAGGAGGACCTTGCGAGACTGGGAGAATGGGCTTGCAAGTGGCAGATGAAGTTCAATGTTGACAAGTGCAAAGTGATGCATGTGGGTAAGAGGAACCCGAATTATAGCTACGTCTTGCAAGGTTCCGCGTTAGGAGTTACGGATCAAGAAAGGGATCTGGATGTCGTCGTCGATGATACGCTAAAACCTTCTGCTCAGTGTGCTGCTGCGGCTAGGAAAGCGAATAGAATGTTGGGTGTTATTAGGAAGGGTATGGAGTCCAGGTGTGCGGATGTTATAATGCCGTTGTATCGCTCCATGGTGCGACCGCACCTGGAGTATTGTGTTCAGTACTGGTCTCTGTATCTCAAAAAAGATATAGTAGAATTGGAAAAGGTACAGCGAAGGGCGACGAAAATGATAGTGGGGATGGGACGACTTTCCTATGAAGAGAGGCTGAGAAGGCTAGGGCTTTTCAGCTTGGAGAAGAGACGGCTGAGGGGAGATATGATAGAAGTGTATAAAATAATGAGTGGAATGGATCGGGTGGATGTGAAGCGACTGTTCACGCTATCCAAAAATACTAGGACTAGAGGGCATGAGTTGAAGCTACAGTGTGGTAAATTTAAAACGAATCGGAGAAAATTTTTCTTCACCCAACGTGTAATTAGACTCTGGAATTCGTTGCCGGAGAACGTGGTACGGGCGGTTAGCTTGACGGAGTTTAAAAAGGGGTTAGATAGATTCCTAAAGGACAAGTCCATAGACCGCTATTAAATGGACTTGGAAAAATTCCGCATTTTTAGGTATAACTTGTCTGGAATGTTTTTACGTTTGGGGAGCGTGCCAGGTGCCCTTGACCTGGATTGGCCACTGTCGGTGACAGGATGCTGGGCTAGATGGACCTTTGGTCTTTCCCAGTATGGCACTACTTATGTACTTATGTACATGTTTAGCATCTGTCCTGCATTAATCACATACGGCACAAAGTTACCACACAAGCACCACATTACATGCAGTGCCAGACAGCATGAGAGCACCCACACTACCTGGCACTACATTTAACAGTGTGTGGACCCAGAAAAAATAACACCATTGGAGAGGAAGAATCCTCCAAGCTCCTTTCTCTTCTCCTGTATATCCAATCCAGACCATGATGCAAAGCCCCTCCGATCTAGTCGTCGACTGAATGTTGGTTTTGATTTTAGTTACAGTGCCAAAACTGGCTCCAAATTCTTTTTCTGCCTAGTTTTGGTTTCGACCGAAAGGTTATTTTAATTTTCAGCCATGTTTTTGGTTTTTCAGCAGAAAATGACCAATGTTTTGGGCAGAAACTGAAAATGTGTGCTTTGTGTTATTTTGCTCTCCCCTCCTCCCCAAAGAGGAGTTGCTCCTCCTCCCAGACCTCTCCCGAGTGCCTCTCCTCACCTGTATGTCCTCCTGGGCCTATCTGACAATCCTTGGTGGTCTAGCAGTGTATTCGTAGCAGGAGCAATCCCCAGTTTCTCCTGCCCATTCTGGCTCAGTTCTTAAATGGTTGTCACAGCTGGGGCATTTCTCCTGCCCTGCCAACACCACTAGACCATGGGGACTGTAAGGTAGTCTGGGGGGGGGGGGGGGACTCTTTCTATTTTTTCTTAGTGCAATGCAATTGCAAGTAACCCAGTTGTGGTCTTGCACAATAGTTTATATGGTAAATAGAGTACTCCCAATACATGCTTTTGATAAAACATTTTAGCAGGAATTTATATCTGTAAATTTGGGAAGATAAGCTCCTTAGGAATTAGACTCTCTGTGGAATTATAATGTTTTTACATTCGCTGGGCTTTGAATGTGAGAAGCAGGGATTTTTGACATATAGTTATGCAGATGATATTTCTATTTTGATCCCTTGTCATTTTCTTTCAAATTTAGTACTCTCACGTACTCATGAGAGCATGAGGTTAGTAGAAAAGTGGATGGTGGAACAAACTTAATTCTGAAAAAACAAACTTTCTCGTTTTTGACAGTAAACCAGAGCCTTTATCAATTATTATGATAAATCAAATGGAGTATAAGCTATTCATATCTATAAAAATATTAGGTGTTTATTTCGATCAGACACTTTCTTTAGAATCCCATGTTAATTGTCAAATCAAAAAAATGTTTCTATTGATGAGAAAGCTTCATCAGATTCATACATTTTTTGAGGTAGATCAATTTTGACTCCTTGTGCAAGCTTTATTGCTCAGTCTATTGGATTACTGTAACATTATATTTTTGGGTTGTACAAAACAACAATTAAGGAAGCTTCAAACTATACAGAACACTTCTTTGTGATTAAGCTTTTCTTTGAAGAAACATGAGCGAATATCACAATTTTACTTGAAACTCCACAGGTTTTTCAAGTTCTCATGTTTTCTTTATAAAGGTATTATATGGTGTAGCACCAAATTACTTATAGGATCATTTTCTTTTTTAACAATTCTTTTAAGCTCTGTTGGAAAATTAATTTATTTTTGTATGCCATCTGCAAAAGGCAAGAAAAGATTAAGATTAATGGACAGTCTATTTGCTTGTCACGCTGCTAGGCTAGGTAAGGAGATTTTGCATATTCTAGCATCATATCCAACTAATATAATTACTAGGAAGAATCTCAAAAACATTTCTTTTTCAAAAATAACTGTTTTTTGTTTTGGATTACGTAATTCCTGGTTTAAGTTCCACTTCTCTTATATTGTAATCCACTTAGATCTGCAAGGCAAAAGCAGACTATAGGTTCTGTATTATTATTTAAATTATTATATTCTGGCTTGAACACTAGGAGTTTAGCAAAGGATGCAGACTGCAAGCTCATTGCACATTCCAAAGTCCCTTTGATCTCTCCATACAAAATCAGGCCTCCCTGAGAATTCCTGCCCCTGAGATTAAGACCCATCTCCTGAGCCTCCATCCACCCCCACCCAGCTAAGACCCTAGCAGTCATCTTCCAGTACTGTAGTATTTCTACAAGATGGCCACTAGGGGTCTTAGCGGTCATTCTGGATCCTAGTGCAGTCCTGTGCGGTAGCAGAGAGGCAAAATGAGACCACCACTGAGACCCTCCAGACAGTTTCTGAGGGGAGATTGGGGGAGGCTTAATCGCAGGGAAGATTGGCTTCTTCACTGGGGGCTTTGAAATGTGGGGGGAATCATAGAGACTTTTCAATGTGTGAGGGGATTGGAGAAGATTTGCTCTGTGTGTGTGAGGGATTAGATGGTCTTATTCCATGTGTGTATGTGTGTGTGGGGGGGGGGCGGGGGGGGGGGGGGGTAATTGGGAAGATTTCCAGTAACACTGCTGCACTTACTGCCTCACCTTGAGGTGGTGGTATGTGCAGCCGCTCTATAAGCAGTTGTGACAGCTAGAACACAGTAGTGACCTGCATCTAGCTGCCACAGCTAAACACTCCTCCACCCACCCATGTCATACCCAATCCCGCTCACTCCCACATTAGGTATCTAACGCTACATTTTTACATCACACTGCTGTTTTTAATGCTGTGCACCATTCTATTGTCTACTGTATGGTAAAAGCTGGGCCCTTTCAGACTCACTAAGACAATAATATTTTGAAGTGATTGTGATCCTGTCCAGAATTTGATGGGTGAACGATACTGTATAGACTTCTCTAACATTAATTTAAACATGTTTGCCACAATTACTATGGTCTACAAATATATCTATTGCTTCAGTCTCAGCTCCATCAATTGAAATTTTGGTAAGCATGAATAAACAATTACATCTGTATTCTGGTCTGGCCACTAGGTCGGTTCTGGTAGCAACATTGTTATTTTGGTACGTTAGCAGCCTTGGCAGCATTCTTTGTCTATATACAAGGCTAAAGCTCATTAGGCAACAGCTTTAGCAGTGAAAGATGAAATGAGTCAGAGTCTGCATTTTCAAAGTCAGGTTGTTAATACTGAATAGTGCCGTATATAGTGTTTTATAGTGCTTGTTTTACTCCTACATTTCCCCCCACAGACTTTCAAGGGGTCCAGCTCCAAAAGGAGCTGAGCATCTTAAAACACTAGCTAAAAGACAATAGTGTGTGTTTACTGAATCACATTAAATGTCATTACAATATTTCACCTGTTAATAAAACATAGTTAAAAATGCTAGACTACATTCAGCATCTAGGCTTACTAAATGCGTAACGGATAATATTGTAATCATGCTTCAAACAATAGCCTAAAATGAATATATATACACAAGCATGAAAATGCATTATACTATATGCAATTATGCGATGATGTTCATCAGAAAATGTAGTTGAATGACTTGGAAATACATAAGTAAATGTCCATAAAAGTCAAATGACTTGTGAGTTCTTAGAAGAAGTCACTTTGCAGCAAAGCATTGTGGCAACTGAGTGATGAACCACAGCATTGAAGGCAATGTTTGATATAGCACTTTAGTGTCTTTTAAGGTCCACTACATGTGCTACAGGTGGTTTATGGCTGCGCATACTGTCCATTAAAAGCAGTCCTTAACATGCTGGGTACCACACCTAAAACTTGCAAACAGTGATAAAACAATGGACTAAACAACACTGTAACAAAAGTTGAGTGAGGCATATAGCACACTATGTTGAATGAGTTGTAATGTCAATGCCACAGTAACAATAGACACTCATGCCTTTGTTTCTGACAAAACATATCGTTTATAACTCATGAAGAAAAAATATATTACATGAAATAGCATTGCAATAAACACAAGCAACAAAGGAAATGTACAATAGCTGTCATAATCAGTACAGGTGCAATAATATATCAATAGTATATAAGTATTGCAAGCAGAGCTATGTAAGTATAGGAAAAACCTATTCACGGAAAAAACCTACAATTTATTTGCACTAGAATGACAGTAAATATCATTGAATGGTAGTAACGTAACCTAATATATGTTATGACAATGCAAACAAAAGTAAGTTACACACAATAGTAATACTTGATTTACCTTACATACAAAAAACTAAGCTATACAAGGGGAACTGTTTATTAAGTCACGTTAGAGTTAGGGTCCTTTGTGTAAGCAATCAATAAAGCATTCATTACCCAAATTCTCCCTCACCCATTGCTGTGTATTAGAGAAAAGCCTGTCAGTGACATTAAAATGTTTCAGAATAACATGTTGTGGTGGATCTAATAACACGTACACCTTTTGTGTGACAATATGGGACTGGGTAATCAGAAATTCAGGGGTCTCTTGCAATAGCACACCTGATTTCAGACCTGGTCTCACTAGCTTATGTTTCGCTACCTTAGGCACACAAAAAACAAACAGGAGCATGAGAAATAAAGCTTTTACCTTCCTTATGCATGTTGGTGTTCATACTACGGCCTGTGGCACAGGTCTACTAATCCCACTCCCTCTGTCTAGAGTGCTTGGCCTGTCCTTTTTCTGGACTAAGCTAAAGTTGTGTTCTGGACCTTTGCATATCTACAACACTTTATCAGCACCTCTGGTATATGTGTTTCTTTTCCTAAGCTTTCTATACCTACCTTTTTTGACCGATCCATCCGAGGGACAGTTAAGCTGATTTGTATGACCTGTTGGTTTACTCTGAATTTCTGTTACTTTTAACTTAGCAGGAAGGGATAAAGGGTTATGCAGTGCTTTCTCCTTCAGGGATCTGTAGCTACTTACAACAGACAGGCTGTCATCATTCCCGGAAGGGACAGTACGAAAATCCTTCCTTGGAAGAGAAGCAGCTTTTAACACAGGGAGAGATTTGTTAGTGTTTACCAATGGATGTGGATTAACAACAAAATTCTCCTCCTTTAAATCTATATTGCTGTCTGCACTAAAGCCAGAATTGCTATCACACTGAATATCTGTCCCCAACTCACTGTGTAGGTGGGGTAGATGCATAGCTTGTCCTCTCTCTATCCATGCAGAGGTATAACTTCTGCATGGCTGAGCCAAGACAGCATGATGTCAGCACTCCCTCCTGGAGGGGAGGGGGTCAGTGCCATCCCCTTATGGCTCTCTGTGACAGGAGAGACAGGATCAGCAACCCAGCTTCCTGTTGAAATCACATGAACAGCATCAGACTCTGCCTGACTCCTATCCTGAATTGTCAGAGACTGGCATAGTTAAATCATATTCTGGCAAGATCACAGGAACAGTATCAAACTCTTGCTGATTCCCGACATTAAAGGAAGGGGGGTCAGAAACTGTACCTTATGTTAGAGCACTGTGTTCCTTCCTGTCAGCTTCAGATAACAATGAAGTTTGTTTTAGCATTATATCAAGGCTTCCTTGTGTTAAAACATTGTCACTCTGCACCAAAGACAAATGAACACTGTCAGTCTCACACACAGAGGCTTGCAATGTTTCTGGCATCAAATCATAACTCCTGTATCCATTATCAAAGGAGTGACTAACTCAGAGGTATTGTTATCTGGCAGGAAACCGAAACCTGTCAAGGTATTCTGTCCTGACTCCAAATACTCCCCTCCCCACTTCCATATCACCTATGAATTCACAGTCAGAATTATCCTCCTTCAAGGAAGCTAAGCTGGATTCTTGCTCTTCTCCCCTATTAAGACAGACACCAGACTCATAGACAGCCTTCAGTGAGGACATTAAGACAACACTCTCTGAGATGGTTTGTTGATCAGAATCTAAGATAGGAAACTGCTTCCTTGGGAGAGAGAAACAATAGGAAGAGACATACTCAGACAACATCTCAAACTCTGGTTCTGTGTGATCAAATACAAAACATTGGTTAACAAGGCCTCTGAACTGCTTGTAGATAATGTTCCTTGTTTGTTTACCCCAGTCATCTTCACAATCCAGCTCATCCACCTGATTCACAATCCCTATATTAATCATACTTAAGTTACTCTGCTCTTTACCTAAAGATTACCTATATCAGTTTCTCAAGGCATCTGCCATTACTGTGGCCTCTAAGAACAGAACTTGCCACTCAACAAATCATTCTAGCGGTTCAGAGAAACTTATAATCTTTCTATTGCACTCTACAAGTTCCTGACTCAACTTGGCCTCCTCTGCTGTCTGTGACCCTTGAAAGTACAGATAAGTTCGCACATTTCCACACCCCTACCTCCACAACCAATACTTAACATAACTAGAGACAAAGTGACAGGGAGATAATGAATCCTACAGAACCTCTGCCATCCTGAAAGCTGCTTGTTTAAAACTAAAGTGAACAAGCATGTATCATTAATAGTACTTAAATTACTCCTGTAGAAAACAACTTTAACTTTCACAATCTATTCCTTACAGGCTTTACACAGGTAATAGGTACCTGCACTTGCAGGCATATAAAGCAGGTTCTCTCAGAGTTTAATGGCCAAGATCTCTCAATTAAAACAGTCCCTTATGAGTGCCCATTACTTAGAACACAAAACTCTGTCTTCAAGGATTTCTGTTCTGGGAAAACTGTCAAAGCATGGATGTTTATGACAATAGCTCCCATTGTTCTATAAACAAAGATAACACTCTGGGAAAAGCTCCAAGCCTCCCATCAAGCTATCTGATCAGAGAAAGAAAAGTGAGTTTAAACCCCCTAAGAATGTAATATCGGGATGCGAATTAGTTCTAATCGGATAGAAGATTCTGTTATCTAATTATTGATCTTATCTTAATGGAACCTCCAGTCTGTGGGGAGTACACAGATAACAACCTTTTTGGGGTGTTATTGGGGACATAACACTTAGTATCTACCTACCTCTCCACACCAGAAATTTCATCAGAAATCCAGGCCACCTGCCTGTCTGACATTGCTGCCTGGATATCTCACCGCTATCTGAAACTAAACATGGCCAAGGCTGAGCTCCTTATCTTTTCTTCTAAACCAACATCTCCTCTTCCCTCATTCTCTATCTCTGTGGATAGCACTCTCATTCTCCCTGTTTATCAGCTCGTAACCTTGGGGTCATCTTCGACTCCTCTCTCTCCTTCTTTGCACATATTCAACAAACTGCTAAAACGTGTCATTTCTTTCTCTATAATATCACCAAAATTTGTCCTTTCCTTTCTGAGCACACTACCAGAACCCTTATCCACACTCTTATCACCTCTCACTTAGACTATTGCAACTTGCATCTCACAGGTCTCCAACTAAGCCATGTGTCTCCCCTTCAATCTGTTCAAAATTCTGCTGCACGACTTATATTCCACCAGTGTCACTATGCTCATATAAGTCCTCTCAAGTCACTTCATTGGCTCCCTATCCATTTTCACATACAGTTCAAACTCCTCTTATTGACTTACAAGTGCATTCACTCTGCAGCTCCTCAGTACCTCTCCACACTCTTATCTCTCCCTACACTCCTCCCAGGAACTCAATTCACTGAGTAAATCTCTCTTATCTGTACCCTGCTCCTCCACTGCTACCTCCAGACTCTGTTCCTTTTATCTTGCTGTATCATATGCCTGCAATAGACTTCCTGAGCTGGTATGTCAAGCTCCATCTCTGGCCGTCTTCAAATCTAGGCTAAAAGCCTACCTTTTTGATGCTGCTTTTAACTCCTAACCCTTACTCATTTGTTCAGTACTCATGTTTTATCACTCCCACCTTAGTAATTCCCTTATCCCTTTTTTGTCCTGTTTGTCCTAATTAGATTGTACACTCCGTTGAGCAGGGACTGTCTTTTCATGTCCAGTGTAGGTCTAGTAGCACTACAAAAATGATAAGTAGTGGTAGTAGTATAAACTATAGAAGAATGGGACTCTGCCACATTCAGGGATTAGACAAAATAGTGTATAAGCAAATGTTCCCTCTTATCTCTAGATCCAAGCTCACAATGTCCAAATAATAAAAGAACTAACTCCACACCAAGGTTATTATAAAAAAAAAATAGAGTGCTTATTTATTTACAATAGCAGCAGAAATAATATGAAAAGGCAAGAATAAAAACAGTGAGGGGATCTTTTACTATGGCGCGCTAGTGTTTTTAGCACATGCTAATATTTAGGGCACACTAAACATTAGAGATGTCCTTATATTCCTATGTACGTCTCTAACATTTAGCATGCCCTAAATATTAGCGTGCACTAAAAACGCTAGCGCACCTTAGTAAAAGAGGCCTTGAAAGTCATCATAGAAACAGCTCAGAGTAAATGCACATTAACCTAACAGACTTATAGTTCTGTCAGCTTCACTACCCTCTCAGCACTGATAAAGCATCAATACATGGCAACTATACAACCTGATACAGGTGTCCAGCAGATGGCAGAGTATTCCTCAAATAGGTCCAGCAGATGCAAAGCAGGGCTGCGTCTCTGATGGAATCCAACAACAGACTTTGCCTCAGATAACAGCCCCTTTTATATAGGCATCATGAGCTGCAGCTGGGCTAATAACGTGCATTCTGGCCTTATTGTTGATGTACAAATAACTTTGTTTATCTCATCTGTTTTGGCTTCAAGGGCCACAATATTGTCTCATTGGCACTATATTGAAGGGATCACCATGAAAATAAGCTGGGGTTTCATAACAAATGTGCAGTTTTGCCAGCCACAGTGCTTCTACAGTTGCAATTCCAAGTGTCTTTGGCTTGTCTGGCAACGACGGTGGTTCTGATAGCAACATTGTTATTCTGGTACATTAGCACCTTTGGCAGCATTCTTTGTCTTTATGCAAGGCTAAGTCTTATTAGGCAACAGGCTTTAGCAGTGAAAGATGAAAGGAGTCTGCATTTTCAAAGTCATGTTGATAATACTGGATAGTAACGTACATAGTGCTTTATAGTGCTTGTTTTGCTCCTATAAGGGGCACTTTTTATTTCTACTGGCCATTCCTCTCCCTATGCACATGAGCATCCTTCTGACTTTGACCTTTGCATCTTCTACCTGTTTGGCTAGCTTAAGATCATTAGCTATGATCACCCTCATGTCCCCTATACTATACTGTTCTCTTGGATTTTGCAACCCAAGTGCATGACCCTGCATTTTTTTGCACTAAATCTTAGTTGTCATTTTCTGGACCATTTGTCAAGCTTTGCTAGATCCCTCCTCATGCTATCCATATACTCTATTACAGTGTATACCCAATTACAGAGTTTGGTTTCATCTGCAAAGAGACACAACTTACCAATCAGTCCTTCTGCAATATCACTCACAAAGTTGTTAAAAAGAGCTGGCCCAAGGATAGATCCCTGCTGCACACCACTGATAACATCCTTTTCCTCAGAGCAAACTCCATTTACCACTACTGCTTGCACTTAACCGGTTTTAACCAGATGATATCATGGTTTTAATCCCCATATTGCAATCTGCAGAGGAAACATTGGACAGAATAAATCATTTTCTTGATCTGTTGGACCATTGGATTTGGGGACATTTTTTAAAGTTAAATAAAGATAAAATTAAAATTCTATTAATAGGACAATCCAATGATATTTCAAATGACAACACATTTAGCTTTGGTAATTCAAATTTTTTAAATGTGAGTCAGTCTAAAAATTTTTAGGAGTCTTCTTAAATAGAACTTTGACACCTGAGTCACAGATAGATGCAGTGATGAAGAGATCTTTCTTATTACTATGAAAATTGTGGAGAAAAGATATCTCGATTCATCAGTCTTTCAGATAGTCATGCAAAGTATATTGTTGCCCTAATTAGATTTCTGTAATGTTGTTAATATAGGTTGACACAAATATCTTCTTTAAAAAATTGCAAATTATTCAAAGCATGGCAGCCCAATTAATATTTATGCACATAGATATGACTCAAATACACCTCTTTTGATAGATCTTCATTGGTTGCCCATTGAGGCATGAATTCAGTTTAAATTATGTACAATGATATTCAATACAATATGTGGGAGGGCTCCACTATATTGTTAGACATAATGGGGAAAATATTCAGCTGGTGGTGGTCAGAAATGTTTTGGACACTGACAATGGCCAGCTAAATTAGCTCCCGATATTCAGTGCCGGACTATGTGCGGACACCAGCACTAAACATCAAGTGCTAATTTCAGTGGGGCTGGCCATCAGAGTTTATGCAGGTTATCGCAATATTCCAGATTATCTGGTTCAAAAATAAAACATTATCAAACCTCTAACTGATTCCACTATCACGAGCTACTGTGAGAGGTCATGGCAGACATTTTATTCTGGCAACCACAAGGGGCAGAAGGCTTTTCTCCTGCCACCATCACCCTCACTGAACCACCATGGATATCATGTAGGCCCAGGAGGGCCTATCTGGACTAGGAGGAGGGGAGGGGAGGGGAGGGGAGGGGAGGGGTGTGGTGGGGATGTTCCAGGGAGAGGGAGATGGGAGTTCACACTTTCATGGTCTGGGGAGGGTGAATGGGAGGAAGGGGCTGCACTGGGGACAAGAGAATGATCGAGGAAACAAATGAACAAAAAAAAATTATGTGAGTCCCAGTCAATATTCAGTGCTTGGACCCACCTAGCTAACCCAGCCATATTAGGAGCTATGTAGGTGTTACTGCATTTTCTGAACACTAAGCAATTACACTCTACGAGATCTTTTTCATCGGGCTTTCCCTACCAGGTGTCTGTTATTTAGAATTCACTATCCTTCCATATTAGAATGCTAAAACACTGTCTAGTATTTTGAAAGGCATGGAAATCTTTCTTCTTCAAGAAATATTTAGAAGTTAGGTATTGAAGTTAATTGTTTATTAATATGATGTTCATCTAGTACAATATTTGTGGAATATAAGAGCATTTGTAGTGTAATATATGGCAGCTTCACCCCTAGTGGTAGTACTAAATAACTGCAGCTAGGAGTTGTTGGCACCATTTTGATCCTGGCACCAACAGGGGAAGGGGTAACTGGAATTGTTCCTGCCTGGAATCCCTCAGATCACCAGAGATGCCTTAGATAGTCTCAGGGGTCCTACAGCTGGTGATAGGGAATTACAGGAATTTGTCAGCAGGTGATGATGGAGTAGCAGGGTTTGCAGCATGCATTAATGTGTCTTTGGAAGCTCTGGGAGGGGAGGTGCTGGGGATAAGATGGATGGGAATCGGGAACATCTTTTTTTCACAAGCCAGCCCCTTTGAGATGTCATCCATGACCATTGGCCACGTATTTGCAGTCTGGTTTTCCCAGGCAGGAAAAGTAACACCAGCTTCCAATAGGCATTATTTTTCCTGGAATAACACAACTTGTAGTGTTCACTATAAATGGTGTTATTTGATTTATATAACAAGTGTTTTGCATGCACTTGCATGCTCTCCATCTCATTATTATGGTTCCTGCAGTAAATTAAACATTGTGGTAATATAACACACGCTATTGCTTTATAACATACGTTAAGGCACCTTAATAACTATACCCTAAGGCACCCTTTTCCTAAAACATGCTAAATGGGAATTAAATAATCCCATTCTAGTGCTTATACAATGGTAGGTAGAAGGAATAATAGAAAATTGAAATCAATTTGGAAGGGAAGGAGAGAATAATTTCTTACAACAGTTAAGAAAACATCATTTTATAATGCAAAATTGGTAGGTACTAAAGCTGAATTAGAGAATTGATTAGAGATAGACAATTCATTCTGGTATTGATTACTGAAATATGGCTTACTGAAATAGATGAAGCATTACAAAATGTATTGTGCACTGTAGATTATGCTATTCACTTCATGATGAGAGATGGGAAGAGAGGAGGCAAAATTTCAGTGATTGATAATACAATTTAAAGGTTGAGGCCAAAGATTTTGATTATATGAAAACAGGTTTAGAAGTGTTAAATCCTACCATTGCCATTTCCTCCCTTAGTAGAAACAGCTGGATTGCTGACTATTTATAGGCCCCTGGGATTGTGACTACTACTACTACTACTATTGTGAGGAAATATTATGGATGATATTTACAATCTGCTTCACTTAACATTGTTATTATAATAGGAGATTTTAATCTTCCTTTACAGAATTGGGAAGATGAGGTTTTAAATTTAAATTTTTTTTTTAGGATAGATTGGATTTAGAAGTGATTATCAAGGGAAGCTCTCATTTAGCATATCACATGTTGGATACCATTATTTCCTGAACAATAAAAAAAGGGAAAGGTGTTAATTGGTAATTGGGAATCTTCAAAGTTGAGCTGGTCAGATCATATGTTTCAAGAATTTACACTGCATCTACATTTAAAGGAAATAGAGATTATATAAGGGAAAAGATTTTCTCAAGAGGTAAAATTAATTCTGAATTATTAAGAATAAAGTAATGGTAAATTTAAAACAAATACATAACTTTTCATTTAATCTTTCATTAGCTAATTAGAATAACACAGCAGTAGATAAAATAGCCCCCATGAAATTCATTAAAACTCCTAGGTCAAAGATTGGTTCATGGTATTCACAGGACATGTTAGTATTTAACAAGGAATGTAGAAGATTGATAAGAATCTAGGGCAAAACAACAGGATGAGATTTTTATAGAATTTGGAGAATTCCGGTTAAACAATATAAAGAACTGATAAGAACCAAGAAACTGAAAAATTATTCAAGGAAAATCTCTGACAGTTGTATAACATATCTAGAGAATTGTTTTAAATGATTAGAGATATTACTGTTCCACCAGTTCAGGGACTCAGATCGGAATTGCATGCACAAGATTTTGTGAACATTTTTCAGTTTAAAGTTGTAAAGTTATTGGTAAGTTTATCTACTCTAATTTAGGTTCACATTTTTTTAAATGTATGCGGATGATATTCAGCTCCTTTTCCCCCTTGATTTACTTTTCTCTAGCATTAGTTCTGTCTCTATGAAACTTGACCTGGCTGCTGATCGATTTTCTGAAAATAAATGACAGCCATATGCCATCAAGTTGATCACGCTGTTAATCTCCTCACATTCATCTCCTATTGCCTTCACTATCAAGGGTAAAACTCTCTTGTATACCTTGGTGTTACTTTAGACAATGCTGTCCTTCCATTCTTAAATCTCTAGGGTGGTTTCTTCTTGTTTGTTCACCCTTAGATAGATACACTCCATTCGTTCTTTTTTTTTTAAAGCCTCTTTTTTGCTTATTCTCCTGCATGCTTTAGTCTTGTCTTAAATGGATTATTGTAACTCACTCCTGATTGGCCTTCCTAAATCCCAACTTCACAGAATTCAATTGGTATAAAATATTGCTGTTGATCTTATCTACAAAAAGAAGAAATATGACTATATCACTCCACTTCTTATAGCCAAACATGGGCTCCCAGTCCCTTACAAGATTTAGGGGGTCTTTTACAAAGACACACTAGTGGTTTTAGTGCATGCTAATGATTAGCATGTGCTAAACGCTAGAGATGCCCATGCAAATATATGTAAGAATACATAGAATGTCCCAAACATTAATATTGCAGCAGGAAAATCAAGTACAAAATCTACAACAGTATTACAGTATGTTTTTGAGGGATCATCAGATCTTAATGCAACTCACACCATTAGAACATCTGGTTTTATTTATTTATTTATTTATTTATAGCATTTATATCCCACAATTTCCCACCCATGGGCAGGCTCAATGTGGCTTTCAACAGTCTGTAAATAGAGGAGTGTATTGATAACAGTCTGTAAAAAAACAAAAAAACAAACATCAATTCAGCAAACAATCAGTTTCTTAGAAGTGTTAGAGAGAAAGGGTAAAAGCAAAGAAGGGAAATAAAAGAAAGAGTAGTGGTGATCAATATGACACCTTGACAGAGACAGTTCAGAAGTAAGAGATGCTAGGTGGGATTTGAACGTAAGCTTTTCCAAATAAAAAGGTCTTGAGGCGTTGTTCTTTCTTCATATTGAAAAAAATGGTTGCGGTGCAAATCGTCATTAGATCACCCTAATTTTTTAAATTTATAGCACATATCTTATGCAGTATTTCATAATTGTTCACAAAAAATGTAATATAGCATAGCACTTATCTTAATAAGCTGGCGACAATGTTTAGTAGCAGGAGAACCTCCATTCTATGTATCTTAGCTATATTTAAGTCCTCACATTTATTAAAAAATCTTTTTGGTCAATTAATTGGATTTTTCATAGAAATATATGAGCACCTCTAACATTTAGCACGTGCTTATTTTTTCAAACACTGAAAAAACTAGGATGCCTTTGTAAAAGTATCCCTTAATCTCTAGGCATTCCTTGATTTCTAGCTACCCACACTCCATATTCGGCCAATAGGGCTGTTCATTCTTCACCCAAAGATCGATACTGTTCACCAAAATTGATAATCTCAAAAATGCCAAACTGAACAGTTTGATTGTGATTGAGGGGGAAAAGTCTCAACTTTATGGCAACAACTTTAAACCGTTGTGTTGCACGTACATAAAGTCATCATAGACTCAAAAACCCTCGTGTAATATTTTTTTAGTGATTTTTCAAAATTATAAATTATATATTTTTCAAAATTTTAAAAGTTCATATATTAGAGAGTCAATTAGACTGAGAAAAAAAAATATATATATATGTGATCTGTAACTGTATCAATTCTCAATGACTCAAATGCACTTATCTTGCAACTTCACACTCCAGCTTGCCAAATGATTCCAACGGTCCCGTTTCGTTTATCTTCCTCAGGGAACCACGCAGCAAAGAGTTTTAAAATCGCTAAATGCTGGAGAATGTTAGTTTGAGTTTTCTCCAGCATTTAGCATTACAGCAGTAGAAAGCTTAACACTCGCAGCATAATCAATTATTAGGTGCGACCAGGGTATCCCTAGTACCTTCTTTAGCATTAACAAATTCTAATAGTTTCTTTGGGTCAAAGAAAACATAATTAATTAACAACAATGTTTTCTAACCATCCCCTCTTTCTGACAAGTGTACCTGGGCACTAACAGGACTTCGTGCTTCAGTGAGGTAGCACCTACCCTCTGGAACAGTCTTCCCCTTTACCTAAGATTTGAAACCTCTCTGCCAAGTTCAAACCACAGTTGAAAGCGTATTATTTTTCTCTTGCTTTTCCAACTGCATCCTGACTTTTACCTTTTCCCCATCCTATCATATTATTCACTGCCTCTCTGTGCAGTTAAAACAGGGAAAATATATGTAACCCCCCTCTTCATGTGTTTGACTCCCTCATTTTTCCTGATTATGATTCGTATCTTCCCATCCGTATTTTCTCTTATGGATTTTTGTTTTCACTGTGTCTTTTTCTTGCCACTATCTCTGTTTGTTTCCCTACCCCTATATTTTTTTAACTTTGCAAAACATTTAGACTTTCAATATATTTGCAGAATATCAAACAAACTGAACGTGAACATAAGATTAAAAAGAAAAATGAGTTGCATCCTGGCAATCATATATGGACCACCTTCTCAGATGTATCAGGACAGATGTTGGGACGTTTTTTTAAAAATTTGCTAATGGAATATTTATATTGGATCCTTGTCAAATCAGTTTATTGAAAGACATGCCTGAGTAATGTCTTTGGTTGATGAATCTGGTAAATTTGTCCCTTCAGGAAGGTTGTTTTCACACCAAATAGGAGTGATCATTTTATCCCTCTTGTTAGAGGAGTGTGGTAGCCGTGTTAGTCCACTCTTAAGATTATCAATAGAAATCAAACAAAATAAAACACGGAAGAAATATCTGGATTCATAGAGGGAATTCTGAAACCTCTCGTACACAAAACTAACAGCTTCATACAAGACACCACAGACTTTCTGAATAAATTGAAAAATATCAAGCAACTACCACCTAACACCCTTCTGGTCACGATGGATGTAGAATCACTATACAGCAACATTCCACATGCGGATGGCATAGCTGCATGTGGAAGACTCCTAAAAAAATCCACACTGGACCATCAATACTCACCAGAAACTATACAAAATTAATCAAATTCATTTTAACTCACAACTACTTCCACTTTAACAATGATATCTATCTGCAAATAATGGGCACTGCGATGGGCACCAGGACAGCACCCCAATATGCCAACCTTTTTATGGCTGAGCTGGAAGAGACATTTCTGAATACACACCAGACCAAACCTCTAAAATACTACCGGTACATCGATGACATTTTTATGATTTGGACGGAGGGTGAAGAAACTGTGAAACAATTTTATTCTGCATTCAATACATACCATCCTACAATCAGATTCAAAATTGACTACTCCCCAGAAAAAGTCAATTTTTTGGACACCACGGTCTCAATCAGTGATGGCTGTATGCAAACATCTATATACAAGAAACCCACAGACAGATGTAGCTACCTCCACAACTCCAGCTTCCATCCTTCACATACAAAAAGATCCATCATTTACAGCCAAGCCACAAGATACCACCATATCTGCTCTGACCCAGGGGACAGAGACAGACACCTTAAAACCCTGACTGAATCCTTCAAACAGAAGGGCTACAACCCCAAAATAATCTCCAAGAATATTGCCTCCTCCCTCAAAACACCCAGGGAGAATCTGCTACAGTACAAAAAGAAAAAATCCACAGACAGAATCCCGCTTGTAGTGACATACAATCCAGAGCTGGAAAAACTGAGGAAAATCATAAGAGATCTACAACCTATACTCCAGGAGGATGAATTACTGAAAGAGATATTCCCATCCCCACCAGTACTGGCCTTCCGACAGCCACCCAATTTAAAACACAAGCTAATCAGAAGTAAACTTCCTTCACAGACTGAAAAGGAACAGAAGGGCACACTTCCCTGTAATTTATCCAGTTGCAAACTATGCCAAAATATTTCACAGGACCCCAAAGTCATCCACAAAGGAAAGATATTCAACATAAAGGGATCTTTCACTTGCTCATCTTCCAATGTGGTATATATCATTCAGTGTAAAAAATGTAACGAAGGATGCTATATTGGAGAAACAGGCCAGATGCTTAAGACAAGATTCAATTTACATAGACATCATATGAACAATACTGGTGCCAGCAGGGTTCCCTCGCCTGTTGGTCAACATTTTACAGGACCAGGACACTGTACCAGTGATTTCACAGTGAGAATCCTCAAAGGTAACTTTAAAACCATACAAGAACGTAAGACCTTTGAAGTCAGAATGATTGAATATTTTAACACCCAACAGAAAGGACTTAACAAGGATCTGGCCCATTATAAACCATAAAGCTGTATGTCTCTGTTGATCACCCTCCCCTCACCTATCCACACCCACCCTGTTAGAATATCAATGATATGCTTTGATGTCCCCATGCATACTTCCTACCCACCCCCCTCCTCCCACCCTGTCAGACTGTCATAGTAATGCTTGAATGTTTTCACTTATATACACTGTCAGCTAGCATATTTGCTTATTTCTGATCTGAGGAAGAAGGGCAACCTTCGAAAGCTAATCAAGAAATGTATTAAGTTATGTCCAATAAAAAAGGTATCATCTTATTTTCTTTTCCATGTTTTATTTTGTTTGATCCCTCTTGTTAAAATGCAAAAAGCTGGATCTTTTGTTCTTATAGTAATTATTGTCCGATTGCTAATTTACCAACGTTAACAAAAAATATTGAGGCAGCTGTGGCTAATCTCCATCATGTGCTGGACTCAGTGCAATAGCCTCATATAGTACTGATATACTACTGACAACCTTGATGATAAAGACAAACAGGTCTTTATAATACAACCATGCAGGTTTTTTGGCAAAACAAATTATCATCAAGCTGACATATGTTTCAAGAGGTTCCACAAGGGTCACTCCTTTCTCAGATTCTATTTAACATTTATTTGAGTAGATTGGGTACTATTTTTTGATTTGAGGAATTAGATATTCATATGCAGATGACATTTTATTGT